>NC_090440.1:525243283-525880783 GCF_031143425.1 Pleurodeles waltl
TTCCTGGCAACATTTCTCTCTGACAAGGGGGAAGAAAGCAATGGCCCTTTCCAGAACTTGCATTCCCTTTTCTCCCATCCTTTTCATATGCGCCTACCTTAACTACTACATCACACAAGCACTGCATGCATTTACCACCACCTAAGAAACGTTTAGAAATGTGTGCATTAAACCCTACGAATACGGTCTATAGTGCCGAATTCTACACAGTACTGTGTGACTTCACGATCACTTCCTATTCTGAGGGGCTTAACTCAATAGATGGAACTCCAGTCAGAGGCACCAGCACATAACAGTAAATCCAGCGTTCTCCTAATCACAGCCAAAGTGACTGATGGCTCTAACACCCGTTTAACCCTAAGGCAGCAAATCCAAGAGGTAGGGTGCTAACACCACTGAAAAGAATCAAACAGCTGAGGTGCAGCCCACCTTATGCACACGGTATGAGGTATAATGCAACCATGTGTTGGGGAGAGTGCAGTATCTCTTTATTATCTTGAACATGTGGAACTGTACAGTTAATCCTATCATTGGAAACTACTGATGCAGATGAGATAACATTCTTAATCTATCAATAGTCTACAGTGCCATGTATTGATATTGCATAACTGTTGTCTCTCTAAACCTAAACAGAGACAGAACATCTTAAGCCACTTCTTTACCCTGCGAGATGCCATAGAAAGGTGATATACCTACAAGCTACACTGCTATCTATCTCACAACGATTTAGGGGACTGTCTGGTCGAATGTGACCCAAGGTAGAGATGGTATTATGCAGTTTCCTTGGTGAAAACTACACAATCCGCACCACACGTGGGCTCTATGGGCCACTAAGGGACTCGAATCATCACCAAGATGAAAGTGTGGACTCACCTCAAATCACAGGTTCCTGTCAACTCTTCAGTGTCCTGCCTTCATTGTCTCAGCGTGAATTGAGCTTTGAGGGTCAGGAATATCTTCATGGCACTGGATTCCCAGTACTTGCATCTTGGAGAAACATGGCAAGCAGGTTTCCCCCACATATTGTTTCCATACCCGTCATTCAGATGTCTTAGGACCCCGAATATGGGCCTGGCTAACCAGTGTTACACTTGAGGGAGTGATGCACATGGACAGTGCTATTTAGTACAGCTTTTCACTCAGTGCTGCCAAATGTAGTCCACATGTCCAGGAGGCACAAAGAGATCACTCAGGCCTGCAGTGTGTCAGAGAGGGCCCACTGGCTCTGTAGTATTCCAGTGTAGTAGCTGCAGGGTCAGGGTAGAGCCACTGTACACCGATTTAGGAGGAGAGATGACTCCAGGTCTGGCACCACTCGTGTCAGGCACTAAGAAAGGCATCCCCAGAGTACGAGGTGAGCAGATAGATAATCTTGGTTAGAATGTAGTTTTAGGACCAGGATTAGAAACACGGAGGCACTCATTCTAGCAAAAATAGGGGGAGTTTTACTGAACCTACAGAAGGGCTGCACTGTAGAGAACGCAGTCATAGTGATACAACAGGTCATCAGCTTCCACATGGAGACTGCATGTAGATGCAGAAGCCGCATTAATATCGGCCAGTCAAAGGGAGAACTGGTACTATATATGAGGCTTGGACAGGGCTAGCAGAGGTTTCGATAAAAAGAAAGGCCCCCATATTCTGCTTCCTCTTTTTCCTAGTTGGCTTTAATCCCTTCCCCTTTTCTAACAGTCTCTTACCTTGGAGATGTTGCTATGGTAGTGGATGACCATCACCACCACATTTCCAGATAACCTGAGGGCAACTCAAAGTTACTGAAGTTGGTTAAGGCATATTGCTTTATATGTGACACAAGCTGGTATGAACTTTCTTCTGGCTTTAAAGGGAAGCCAGTGGATATCCCAAAATACATGGAGAATATTGTCTTACTTTCTCATGCCAGGTAAACACCTGGCTAGTTGTTAGCAAGGATATAGGGAGTGCCAGCCAAAACAGGAATTCATTAGTCAATTTTGGCTATTACCAAGGACTGCAAAATTTGACAGAAGTTGCTGGGCTGGAGAAAGGATCCAAGTGTATTGATGGTATGCTGTATGGCCTTAGCTTTAGTTACTAAGCATATAATAAACGAGACATGTGAATAAGTCCACGTGCCAAAAGATTTAACTTCATTAGCTAAGGGAGAGAACAACACCATAATTGTCACATCAGGCTTTGCTAAATTTAGAATCCTGTGGATGACTAATAATGATGAATTTCATATGTGGTTGCATCTTCAGGAGGTCCAAGGACATCCATATGGAAAGTGAATCCATAGATTTAAAGGATTTGACTATTAAATTGGCCATGCTTTTTTGCCTGATCTCTAACAGAAGAGTCTCGGACATTTGAAGCCTGGTGTTCTACAAACTGAACTGTAATAACAAAGCAAAGAACAACATTAGCCTGTTCGCACATAAATAGTGAATCAAGCAATGTCAACAGGCCTATAGATGATAACCAGCAAAGATTGCGATAGTTAACAAGGTGGCCTATGGCTGCCACAACTGTACAGAGGAATATGGACAACGTCAGAGATCAATTAGCTTTGTACTTCCCTACTGGTGGAAACAAAAAAGGTTAAACCTAGATATACTATAGATTCTGAGATTAGATTCATCACCATGTTTGTGCGGAGAATAGGTAAATCTATAAAATATTTGATGAAACATTGGGATGTTCTGAGGCTTGACGCAGACTTGAATTGTGTCCTTCCCAAGTGCCCGTGGGTCACTTATAGAAAGGCAGATACTTTTAAAAAGATACTGAGTCCTAACCATACTACAAGATACTCAGGAGCTTCTGAAAACACATGCTTGAACCCAAATCCAAGTGGTAGTCACATATGTGGTAATCGTTCCTGCTGCCAATATGTCAATGATAAAGCGGTTGCATTTCATAACCATGATGGCTCCAGATGCTTTCAGATTAGAAACTTCATGAATTGCAATACAACATACTGTATTTATGTCTTTATATGTATGTGCAAACTTCAATATGTGTTTTGAATGAAACTAGCACTGAAAATCAGATGGGGTGAATATTTGGGAGCATTTAGACATGCTGATCCTAGATTGCCTTTGGCGGTACATTTCCAGAACAATCACCACTTAGATCAATTACGTCAAATTTCACTAATGGGCATTGATCATATTCCAGCTCACCATAGGGGTGGTGATAGGGGTTTGAAATTATGCCGCAAGGAGAGCTGGTGGACTAATTGTTTACAAACTGTACAATATGGGCTGAATGTTGACTCGGAAATGTATACTATTCTAAACAGTTAGTAGGGTCATCTGTTTGTCAGTAGTTGGATTAGTTATGTGTATGCTTTTCTATGTTATAATTATGCTACATGAGAACTCTGCATTATTTTCACATCGGTTAAATTGTGTATTCGACATTAAACCCTCCTGTCTATCACATTGAAATTAGGACTGTTACTTAAATGTATTAGTCTTTGTTCCGTCTGTGACTCTTGTTTTTCTACGTCATTGGTTTGTCTTTGATTTTTCTTTTCTATATTTCTGGTGCTCTGTCAGGGGAATATACTTAGGGTCTGTCTAGTCTTGGATTTGTAGAGAATATTTCGTCCTGAGGATCTCTGAGTGATAAATCGCAGGGATCTAATGTTCATGCCTTTTGATTGTGCTATGGTCTGTTTGCTTGCAGAACATATGAGATTGGCAATCAGACACAGACACTTGAAGTGATTTCCAGTTTAATTATATCCATACTCAGAGGTCAGAGGCAGTGCTATTCGCACTGCTGTATCTTTTCTCTTTCTCTAGCTGGTTCATATTTTGTTGAATATTGTTTATTTGCAAGCCCTAATATGTGAACTTTTGAGTGATTGATTGTTGAGTAGTTTGTCCATGTAGCACGATGGTAAGAAACGGAAGCCTGATTGTCGTACTTGTTAATTCGTGCCAGCGTTCTCCCAGGCGAAATTATTTTTCTAGAGATATTCATTTGTATTAATATATCCAAGGAGTTTGAAAAGTGTGGGCTCTTTTTGGAATACTCTCTAATTCAACTGATGTATTATGGGATTAACACCCTTCATTTTTTGCCATGTGGTGGTTTGTATGTCGCTTTGTGAATAACAGGCTTCTTTGTCAATCAGTCTTCATGGATGAGCTCCAATGAGTGGAACTCTGGGAATTTGCTCTATTCTGCTTATATAGCATAACGGTTAGGAATGGAAGTTGTGGTGTCATTTTTTGGGAGTTCGAGGCTGCGCTCGCCCATGTGGTACAATATTTCTTAGTCAAATTAATTATTTTTGTTATATTGAAAGAGCTTAATTGCATGTTTAGTTTGGAATAATTTTTATGTAACTGATAAGCTATGTAGACATCCCCTCCTTTATGATGCTCTGACAGTATTATGCTGTTTGGTGGAGCCACTTGCTCCATTCTGGGATTTATCTGTTCCACGCAAAAGGGTAGACGTTTGTAAAATCTCCAATCAACCTATCAAAAGTGGTCATTCCAGGCGCCAATAAGTTTGGGACCTTGAATGGATGGGCGGTACGACTTAAATAGGGCGCTAATGCATATTTCATGTCTTTGCGGAGTCAGGCAAGGAGGTTTATGTGGAAGCGTGATTTCTGGTATGTGTTTGAGGGCCAGGGAATTCGGGGGTCTAATGTAAGGCTTTTGTCTTATTCTGTTCACACTATCGAGAGAGCTATGGTTGTTAGTACCTACTTGGACGCGGTGTTTACTTTTAATGCGCTGCACGATAGGGGACATAAACCCAGATACTTAGATGCAAGTGGCAATTGAGCATGTTTGCCCGCTCCAACTACAAGCAGGTTTTCGTGTTGTATGATGTGTTTGCAAGGCTCTAGGTTTCTGCAAATTGTACAAGGGGTTAAGGTGTTTTCTGTTTTTCATGTCTAGGAATTACTTAGGTTGTTTTTGAGACATAACAGTTCAGAAGGTATATGATGCTCGTATTCTTAAAAAAAGAGAACACTAAAAAGACGTATTCATATTAAATTCCTTAGTGCTTGGGTAAGTTATATTTGTCGGTCTATTTATAATTTGTACTTGAGGTCGTATTGAGTTGAATAGTTTTATAGCTTTCACTCTCTGTGCACATTGGTATCTGAATTGAGTGGTTGCGTTGTCATTTGTCTTCACAGTGAGCGGTTTGGATATTGAAACATACCAGATCTGATGGTAACTGATGCATATATCTCTAAGCAATGTGGAAACAGAGAAGACGTTATTGACATTTACGATTCTGTTTTTGTTTTTGGTAAGCTTTGTTTGTAGATTCTTTTTAATATAGCTTATCTTCTTGTGTACATTGGTCGATGTGGCAAGGCTCAGGAAGCACGTGTTTTGTCACTGAGTTGGGCATTTGGACTTAGGCCTTGGCTCTCAGGTGTCTGTCTGCATATTTTCATACTTTCCCGAATGTGTATGCTGTTTTCTGTTTGTTTCTTTTTGTCTCCGTTCTTCACAGGCTGTTGATGTTATATTTTTTCTCTTTCTTTCTTTTTCTTGCTTTGTTGTTTGGATTTTTTTTTTTCTTTCGCTATTATCTTTAACCGTGAAAAAGAGGAGTTTCCGCAAAACATGTGTTGGCTACTTCAGTGCTTAGAATGTGGACTACTACAGCACCTAGATGGCGTCTACAATAGGACACCAATGGAAAATAATTTGTAAAGATATGTGACCAACTCTGATTTTGAATGGATGATATTGATGTACAGATTAGAGTATTATGTATATTATGGAGAAGAGAGGGTGTATCACCAAGTGTCAAATGCATGTACATTTACAATAATTAAATAATATACAAATATCCTGTTAGACATTTTTTTCCTGTAGTGGATTCCTTGTTACTTTTTGGTCTATTCAAGTATACTCCTCTCCCTGCAATCCCAATTAAAATAGCTTTGAACTCTGCATAATGAAATGAGTAGCCATGGAAAGGCAGTGGACAAAGGGCCGAGAAACCAAAGAGTGGGACTAAAAGAGGACTATGGGCATGGAGATTGAGGGAAACTGTGTTACAGGTTGAGGGGGGTGAAACTCTACTCAAGCATCAACCACAATTCTTTTCAGGGTTAAACACAAGAAAACCCCAAATTAACCTTGGCTCACCCCTCTAGTAGCTTGGCACAAAAGCAGTCAGTCTGAACTCAGAGGCAAGGTATAAAGTATTTATGCAGCATACAAACAGCAATAACGTGAAGACACAACTCAAGAAAAATACCACACCAATTTAGAAAAATAAGAGTAAAATGTAACAAATTATTTGAGACCAAAAATCAAATCAGTAGAACTGGAGATATGCAATTTTAATGACAAGTAAAATTCGTGCAAAAAAAGCATTAAGTGTGGTTATCTGGTTACGCCAATTGCGACTAAATCACAAGTTCAGGCACACCGTGGTGAACCACCGGCTGGACACAGGGGCCAAGTTGAACAAAGTACATTATGTCCTTGATGCGCAGTCCTTGCAGTGTTGAATTGTGTGGCTTTGCGTTGATCGGCGTCTGTTTCTATGAAGCTATATGTTGACGCTTTGTGGGACTTTACAATGCTCTGCATTGGTTTTGGTAAGCTGTGCGGGGAGATTTTGGTCACTCTGCGTTGGTTCCCGTGAAGCTGGCAGATGTGCAGCAAGGATATGCATGGCTTTGTGTCACTTTGAGTCGATTCCAATGAGGCCAGCTGCTGTGCGGTAAGGCTATGCGGGCTTCGTGTCACTTTGTATTGCTTCATGTCAGTTCCGATGGGAACCACAGCTGGGCTTGGCAGAGCAATTTCAGCCCCACTTCCAAAGGTCCAGGATTGGGAAGGCACCACTTGGAGGGGTTAGGACTCACAGCAGGCAGAGTCGAGGTGCAGGGTTCAAGATGTGTTGGACCTTTTCGGTCCCTGAGGCTCTAATCAGGAGGCCAGCCAACTAGCCCTTGGGATCACTCTGGTGGTCTGTGTTAAAGGTGCAGGTCCAGTCCTTCTCACTCAAGCAGCAGGGCAACATAGTAGCAGCCCAGAAGAGTAGCAGTCCACAGGTCCAGAGGTGTACTGAAGAATTGGGGCCAAGAGCCCACTATTTATACCTGGTGCCAGTTTTGAAGTAGGAAAGGTTTCTAGAGGTTTCCACCCTCAAAGGTATTTGGAATTTCCTTCCTCTCTGCCTTGGCATGTTTGGGGATACAAAGGATTCGGTTGATACCCTTCGTGAGTGTGCTAATGCAGAACCTTTGTGATGTGCAAGTGTGGTAGGTGACTAGGTGACAGCTCCACCCCCTATCAAGTCAGACATGGTCCATCCAACCAACATCTTTTCCCCGTTTCTGACTATCCAGGCGCAATGCACAAAGACCAATTGTCAGCTTCACCTAGTCATGTGCTTCAAGTGAAATGGTAATCACTTGACTCTCCTTTGAGAAAGTTGTGAGAGATGCAGGTGAGATTTACTTTTTTGTTGTTACTGACATGTCTATAGTCAGAAGGACTTGACAATGTTGGTTCTTTCTGAGTCGCTAGTGAAAGTGAAAACACATCATGTCTTCACAAAAGGTAAGTGATCATAGTGACACTCTGAGGTGCTTTACAGTGTTAAAGGCCTGGGAACTGTTTTTTTTGCACTTATAAGTGGGGTAATAGTGAAAATGTGTGTGATAATACAAACAGCGTCTAAACCTTTTTCAATCATAATTAGGAGTTCACAATGGGACAAAAAAGCACCTGTGTGAAAGCCTATCGCAACTTTTGGAAACACCCTCACAGCTGCAACTTGTGTATATTAACTAACGAAAGAATCCAGCCAAGACATCAAGGTGAAGGGTGGAAGGTTGAGGGCATCTTCCTATGCCGCCTTTCCTATTTTTACTTTATGGGGCTAGGTGGGATTGGAAGCCACCATCAATGCCTCTACATCTCTCATCTGACTCTTTGAACCTTGCCTCCCTCAATGGATCATCAGTAAACACCGTACATAATTCTATTGGTAGTTTAACTGTGTCTTCAAGGAGTTGCTCCTCTGTCACCTCTGGCCAGACATCAGATAATACTACTTTCTGGTTTAACAGTGACTCCAATACAATGCGCCGCTGTCAATCCTAAGTAGTTCCTTTTTTGCATCTAGTAGGCCCTATATAATAGTCCTTTGTGGTTTACTGTTGATTCAAATAGGTTGATACACAACTATCCCTGGGAAGACTCCATATAAGATTCCTGGGTGGTTTAAAAGTGCCCCCAATATATTTCTCCTCTGTTGCTCCTGTTTTAAGTGCCATGCAATGCACCATAGTGGTATAACTGTGGCTTCCAATGGGATATTCCTCTGTAGCTCCTAGGTAGGTTCCATATTATGCTCCTTGGTGGTTTAACAGTGCCTCCAACAGGTTGCTTTACTGCTGTTCACCTGTTTCTCCTGGGTAGACTCAATAGAACACTCACTGGTGGTTTAACAGTGCCTCCAATGGTCTGGCTCCACAGGTGCCACATAGTAAGCTCGATATGCCACAATCAACCCACTGATGCACATCAACGGTAGTCTCCACTGATGATAGTGGTCGCCCCAAAACATGGGAATTACCTGTATGTGCAGCTATTTCCACATTCACTGCAATACCCATGCTTATGTCAGTGACACTCAGCACACTACGCACTCATCATATTATCCAAACTTACGCACCTCATCAACATGTCCCATACAATTCAAACTACAAATGCCAAACTTTCCCTCATGCGCTCCAAAAGGTCCATGGTGACATGATGCAAATCGGAAAGCTATATGACCTCGACTGGGAATCACTGATTAGCCGTGAGTGGTGTATTTATTTGTGGTCAAAGGCAGATACCTGTCAACCTCTGCCACAGGGTCACTGTCTTTTATGCATCTGGAGGCCTGCCCTACAACTACAGTGATTCTGGTGCATATTTACTATGCCCGGATACATCCTGGGCACAGCAAACACTGGTGCCCGCAGGCAGCCAGAAACTTTTTTTTATCAGGGTCACTGCATTTAATTGTTTTCCACAAATTCCCAATTTGAGAGTTTGTAAAAAACAAAATGTGAGTATCACGCAATCTAAAAAAAACATGGAGCCTGCTTGACATTCATTTCATTAATTTCCTGGCCCTGCAGTTCAAACTATCATCAGAAACTGACCCCTGAGCAAACAAACAAATATAGTGCAGGCGGGTGATGTTGCGCATCATGCAGAAGAAGATTCTGAGAAATAAAAATAGCATTGCTTTCAATTGGATCCTGTGCACAAGGTTAGTAAAAACCTGGTAGAATTATTCTGTTGTCAAACGGTCTGATCCAAGTGCTGCTTACCCAAGGAGTTCCAGGAGTAAGTGAAAATTAAGTCACACCTACTCAGAGAAACATATCTATGAATCTTGGCCTCTATTAGGGCCTCAGTCTGCTACAGCTGGAATATGCTTGATAACTCATGTTGAATCGCAAAACTCAGAGGAATCAGTAGTTATAAATTCAATGCAGGCAATAATTTCTTGTCAATTCTGCAGACCAACGTAATTTAAACATTAGTGAACTTCAGTACTGGCTAGCACAATTTCCCAGTGGATAAACTACTGCACAACACATTGTGTAGGCAGCTAGAGTGCTAAGGAATAAGCAACTAATAATGCTCAGCAACCTTATCTCCAACACTATCAACATATTCTATTCTTCGTTGGGGTAAAGATCAAGAAAATTTAGAACACTATTCAGGACAACCCCAACAAAAATCTTTCTTTAACCCATCTTACCATCGAAGCCACAGGCATCGTTTCATCCATCTTTCAATGAATAGCACCTGGTGTTTGAAATAACAGAGAAGATCACAGTGTCTTACATCCCAACTAATACCTGCCCAGGAGTCATAATTAAGTACCATACCACTATCTTCATCCATATATTGTTGAATTAATAATTGATTTCTGTCTTTGGGGTACACTCAGAGACATTAAGCAGGCTATTCCAACTTAAAACTGAAACACAAAAGTGGATCCCCAGAAACATGTCTAAATGCAAGCAAATATCCAGCCCCCCTTCCTATTCGAGGTCATAGAGGATAAGACTACATACCTACTCCAACACCTTCAGAAAACAAGCAACATTGTGCATGAGTACCAATCAACAGACCAGAGCAGCGAGTCACTCAACACCGCACCTGCCCCTTGTCCTAAATATTAGTCCAAATGTAGTCCTGGTATGTGCACTAGACTAAGGCACCTGCTGCTTCCAAGGTGCGACCCACAGGTCAAACTGAATGAAACTTTTGCAGATGGTAGTGCATCACTAAATCACAATCCATTCAAACACAAGTCCGAATCCAGATTACATGTATTCCAAATCATTTTTATTTTCTTTGGCGATATAAACAAGACGGCCAACGCATTTAGTTCGTCTCGTGTGAACTTTCTCAGGGCATTTAGAATTATTTGTCCACCAATGAAGCATATGGTTACTCGATTTCACTCATTGTTGGTTCAATCCCGATCCGTTATACACATACGATCCTCACATTCTTAAGCGATCCCATTACCTCAATCGCTTTAAAGCTATTAAGCCACTGAAGTTGACACCTCAATACATGTCCTTGAACATCCCGTTACTCTCGCGTCTCGAAAAACAGCGAGAAGAAACTTCGTCACTATACCGATGAGGTACTGGGACCGGTTAGGAACAATTTTTAAATGTATTACCAGATTCAGGCCCACATGATGCCAAACAATACTAAATCGAATGTTGCGATTTAACATGGTAACATAAAACCAGGTAAAATACTTCTTTAACGGGACCTCAAATAGTTTTGATGTAACACTGGTTTGTGAGACAGAGTTAGAGGTAGCGGAGATAGGCAGGGAGGGAGGTTTGATTAGACAACAGAATAGCAAGAGGTCAAAGACACGGAAAGCTCAGTCACCTGGGCGGGCCCATGCATGGGGGGGTCCTGAGCAATTGTCTATTTTGTCCATACCTGAAAACGTCTCTGCACCGCAGCCATGAAAGAGCTACTGGCCGACAACAGGAAAAGGTTAATAACAAAAAATAAGCATGAGCATACCATGTTTTATATAGCACTTCATAGCATATTTGCTTTGTTTCTAAACACTGGAAATAACTGGGATTACTACCACTCAATGTACTGGCACTCAGAGAACTAGCATGAACGTCTAGCCTGGCACGGCGCTTTTGGGACCGGGCTGCACTTTAAGTTTAGGACGTCCAATGTACGCATGGACTTTCCACATGTAATGGGGGCACGATTATGGGACACTGCCTTAAAGTCCGTCTAGAACAGTGATACTCAAAGTATGGCCCTTTTGACCTTTACATACGGCGGCCCCGAGGGCAGCAATAGCACTGGGCTGCTGTTTACTCTATTTAACAGAGGACACTTTATTTAAACATGATTAAAGATAAAGAAAGGAAGTAAGGAATTTGTCCTGCACTGCTTTAACTGCAGGAACACTTTCATTCTTTAAGAAATCCTGCAGCAAATGTCTACAAGTATGATAAGTGTTCTTAAAAAATCTAAAAGTGTATTTCATTTACACACAGAACCATTTAATCGAAGTACATAAGATTATATCAGTGCATGGAGAAGTAAACAAGAGATTTCAAACATAAATTCAGAAACTTTCATTCTTTCCCCCACCTTCATAACAATGCCAATAGTGAACTAAGAGGCAAGTCAGTTGTTATCTGCACTCTTTGATTGGCCTGATTTGCTATTATACATGAACAACTTTATAATTTATTAAATCAAACACAGAAGAAAGGTTTACACAGCGCACATACCAAGGTCATGCATTGTGAGGTCCTCCTACATACAATAATGAAGAAAAAGAATGGAACCTGAAATAAAACAATTGCCAGGATCACACAGTTTGGTAAAGTGGGGAAGCTGGGATTAATGCCAGTTTTTCTGGTTTCACATTGTGCGATTCAGCCACTAGAGCTATATGTTTTGCTGCCCCCTATCTCCACCCTATCCCCACCATTACGCCACAAACCCTCCCCACCCAGAGCCCCTCCCCCCCTTTGAGCGGCATGATGTTAGCATCCATGCGGCCCTTGGTCCCACCACAGACCAAACTTTGTGGCCCCTGGGAAAATATTTGCGAGTACCCATGGTCTAGAACAAGTGCCAAGAAAGTGACCGCCAGCCTAATCATGCAGAAAACGATCCACCCGCGGTCTGTTACCTGTGCACTCCTCCCCCACCCCCACACACACCCTTCAGTGTGTTTTTCTATTTTCCCCGCTCACCTTTTTAATGCCTTGCTCAAAAGCGTGCTTGGCCAGCGGGCCGGGACCGTCCACCGTCTTGCCGTCGTCATCGGGCCCCCAGCTCGCGCTGTAAATGTCAATGTAGTCGGGCCGCACGCAAAGCGACTTCGCCTCCACGACGTCTGTGACATCCCCGTCTAACATACGGATGCCTACAAGCACAAAAGCAGGGGACATTAGGGCGCGCTGGCTTTATGAAAGTGCGGTAATTGCAATCAAAGGCCTTTGTCGGAAGCTGCTGAGAAACCGAAGGACTGCTTCAAAGTCTGAATAGCCCAACACAATATAACTATTTGCAGACTAACGAGCGCTGTGGAGGTATTTTCGGAAGCCCCTTTCTACGCTCCCTTTTCTGTTATTTTCTGATTTAATTGCAAGTGATGGGAATGAATTTAAGCGGCGCTGAGCGAGTTCTGCACTCGGCGGAATTCTCCCAGCTGCGTTTTTCCTCGTGAAGAAGAGGGAACCAGTGATCTAAGACAGCTGCGGGGAGAGTTCATCAAAACAACAAAATCTGTGCTGAGTTAGTTCATCAGGGGCATTTCTTGAAATCTTTTGAGTTATAAATACTCGACACTGCTTGTTTTGTGTTTTTGACCGGATAATAAAGCGCTTATGTGAGACTCCAATTCCACGCCTGGTTGGAATTATGCTATGTATAAACACTGTGCAATCCGGGAACAGGCTGAGCATGAGGATAGTGTGAGCTGTAATTGCGCCATTCATGTTAAGGACGTGCACAACATGAGACTCGTTTACGGCACCAAGCTAGGCATTTTGTTTACAGACCAGATACCAGCAAATAAGGCACAGCAGGAAAAAAGCACCAAACAAGGGAATATCGTTCTGAATGATATATTGTGTTGTCATACAGTGGTTCATTGAGAACTGGATGCGTTTACCTCTCTAATCACAAAGAACTAGACCGCAGTGTGTCAGAGTTTCCACACAGTAGGCTAGGCTCTGTGCCCTGGTGCCACTGCACCTGCTGCATCAATGATAGCTGTGGCCTGTATCACAGGATCCCCACTCTCACAGGTCATTCGGCCAATTCTCAGGGATCATCTCACTACCTGGTATTGTTTAGTTGCTTCCTACGCCTCCTCTCTTAATTCCTAGATCAGTATAAAGTCAATTTCCAGAAGTCCACCCAGAACATACACTTCTATATCTGCTTGGAAAATGAACCACAGAGTAATTCTGCCATTGCCAATTGCCTAATGTTCATCGATCACTGGCTACAAGAATGCTTTTAAAGTCTTAAGCAGGAAACTGTGAAGTCTAGGAGATCTAGGCTGTACCTCTTTTCAACTCAGCTGACCCTCAAGTCTGGATCCTGCTTCTAATAAATCAGAAAATTAAGAGTCCAAGGACCCACTTCTTTTCGAATCTCACATTTGCCACTCCAGTCTATTGCACGGACAAGTAATTTAATATACAATTCACCAACTTCCGGAAAAAAATGCTCACTCCTGCAAGCCAGTAGTTAGATTGATCTCACAAGATTACTCGTCACGGGGTAACAGGACTTTTGTGCAGTGTTGTATACAGCTCTCTCAAAGAATCTTATGCAAAGACTAAAAGGAATTCACAATCAGGACACCAGAGCATCAAATCGGATTAGCAGAACACCCCAGATACTGTAGAAGAAAGCACTCTAATGGTCTCAGGTGCAGTATAGGATCACCCACAGAACATGTTTTACTATCCAGGACACCTATGGAGGTACTTAATTAACTAGAAAAGTTGTCTCCCTGGTTGATGTGATTTAGTCCTTGTTAAGAGTACTGTTACCCGAGAGGGTTCCTGGTTCTGTAGAACCTATCTACTCATGATCTGCTGAAAGATTAAAAAAGCATATGTTTTAACTGCGTTTACAAAAAGAAGTTAGTTCGAGACTCTCGTCAATTGAATCGGATGATCTTTCCTTAGTTTTTGCTCAAATGTACCTGAATGTGAAACCTCCCTACCTCATCATTTTTAACGCAACACATTTGAAGCAGGCAGACAATACTGATTGAGTGTGACTTTCGAGATGCCCTCGTCCAGCTCTTGTTGCCTTTTTGCTACGTTCACACTATATAACCATCACATACATACATATGCTAATAGCTAGAAGTGCCACTGCTCTTCACATTTTTCGTGGCAACTCTCAATGCATACATCCTCTGGGACCCCTTAAAGAAGGTGGAAGAGTGCAAAGCCTGTACCCACTATGTCTAGGCTTCCTCTAAAAAGGCAGAGCACTGAAAGCCCAAGGCCTGAGAGACAAAACAATGGCAGATCCCTTGTTGAAGAGCATGAGACCTCTAACTCATCATGACAGGACGAAGATCTGGAGCTACCTGAATTCAGCATTACAGGAATGCATCCATGTACTCACCTCTCCTCCATGCCATGTATTACCCCATTCCCATTCTAGCAATGTATGAATACATCAGATTCATCCCTTCAGCGGTGCAAAGTGCCTTTATTTTCATTAGGAGCACCAGCCATGCCAGGGTCTACATTCTAATAGAGAAATGTGCAGGACAGCTCCCAAATTATGTGACCCTCAGCAAGTGATGTAGTTGGACACATTTGGGCTCACAGGATCTCTCAGTCCGGCCAAATAAACATTGTGTTTAAGATCCAAATAGGCAAGAGAACAATCGTGAATGAACTGGCTTTGTAAGGGAGGTGCTATTACTTCTCCGTGCGATAAGTGCAGGTACAGCTCTCTGTTATTAATTCCTTTCACCCGTTCAAATCACATTCTCATATACTTATTCATTAGTTGTTTTAACTTGGGAGTTTTGGTCATATACAGACTGAGCCACAGGTGGCTTCACAGCCCTGTACACAGTAACAGTTTGGGGGAAGCCCATACAGTCCCATCAGAACAGAGAAAAGGGGTAAAAGCTAGTAAAGACTGTCATTACTTATAAGGAATATAAGTTACGAAGACAGAAAGAGAATTGCAGTACCGCATACTTTTAAGGAAGTAAGAAGATGCATTGTCCAAGCAGAAACGAAAAAATGATAAATATACTAAGTTGTGTTATGCTATACGCACATATCCATGTGTATCATCTGTATGGTCACAGAGCACCTGTTTTGTTCAAATTTGTATAGTACTCACCACCAATGTTATAGCATCGTAGCACATTCTCTATTAGGGTATAGTTACGTGCGCACTTGGGAAGGCCATCCATCATACTGGTAGCAGGATGGTTTGATAGTTTGATGTGGTTTATTGACCAGTGGTTTCCTTTTTTTTAATACCGTGGGTGAGGGGGCGAAGCAGAATCACTCAGCTTATGCTCTCTTCCGCCCATCTGTAACATTAGTGCACCACAAGGCACTCTGATATCACAAATCCCCACCAGAGCAATGATGAACAAGTGAGTGCTCTCTTGGGCACCAGTGTGAATGTTTGGAAGGCCTCTCCTGGGTTGTGGGAAGCATTCCTGGAAGGAGAAGAGTTTCCCTTTTCCAATAATGCCACCCTCAATCATTTTCCTGCTTGTGGATCGTGGTCATACCTCGATCCATGAGCAGGAAACCACTAGACCACCATGGATTTTCTATTTTTGGTGGTTGGCACCTCTGGCAAATAGCCATTCTTCTCCTGGGGACCTATCCATTGTTTGAAAGTATGTATTCATTGTTTGATGCAAATATTGTGCCCCTCAGGGGAAAACAAAATGGCAGCCATATTTTCCTTGGTATTAGAGGGGTTGGCACCCCCGTAACATGGGCGAACTGCCCCCGAGGGGCATAACTATTATATAAAAGTATGTTTTCCATGGGGGGGGGGGACGATCATGTCCCCAAGAGTAAACAAAATGGCAGCAATTATTTTCAGTTGTTTTGGGAGGGGGGCAGCTTCCCTGGGAAATGGGCTGCTCCTCCACCCACCAGTGGCATAATTATATATTTGGAAGTAGGTTTTCCCCAGGAGTGGTATTCACATCTCCTAGGGAAAAAGTGTCTGTTGTCCACTGGACCACCAGTGAGTGTAATGGCCAATATAATGGGACTGTTTTTAGTGTTGTCTGTTGAAACCCAAAACTGTCTGTTGAAACCCCAAACTGTTAAAATGTGGGTTACTTTTGATTTTACTCAAATAAATAAGGGCCAGACTGATATAGGTTTTTTCTTCATATTTACACATCTTTTTTTCACGCCTACCAGACACAAATTCCATGTTGGGATTTTACTAAAAAATGCAAATGGCTATTTGCATTGTTTTTGTGGAACTTTGCTTCAGGGAGGCATTCCTTATGTGGTGCACGGACGTTCCCTTACATCCACCCTTGGTTTCTGACACAAATTCATATCTACAAAGACTAGTAGTAATTGACGTGTTCCAAAATCTGGAGAATGCCAGTGGCCTAACAGGTGGTTGGTTATGGACCTGACAGGGAATGCTCCTGTCCTTTGAACTTAAAATGGGCATCCGCCAGGGCTGCATTCTTGCCCCTTTTTTATTTATCAAGTATACAAATCGCCTAGAGGAGGTGTTTGTTGACAGTGGTTCTGATGTAGCCGGAGTTGGTGGAAGAGCAATTCCAGTACTTTTATATGCCGATGATGTGGTTTTAATTGCTCATACAGCTAGGAGCCTCCAACGACTTTTAGACACATTTATCGATTTTATGAATAGTTTGGACTTATCCACAAAATTTAAGAGGTCACATTTTATTGTGGTAGGTCCCAAGAATGCAAAATCTTGTATTCTCTCAGCACAAGGTCAGGTTTTAACTAGAGTGGAAAATTTATTTTATCTGGGTCTCAGTTGGAAACCTGTACTCACGAAAAACGGGGGGACTCTACAAACACCCCATCTCAGGACTATACGACTTTGCCAGACGCATTGAGCATAAGCCCCCCAAACTTTCCCGCAAAAATTATCCATGGCGAACTGGACATGTTCTTTATTACAGATTTTATTTGTGTTTGTCCACTTTTATTATGGTGTTCTGTGTGGCACAAGGAGAATTTACATTTCAATAGGATCATACTCCAGGATTGTTTGCTTTTAGACAATGCAGCCCAAATTCCATGACTACACTATGTAAAGATTTTTTTTCGATGAATTAGGGTGACCAGGTCTTGTAACAAACCCTAGTGACATAGGCCCTCATTCGGACCTTGGCGGGCGGCGGAGGCCGCCCGCCAAAGTCCCGCCGTCAGGTTACCGTTCCGCGGTCGAAAGACCGTGGCGGTAATTCTGACTTTCCCGCTGGGCTGGCGGGCGGCCGCCTTCAGGCCGCCCGCCAGCCCAGCGGGAAAGAGGCTTCCACGATGAAGCCGGCTCGGAATCGAGCCGGCGGAGTGGAAGCTGTGCGACGGGTGCAGTTGCACCCGCCGCGTATTTCACTGTCTGCGCAGCAGACAGTGAAATACATTTAGGGGCCCTCTTACGGGGGCCCCTGCAGTGCCCATGCCAGTGGCATGGGCACTGCAGGGGCCCCCAGGGGCCCCGCGACCCCCCCTACCACCATCCGGTTCCCGGCGGGAGAACCGCCGGGAACTGGATGGCGGTAGGGGGGGGGTCGGAATCCCCTCGGCGGCGCAGCTAGCTGCGCCGCCTTGGAGGATTCCAATGGGCGGCGGTACACTGGCGGGAGCCCGCCAGTGTTGCCGGTCCGACCGCGGCTTTATCGCCGCGGTCGGAATGCCCATTGGAGCACCGCCGGCCTGTCGGCGGTGCTCCCACGGTCCTCCAACCCGGCGGTCATGGACCGCCAGGGTTGGAATGACCACCATAGTCTAAAGTGATCTTGCGTGGGTTAGACATACTTTCTCCCAGTGGAGAACTGGAGAATTCTGCTTTAACAAATGTCCTTGTCGAATCTGTCATTGGGAGAGAACCCTATCTCCACCTGAACATGCCTAGTAGGCAACATCGCTGCCTGACATTTCTGAGGTTGGACATTTTTCACCAGCTCTTGTTTCTGAAGGAGGTTTGGTATAAACCTTCCAACTTGCTTGCTTGCGACTGTGACAACGTCTCAATTTGTGACACCATGCATGTATTACTTATTTGCTTGAAGTTGTCCAATCTCTGACGCAAGTATATCAGGCCTCTTCTGATCTCTGAACATTTCAGAGAAATTAGACCTGCGTATCTCTTCTTACAGCTGGTAGTGACACCTAAATTGTGTTTTTTTTTGTTTCTCATTTCTTTCTAGTGTCCTATCTGTAAGTCATTAAGTATCGGAATTTCAAGATTTAGCCCTACTAGGATATTTATGGCAATTTTAGTTTTATCTTAACACTAAGTATCCGTTTTTATGTAATATTGTAAGGTTCTCTTTATTTGTCTTCTATGTATTTTTAACTGATGCATGATTATTGTGATATATTGCTTCTGCTTAATGAGATGTACTTTTTTTTGCTTTTACACCTTATCACGCACATCTCGTAGATGCACACACAAACACACACACACACACCCCATCAGTAAGTTAAGCACTTTTTTGCTTTTACACTTTATCTCACACATCTCTTAGATGCACACACCCACTCACCAATTTAGAACCATACTTCTCCCTTCTACATAGGATAAAAGGTTCCAGAAGGAAGGTTTTAGTTAGCAGAGATTGCTTCTTGTGGATGACTGCTTTCCAGGCCCTAATTTGAGTTACGGAGGACAGCTGTGAGGCAGGATCAGATATTGAGACAGTATCCGAGGGAGAAGAAAATGGAGCAGAAACTAGAAGAGGATTTTGCAGTTGGTGAAGTTCCATTCTGTGACTCGTCTTCCAGTGATTGTGGGGAACATGGTAATAACAACTGTGATACCCTGACACAAGCACAATCTGTGTAGTATAGAGACAGTAGTAGAGTAGACCAACCCAAAGAGAAGGCATGTGAATCAGCTAGCACAGACATAGGGCCTGATTACAACTTTGGCGGAGGGGGTTAATCCGTCCCAAATGTGACGGATATCCCACCCGCCGTATTACGAGTCCATTATATCCTATGGAACTCGTAATACGGTGGGCAGGATATCCGTCTCATTTGGGACGGATTAACCCCCTCTGCCAAAGTTGCAATCAGGCCTAGAGTGCTTTCTTGGTAGTCCCCCAATTTAGTGCAGCCCTAAAGTCTCCCATTCATTTCAGATGCTGAAAGTTGATACAGCAGCTTTTCTGCCAGTTGATTATGTTCATTAGGTTGCTGCAGAACATATATCTGCCAGCTGTCCTGGAAAGAGTATAGCCATTGACGAGTCCTTGATCCTGTATAAAAGGTGGCTGCTGTTCAGGCAGTACATACAAGACAAAAGAGCTTGTTATAGCATCTAAATACATATGCTGTATGAGAGTTCTGCTGGTTATGTATACAGCTTGGCAGTATATATAGGGAAGTACTTCACTCAAGATCCTGTAGGTTGCCCTTCCATACTAGGAATCAAGGCAAAAATTGTATCAGAGCTTATTCAGCCACTCCTTCATAAAGGTTCTCACAGGATCTTGATTGTAAGAAGCTCCAAAAATCCAAGAGCACCACGCTGCGTTCCAACAAACTGCTCGCAGTCAAGTTCTCAGACATGCTCAATGTAATCCATGGTCAGAGCACTTCTCCGATCAAGGTTTGGGCCCAGTTGACCAATGGAGCCCACCTGTGTAATTGATTACAAGTACATGGCAGAGCGGATAAGAATGACCAGGTACTTCAGCCGTACAATGCTAACCGTAAAACTTGCACATGGTATAAAAAGCTTTTTACCCACCTGATTGATTTGGCAACATAAAATGCATATGTTGTTTCCGATCAGACCACCCCACAAAGACCACTGACTTTCCAATGAAAGTCTTACTGTTGCGGAAAGCAGCAGTCTCCACTTTATCTCCTGTGAAGGGCATGGCAAGGCTGCAGGATCGGCACCTTGCTGACTGCATTCCTGCAATAACCTGAAAGACTTGATCACGTAATCACTGGAGACTCTGCTCTAAGCAGGAAAAGAAGCCAGAGACTCATTGTTACTATCCCCAGTGCCCGTCTCAGGCAGCCCTGTATCCCAACCTACTTAGGTTTTACTATGCAAACGTGAAGTATTGAGAAATTGACTGAGGTGAAGCTGTCCTAGTTTATACCTTTCAATGGTTGTGCATGATACATATCTTCCACGAGCCACTACTTCCCTAGGCAAGTAGCTTTTCAAATTATTTCTTCTAGTTGAGAAAATCTTTGACTTTTGTTTGCCGTCAGAATGAGGTAGTTGTACTGTTTGCCATATGACAAGTGCATTACAGTCACCTCACTGTACATAACAGTGGACAGAAGATAGGCCACATTGTCACAGAGTATGTAAAAACAAAGGGGGTCATTCTGACCCTGGCGGTCCATGACCGCCATGGCGGAGGGCGGCGGAAGCACCGCCAACAGGCTGGCGGTGCTTCCTGGGCTATTCTGACCGCGGCGGTAAAGCCGCGGTCAGAAAAGGGGAACCGGCGGTTTCCCGCCGGTTTTCCCCTGGCCCAGGGAATCCGCCATGGGGATTCCGACCCCCTTCCCGCCAGCCTGTTTCTGGCGGTGTCCACCGCCAGAACCAGGATGGCGGGAACGGGTGCCGTGGGGCCCCTGCACTGCCCATGCCACCGGCATGGGCAGTGCAGGGGCCCCCTAACTGGGCCCCACAAAGATTTTCACTCTCTGCTTTGCAGTCAGTGAAAATCGCGACAGGTGCCACTGCACCCGTCGCACCCCTGCAACTCTGCCGGCTCCATTCGGAGCCGGCTTCCTCGTTGCAGGGGTTTTCCCGCTGGGCCGGCGGGCGGCCTTTTGGCGGTCGCCCGCCGGCCCAGCGGGAAAGTTGGAATGACCGCCGCGGTCTTTAGTAGTTTTTGAAGGGCTCTTTAGAGAACGTAGGACAGTATTCCCCAGCATGTTTACCTTAGTTTCAAAGGTAGCTATGGTCACTCAGTTCAGGGAATCTAGGACTCAAAGCGTCCTTAGACACACCTGACTTGCATCCACAACCTGTTCAGAGTTGGATTTAGCACAGCGGGTGCACTAAAAGTGCAAGAAAGACATGTCTTATTCAGCCTCAGGTGGCTTTCATAAGGATATCAATTAGGAAGGAGGCAGAGAGTGAAGGATGTAGAGATACACATGCTGTCACTTTATCTTCACTAATGGACTCATCCCCATTAGCTCCACACTCACCCTGATACTCAATGAGTCCATCACTGAACTAACCAGATGACTCTAAACCATACAAAACATAGCAGCCAGGCGCTCCTTCAACTTTCCATCACACACACACCCTGCACCTGAAAGAGCTTCACTGGCTCCCCATCCACAAGTGTGCTCTCTTTAAACTCCTCACACACACATTCAAAGCCTTACACAAAACTGGCCCATCATACATCATCAACTACCTGAGATTTCAGAAACCGACGAGACACCTCCACTCAGCAGGATTCTTACAGTTGTGTCTTCGCCTATCTTGTTTCGAAAGCTTGAAAAGACCTGCCCCTACATATCTGCTTCACTTCTTAAATTCTTGAATTCCACATGAAGCTGAAGATTTTGCTTTTCAACTAGGTGAGTTACAAATGTACCTTAAATCCCACAGAAATCTGCACCCAACACAATGTCAATGGGTCATATTTGTGGCCTACTTACCATATTCATCCTCAATCAAAAAGTAGCCTTATGATAAGTGCACAACATTCATAGCACAGCACATAGTGATGGACAGGATATATGCCATGCCATCAGTGAGTACTCTGTGTGGTAAAAACGAACGTCCATAGTAGTTTTGGACGTTCTCTATAGAGGATGGTCTTCCCTACCATGTTTACCTTTGTTTCAAAGGTAGAGCTGCTTACTCGGTTTGAGTAATCTAGGCCTTGAGGCGACCTTGTACACTCCCAAACTCACATCCACAAACAAGAACAAGTTGGATTTAGCACAGCCAATGCCCTAAAGACACATGAAAGACATCTTCCTGAGCTTCGTGTGGCTCTCATGGGGGTCATTAGTAAAGGTTCACTTGGCACGTGTTCAGTAATGCTCAGGATGTCGAGGGAAGCAGATACTTGATAGGTAGTAAAAACTTAGTGAAAGTTTATTGTAATTTGTGAAGCTTGTAGGGGCACCAACCGACAACATGTCTGGCCATTTGTGTGTAGAGGTTTACTTGTTGTGCTTGCAGTGGTGGCTGCTCTCAATTCCAACTGGTGGGGCAGGGCAGGGGGAAATACCAAAAAAAATAAAAAAAAGATAAAATAATTAATATAAAAATAAAATAGTATTTACCGGTCTGCTACCCTGCTCCTCTGTTCTTGTTCTGATCCCAGACTCCCACCAGGCCACGGGCTGGTCCACACTGCACAGGCTCCAAGCTGCCTATCCAGATGCTGCTCTCATGCTGGGAATACTACTGCCCAGCATGAGAGAAGCACTGGGATTAGTCTGAGAGGCCTGGTTTGACGCTCAGACAGTGCCTGGGAGCCTGTGCCTGTTCTCCACCTGGCTGTGCAACACAGCTCGGGTTGGAGAAATGCTAAGTGTGCATTTCGGTTTGGCTGTCCTAAGACAGCTGGTCAAAGCAACATGCACACTTACAGTGACCACCACTCCTCCTCCCTGAAGCTGAGGATGGCCCGGCCCTAAGACTCGGCAGGCACAGCGAAAAATAAAACGGTAATAAAATTGCTTTATTATCATTTTATTTTTAACGTTTGCCTCTGCTGGCTGTCAGATTTTATGGCTGTGGTGTCATGTAGCATGCATAACAGGGAAAGGCTTGTCTAGCAGGTGCTATCTGACCCAGGCCTTTGAAAGAGAGTTTTGATCAATAGTGTGCAGTCTGATTGTAGGGTGACACATTCTATTAGATGTCTAATGTAAGCCCAAGGGTTATCAGAGTTGTATTGGTTGCATGTGGTATGAATTGTCTATAATCAGGGTCACCAGAATTATACAACAAGGAGCACCAAATTATGCAAAAGGGTGGACTTAATTATGAAGAAAGGAATGGCAAATTGTGCAGCATAATGGAGCACATTTTTTTTTGTACTACTTCATTATTTTGTCATTTTTACATATCATAATACACATCTGGGTAAAGATTGCACCTCATTAGTACCAGTTTAACAAATACATGTACGAAAAAAGTGGTTTGCAATTTCCTAACAGTGAATTTTTGTGATTCGCTATTAAGGAAATCGCAAACTGCAATTTACAACAGTGTCGCAGACACTGTTTGTGATTCCCAAATGGGAACCTGCCTCATTAATATTCATGAGGCAGGTCGCTGAAGTTAGCAGACTACCATGTCTGTGATTACTTTTTAAAAAACAAACATTTTTTTTGTAATGCAGCTCATTTTCTTTTAAAGGAAACGGGATGCCTTACAAAAAAAAACATGAAAAGATTTCTTTTAATTTTTTAAGAGCAGGCAGTGGGTGTGGGACTATTGCCTGCTCTTAAAAATTTTTGCACCACATTTACAAAGGGGGACCCCGAACTGTTTGCAAATGGGTTACCACTTCCTCTATGGAGTCGGTAAAATATGAATGTTTTGTGACCACATTCCTGTCGTAAAACATTCGTGCATACAAGTGCTATTCGGTATTACGAAGAGACACCCTAAACATGCCCCATCTTAGTACTGAATCACAAAAGCAAAATACGATTCGCTAACAAGTTACCAACCCACATTTTTTCGTTTGAACTTAAGAAAAAGCATGTTTATGGTCACAAACGGACAGATGGGTCGTTTGCTACCAGAAAAGTGCCAATGGGCCATTTGCAACTGTAAAAATGCTTCATACATCTGACCCTGAGTAGCTGAAAGATGACTAGTTAACCTTTATGAAGGCCTTCCAACTGAGGGTGAACATGTCACCACGTTTTTAGTAACTTTTGATCCATTTTAGCTAGAAACAATTATTTTTGTTAAAATCTGCAGATTATGCAGAAGATGATAGCTTATCTTAGAAATGTTGCAAATCCATAATTATGCCAAAAATGCCACAGAATTGCATATTTCCAGTGGCCTTTTCTATAAAGTATTGATTGTGGGCTTGTGTGTCTGTTTTGGTTTAGGACTGTGAGAGCAGTCAAAGAAAAACAAGTTTACTTCCAAAGCAAAATTCACTTTTGTACATTAGGGTGATGTTGGGTGGTACTTTACTAAGGTAAGAAGTTAGCCATGGTTACCTATTGGGAGAAATGCACTAGGAGAGGCAATGAAATCTGTATTTACAGAAAAACAAATTCTAAAACAGCCATATGGTTAGGCTGAAGACATTAATAAATTCTGAATAGGCAAACACCAATATATTTGGGGCAAGGACTAAGCTCTATTTCTCAGGTACAACAACAAAATAAACACAACAGTTCCATAGGTCTCCTTTGATACAAGCCTGTGCACTCAAGGTGTAATTGCTATAACTCTTATGCAACATGTTTCATACGATAAAAGAAATACAATGCCTTTTTTCAGTGAAAACACAAATGATTATTTCTTTATTTGAATCAAATACATTTGTCCTTGGTATTTAGCACTGTAAATGTGAGCAAAGATGGCGCAGAGCTCAAATGTGTAAATGGGGTGAAAATCAATACGTGATCCAGGGGTGGCTGATTTGTAATGGTGAAGGAGTGTCGCCCACCTGGCTGAGCCAGAAGTATATGAAGGAAGGGACGGGGCTGAGCAACGGCAGGGGGGAGAAGGGAGGAGGAGAGAGTGCACCTAAGTGCGCATGTGTGTTTGGCCAGCCATCTGAGGCAGGCCAAACACACATGCACACTTAGGTTTCTCCAGCCCAGCTGTCTCAAGCTGGCCAAACACACATGCGCACTTAGGTCCTAAAGTTGTGTCTGAGCGGCAGTCCAAGCCGCGCAGACCAGTCCTGACCCTGCTTTCATGCTAGCTTTAGCATCAAAGCAGCACCACAATTGCAGGAGAGCCTGTGCTAGTGACCCAGTGAATGCTGGGACACCACATTAAGGGAAGAGGAGCGCAAGGTGGCAGGAGACAGTGGCGTCCTTGAAGGTAAGTTTATATATATATATTTTATTTAATTTTTAACCACCACTCCCCTGTCACTGCTCTCCCCACCCCTCAAGATTTGCGGCCACTGACTCTGACATAATCAACACAGGTCAAGTAGAAGGCGTTATGCCAAAATGCGTCAGCCATTTAAAAAAAAATCCACACCCATTTGTTTTAGAAAGATAATTTGCAAGAATCATTGATTGAAACTCACTCCTTACATGCCACAAGTAGGCTTCTGATCCTCCCTCTGGTGCCGCTGCAGATGATGAGTGGGAATGGAGAATAAATATATATATATATATATATATATATATATTTATATATATATATATATATATATATATATATATATATATATATATATATATATATATATATACATAGAGATATAGATATTTATATATATGTACACACACCCAAATCTTTAGTTTTGCTAATAACTTTAGCGCCATTTGATGAATCTTCATGAAATTGTCCAAGAAAATACGATGCTCACTTCAGCGTCTGTCTGGATGGTGTTGGGGTGATCTATGAAGCGGGGGCCAAGAAAAGGGGGGAGTACCAAAACGCTTTTTCCGCATGCATTTTTCCATAGGGATTTTGAACAAGAATAGTGCCCAAACCACTGGACGGAATTACATCAAATTTGACAGAAAGGTAGCTCTTGGGCCAGAAACTGTCCTTTTTTGTTATTTGGTGTAAATCCCTTCAGTAGTTATTGAGAAATTAAAGAAAAAACTAACTTGTACATATAGGGACGCAAAGGCTCTGTGAACCCTCCCGATCCCGTGCTGAGATCTGATTTGCTGCCAAAACTTCAACAAGAAAGTGTTGGCAGCCCTACTGGGACTCAGCTTCTGCTGAGTCCCAGAAAAAAAAGATTAAAAATAAGAAAAGGATCCAGGGTAGCAACACCCTGATCCCTTAGCTCTGGTGCTGGGGTCCCAGAGGAGCCCCCACAGAGCAAAAAAGCATTTTTTTAAAATGTGTGGTGGGAGACGCCGCAGATCCGCTGAAAATGTAAAAAAAAAAAAAAGAAAACACAAGCGGGCTCCCAGGCTTGTTTAAATACAGCGCCCAGGTGGGCCAGGTCCTGGGGCATTGACACCTCCCCGGGGCTTCAAAGTAAATGAATGCGGGGGTGGTGTCCAGCCCCCCTCCACAGCCCCAGGGACTGCCACCTCCCTGAAGCCTCAAAGTAAATAAATGCGGGGGTGCACCTGGCGCCCCACAACAGACCTGGGAATCACAACCTCCCCAGGGCTTTAATTACAGTTAAGGGGGGACCGCCTAGCCCCCCCAGAACCGGGGGCCACTACCTCCCTGGGGCTAGGCAGCAACAGTAATGGCCATGGGGAAGGCCACCCACCAGGACCGTCTCCTGATATGTCCTGGGGTGCCCACCCCGGGGACATAGCTGTTTGCTGTGAGTTGGTGGGAGCTTAGACAGTTACGGCCAAGTCAGAGCAATCACTCAGGATCCAGCAAGTGAGATCTGTTAAGCAGCTCTCACTTGCTGAAAGCAGAGGTTTCCTCTGTTTCCCTGTCTGTAGAGATGCGGACAGGGAAACAGAGGAAACAATTTCTCTCACAGAGGGAGTGCTGCATATTTAGCAGCTCCCTCTCTGTGATAGAAATGCTGGCTCCTGCAGGAGGTGGGGAGCCAGCTGGGATTGCGGGGCCCTTCAGGCTCTCCCCATGGTCTCAAACCATTTGACTGGGTGCCCGGAGGGCACCAGGTGACATGGCCGGGCCCCGGGGGAGGGGGTCCACGAGTCTCCCCCCACTCCTCCCCAAAAAAATTCCAAGCCTGGCCCCGGAGGATGGGGTCCCTGGGGCCAAAGTCGTTGAGGGTAAGGGGGGCCATGCAGAGCTGTGGGCGGCTGTGCATGGCCAAAGGCCGTGCACAGCGTTAAGTTGGGTGGTCAGGGGGGTTGGCTGCAGGCCCTGCGACCAACTGCACCGCGCACAGCCTAAGGCCCAAGGTTGGGTGGTTAAAAGGGGTTGGCAGCAAGGCCTGGCCACAGGCCAGGCCCTGCAGCCACCCGCAGCTGTGCATGGCGGTGGCTGGATTAACGTATAGTAATGAAAATTACTTTACGTTAAAAAAACCATCGAAATTCACTGAAAAAGCAAAGGTTCCAGGGACGTTATAAGTAGGCTCACATTTCAAACGTACAAAATAATAGAAATGCACCTGTAAGAGCTGTCTGTAGCTATAATTCATGCCCTAGGGTAACTATAACACGCGCCCTCACCATGCACTGCTAATTACCCCCACAAACTACATCTCTCCTGACATCTTTAATAACATCATTGATAATATCAATGTAATATTTGCAGTAAAATATTTGACTGAAAAACTGTGCATGGCGTGGGCACGAGTTATAGTTACTTGAGATAACTAACTATAACAAGTGAATTTCTATGGTTCTGTACATTTAAAATGTGAGCCTAACTATAAGGTCCCTGTAACCTTCTACATATATATATATATATATATATATATATATATATATATATATATATATATATATATATATATATATATGGAAACAAGCTCCTCACGTCGCGAGCCTCTTTTGACAACATTTCACCCAGGCTCAGTCAGTAAAAGGCACAATCTGGTACGTTTCAAAGAAGCTTATTTATTTTTATTGTCTTTTGTAGGCATTTCTTTCGCCAAAGTGCATTGTGCCGAACAAAATGATAGCCTACGTGTTTTAGCCGGAGCCTTCAACTGGGCCATAGAGTCGTGCAAAATAGAGTGTCTTTTTGAAGGGAAACATCCCTCCATACCATCACCCTCCATTTAAAACTAGACCGTCCGCATTACATCCTGTAATCACAAATGTTATCTGAAACAGCTCTCATTTCTAGCATTTGTCAATTTCAAAGGCCACTGCCTAAATATGAGACTTGACAGGTGTTTACATTATACAACATTAAGTTCATCCATCACGGTTAACAAAGATACCCTGGAGCAACGTGACTTAGAATTGCATTTGCACTCTCTGTTGTCCACATCAATAGTTAGACTGCAAATTCATCATCAATACTTTGCTCCTTTTTCCTTACACAAAAGCGCGCTCATAATGATTTATAAGGTAAAGTACCTGGTGAAAACATCTAGACCCAGAATAAACGTTTTATATAAGCCCCACATATTTCCTTCTTATTACTGCAACCTCATGTGCTGCTTTAATAATTACAATCAGCATACATTGCTTTTTCTCTTCATATTTATGATTTCCTAGTTTGCAGACGTATAAACAAAAAATATACATGAAAACATTTGGTACTCAAATACTAATAAAAACGATATCTCTCGCAATTATGCAAAACATTTTTTTCACACACAAGAGCGCAAACATTCTTATTTCTGAGGCAAAGAATCTAAGATGCAAGTTTTATGCAAGGTCCGCACCAGTACTTTTGATACAATAAACTCATGTGCTGCTCTAATGACAGTGACCAACATATATTAAAATTATATCTCATAATTATGTTTCCTGTTTGTGGAAAATACCTAAAAGTCTTAAGCGTAAAGTATTTTTTTAACATGCTACCCTTAACTACACATTAACATTCATTATTCAATATAGTCATGGTTGCACAAAACCTCGTCAGCCTTTGGCAATGTTCATGTAATCAACTAAATTATGTCTCGATCCCGTAGTTAGTTACAGCCCTGTCACTGAGAAGCATTCGCTCAATGGAAGGAAAACGGGATTACCTTCAATAATTCTTCCAATCAATGTTTTAAGGATGGAAACAGAAATCTTCACCTCTTTATGGCAATTGACACAATACAACCTATCACTTCCCTCAAAATGCCAACTGCATAATTGAAACTAATAATCTGTACCCTGTTCTCTATAAAGTCCAAAACATCTAAGTCACAAAAGTGCAATGGGATCTCTAAAGTGCGATTCGAGTACAATGATGATTTATACTACTCCTTTTTCCTTCTTCCATCTCTTCTTGAGAACAAGTTCCCTTAATATACTCTACCCTATACTCTCTTTAAATCTAAACGTGCAAATCACAAAATAATTAAATACATTTTACAAAACACTACATTACTGCTTCTAAACCAAAATCCTACTATTCATCACAATTTACTAACGTATATTACATGTTTTCATACATTCGAAGCATAAATTAATTCTGCAAAGTACAAAGCTGTCGTATGGAAGCTTATCAAAACTTTAAAAATGTCATTAATTCAATCCATCATTATAATAGTTCCAAAGACATGCCAGTGAAAATTGAAAACATCTTAAATGCTAACTTTTTGCAGGAGCCTTCTTTTTTATTTTGTGATTTGCACATTTGATACAGCTGATAAATATTTTTTCTTTTTGGGACGGCAACAATGTTGACTAACTTTTATGTCTATGATGATGCAATATGTCATGTGAGCATTTATAATGATTCATGGTGTGGTGTCACTTTGTTGTGAACAAGGCCGACGGGTACGGCCGAAACGCTTTAAGCTGTCCTTTTTGGATTAGAAGTGAATTCGTTAAGCAGCTTGAAGTGTCAACGCCTGTTTTTTAACAGTACAACGATGTGTTATTTACAAAGAAAGCTGGCTTTGTCTACTCTTGACTCTCTCCCGTGGTCTGGTGCATAGCGGTGTAACGGTAACCTGTGGAGGAATTAGTATATATATTACGTACTAGCGGTCATCGGTAGGTAGTTATAGTTAGGATTTGACAAATCTTCACAAAATTTTCCAGAAAAAAAAAAGTGTTGAGTTCGGTCCTGTTGTGCATGGATTGTTTCGGGAAGATCAGTCAAGCAGGAGACAAGAAAAAGGGGGGGTCAACAAAAAGTATGTTTCCCATGTTAATTACTGTAGACTCTGTAGACACACCTGCAGCTCGAACCGCTGGATGGAATGACACCAATTTTGGCAAAAACTTAGCTTTTGTTCTGCAGATCACCCTTTTTTAATTTGGTGTAAACAAGCTTAGTGGTTTTCGAGATATGAAAGGAAAAATACATTTGTATATCTAGGGCTGTGGATCCAGGGAGATGATCTGCTGAGATCTGACTGGCTGGCAACACTTCAAACAAGTGTTGGTAGCCATTATGGGACTCTGCTTCAGCAAAGTCCCCAAAAAAGGGTAAAAAAAGGGGGCAGGGTATGTATACCCTAGCCCCATAGCCCTGGTCCAGGGGTCCCCCTGGAACTCCCCTCAAAGGCTAAAAAGCATTTTTTTTAATCACAAAGAAATCTGCGGCTGGATCAGTTGATTTAGCCGTGATTTGGAAAAAAATGCAGTCTCCAGTGTTACCAAACGCTTTGGTTCCCAGGTAGGCCAGGTCCCGGGGGCATTGCCCCCTCCTAGGGTTTTCAGTAGCTACCACGTGCTCCCGGGCTATGATTGAAAAAATATGCGGGGCCGCGCAGCCCTCCCACACCTGGGACCACCACCTCCCTGGGACTAGATATTAAAAAATGTAATGGACCCCCTACCACCCTCCCCGGCCCCAGGGATCACTACCTCCCAAGGGCTATGTTTAGAATGTATGTGGGGGCCCCCCGCCCCGGGGAATACCACCTCACCAGCTTTAAATATAAAAAAATGTAATTGGGAGGTCTAGCGCGCCACCCTGGCACCACATGGATCAACAAGTCCCTGGGCAACATATTAAATTAAATAATTATATGGGCCACCACCTCCCTCGGGCATAATATGTAAAAATAAAAAGGGGGTCCTAATCACCTCCCCAGTCTCGGGGATCACCAGCTCCCCGCGGCAAAATAGAAAAATCAAGGGGGTCCTCCCTATTGGCATACAGTAGAGTGCTGTGGCACAGAGTGGAGTAGAGTGGCATGTAGTGGATTACAGTGGCTCGGAGTAGCATAGAGTAGAGTGGCATAGACTGAAGTAGGGTACAGTGAAGTGTGGTAGAGCAGAGTGGCATTGAGGGAAGTGGGGTAGAGTACAGTGGCAATGAGTAGATTGGTACAGAGCAAGTTACATTGGCATACAGTGCAGTTGTGTAGAGTGCAGTGGTGCAGAGTAGAGAAGAGTGGCATAGAGTAAAGGGGATCAGAGTGAAGTGGGATAGAGTAGAATGGCAGAGAGCAGAGTGGCGTACAGTACAGTGGCATAGAGTGAAGTGGGGTAGAGTGAAATGTGGTAGAGTGAAGTGGAGAAGGGTGAAGTTGTGTTCTGCATAGTGGCGCAGAGTACAATGGTGTAAAGTGCAGCTTCAAGACATAGAATACAGTGGCACAGAGTAGAGTGCAGTGGCGCAGAGTGGAGAACAATGGCATGGAGTACAGTGGCTTGGAATCGCACAGAGTAAAGTGGCATACAGTAGATTGGTGCAGACTGAAGTGGGGTAGAATGAAGTCCGGTACAGTGAAGTAGGGTTCAAAAGAGTAGCATACAGTGAAGTGGGGTAGAGTAGAGTGCACTGGTATAGAGTACAGGGGCATAGAGTAGAATGGTTTAGAGTAGATAACAGTGGCGTACAGTGCAGTTGCACAGAGTAAAGCAGGGTAGAGTGAAGTGGGGTAGAGTGGCGATGAGTACAGTGGGGTACAGTAGAGGGGTGAAGAGTGAAGTGGGGTAGAATGCAATTTCTTAGAGTAGAGTGATGCTAAGTAGAGTACAGTAGTATAGTGCAGTGGAATACAATAGAGTGGTCTAGAGGGGAGTAGAGAGAAGTGGGGCAGCGTGAAGTGGGAAGAGTGTAGTGGGGAAGAGTGTAGTGGTGTACAGTACAGTGGCATAGAGTGCAGTGGTGAAGAGAAGTGTGGAATGCAGTAGCAGAGAGTGGAGTAGAGTACAGTGGAGTAGAGTGCCATAGAATGGAGTGGAGTACAATGTCTTGGAGTGGCATACAGTAGAGTGACAAAGAATACAGTCACATAGAGTACAGTGGCATAGAGAGTAGTGGCGTATAGTGGAATAGAGTGGCGTGTAGTGCAGTGGCTTGGAATGGCATAGAGTAGAGTGGCATACAATAGAGAAGCATAGAGTAGAGTGGCATACAGTAGACTGGTGTAGACTGAAGCAGTGTAGAGTAAATTTGGGTACAGTGAAGTGGAGTATAGCAGACTGGCATAGAACAAAATAGGATACAGTAGAGTGCACTAGTGTAGAGTGCAGTGGCATAGTGTGCAGTGGCAGAGTAGAGAGGTACAGAGTAGATGACAATGGCAGATGCAAATGCGTAGATTACAGAGGTGCAAAGTAGGGGAGAGTGATGCAGCGTAAAGTGTGGTGGGGTGGAGTGAAGCAGGGTACAGTGAAGTGGGGTAGAATAGAGCAGCGAAGAGTAGAGTGGCGTACAGTAGAGTGGCATAGAGTGATGTGTGATAGAATGCAGTTGCTTAGAGTACAGTGGTGGTAAGTGGAGTAAAGTGGCATAGTGCAGTGGCATACATTAGAGTGCTCTAGAGTGGCATAGAAATGAAGAGGGATAGAGAAGAGTGACATACATTAAAGTGGCATAGAGTGCAATGGTGAAGAGAAGAGTGGAGTGGAGTAGCGTACAGTGTGCACAGCAGACAGTAGCTTGTAGTAGCGAACAGTAGAATGACATAGAATACAGTGACAGAGAGTAGAGTGGCATAAACTGAAGTGGGGTAGAGTTAAGTGAGCTACAGTAGAGCAGCATATTGTAGAATGGCATATCATAATAATACTAAAACTGTACTCATATGTCCTTATACTAACCCACCACTAATTCCTTTTGGGTTCCGGAGTAGCGTGCTACTCGCCGAAAAGCGCTTCAACGCCTTGTCAGGGATAATAAATACTATTACAATACAATACAGTAGAGTGGTATGGAGTGAATAGGGTACAGTTCAGTGGCGCAGAGTAGAGCACAGTGGTACAGAGTGCGATGGCATACTATAGAGTGGTGTGGAGTATAGTGAAATGCAGTGACATACAGTGGAGTAGAGTGGCATACAATACAGTGGCATAGAGTAGAGTGGTACAGTGTGCAGTGGTGCATAGTAGAGTGCAGTGGCATACAGTAGTGTAGTAGCATAGAGTGGAGAAGTGTAGACCGGAGTACAATGGAGGAGAGTGACTTGGAGTGGTGTGCAGTGCAGCACTACAGAGTGATGCAGAGTAGAGTAGACAGGGATAGAGAGCAGTAGCATAGGCTAGAGTGGTGCAGAGTAGAGTGCAGTGGCATGGTGTACAGTGGTATTGAGTAGAGTAATGTACAATAGAGTGGCACAGAGTACAGTGGTGTAGACTGCATAGGTGTAGAGTCCTGCAGAGTACAGTAGAGTGGAGTATAGCGCACTAGGATACAATGGAGTGACGGTGCACAGCAGAGTGGCGCAAAGTGCAATGACAGAGTGCAGTGGCGTACACTACAGTGGTGTAAAGTACAGTCATGGGTGTTGAGTACAGTGACATAGAATAGAGTGGTGTACAGTGCAGTGTTGAAGAGTGTAGTAGTGGGAGAGTGCGCTAGCACAGAGTGATGAAGAGTAGAGTGGCATAGAGTACAGTGGCATAGAGTGCAATGGTGTGTAGTGCAGTGGCATACAGTGCAGTGGCTTGAAGCACAGTGTTGCAAAGTAGTGTGTCAAAATGTGCAGTTGTGCAGAGTACTGTGGGATAGAGTGCACTGGCAGAGTGCAGTGGCATAGAGTGCAGTGGCATAGAGTGCAACAGTGCAGAGTAGAGTGATGTAGAATGTAGTGGTGCAAAGCAGAGTGCAGTAGCATAGAGTACAGGGTCGTAGAGTGCAATGGCATCCAGTAGAGTGGTGCAGACTATAGACCAGTGGCACAGAGTAAAGTGGTGCAGACTGTTGTAGAGTGGCAGAGAGTGCCATGTGTAGAGTGCAGTCGTGCCCAGTAAATTGATGGAAAGAAGAGCAGAGTGGAGTAGAATACAATAGCATATAGTGCAATGGCATAAGGTAGACTAGTGCACAGTAGAGTGGCATAAAGTGTAGTGGTGTATAGTGGTGTAGATTACAGTGCAGAGGCATAGAGTACAATGGGGTAAAGTCCAACGGCATACAGTGCAGTGGAGTAGAGTACAGTGGCACAGTGTTCAGCAGTGTAGCACAGTACAGTAAAAAGGCATAGAGTGCTTTGGCATAAAGTGGTGTACAGTGCAGTGGTGTAGAGTCCAACGGCATAGAATGCAGTGGCACAGAGTAGAGTGTTGCAAAATACAGTAGAGTGGAGCAGCATACAATGGAATAGCGTAGAGTGGAGAGGCATAGAGTGTAATGGCATAGAGTGTAGTGGTGAGTCATGAAGTGGCATGTCAGAGAGTGGAGTATCATGTCAGAGTTGTGCGGAGTGTCAGAGTAGAGTGGCATGTTGTACTGTGTCTCGGAGTGGCGTAAAATATAGCTAAGTAGAGTAGAACAGAGTAGAGTGGCGTAGAGTGGAGGGCCATAGAGTGTAGTGATGTAGAGTGGAGTGGCTTAGAGTAGAATAGAGTGTAGTGGCATAGAGTAGATTGGCATAGTGTGTGTTGCGTAAACAACTACTTTGGCATAGTTCCACAAGTTTTGCTTTCCCACCTACAGGTGACGCAAGTAAACTCAGTTCATTGCATCAGTGCTGAATGTGAAAGATAGGTTATTCTAGTCCTGCATAACCCCACCCAATACATTGTTGAAGTAGAGTTATTGTGTCTGGGTTACTAACAATCCCTGTAACGGGATCAGGGGCACTGTGGTAACAGAAACATACCAGTTACATTATTCACAATATCATATACATACTGCAATAAGAAGAATAGACATTTTTTTCTACATTTAGGGTGAACCTGTTTCTCAGCACATCACACAGGATGTCATAAAAACAGCAAGAAGGCAAATTGTGAAAGATGAATATAAAATGATCATTTCTATTATGATTAAAATGTCATCTAAAACGTAATACCCTAAAACCTACTTCTATGTGCTATACTAACAGAGCATGGAAAGTAGAATACCTTGCAGTTTAGCATTTCTTGGGGATAAGGGACACTTTGAATACCTTGATGACAGCAAGAGCTGTTGTTACCAGTGGCGGCATGAAGACAGTGTTTGCTGCAAATGTCAAACACACTACAGTAGCACCCTTCCTCCGTACTCAATTTGATCAGTTTCAGGCAAGATTTAGCATCTTCAAAGTGCACTGGCAATAGGTGAGGCTGTCTCTGGTAGAATCTCGTGCAATAATCTGTGCAAAGGACCATTCCTGACAAGTGGTCTGGCGGCAGTCCTTATATACAAAATCTTATCAGAGTTTTGAATCTCTAACATAAGTTCAGGAATGTCTGAGATAGATTATGTGCATTAAGGTGTACGTCCCAGACTTTTCCTCATGAACATATAAAGTGAAAGAAAGCAAATACAGACTACTCTATTTTGGCTATATGTCAGTATTTGCTCTTTTTTTACCTTGACAAGGAGACACTTATGCCAGACTGACGTTGCATCTGGTGTTATAACTATGTCAGTAGCTGAATGACTTGACACTTTCATGGTTATTAGAAAGATAAAGTTAGATGACCTCTGCGTCAGTGGCAGACATATCAATGATTCTGCATAAATCAGAAAAGATGGTGACATGCAATACCTAAAAAGAGAGTCGGCGCCTACTCAAAACTGGAGTTGCACCATAGGACTTTACGTAAAGTGCAGTGGCATGTTGCAGTGTAGAGTAGAGTGGCATAGAGTGGTGTGTCATGTTGTGTCACAGAATGGTGTGTCATACAGTATAGTACATGAAGGGTCATAGAGTGGAGTGGCAACGAGTGGAGTGGAGTCGCGTACAGTCGAATGGTATAGAGTGAAGTGGCGTAGACTGTAGTGGTGTAGAGTGAAGTGACGTAGAGTGGAGTGGCATATAGTGGAGAGGCATAAAGTGGAGTGGAATAGCGCAGTGTGGAGTGGTAAACAATAAGATTTAAAAAAAGGAATACAAACAACAAAACAATGTTTTATTGTTGTTTATTATTGGGTTATTGTTTGTTATAATTCTTTTTTTTTATAATTATACATGGTACCACTGTACTTCCTAGGTAGTACTGCTGCACTCTGTTACTTTTTAAACAAATCTATATAAAAATAAAAATATGTTTCCCTACCTATTCACACTTTAATAAAGTGTCCAATGACTTCCTAAAGGTGAAAAAACACATTAATAGATTATATATAAACCACAATCACAGAACATAGCCAAAGTGTGCTGTAATCAATATGGCTGCCTTTGACTTTTGTATATACTACTTTGTCATTGCCATGTACAACGGCCCAGTATATCACAACATCTTTGTCCCTTATAGTTTTTAAAATATTGAACCACTTTAGCAAAACTAACTAACCCTTTCCACACCATAATCTATATTACTGACAATTTTTTTAGAAAGTCTGACTGGACATTTTGGTGCTACATTTGTCTAAACAGTTTATGGAAAATGCATTGGTGGAAAAATAAATACATATATATATATATATATATATATATATATATATATATATATATATATATAGTAGCCAGTAGGTAGTTATAGTTAGTGCCTAGTTTCTATTAAAAAAAGCATTTTCTCAGTTGCCTATATCTTTGGCGTCGTTTGATGAATCTTCACAAAATTTTCAACAAAAAATGTCAACTTGTTGTCTTCTTGTGCATGAAATGTTTCGGGGTGATCCGTCAATCAGAGAAAAAGGGGGGGGTCAAAAAAAGTGTTCAGCCCATGCTAATTCCCACAGGGATTTTAGACACAACTGCAGCCTGAACCGCTGGGCAGAATTACACCAAATTTTGTCGAAAGGTAGCTCTAGGTCCAGAAAGCGCCCTTTTTAAAATTTGATGTAAATGCGTTCAGTAGTTGGAGATATTAAAGGAAAATCACATTAGTATATCTAGAGGCACAGTGTTCGCAAATTCTCCCGATCTTGTGGAAAGATCTGATTGGCTGTCAACACTTCAACCAGGAAGTGTTGGCAGACATTTTGGGACTTTGCTTCAGCCTAGTCCCAAAAACAAATGAAAAAAAAGGAAAACTCCCTAGCCTTGCTCCAGGGCTCCCTCTGTGACCCCACCAGGGCAAAAAAAAAAATGTTGTTTTTTTCAACTTCATGGCGAAATTTGATAAAATTCGTGAATTTGGCAGTGAATTTATAAAAAACAAAAGAAGAGCTTTCTCCTGTGCTTGCTTTTCATTTTGTCCCGAGGTGGGCTAGGTCCTAGGGGCATGCATATTTTTATGACTAAGAAGGGGGCACATAGGGCCCCCCTCCAAAAGCCAATTAAAGCCCCGGAGACCACCACCTCCCCTGGGCTCTGCAACAAAATATCAGAGGGGACTTGAGCACCTGGGACCACCTCCTCCACAGGGCATTACCTAAATAACAATGTGGGGGGACTGCAAGGAGGCCCCTGGGCCCCGGGGACTACCGCCTCCCTGGTACTTCACTAAATTATGTGGGGGCCCTGTCAGAGCCCCCTGGGTCTGGAAGACCACCACCTAACCGGCTCCTGCTACCTCCCGAGGTGCCCACCTTTGGGCAGTAGCTGTTTGCTTTTGCTTGGCAGGAGCTATGACAGCGCCTGTCAAGCAAAAGCAAACATAACTTTGCTCCCAGCCAGCAGAAGAGTTCAACCTGCTCCCACTTGCTGAGAGCAGAGTTTTCATGTCTTTCCCTGCCCACTGTCATGCAGGCAGGAAAAGAGATGAAACGATTGCTCCTGCATGCAGGGAAGTGTATTTACAGCAGTTCCCTGTGTGCTGGACCAATGCCGGTTCCAGCAGGATGCAGGGAGCTGGCTGGGACCACAGGGGCATCGAGGCACGCCCAGAGTCCCTTAACAAAGAAGCAAATCATCCAAATGTGTTTTCGCTGCAGTTCCACTGTGTAAAGGTATCTGATGGAGACACTCAAGGAACTATCACATTGGCACAGTCACTGACAGAAAAGGTCACTCAAGACATTTAGGGGGTCATTCTGACTCCCGCCGGCCGCGGTAACCGCGGTGCCGGCGGGAGCCGCCAGAATACCGCTGCGCGGTCAGAAGACCGCCGCAGTTATTCTGTGTTTCCCGCTGGGCTGGCGGGCGACCGCCAGAAGGCCGCCCGCCAGCCCAGCGGGAAACCCCTTCCCACGAGGAAGCCGGCTCCGAATGGAGCCGGCGGAGTGGGAAGGGTGCGACGGGTGCAGTAGCACCCGTCGCGATTTTCAGTGTCTGCATGGCAGACACTGAAAATCTTTTAGGGGCCCTCTTACGGGGGCCCCTGCAGTGCCCATGCCATTGGCATGGGCACTGCAGGGGCCCCCAGGGGCCCCACGACACCCCTCACCGCCATCCTGTTCCTGGCGGTCAAAACCACCAGGAACAGGATGGCGGTGAGGGGGTCGGAATCCCCATTGCGGCGCAGCAAGCTGCGCCGCCATGGAGGATTCCTCAGGGCAGCGGAAAACCGGCGGGAGACCGCCGGTTTTCCGTTTCTGACCGCGGCCATACCGCCGCGGTCAGAATGCCCTTGGGAGCACCGCCAGCCTGTTGGCGGTGCTCCCGCGGTCCCCGGCCCTGGCGGTCCATGACCGCCAGGGTCAGAATGACCGCCTTAGTCAGCTGTGGTATAGAAGATGCACTATACATTTACTCAATGAGGTAGCACTTACTGATTAGCCAGTAGAAAGTACTCCATTGGGTAGACATTCTGCACAAGATGCTGGCCTCTTTTTGGATAAATACGCAGGGTAGGAATCATTCGGGCACAATGCTCATTTCACAGAATTTAAACCTCAAAGGGAAGCATTTACAGATAAAAACAAAGCAGGTGCCCAAGTTGTAGCTCCACTTCTGAAAAGTACTAATCATCCAAACTGTTCATGCATGGTCAAGACATTGCAAGTTTTGTTTCTCTGCATTTCCACCTTGAAAAGTTATCTGTAAACGTTGATGGAGGGGTTGGGTGGTTATGGGGAGGGTTGGCCACGGACCCTGTAGAAAATCAACACCATGCACAGCAGAGACATCGCGTGGCACAGGGTTGCATTAACATACAGTAATTAAAATTACTTTACATTAAAAAGACCCATAGAAAGTCACAGAAAAAAACAAAGGTTACAGTAGTGTTATAGTTAGGAAATAGAATTAAAAAAATATAGAAATTCACTTAAAAACCAAAGGTTACAGGGACTTTATAGTTAGGCTCACATTTTAAACTTACAAAACCATAGAAATTCACCAGTTATATTTAGAGTTATTTTAAGTAACTATGACCTAAGGTAACTATTACTCGCAGCCTCGACATGCACTGCTAATTACCCTAGATATTAGAGCAGGGATGACATGTTTTAGATCATTGATAATATCACTGCAACATTTGCAGTTCAATTATTGATGAGAAAACTTGCGTGGTGAGGGCACAGGTTATAGTTATCTTAGGGCGCGAGTTATAGTTACTTGAAAGAACTATAACTATAACACCTGAAATTCTATGGTTTTGAAGGTTTAAAATATAAGCCTAACTATAATGTCCCTGTAACCTTTGTTTTTTTCAGTAAATTATATATATATATCCATATATATATATATCTATAACACGAATGGTCAAAGGCTGTGTGTGGCACAGGGATTGGATGCATATGGGGGTTGGCTGCTGGGCCTGGCTTCAGGCCTTGCTGCAAAACCCAGCTGCATACAGCTGAAGCCCATGCATGGCGTGGGGTTGGATGCCTTTATAGGATTGTCCGAAAGGACTGGTCTGTGGCCAGGCTCTGCGTCCAACCCCTACTGTGCATGAGAAAAAGCGATGCGTGTTGGCCCACCCCCTGCTCATTTAAAAAACAAAAACATAGAAATTCACAAAAAAAAACAAAGGTTTCACGGATGTTATAGTTAGGAATTAGCACTTAATCCTCAGAAATTCACTGAAAAAAACAAACGTTAAAGGGACTTTATAGTTAGGTTCTGGATATACAAGCACAAAACCATAGAAATTCAGCTTTCATTGTTTGAGTTATTTTAAGTCACTATAACTCATGAACTAAGCTTCAAACTGCTAGGGGGGCCTCAAGTGATTCCACAGGGGGGACGCCAGGCTCTGGCCAAAAGAAGCATTATGCAGATAACAGTGCTTTGTTTTAAGAAGAAAATAATTTTTTGCACTTTTAAAAAGATAACAGAAATTAACTGTAATGTTTAAATAAGGCTAGACACCTTTAAACATTGCCGATTTAAAAGAATAATTGCGAAAATTCTGAGGGGGGCCGATGATTTTTTTCCCCGACTGGGGGGAGGAGGGGTGCCTCATTAAAAAGTTTGAAAACCACTGCCCTAAGGTACTATAACTCGGGCCCGCCATACACAGTTTTCTCCTCAATCGTTTTACTGCAAATACTACATTCATATTATCAATGATGTTATCAAAGATGTCATGAGTGTTGCAATATGTGGGGTAATTAGTAGTGCATGGTGAGAGCGTGAGTTATACTTACCTTAAGGCATGAGTTATAGTTACTGGAAATAACTAACTATAACTGCTGAATTTTATGGTTTTGTACATTTAAAATGTGAGCCTAACTACAACGTCCCTGTAACCTTTGATTTTTTTTAAAGTTAATTTCTATGTTTTTTTAAAATTCTATTTTTTAACTATAGCATCGTTGTAGCCTTTTGTTTTTTCAGTAAATTTAATTTTTTTTTAAAGGAAAGTCATTTTAATTATTATATGTAAAACCAACCAACTAGCTGCTCCCTGCATGCAGGAGCAATGTTTTCAAGAGATAAAAACTCTACTGTCAGCAAGCGGGTGCATTTTTAATGCTCTCGGTTGCTGAAAGAGGAGTGTTTGCATTTGCTTGCCGTGAGATGTCAGCTCCTGCCAAGCAAAAGCAAATAGCTACCTCCTGAGGGTGGGTACCCTGGGAGGTAGCAGGAGCTGGCCTGGGGTGGTGGTGATCCCCAGGGCCATGTCTGCCTCCAAGAGGGAGCAGCAGAGCTCCCACCATTTTTTAAATTTTGTCCTGGGGAGATTGTGGTCCCTAGGGGGGTGTTGTTTAGCATGTTGCCCCTGAGAGGTGGTGGTCCCGGGGGCACGGCATAGTTACCTTATGACACAAGGGCACTTGAAATAACTATAACAGCTGAATTGCTATGGTTTTGCGCATGTAAAATCTGAACCTAACTACAACGTTGCTATAACTATTGGTTTTTTTACTGAATTTCGAAGGTATTTTTAAATCCCTTTTCCTAACAATAGCATCCCTGTAACCTTTTGTTTTTTTCAGTGAATTGCTAGTTTTTTGTTGTTGCATTAAGTAAGATGCCTATCGTAATTCGCGGTGGGGAGTTGGATGTAGAGCCTGGCTCCATAATTTCCTTAGTTACTGCAGTATCCTCGGTAGAAAATGCTTTCAGTTTTCTACTTTAATTCCATCAAGATGGCATTCAGTTGTGCCACACTTTTGGCATAAATTCAGAACATTAGTACTCTAGTTGCTCATTAAGACACTATAAGCTGCTGATCACCAGGGAGTTAACTGCAGTCTGCTGCTAGTGTTGAAAGTGCATTTTTCAGTACGCATGTCAGAATGTTTTAATGAAAAACAAGAGAAACATATACTGTAGAGAACTCACTTAATTCTTCTTTCTAAAGCATTAACCATAATTTCTATGACAAAATGAACCCCCTCATGTTGTTTCTTTCTAAATTAAATGTTTTAAATTTTACCATTTTGATCAAATCAAGATGGCTTCAGGTATGTCACACTTTTGCATTAAGAAGACTGTTAGCTCTCTAGGTGTTCTTCAGAACATTCTGGGAGGCTGCAGTAGAACTCAGGGAATCATCAGACAGACTGTTGGACGTACAACAGGAAGATATTTTAGAACTTCCTTAAGATGTGTCCTACCTTTTCATTCTAAATCACTAAAATAATTTCTATGACAAAACAAACCCCTCATTCTGTTCCTTTCTGAATTAAATGTTATAACTTTTACCATTTTGATTCAATCAAGATGACTTCAGGTGTGCCACACCTTTGTCATAAGTAAGACCTTTAGCTCTCTAGTTGTTCTTTAGAACACTCTGGAGGCTGCAGCAGAACACAGGGGAATCAACTGACAGACTGTTCCTGTTGGAAGTGCATGTTTTACTGAGAATGTCAGACTTCATTCTTATATGGCTGAGAAAGATAGTGTGAATTTACAGAAAATATGTTCTCATTTTAGCTTCTGGAGCACCTTCCAAAACCTGTATGGAAAAATCATGATGTTAGAAATAGGGTTTCTAATTGGAATTAATGTGCACCAAGTCCAAGTAGGGAACCTCACTCTAGTCAGGGTAAGGGAGGAACACAGTTGAGATAACCCCTGCTCGCTCCCTTGCTAGCTTGTCACAAGCAGTCTGGCTTATCTCAGGCAATGTGTAAAGTATTTGTACACACATAGGCCCTCATTATGAACATTTCAGTAAACACCGCACCGCCGGCGGTGGCGGTAACAACCGCCAACAGACATGCGGTTCGTACCGCCAAATAATGAACCAACTGAAACACAGGCATCCTGAAAACCACTCACCGTCAGCAGAGGAGTACAGACAACGACGGCAGAGCCCGCCCACAGGCCAACGGAAAGGCCCTACCCGCCCATCAAATAATGAAGCACTAGACCGCCATCAGTTCCGGGGGGGAACCACCGCCACTCAAAGCCATGTGGAAACAAACCAAATATAAGGAAACACTCACTGGAAGCTCACACAACACGCAGAAGCAGACATGGATAGAGAGATGAAGATCATGCCAGCCCTGCTCCTTGCCATATACCTCCATTACTGAGTCCGCTGACGAAGATGATGACGGTAAGTACCGCAACCTATCAAACAAGGGAAGAAAGGGCACAGTTACATACCCACCCACTCCACCCACCCTACAACGCTCCCACAACCCTTCACAGCAGCACAAGCCATACACCCCACAGCAAGAGGTACTTACTCAACACAAGGCAAATCCAACCTGCACAAAGTACAAACATGTGCCCCACACCCACAAACAATGAAACGAGAGACCACTGCTCCAGAGTGTGCCTCCAACAACACAGGACACACATTAACCTTTATTATGCTCACTGAGCAACTGAAGTGCATATAAGGCCAATGGCCACTCCTTCTGAAAACAAGTCTGATGGGCCACAATGGCCCCAACCTGACTCCCACAAGTGCTACAGTACTCCACCTCATAGGGGCAACAATGGGGCATCACAGCACCTCAGGGAACGGGGTGGTGGGTGGTGGGGGTGGCGATTTACGACAGGGGTGAGGCTTAGATTTTCATTCGGAAAGGTGGAGGGGGTTTGGGTTTCCCCTTGGAAGGTGGGGGAGTGTGCTTGGACCTGGTGGTGGCAGGTGGAACAGGTTCAGCATGGGGCTTCTTCCTCTCTGTGAAGGGGCACGGGAATGTGAAGGGCGGACAGGGGCAGGCTGTGATGTGGAAGGAGTGGACAGGGCAATGAGGTGAGCACACTTAGGGACGAGACGTGGTGGGCCAGTGGGTTCAAATAGGTCAACATGGGAGAGGAAAAGCTTCTTAGGTGCAATTGGGGTGGACCTGGAGGAAGGCGTGGGAGTGGAACTAGAGGGAGTGGTCGTAAGTGGTGTAGGTGTGTGTGATGTTGGTGCAGGTGACTGGACAGCATGCTGAGGTGTGGTGAATGTGTGATGGTGTGTGTTTTGGTGCGTTTGAGTGTCTTGGGAGGACGGGGGGGTGGACACAGTGGGACAAGACAGGCTGCCAATGTAAATGTATGTTGTCTGGGTGTCTGCAAGTCTGGTGAGTGTGCTGCATGTGTCAACTACAGTAGTTGTGGTGAGTGCAGGTGTGGTGTCTGGGGTGCATGAATGGATGTGTGATATTGTGGTGACTGCAGGAATAGGGTCAGCAACAGTAAATGAGGGTGCAGTGCCTAAGGGTGTGCATGTACTTGGGACAGACAGAGACGTGGAAGAGGTGGACACACTGGGGGAAGTGGATGTTGTTGTGTGTGCATGTGTATCTTGGCTGTGTGTATGCTTGTGGTGGGAGGTGTGGTGCTTGTGTTTTGAAGTGTGCTTTATGTGTGTTGAGGTGTGTGCCTGCGTATCAGAATGTGTGCTTTGGACGGGTGAAGGGAGTGCGGTGCTGGAAGGGGTAGAGGAGGTTGGAGGGGGGACAGAATGACTAGGGACACTGGCTGCCATCAAAGAGGAGGCCAGAGCCTGAAAAGATCTCTGTAGGCCAGACATGGCACCATGAATGCCATCCAGATAGGCACTGGTCTGCTGCATCTCTGATGCTAGCCCCTGGATGGCATTGACGATGGTTGTCTGCCCTACAGAGATGGTTCTCAGGAGGCCAATAGCCTCCTCCGTGAGGGCAGCAGGACTGACTGGGGCAGGGGAAAAGGTGCCTGGGGTGAAGGAGACGCCCACCCTTCTGGGTGAGCGAGCACGGGCAACTCGGTGGGGAGCAATTGGGAGGGCGGTGATGGTATGGGGTGGCGGAAGATGACACAGTAGGGTTGGGTCCACTAGGGTCCACCACCTCCAGGGAGCTCCCATTGGAAGAGGTATCAGAGTCACTACCTCCAGTGGTAGTTGCCTCCCCCATGGTACTCCCCTCGCCCTTCAACCCACTGGTCCCCTAGTGTCGGACGACTCTGCCCCCGAGGATCCGTGGGCCGCTGCATCCCCACTCGCCAGTGCCTCAGCTCCCTCGATGCTGACGTACCCAGACATACAAGAGAACAGGGATGGGGGGACAAAACTGGAGAGAATTTGTAAATAGCTCAATGGAGGTACAATAGTGGTTCATACATACACCCACCCAGAAAACCCTCCAACAGGCAGCACCTATTGCTATACCCATGGCTATGCCCGTGACTAGTGGCCAGAACCCTGCTCTACAGCCATTCCCCAAATAACCTAAGGACCTGACGTGTAGTAGACATTACCAAAATACCCCTACTCCCCACGGGGGCTATAATGTAAATGGACATCAGTCATAGTCCCTACAACTAGGCAGCAAAAATCTGAATGCACACACACACATCCATCAAGGGTCAAAAATATGGTATGTGTACTCACCCCCTTGTGATTGCTGTGCAGCCTTCAAGCGCCCATCAAGGTCCGGGTACGCCACCACCAGGATGCGTTGCATAAGGGGGGTCAGTGCCCAATGGACACCCCTTCCAAATTGGGAGGACTTCCCCCGCTGGGCCTCACAGATCTTTCGCGCCAAGCACCGCAGGTCCTCCCACCTCTTCCTGCAGTGGGTGCTCTGCCGGTTGTAGACCCCCAGGGTCTGCACCTCCTTGGCAATGGCATGCCAAAGTCCCCTCTTCTGGTGGGTGCTTACCTATAAGGGACACACAGAAATGTAACACAGAGGTCAGACACTGGCCAATCATATACAGCTGACTATACATCCACTATGGGACGGACAGTTCAAACTGACTAACAGCACACACACATGCAGCATCTCAGGAACCCTGAACCATCCAGTGTCAGAGGTGCACACATGTATGCAGCCAACACCAACCACTACACACAACCATGGCCCCCAATCCTCCTACTCACCTGTACTTCTGGCCGTTCGTAGAGCTTGGCGTCACGGGGCAGGATCCCGTCCACAAGCCTCTCCAATTCCTCTTGGGTGAAGGCCGGGGCCCTTACCCCTGCAACATGTGCCACTTCCATGACCAGAGGCATGACACAGCAGTACACTCAGTGGAGTACCTGCTTGCATGAGATCAGGGAGTCAAGTGAAGTTGGGGTGACGAGGTCGCGTACGCACCGCAGCAGTGTGCACCGTCAACGCCGGCGGCGATCATGATAGGGTAGGATTCCCCATTGACATCCATGTTAACCAATGATGCCCCACTGCATTGACCCGGTTGACTATTGTCTGCCATAGCTCCATCTTCCTGGTGATGGGTGTGTGCTGGACCTGTGCCCCGAATAGTTGTGGCTCGACCTTTAGGATCTCGTCCACCATGGTCCTTAGCTCCCTTTCTGTGAAGCGTGGGTGTTTGGGGGGTGCAATGGTGATTGCTGTGAATGGTGTCTTGTGCGGATCTATGTGAGGGTGCTCTTGTCTGGTTCGGTGTAAGTATCGTGGATTGTGGCGTTTGGTGTCTGCTTCTGGTGTTCTCTGTCTTAGTTAGCCTACTTTCGTTGCAAAGGATTGTGGGGTGTGTCAGTGAGTGTTTTATAGTGCTGTGGATGTGTTTCAGGTGTGTGGGTTTCTAATTTACCTAATGTGTGCACTTCTCACTGTTGGGTCCAATTGCTGCCCGTGGCGGTCTGCACCGCCAATGGTCATTCGGCTTCCACTGACTGCCGCTGAGATTTGTACTTCATTATTTGATGGGTCGGGTGTTGGTGTGCTTGGCGGTGGCGGGCTGGGAGGTACAGCATTTCGGCCGACAAGCTCCTGGCGGTGACTGGTGGCAGGGTGATTTTTGTCGGATTCAGATTTTTGACTCATTATATGGGTGGTTTCTGTTCACCACCAATGGCGGTCTTCTGTTCGCCATTGCCACGGCGGTCGATGGTGTTTACTGCCAGGTTCATAATGAGGGCAATAGTACGTCAGTGAAAACACTGCTAAAATACCCCACACCAGTTTAGAAAAATAGCCAATATTTATCTGAATAAAACAACACCAAAAGCACAAACATCCACCTTAAACAAATAAAAATAAAAATGTTTAAAGCTTCAATCCTAGTAAGCGCTTAGAAACATAATAGCTCTGACTGGAGCTATCATGGCGTCTTCATGGAATCATTCCCAACAGTACCCAGCAGGAATGTGGGCCGGTCATGGACTCACACGAACCCAAGGCACAGTACCTTGGAAAACAATGAGGAAACAAAGATGCTGAATGGAGTGCCGGAGGTGAGACATCGCAGGAGCTGGTGCAGCATCGGTTCCTCACTGCTCCCGGGCGGTGAGGTGTTGGTTCCTTACTGCTAGGCTGGGGAGGTGAGGTGTTGGCTCCTTACGGTTGCAGGGGAGGTGATGCGGTGTTGAAGGCAAGGAATTGGTTCCTTAGGACAAGGCAGGGTCGATGAATCCAGCAAGTCAAGATGAAAGGAGTCAACTTTGCGGTATCGCAATCACACCACGGGGCGCAGGTGCTACGGCGTAGTCAGAGTGAGTTGACACGTATTTCAGTGACACAGCACTCAGGACTCACACTGTGGCAAGACTTCGGAGGCGTTGTGTTGGTGAAGGGCCTGCGGTGGAGGTCGCGGTCATTGCACTCAGCGGGGATCACAGCTTTGGTGCAGGTAGTGGAACAGGGTCAGAGTGCGGCGCCGGTCCTGAAGTCGTTCTGGACATCGATGTACAAGTTTCTTCCTTGTTGTACCAGAACTCACTCCCTAGGGCCCAGGAGCTGGATTTGGCACCACCTTGCATGTCAGGACACTCAGCAAGAGAATCCAGGTGCTGGCAGATGAAGTATTTGATGTCCCTGAGACTTCTTAACAGGAGGCAAGCTCAGTTAAAGCCCTTACAGAACCTTTGGAACCAGGATGTAGAAAGCAAAGTCCAGTCGTTAACTCCCAGGACAGAAGCAGCAAGCAGCAGGCCAGCACACCAAAGCAACAGGCAGAGTGTCAGTCTCTCCTATAACATCCAGCTCTTCTTCCTAGCAGAATATCCTCAGTCCAGGAGGATTCTAACTATGTGGAGTCAGAGGTCCAGTACTTATATCCATTTCTGCTTTTGAAGAAGGCAAACTAAAAAGAGAAGTCCTGGTAGTGCACAAGATCCCGCCTTTCCTGACCTGGCCCCAGACACACTCCAGGGGGTTGGAGACTGCTTTGTGTGAGGGCAGGCACAGCCCTATTGAGGTGCAAGTGTCAGCTCCTCCCACTACTCTAGCTCAGGAAGACCCGTCAGCCTGGTGATGGGCCATCAGGATATGCGGGGCACATCTCAGTTCCCATTGTGTGACTAGAATGAATACACAAACAGCACAACTGTCATCATGACCAGACGTGATCAGCAGACAGGCAGAGGCCCAGAATGGTTAAGCAAGAAAATGGCCACTTTCTAAAACTGCCATTTTCAAACTTAAAATTAAAAAAAACAACTTCACCAAAAGATGTATTTTTAAATTGTGAACTCTGAGACCCCAAACTCCACATCTCTATCTGCCTATGATGGGAAATTGCACTTAAAAGACATTTCAAGGCAATCCCCATGTTACCCTATGGAAGAGATAATCCTTGCAATAGTGAAAAAACTATTTGGCAGTATTTCACAATCAGGACATGTAAACCACACCAGCACATTACCTACCTTTCAAATTCACTGCACCATGTCCAAGGGGATGCCTTGGCCCTACCTTAGGGGTGACTTACATGTAGTAAAAGGGAAGGTTTAGGCCTGGCAAGTGGGTACACTTGCCAAGTCAAAATTGTAGCTTAAAACTGCACACACAGACACTGCAGTGACAGGTCTGAGGCATGTTTACAGGGCTATTTATGTGGGTGGCACAATCAGTGCTGCAGGCCCACTGGTAGCATTTGAATTATGGTCCCTGGGTACACATAGTTCACTTTACTATGTACTTAATAGTAAATCAAATATGCCAGTCATGGATAAACCAATTGCCAATACATTTTAGACAGACACCATGTGCAGTTTAGCACTGGTTAACAGTGCCTAGGGTCCTAAAGCCAACCAAAACAGGTCAGAAAGAATAGGAGGAAGAAGGCAAAAGGTATGGGGATAACCCTACAAAAAGGGCCAGGTCCAACACATTAGAAAACAGTTCTCTCTCAAACATGATTCATGAAATCCCAGTTGGGTAACATCACCTTAGAACACATCACAATTCCTAAAGTGAGAATGGTACCATCAACAAATGATATATATTGTAACTAACATTTGTTATCTCCCTCTATACGTTCTGCTTTTTGTGACCCTTAAAACCTGCCAATCATTACAATGCATTTCAATGGGGTGCTTTCATGTATATTGCTTCCAAGATGACTGCCATCACTTTCTGGTTGAAGTGCTGACAGCCAATCAGTTCTCACCATGAGATCTGTACTTAGGCTCCATCCAGATATACACATTTATTTTCCCTTTAATATCTCGAAAACAACTCAATGAATTTATACCAAAAAGCACAATCTGTAGAACATGATGGAGCTTTCTGCCCAGTTTGGTGTAATTCTATCCAGCGGTTCAGGCTGTAGTTGTGTTCAAAACTCCTATGGAAACTTACTTGGGAAAAGCACTTGTTGAGAACCCCTCTTTTCTCAGACCCGCTTCACAGATCACCCCCAAGATTTGTAAAAAAAAAAACAGCAAAAATATAGGCATGTCAAAAAATGCTTTTCTCATGGAAACATGATCCTAACTATAACTCCTGTTGGCGACCACTAGTAGGGTATATATATATATATTTTTTTTTTCACTTAAAAAAACAAAGGTTACAGGGACCTTATAGTTAGGTTCACATTTTAAAAGTACCAAACCATAGAAATTCGCACCCTCGATATGCACAGTTTTTTCTCAAAAATGTTACTGCAAATATTACATTGATATCAAGATAAAAGATATCATGAATGCCATAATTTGTGTGGTAATTAGCAGTGCATGGCGAGGGCGCAAGTTATAGTTACTTGCGATAACTCTAACTATAACTGCTGAATTTCTATGGTTTGGTACGTTGAAAATGTGAGCCTAACTATAATGTCCCTATACATTTTGTTTTTTTAAGTGAATTTCTATGTTTTTTTTAATTCTATTTCCTAACTATAACGTCCCTGTAACCTTTGTTTTTTTCAGTGAATTTCTATGTTTTTTTAATGTATGGTAATTTTCATTATTATACGTTAATTCAACCACCGCCATGCCTGACCAGGCCTGGCCGCCGGCCAGTCCCTGGGGCCAACCCCTATAACCACCCAACCCCATGTGCCGCACGGTCTTTGGCCATGTGTAGCAGGGGTTGGCCACAGGGCCATGCCGCCAACCACTATAACCACCCAACCCTGCATGGACCCCCACGATTATATCGGCACTGGGGGCCCATCCCCAGGGGCCCAGGATAAATATTGAATTTTTTTGAGGGGGGGGGGCTGTGTGCTTCCCCAGCCTATCTCACACTGGTGATGCCGCCCCCTGGAGACTGGCATAAACATTTAATTTTGTTTGGGAGAGGGGAGGCGCATGGATCCCCTTCCCAAGACGATCTCTGCCCCTGGGATCCCATCATCCAGGCTTGACCTAATTATTTTTGGGGGAAGGGGTCCCCTTCCCTAGGGCGATATTAGCCCCGGGACCCCATTACCCTGGGTGCAGCCGAATTATGTATTTTGGGGAGGGGAACGGTGTGCCCCCCCCCTCCACGGGCCGATCTCGGCCTCTGGGACCCCATCTCCTGGGGCCCAGGTCATTTGTTTTCATTTTGGGGAGTGGGGGCATGTGGTTCTCCTCCCAGGGCCAGTATCAGCCCCTGAAACCCTATCCCCCGGGGTCGGCCATGTGACCTGGGTGCACCCAGTCACAATGTTGGGGACCATGGGGGGGGGTTGGAAGGCCCACACGGTTCCTGCTGGCTCCCCACCTCCAGCTCCCTCTCTGTGAGAGCAGTTGCTTCCTCTGTTTCCCTTCCAGCATCTTTGCAGGCAAGGAAACAGAGGTAACCTCTGTTCGCAGCGAGGGAGAGCTGTTTGACAGCTCTCCCTCGCTGTGAGCAGAATGTTTGCTGTGACTTGGTTGCAGATGTTGAAGTTGCCACCAAGCCACAGCAAACAGCTATTTCCTGGGGGTGGGCACGCCAGGACATAGCAGGAGCTGGCTCTAGGGGTGTGGCGGTCCCCAGGGCCATCAGGGTCTCCATGAGGGGGCAGTGCAGTCCTCCTCCAACGTGCGTAGCCCTGGGGAGGTGGGGGTCCCTGGATCATTGGGGGTCTGAAACAGACTACCTTCATTCTCTTTTTATAGCCCCGGGCAGGTGGTGATCCCCAGGGAAGTGGGGGGTGCTGTGCGGCTCCCCCAGCATTGTTTTTATTCAATGCCACAGAGAGGTGGTGGTTCCTGGAGCCGCAGGTGGCACCCCAGCATTAAAATATACATGCCCCTGGGACTTAGCCCACCTGGCCCCTGGGGGCTTCTCAATAAACATTATTTTAAAAAATTCTGCCGCATCTGCCGCTTGTAAATGAAATAAAATGCTTTTCAGGTAGCAGATACTTTAGCTGCTGTTTGGAAAGTTTTGGGATGATTTGTTAAGTTGGTGTAGAGAAAAAGGGGGTACGAAAACAATTTTTCTATGGGGATTTTGCAGTTTTTAGACACAACTACAGCTCGAACTGCAGAACTGAATTACACTAACTTTTGCATAAAGGTAGACCTTGGTCTAGAAAGAGCCCTTTTTGTAACTGGTGTACATCTGTTTAGTCATTTCGGAGTTATTAACGGAAAAAAAAAATCGTAGGTATCTAAGGACTCAGATCTGGGCAAAAAGCAAGGCCCTGATTGACTGGGAGCAACCTGAAAGGAAAGTTGCGGCGGCCATTTTGTTTCTTGGCTGGGTCCCCGGGGAGAAAACAGAAATATAAACACACGTAAGGGGTCAGGATACAGTCTGAGGGACCCCTTGTGGACAATTTTACCAGTGCACTGAGTGAACCCCAATGTAAATCCGTAATGGATCATAAGATCCAAAGCTCAATGGAAAAAACCTCATCCATTCACAGAGTGGGGTTTGGTGCATGCCAGGGGGCAGGGCTTGTCCGTGGTTTTATTAACATATGGTAATTATATATTACTATGCATTAAAAAACATTTAAAAATCACTGTAAAAAAAAAAAAAACTTTTCAGGAACATTATAGTTAGGTACTATTTTCCCCAAACAAAACCATAGAAATTCAGCAGTTATAGTAATACTTATAGTTCTACTTATCTGAAGAAATTAAAGTAACTTTAAGCCATGAGTTCACAAGTTATAGTATCTTAATATAAGCATAACTATAACTGCTGAATTTCTATGGTTTTGTGTGGGTAAAACATCAATATATATATATATATATATATATATATATATATATATATATACATACATATACACACACACACGTATATATATATAACTATATATATATATATATATAACTATATATATATATATATATATATAAATATATATATAGATCAAGGATGTTCAATATTTAATGCAAGTTCAAGTCCAGATTATGCATAATCCTTGTACTTTTTACTGTTCTGTTGTATTATGTACAACAGTCCCTATATATTGTCAACGTTTCCACCTTTCAGGTGGCTCATAAGATTCCAATCAGAACTTCGAGTTGTACCATCAATCTCATTCACCAAAGGAAAATAGGAAAATGTAGGAAGCTGGCTCTTTATATAGTGGACACAAATGAGGTACACTGTGCAAAGAGTCCTTGCAATCCCCAGAGGTATCACAGAGGCACAAATGACATCCCAAATGCTCTCTTTTTGGGTAGTGTGGTCGAGCAGTTAGGCATATCAGAGGGAAGTGCGAAGCACGTAAGGCACACACTCATGCAGTAAGTGAGACAGGCACTCTATAAAGAAATCCGAAACCAATTTATAAAAATAACACATACTTGTATGTAAACTTTGATACCAATATCACCGGAATCAGGTGAGTACTTTTTGAGTAATTAATTTTTATAGTTTTTAAAAGTTGACAGTGCAATTTCTGGAGCGGTAATGTTATACTATTGAAAAAAACACATATACTGCATACTGGTAGTTAGAGGACCAATCTTCTGATGTGAAGGTAAGTACAAGGCAAGGTCCAAAACAGCACCAACAGGTCACTTTAATAGGGGGGGAGCACTGGGGCATCTGGGTGCAGAGGTGCTTTTCAGCGTCGGGTGCCCAATGTTATCCTATGAGGGAAAGATGTGCTGTATGTGGGCACTTAGTGACAACTTGCAGGACTGTTGTTCTGGAGTTAAGGTAAGTATAGGGGAACCAACAGTTCACTTTGGAAGACACTGAGGCATCCGGGTGCAGTGGTGCTTTTCAGCCTCAGGTACCCAATGATATCCTATGGGGGAAAACAGACACTGCATACGGGCACTCAGCAACGACTTACAGGACTGTCCTTCTGGACTTGAGGTGAGTACAGGGCAAGGTCCTAGGCCACACCAACAGGTTACTGTGGGGAGCTCAGGTGCGTCCAGGTGCAGAGGTATGTTATGGCATCGGGTGTCCCATTTAAGTCATGAGGATCGGTATGGTTACTAAGTTGCTGTAGGGATGGACTAGAAGGACAGTCTAGGGGAACCCACGGGGGGCTCGACCCTTGAGGTTCTCGTGCACGTGGAGACACCGTCGGTCCACTCCTCCTCAGGCTTTAGGGCACGGGTGAAGGGGTGTTTTTTTGGCATTGGGTCCAGCACTGGAGTTCCTCCTGGTTATAAGGGGGCCCGCGCAAACACTGTGTAGGCTTGGACTGGGAGTCCAGTCTGACCAAGCCAACAAGTGGGCTCAGGTCTCACGAGGTGGGGAGATGGGGGGACACCCTGGGTTCTCCTCTACTGGGTCCAGGACGGGTGCAGAGGTGTCCTAGGACATCAGTTTTTGCCTCCTGATCATTCGCGGTTGCAGGGGGGATCTGCAGATGCCATGGTGAAGTCCACAGTGGGTGAGCACAGGGTAAGCTTGTCTTTTGGAGTGCCTAGAGACCACGCTGACACATATGGCCCACCTTAACAAGGGCTAGGTGGCTTGGGTGCAGTGGTGATGTCTGGCATCTGGTTTTTGGCAGTACCAGTCCTCTCAGGGTTTTCTTGGGTGTCTGCGGATGCAAGGGAGCAACTCCGCTGCTCCAAGGGAGTTCCTCCTGGTGATTTGGAGCACTGACAGCTCTTCCAGTTTCAAGGAGGCTGCAGCGGCAGGACAGGTCAGTTACACCTTGAGGGTCAGATGCAGCAGGCAGGCTGGCAGGGTTGGCGCCAAGTCAGTCATGCTCCTCGGTTCTCGGGTTCAGCAGGTGTCTCATCCACTTCTCCTTTGATGTCCAGAGAAGAAATCAGGATCTGATCTGGTATCGGGGGTCCCCTAAATGTTCAATTTACAGAGAGTTAAAGGGAATGAAGGGTAGTAGACAATGGTCTACTTACCATTGGGGTCACTAAACCGCCTAGATGACCACTTCCAGTAGGGAGTGGGCATCACCCTGTCCAGAGTCCCTAAATTCCAAGACACACAAGATGGTGGATTTTCTAAAGTCGTGTCCACTTTAGGCTGGCCATCCTAGGGGTGTTCCCAGTTTGGAAGGTTGACACGCCTCCTACATAGGTAATTTTCCTGCCTGCCCAGATGACAGATGGGCCCTTAGGTGGGGGGGGTGGCATATTCCTCTGAAGAAGGACAGTTCTACATCTCAAAGGCAGTGGGCTTCTTTGTCCTGCCTTGGAATGCAGGTCATCCTGTGGGGGGGAGTGGGTACCACTACAGACAGGCTTTTGTTTTCTGACCTCTCGAGAGAGGAGCCTCTCATCCTGGGAGGGCAGATTTGTGTCTGTTGGTGGCAGCTGGCCAGAATCAGTCTGTGAGCCCACTGGCAGTTGGTATGTTTTTCAGGGGGCACCTCTAAAGTAGTCTCTGGGTGCACGTAATAATAAATCCACCACTGGAATCAGTTAGGGTTTATTAATACGAGATGTTTGATACCAAACATCCCTAGGTACAGAGAAGCCATCATGTAGCTGGGGAACTGGTAGTGAACAGTGTCCAGCAGATTTATTTAAAATGGCTTCCCTGTACACTTACTGTATCTAAGACTTGACAAAGACATAGTAGGGTCATATTTGCTCATGCATATATGCCCTCACTTGTAATATAATGCATCCTGCCTTAGGGCTGGAGGCCTGCTGTAGGGGGGACTTTCAGATGTTACAAGCTGTGTTTTGTGGTACATGCCACACAAGTGTGCGCCATGTCATGTTTTCAATTTTGGGAGCACCTTGTCATGCAGCCTCCAATGGCAGTCTGCATGAGGTTGGTACTGGGTCCCTCAGAGTGGCATAAGTTGTCCTGGAGCTCTGGGCACCCCTCTTCAGTATCCAGGCTCTAGGTACCAGGGACACCACTTACTAGGGACTTACAGGGGGCTGAAGGGCCTGGTCACTTGAGGATCAAGTGACCAGTTGTCTTATTTCAGGGAAGGAACTCTGGCCCTGGGGACCACGTTAGCAGGAACCCAGTGCACTTCAGTCGAAGTTGCATCAAAAAAACAGGGAAAAAGCGGGGCTGGTTGGGGGGGGGGGGTAGTGCAACCAGAGCCCAGCTCCCTTTAGAACAGGTATAGAATCTGATGACACAAACTGGGACAGTTGGATGTTTAAAATCAAAGGTAGTCTATTAAAAAAATATTAAGCCCAGGAGGGTACTAAGGGAGTGAGATGAAATGCCTTTGCCCACAATTGCTTTGTCTGCCTTCAGACCCCAGTCAGCTGCGTCTGTCTAATTTAGTAAATTTACCTGCAGAGGCCCCACGCAGAAGATGGTGGTGGTGACAGGCAGATCTAGATACACTCTTTTATTCTGAATTCTGGCAGGACAGAGGAGAGTTGATGCTTATCGGGTTGCTGAAGGTCTTGCCTTGGATCTCACCTGCTTTCTGGTGGCCTGGGATACTTTACCAGAGTGTCAGGTCTCATCACAGGTTGTCTAGGTGACTGCGGTATTGAAGCCCATTCGTTTTTTATCTGAAAGGGCTTAGGTCTGGCGAGGCTAGGACTCACTTTTAGGCACATTCACAATGCATACAAGCTTGTAAAGGTGCAGACCACTGCAAGCTTGCCAAAGGGATTCCAAATTCCAGATTCTGAGGAATAGTGACCAAATGAGTGAGTGAATGAGACCAGTGTGAAGCTAGAGTGCGGTGTGGCTATAGGGATGGAAGAACACAGATCAAACACTCCTCACTTTTCGTAACAGTGCTGGAGCGCCCGTGGAGGTCTTCTTCCTGTCTCGGGTTCAGAAGCCGCAAGCACTCTGGTGCGACACCATACCTTATCTCTCGCCCAGAAGTTGACTGGATCTTTGGACTCAGGAGTGTGGTAAACGGATTCATTCAATTTAAACCAACAACACGAAATACATGAACATTTTTAAACACTGTGACCAATTTAACCATAAACAAAACTCTGAACTGAATAAAATGTAAAGGCTTTATTACAACCAAAGGGCTAATGTAACGGAAATGAGGCAAAAAACTAAGTTATAAACATACACAAAAGACATTGGCTGACCAAAACGTCTAAAGAGATTAAGGCTCTCATTACAACCCTGGGGGTAAATGGTGCCTACCACTGTGCTGACGGCTGCCAACATACCGTTCCGCCACGGGGATTATGACCCACACTGAGAATACCACCACAATACAGACACCCACACAAGTCCGCCACACCAAAGGTAAGTGATAAACTGGCGAAAGCAAAACCGACACCGTCACGCCAACAGGAATACGCTCACAGTATCACAACCCACAAATCAACGCAGCAGTCTTTCAACCGTGGAAAACCATTGGTAGTACACATTGCTGCACTCAAAATACACACATACTTACAAAACACAACCACATTGGACAATTCAAGATACACACACCTGATACACATACACACACCACACCCACAACACTATAAAACACACCTACAATACCCACAAACCCTCAAAACCAAAACAATCAGACCAAGCACAGAGAGACAAGCAAAGAGCATACACACTCAGAGGCACACAACACCATTGCCCATACACCATCCACGCACATCACAGTATATATCCCAACACATCACCCCACACATCACCACACACATATCGCTCACACCACATCATGGCACTTCAAAGACACCCCAGGTTTTCTGAGGAGGAGCTAAGGGTCATGGTGGAGGAAATCATCCGGGTAGAGCCACAGCTATTCGGACCACAGGTGCAGCAGACATCTATTGCTATGAAGATGGAGCTATGGCCGAGAGTCGTGGACAGGGTCAACGCAGTGGGACAACATCCAAGAACAAGAGATGACATTAGGAAGAGGTGGAACGACCTACGGGGGAAGGTGCGTTCTGTGGTATCAAGACACCAGATAGCAGTGCAGAGGACTGGCGGTGGACCCCCACCTCCTCCCCCACAACTAACAACATGGGAGGAGCAAGTCTTGGCGATTATGCATCCTGAGGGCCTCGAAAGAGTAGCAGGAGGACTGGAATCTGGTAAGGATAATCTTTACTACTTTATCCCCCCACCCTATCTGCATGCTATCACATACCCCCACCTGTGCCCTCACTCCCATCACTCCACCACCTCACATCCACCACACCATCACAACCCACACATCCCAATACCAAGCCCTGCATGCAACAACAATGTATGGACACCCATGACAGACCTGCATGGACGGACACCCATCACCTCAGCATGCCCAGTAGAGAGACCCACCAAGCCCACACATCCAGCAATCACACAAGGCCAAGGCGACAGGGAAAGCACAAATCTAGAAGGGAAACACAGCCATTGCACAAGATGGCACACACAGATACAATAACAATGCATTTACACCCCAACAGGACCCCTACACAACGTCACCGGACAGGAGGTGCCAGCTACATCCGGTCCCCCCACAGAAGAGGCCCAAAGTGATGACAGCAGCTCTGCACGCCTGGATCATGATAACCAACCTTGCCCATCTGGGACCTCTGGACAGTCGGTTCCCGTGCCACAGTCCCAAGTCACCACAGAGCCCCCCACCTCAGGAAACACCACCACAGCAACCACCCAGTGGGCCCATGCCAATGTCCCCAGGACACGTCAATCAGTAGTGTGTCTACCACTACAGGGACCCCAGGCAACCCCACAAACCCAGGACGATCAGGGACCTGGGGTCAGTGGCAGTGGGCACACGGTTCAGGAGACAGAGGAACAGGACAACAGGGAAGCTGGGAGGACTGCTGTGCAACAGGGGGAGGACAGGCCCAGGGAACTGACCCTCCACGAGGCACTCTCAAACAGCATGGGAGCATACCACCATTCCCAGGAGACCATGGGCACGATACTGGCCAAGTTTCAGGAGACCCAGCGGTGGCAGGAGGGACAGTACATAGGGATCAGGGATGACCTCCAAAAAATCTAAAGCATCCTGGTCACCATTGCAGGGGTGCTGGCTGATATGGGCAAGACCATGAGGGAGGCAGTGGCACAACAAAGCGCCCCTGACACTAGCCAAACCGATGAACAGCCTTCCACCTCGACCGGCACTAGTGGATAGGAGGCCCCGAGACAGGACCAATAGGCCACCAGCACCCCACCCCCTGCAGAGGGAGAACCACCCCGCAAGTGGTCCCTGCGATCCAGGCAGAAGACAGAGAACATTGCCAAGACCCCGCCAGGAAATAGGACCCTCCTGATTGTCACTCTTCTGTCCCACTCTGTTACCATGTCCACCTTGAACTGCCATTGCTCCCCTTCCTATGCCCCCTTGGACAATGCACCTGTGATGCCAGGAGACTGGACTCTACCATGGACCTTCCTCCACCATCACCCCAGCCCCTATACTTATTAGAGTTATGGAGTCAGTCTGATGATTCACAAATGTATTACTACAACATTAGCAAAGCATTGCAAGGTTTCTGTTCATTTACACATACCAATGTATGACAGTTGTTGGGCAGCAGTACACTTAGCATGAGCCAGAATGGGGTACACAGATCTGAAAAACAGGAAACCCAAAGGGAACAGTCAGTGTCCATAGACAGAGTGTAAGAGAATGTCATGTACAATGTCCTAAAGTATACTGAAATGTGAAGAGGAGTTACAGTATCTTACCTCTGTGTCACTGGAAGTACTGCAGGATAATGTTTGTTCTGTTGCCAACATCTTCCTCTGCCTCCTCTTCCTCACTGTCCACAGGCTCCACCGCTGCCACAAGATTCATCACCAGGCTCATCCTCCAGCAGAAAAGGCACCTGGCGTCTCAAGGCCAGGTTGTGCAACATACAGCATGCCACGATGATCTGGCACACATTCTTGGGTGAGTAGTACAGGGAGCCATCTGTTAGATGGAGGCACCAGAATCTGGCTTTCAGGAGCCCGAATGTCCTCTCAATAATCCTCCTAGTTCACCCATGTGCCTCATTGTAACTTTCCTCTGCCCTTGTCCTGGGATTCCTCACTGGGGTCAGTAGCCATGAGAGGTTGGGGTAACCAGAGTCACCTGCAAATATCAAGGGACAGTTGTGAGACACACTTTAACCCTTAGGGACAACCCCATACGTAGACACCTACTCATACTGTGTGGGGACCTTGGACTCACATATTAGCCACACCCAGTGCCTCTGGAGTTGGCCCATCACATAAGGGATGCTGCTATTTTGCAAGCTATATAGGCATCATGCACAGAGCCAGGATATTTGGCATTCACATGGGAGATGTACTGGTCCACCATTTGCACATTCATAGAATTATAGCTTTTTCTAATCCTGTACACCTGTTCAGTTCTGCGGGGGGGACAAATGCCACATGTGTACCATCAGTGGCACCAATGATGTTGGGGATATGTCCCAGGGCATAGAAGTCAGCTTTCACTGTGGCCAAATCCTCCACCTGGGGGAACACAATGTAGCTGCGCATATGTTTCAGCAGGGCAGACAACACCCTGCTCAACACGTTTGAGAACACTGGCTGAGACATCCCTGATGCCATGGCCACTGTAGTTTGGAAGGAGTCACTTGCCAGGAAATGGAGCGCCGACAGGACCTGCACTAGAGGGGTGATTCCTGTGGGCTGGTGGATAGCTGACATCAAGTCTGGCTCCAATTGGGCACACAGTTTTTGGATTTTGGCACGATCAAGTCTGTATGTGATTATAATGTGTCTGTCCTCCATTGTCAACAGGTCCACCAGGGGTCTGTACACTGGAGGATGCTGCCATCTCTTCACCTGCATCAGCGGTTGTAGCCTTTGGAGGAGAACGGTGAGCAGAAGGTAATTCACCACATATATAGCACAACTGTGTCTGAATCAGGGTGTGACATCGAGAGTCAGTATCTATGCCAATATGTGTTGTGACGCAGTTAGGTGCCATGGCATGTGCACCCCTGAAATGGCGGCTGCCTGACCTGTGAGGAGGGACAAGGGGAAATGAGGTAACTGCGCTGCCGTTGTTCAGCGTCGTGGTAGGCGGTCGAAGACCGCCATGCATCTCCGCATTGGTTATCATTGGGGCTTATGGGTTCCAGGAGCCAATGGCGATGTACGCTGGCGGTGACGGTATGCACTGCCACGGACATCATCGCCATTTTCTACCCATTCACTCACTTGATACCTAACCATCAACAGGAGAGGACCTACACTGTAAGTGCTGCTGTGACCTGAGTCTGGAAGCGACAGTGGCTCAAGAGTCTGGGGAAAGAGCCCCTGCCTTCACTGCGGAGGAGTTGGAGAAACTGGTGGATGGGGTCCTCCCCCAGTACACGCTACTCTACGGTCCTCCAGACAAACAGGTGAGTACACTGTGAGCATGATGAGTGGGCAATGCCTGTTTGGAGTGGTGTGCATGGAAGCCACATGTTGGGGGGTGCTAAGGTGCCCTGGCCTGACTGCTGCTTGAGAGGTGGTCACTGTATGTGCATCAGTACATGGGTGGGAACTGGTGGGCAATGAGTATGATGCTCCGGACGGGTGAGTAATTACATTTTCCGCTGTCTTTACCTCCTAGGTCAGCACCCATCAGAAGAAGGGTATTTGGCGTGCCATCGCCAAGGAGGTGCGGACCATGGCGGTCTATCACAGGCGGAGCACCCACTGCTGCAAAAGATGGGAGGACCTGCTCCGCTGGAGCAAGAAGATGGAGGAGGCCCAGCTAGGGCTGGCCTCCAAACGTGGAAGAGGTGCCTGTCGCACCATGACCAACCTGATGTTCCGCTTCCTGGCGGCGGCCTATCCGGAGTTGGATGGGCGCTTGAGGGCATCACAGCAGTCGCAAGGCAGTGAGTACAGTTTCAGACAGTTGACTTTGCTCGCTTTAGGAACTAGATGGCTGGGGGATGCGGGTGGTGGGTGTCCCTAGGCCAGGGCGATCATGCCAGGGTAGGTCCCTTGTTTGAAGGGTCTGAAGCACCCCTACTCCAATGGTACAAGTGGCCAACTACTAGTGTTCAGGGTCCTGTGGATGTCAAGTGTGCAAGTGCTGGCGTTAGGCATTGTACCCTATGGGCTGGTGACTACCTTACTCAGTGGTTGGGCATGGCCTAGTGCATAGGGCAGCTCAGTGTGTGTTGTGTACGTCAACGGTAGTGGTGTTGCTGGCATTGACCATGTGTGTCCTCTGTCCATCCCCCCTCCATGTTTTGTCACCCAGTCCTTGAGTGCATTAGCATCATCTGGCGGAGGAGCAGAGGCACCGGCGATGGAGGGAGCTGCATCCCACATGGCCCAGGAGGGTGAATCCATGGAGGGTGAAGCCACCAGTGGGACGGAGGGCAAGGGGAGCTCCACGACGGGGACAGGAGGGGAGACCAGTGACAGCGACTCCTCCTCTGATGGAAGCTCCCTGGCAGTGGCAAACATGTCTGTGCCCACCCTAATGACAGGTACAGCTGCCACCCCTCCTACCAGCACCCCCCTCCCAGAAGCCTCTCAGTGTGTTTCCCGTGCCCGCTCACCCAGAAGGGTGGGCATCTCCTTCGCCCCAGGCACCTCAGGCCCTGTCTCAGTCAGACCTGCTGCCCTCAGTGAGGAGGCTATTGACCTCCTGAGATCCCTCTCTGTTGGGCAGTCAACCATTCTGAATGCCATCCAGGGTATCGAGAGGCATTTGAAACAAACAAATGCATACCTGGAGGGCATTCATTCTGACATGGCTGCCCAACAGAGAGCATTTCAGGCTCTGGCCTCAGCACTGATGGCAGCCATTGTCCCTGTGTCCAGCCTCCCCCTCCAACTTCCACTACCCAGACTCAATCCCCTCAACCTAAGCCTATCTCAAGCACACCTTCAGGCCAGCATGAACACACATCAACACACAAAAGTGGCTCAGGAAAACATAAGCACCACACATCATCACACAGGCACTCACACAAGCACCATACCTATGTGCACATACCAACATCCACTGCCTCCACTGTGTCCCCCTCCTCCTCTTCGTCCACCCCCCCAGTAACGTCTTCACTCACACCTGCATGCACTACATCATCAGCCACTACCTCCATCACCAGCACACCCATCACAACACGCCCCTCATGAGCAGTCACCACCCCCACAACCATTCACACGTCCCCTGTGTCCTCTCCCAGTGTGTCTGTGAGCCCTCCTCCCAAAGTACACAAACGCAGGCACATACCAACTCAACAGCCATCCACCTCACAACAGCCTCCAGCACATGCACCTTTACCCAAACTCAGCAGACGTACACCTCCTACAACCACTACCTCTTCCTCAACTCCCACACCCCCTCCATCTTCCCCTCCCAGTGTGTCAAAAAAACTTTTCCTAGCTAACGTTGAACTCTTCCCTACACCTCCCCATCGTCCTTCCCCTAGGGCCAGGATGTATATATCCCAGGCCAGCGCCTCAGCCACCAAATCTGCGTCCGCTGTGGTCCATGCAAGTCAGGGAGGATCGAAGGGGGCACCCGTCAGGGCTGCCAGTGTGCCACCTAGAGATGGTAAGGACCACCCGGTTCCGCCACCTGCTAAGGCTAAGAAGGGGCCAGCATGCAGCAGGGAAAAGTCGCACCACCCACCCAGCAAACACAAAGAGGACAGTCCCAAGGTCCCAGGAGCGACTACCAAGGTGGGGAAGGGCCACAAAAGCAAGGGCAAGTCTCCTCAGGGCACAATGCCTCCTGGTGATGGGCTGGTGACCACCATTTCCCAACACAGGCCAGTAACCTGTACCATGGTCAGCACCACTGCACCGACTGCCACCTGCACCGCCACCTGCCCCGCCATCTGCACAACCCCCTGCACCGCTGCTGCCACAACATCAGTCACCAGCATACTTCACAGTGATCAGCCGTCCGAAGCTGCCGGAGACGGTCTGGTGTCTCCCTCCACTACAACAGACAACTGCAACACGGGCAGCACTGGCAGCATTCCTGCCACAGCCACCGCCGCACCCAGCGTCGCAGCCCCCACCTCAGCCACCGCCACCTGCACCACCATGTGCCCAGCCGGTGCCACAACATCGGACATCAGCAACATCCCCAGTGGGCAGCCGTCCGAGGCTGCAGGAGACGTCCTGGACCTGCACACACCACATGAGGCACCACAACCAGCACTGGCACTACCAGCAGTTTGTAGCCTAAGTCGCTGCAGGATGGAGTGTGGCTCTTCCTCCTTGGAGTATCATGCTACCTGTTCCCTGCACATCTCATAGCTCAGACACCCAGGTGCGGGTATAAGAACTGCCATACCCCAGGTGCAGCATCACTGGGCACCAGGCCCCCTCCAGAACCAGTGGAGAGATACATCCCCTCACCCCTTCCTTGGCAGGATGAAGCAGATTGGGCACAAGGCCCCCTCCAGAACCAGTGGAGAGATGAATCCACTCACCCCTTTCTTGGCAGGATGAAGCAGACTGGGCACAAGAGAGATGCATCCACTAGAGAGACTGTGGCTTTGCACTCCCCAGGAGCAAGCAGTGGGCAAAGCACCCACTAGAGAGACTGTGACTTTGCACTCCCCAGGAGCAAGCAGTGGGCAAACCACCCACTAGAGAGACTGTGGCTTTGCACTCCCCATGACCAAACAGTGGGCAAACCACCCACTTGAGAGACTTGAGAGACTGTGGCTTTGCACTCCTCAGGACCAAGCAGTGGGCAAAGCACCCACTAGAGAGCCTGTGGCTTTTCAGTCCCCATGACCAAGCAGTGGGCAAAGCACCCACTTGAGAGACTGTGGCTTTGCACTCCCAAGAACCAAGCAGTGGGCAAAGCACCCACTAGAGAGACTGTGGCTTTGCACTCACAAGGACCAAGCAGTGGACATGGTGCCCCCTCCAGGAGCAGTGGCGTAGTACCATCTTCCGGCTGAGGTGACCCCCTTCCTCATCTCCCTGAGGTGCCTGTGTTTTTTCGACCTGATGCCCCTGCAATGTTCTCTCTGTTTTGAGGCAGGTGTCATGTGTGGGCTTCACCCATGATTTTTGGGACCACTGGTCCACGGACATTTACAAGGGACAGTATACGGACTTCTGTACATAATGTAAATATTTGTATATACTGATTTATTTTTAATCGATTGCTATTTCTGAATGTTCCAAAATATCACTGGTTAAACTCATTTCCTTTTGTGCTTGCGTTCTTCCAGGGGGTGACGGGGTGTATCTGTCATGTTGTTGGATGTGTTAGTGTGTATGGTGTTGTGGGTGAGGGTGGGGGTGTTGCGTGCCGCGTGTGTGTGTAACTCTCTTTTACCTCCCCCCCTCCCCAGTGTGCTAGGTGCAGTACTCACCGTCATCGTCGCCACCGCCGCCTTCTTTCAATTTCCTGGTGTATTAGTAGATACACCAACATGGGGAGGACCTGCAATTCGGGCTCCATGGCGTCCTGGTTCGTGGAGTGTCAGAAGGTGATTGGTTCCCCTTCAGTGTAGTGTTTCCACCGTGCTTTTGATGTCGTTGGTACCGCCCCAGAAAAGCTGTCGGATTGGCCTCTCATATTAGGGTGGGCCGTACATTGTCTTCCGCCTGTCTGTTGGCGGTGACCACTGCGGTGTTTGTTGCTACCATCCTGGCGGTCAGAGTGTTAAAGTGGCTGTCTGTGTTGGCGGTTTCCGCCATGGTCGTAATCCCATTTATTTTACCGCTGGCCTGTTGGCGGTGTTACCACCGCTTTAACACCGACCGCCAGGGTTGTAATGAGGGCCTAAGTCTACCAAACATCAACACTGTTAAGCATTCCAAAAGAATAACACAGATTAAGAAGACTATGATAAGCACATTAAAGCCACATTTCAAAGCAGATGAAGGTGACATCAGTGAAGCATCAAAATTCAGTTATTAACATTCAGTTTTCAGAGCTGGGCCATCCTTATCTCTAATACGAATTTGGACTTGTATGTGTGGGAACGGGCTAATACATGCGGGCAAAACAATAGGAAAGACAAAAATAATTTAGAAAAGTCATCTAACTAGGGTAACTCACTATACTAAAACACTGGTGTAATTATCTAAGCTGAAAAGGTAACAAGAAACCACGTAATTAATTTTACCTCTTCTGATGGGACAGCAGACAGGAAAGTTTTCATCAAGTAGAGCATTCAATATTTTAGCAGCATCTGTAGACAGCAGCATCAGGACAGTGCAGAACACCAGCTGAACATAGGGCAGGTCAGCAGTTCAAAATTGATTTGGCATATTAGTACTGAACAGCATCAGTAAGTGAGGCAATTAGAACTAAAAGGAAGATCATAACATAATATAAATATGACAGAAGACTTGGAAAGGGACAGGATGTGATAGCATGAGTACCCAGGAAGAACTCTCAAGCTTCTGCAGACTGTAGCAGACTCAGCAGACTTCGCCACACTAACAAAAAGACTTTCAAAAGTCTCTCCCTAACTAGAAATGTCTGTGGGTTTGCGATTGATCCTCCAGGTGGGCTCATCTTATACACTAGAATCGATATCCAATACGATGTCCACACACCCATCAGGTTTGCAACTATTCTGGATTTTCTCAGAGGAAATGCATGGTCATCTCGATAAATTCATACAGTTTACACTTTCCAATCAGGACACTTTAATGAAGGATCACCTGTTCTTGCAAGGAATGGTACTGAAGGTGTAAGTCCGCAATTTTGTGAACTCATAGTGACGTCCAATGAACAGCAATATTTAGTAATTTATACACTGCTACACTGCACTCTGCTCTAAATTATTTCTGTAGTATCTACCTTTACATTTAAATGTGGAATACTAACACCAATTAGCACAGATCAGCACCCTCCTAAATATGTATTTTTCCTTGGACTATACACACGCTGCAGCTCCACACCTATGTAATGTTGTTGTTTGTTTCTTTCAATAAAGGGACAATCACTGGGATGCCACACTTGATCAGAATGCCCCAAAACAGCTTCCTCATTATAATGTGGTGTGTACATCACCAGAATTAAGCAGTGCAGTATACTTCTTCCTGATATTAATTATTGCAGTGGTATGCCCATCACTGAAGCGCATGTCACTAGTCTGATGTGCACATCATCAAAATGTGCTCAGTGGCTGTGTCCTATGTTAATTACTGCTGAGGTGTGTGCATCACTGAAGCGTATATTGCTTGTATGATGGGCACATGACCAGAATTCCTTGATCACCCACCGTTTGTTCTTCTTTAGACTTGCCGATGCAGTCTATGTATCTCAAGATGACATTGCATACGTGAGCCTGTGCAATGACGTCGTCTCTGCATGTGCCTTGACTAGTGTGATCCTCCAGTTCGAGCAGCCAAGTATCATGATCAGGAACAAGCGCCCACTGAACTCACGGCAACAACTGATGGAAGCTAGCGCTCAAGCTTGAGCTCCTCACCTGAGGTGCCCCAAAAGTGCTGTAATGACTATGCAGTGCAGTCAAGCAGTTTCACTTAGCGTGACACCCGTGTCTACCTCGCTGTCAACTTCAGCACCAACCTCAGCTCCATACACATCTTTTCTGTGTCTCCTCTGGCTCCATCCACGCTTACTCTCCACACGGGACTAATTGATTGAATATTGAAAATGTAGTTTTAAAAATAACAACACACACAAATATTATCATTCTAAAATCAGTGAAAATAATTGACCTCTGCATTGCAGAAAGCATGGATTCAAGCTGAAGCAGTTACAAGCCATGAAATAGGAAGCACAGCATGGTCAATGGAAAGAAACTACCAGTACTCTCAACAGTGGTGGGCACAGGCTGACACCTGCAGTGCATGCCCTCACCAACTGTCAGATGAGAGAATGGACTCTGCAAACGGGCAGCTTTGGATGACAGCAAAAGCAAATCAAGAGATTGGCAGCACATACTCTCTTCAAAGCAAAAGCTGCACTGTGGGTAGGCAAGAAGGAAAGGAGAGACTTGAGATGGAAAGTGCTGACCAGTGATAAAAGTAGAAAGCCCAATCACAGGAGCACGTGCAGATGCAGGCGATCAAGCAGTAGTAATTACATGGGTCTCCTTGATAGGAGGTTCCATAAGAAAACCTGTGGATGAAACCGAGAAGCACAATTTTGATATAAATGCGCATGCTGTATTTTCATTTGATCGCACAAAAACAATGAACTTACATTTGGAATTTTCACATCTAGCTCTGCTGAAGTCTCTAATTTGTTTTGATGGGAGAGACACATGCCTTATGATCAAATTTAGGAGAGAGCAATCACCTCACTTCTTTCATGCACCCTTCAGATGGAGATGGTGCATGGCTGAAAGTAACAGGGCAGTTGCCAGGATTTGCCACGATTTAGAGGCATGCCAGCATCATAAGCCACCACAGAGTCACATACGAGTGAGCCATCCCACTAGTCATGAGCCTACGAGGAGATCACAGTTGCAAAGGTGGAACACGGTCTTTTCTGGTTCTGAACTGATTTGGTACAGATGCTCGGCAAATAATGTTACTTAAAGAAAGCATATCTAAAGTAGGCCACTTTTCAACAGTTTGTTACTTGCAGTAGGTGTCTTCACTTCAGAATCTAAGATAATAATTCACTATGTTATATTAAGAACTATCTGCTTGTTTTGGTATTATGTCTTGTTCTTTGCTAACCCCGAACTTCTCTTTAAAGACTTTATAGACTGATGTGTAAATGTTTTACTTTGTTTCATTCACTTCTCTGCCTGCTCCCCTTGACATACGCATCACGTCTTCATGTCTTCTACTAGCATTTACCTATGCTTGATTATTATGTACTCTGTATGCATTCTTCCACCTTCCATGGTACAGACAGTTGAATCTGCCTGCGACACATTGCTCAGCCTGAGGCTCTTTATCTCAATTTATCTTGTGGATCCTGATGTCTATACTTGACTATCTCTGGATCCTTGTTAGAACTTAATCTCTTCCATGATGGACCCATTGTCAGTTTTATGCCAAGTACGTGTCAAGAATACAAGGCTTTCCATCCAACCTTTTTCATCCTCAAGCTGGTAGTGAAACCTCTGAGTTTGGATTTCGACAAGTCACATCTAGGTTAAACACAAAACATGGGTGTTTTCTAAACGTTATTGGGAATCAATATAAATATCTAGGGAGAGGGGACATAATTATAATACACAGGTGACTCCTCATATGGAGCCTAAGACAGATCTAAAAGATCTTTTACAACTCTGTAACTTGACAGTCAAAGTTCCTTCGATCACAGTCCCATACGTTGTAAGGTACTAGGACTTCTGACTCTAAAGCCAGTCTTATTGCCTCATGCACAAGATCCTCCTTTGAACTTAGCAAGTTTTTCTCCACCTTTCTTCCTAGTTCTCCATCGATAGGGACCTCATTCAATTAAAGGAGTCAGTCGGACAGCACATGAAGCTCCCTAGAGAGATGTGGCAAAACCTGTATCACAGGCTGATGCAGGGCTCCCTTGCACCACTGCTGAGAAGTAAATTGGGAAAGGAACATCTTGGCCCAGGCAAGCGAACTGAAGCTTGCATTAGCAGTTAGTGGTATGATGTTGATAAATGAATCCTGCAGTGAGAGAATGCAGTTTTAATACTTCAATTATTCACTTTCAAATACCCCCCACGCAATATTGAATACTTTGGGGCTCAGTGCACAGAAAACAAATACAGTTTAGAAGTGCTAGAAGTTAAATGCTTTTATACCGTGAATGGGTTATTTTCAAGTTACAGATACAAAAAGAAACACAGCACATTTCTTACTGGGAGCAGACAAGCATTGGTTTACGGTGGTATTTTCCATGCAAGTACGGCTTAGAGGGGGGGCACAGCCAGTGTTACACGACAGCCAGCACAATGCATGTCCAACAGAACCTATGGACCCCTCGTGGGTCCGCAAGGAACCTGCCAGGGAAAATACTGGAGTTAATATGGATGTAATTGCTTGCTGTGTACTTGCTGTGAAAGGAAACAGATAATGACATCTCACAATAAGTCAATAAGATATCTCAGTGGATTGAGCTCTACTGCCTTCAATATTTCAGAATAAACTCCGAGTGATAGGTTTGCAGGGCTGTCACAAGGGAAGGATAACTAGGGCTCCTTGTCCCAGACCCCTAACTTATTTGGGGCCCCATGTTCTGGATATAACATTTATTTAGGTTTGCAAAATACCTTGATGACGCAACTAGGTGGGACCATATACTGTGTTCACATTTCCCCAGCTTGCATGTTTACTTAAATATGAGCTGTCTCTCAGTTAGTAACCCAATAGCGGCCACGCAGATGTTTGACTCCCAAACCCACAAAACCTTCTGAGATGGATACAGATTTCTTTATTTTGCTATCTTTCGCAAGAAGACAACTAATATAGTGGGTGTTATTAGCTCATTATTGTAGAACCAGGAGACGGTTCAGTCTGTGGCACACTCTATGAGGTTCCTGCTATCCTTTTGGCCGTTTGGAGGCCCTACTTGGCTTCCGTGGTGTCCTATGATTTAACAATGAGATGCAGAGTGAAACGTATAAGTGCTCTCAGCAGGACAGGGAGTGGGATGAATCAGGTCTTTGGTGATGCGATTTTGTATATCTGTTGCTTTTTCAATCTATGTACAGCTATACCCACGTGTTTACTATAAAGTATTTAAATTTTACTTTGACTATGCATGCAAACCTAATTTGAAATTAGAACTTAATAAGGTTTATGCATAAAAAAGCAAAATTGTTCAGCTAATAAGCGAGCTTGAGAGGTACATTTGCTAAGATTTATACCAAGCAAAGTATTCCTGACAGACCGCATTTCATGAGATTTCTTCGGGAGCAAACATGGGACTGTTTGAAGCACATCAGACACGCGCTAAGGTGGCTGACAAAGGCAACTCACAAAAAACTATGCTATGGCAAAGTTTTGTTTGCAAAGGCGTATCCAGTGGCGTAGCGTGGGTGGTGCAGGGGGGGCCGGCCGCACCGGGGGGAACATCTGGGGGGGGGCGCGCTCGCACTCGCGAGTGCTAAAATCCGCGGGTTAGGGGGCACAAATTACTTGCCATGCCCCGGGTGCTGACAACCCACGCTACGCCACTGGCGTATGCTGATGATGCCATGAATAACGGGCGGAACTGCTTATTAATGTAATATTATGTGCACCTTCTAAGGAGCTGTCGAGTAAATGTCAACAAATCAATCCTGCTCCTATTCATTTCTAAAAGGCCACATTCCCATGAGATTCAAGCAGAAAACGCTGGTGTTTCGTTTAGCCTGAATGGGAGCCTAGTAGTACATTTCACCTCAGCGAGATATATAAAAAAAACATTCATAAAACCATGTAAAGGAAGCCTTTTCTCATTTACTAATATTTTTAATTTTAAGGAAGTGAATGATACTTCTGCAAGCAAGAGAAAAGATACTTAACCAGCTGAGGCCTGAGAGAGGGTAAAATGTATTTAAAAATCTATTTAAAAAAAAAACCCTCTTATCCTTACAGCCACGCGTTGCTCCGCTCCTCGCAAATGTATTGCTGGGCTGGAGAGTGCCTTCTATGCATGTGGGTTTGACCGGCCAGAGATGGCTGGCCAAACATACATGCGCAGTGAGGGGGAGTGCCGTGCACTCCCCCTCACTGCACGTCATCCCAGTGACCCTGCCCCTTCAGCAAATGAAACGATAATATCATTTCATTTGTTAAAGGTTTTGCAGCTTCTGCTGCGCGGGGGGGGGGGGGGTTGGGGGGGGTGCACCTGCAAAGAAACTTCTTCCTTTCAATACCAGGGACACGTGGGGCCACTGTGGGTGTTTTTTTAAAACATGTTTTTTCTTTTTTAATGTTTATTTTCATAGTAGACAGTGTTTTATAGCTTTCCAGAAACTGCTACAATGCTATTGCCACTGTTTGAAGTATGCAGCATCCCATGCATGACCTAATGTTGGCTGCCATGTAGGAAAACAAACTTATAACCCATTCCAAAATGCCAGCCTTATGTGTGTATCCCATTCTGAAATGGCTGCACGTGTATGCAAGTGCAGCCATCATTGACTGTTTTTGTAAAATTCACTAACAAAAATATTCAAATATTTCAGCATGAATGTCTGTTCTAATGTACATGCATAGGCAGCCATTTTTAAACGTTTTTGTTATAAAGCTTTGCAAAAACATTTTAAAAATGGCAAAGGCAATAGGATGGCAGTCAAAACTAGACGTGTTGGCTTTGCTGGCGCCTTTTTCTTTCCCCAATATCCAGAAAGGGCTGCAGTGCGTTAACAGTCTGTTACTGAGAGTAAAGGAATTTACAATAGCACTGACTGGCAAGGTTTTTGGATGCCTTTCAGTGTTACTAGGATCCAAAAAAAATGAAAACTTAATAAGGTGGAAAGATCACAAAATTGAAACCATGCTAACTTACGCTTCAGAGAGTTTCTTATAGATGGCACATGATGTTCTTACAGTTGGTGAAACACTTAAGATCCCATGCTTCATAAGTTTTGTATCTTTCCTTTGTATTTATCATCCTGATTCCTCTTGCCCTACCAAGCTAACATAATAGCACGAATCATTCTTTCACAACTCTTCCAGTATTGAAACTCTCACAACTTTCTCTCTCCAAATAAGGTTGGATTCAGTAAGGACACCTAATTAAAACAGCACTACTAGCGTCTACAACTACATTGGCACTGAACCTACCATAGCTGTACTAGCTTATACCTTGGTACATCTTTCTTCTTCTTTCACTGTTCATCACCCACTTTCCCAACTACACTTCACTCTCTTGGGATTTCTGGTTCTCCATGTCTGTCAGCTGTGAGTCTCACCTCACTCATAGATGTCACATGGAACCGCATTCAATTTTCTGAAGCTGTGGTGGCAGGTGAGACACTGTCCTGTTGACTGAACTCAGAAATCTGGTGGAACATGGAAATAGAAAAAGTTTGTGGGGGTAGGGGTGGTGGAAGCAAAACCTGCAGCACTCCAACGTCTGCATCTCCTTGGGTGGCCAAATCTAAGAGGATGTTTGTTGTTGTTGACACCACAAGTGTGACAGGAATGCCCAGATGTGGTTTCTGTGCTTGTTGTGCAATAGGGCTCAAACTATCCCTCACACATGAGACCAAAGTAGGTTAAAACCATCTGGAGTTGATTGTTTTGACTTCTGTGGAGGACCCAGCCTAGCATTTTCAACTGGACTGTCCCTATTGGAGCAGGACCAAGGCAGGCATGCCTGGTCTCTCTGTTAAGTAGTGCCTTGGATAGAAAATGGACTGGGATGTAGGCCAAACAATTGCCAATGGCTAAGATTTCTATAAGCATTCCATCCATCACTTTGTTGTATGCTGGCACTGTAAGGTGGCAACTTTAAAGTGCCATATAAAAGAATATTTAGAGTAGTGGTGCTTTCAAAACTAGCATAGGGGGCATGGCTTAACCTCGCATGGAGTAGGACAGTATATTGGGCTCTCTGGCACCCTAAGCTTGCATAGCCAGAGTTACTGGGGGTACAATCAGCCGGGTCCCAACCCACTCTCCCCGCCAGCCTTGCGGGAGAACACCACCATCATGGGAGAGCTGCTCCCCTGCCGAGAGTTCCCAGTTGTGGGGGCACGGCACTGGCAGCCTCGTGCAATGAAGGGGTGCCCTCAGTGGAGGGGAATGCGGGTGGCCTGCCCAAGTAAACTGGGTCCTGCTCCACTCTTCCCAGCCATCTGGCAGTGACGGGTTACAGCATCTTGCAGGAGAAGGCCTGCCATCTTAGAGGAGCTCCATGCCACCCGGTCTCTCCAGACGCTGGGGCTTGGCGAACACATGTACTGGAGGGGCGCCTTGGAGGAGAAGTAGGTAGACTACCAGTTCGAGCATCAAGACTGCCCACAACACCCTTTCTGGTGCAAAACTGACTCCTGCAACGCTCTGTGGAGTAGAAGTGTGCCTGGGCCCGAACCAGCGGATCTAAGCACATTGTGACCCGTCCACCAGTAAGGTGGGAGCACGCCTGGGGGCTGCTGTGGGACCCAAATGCAAAATAACCGCTCTGCCCCGCTGGCCCATTGGGGACGGACATATTAGGGATTGCAGCTGTCTGCACAAACCTCTCTGCATGGACCCAAAGGCCTAGGCCTGGACTTCTCTCAGGCTCGGTGGTGCACCACATAGTAGCAGACATCTTATGCATGCTTCAATGCTCCATCTAACAGCCACAGCTGGCAGCAGTCTATACATGGAGAACGGTGTCTGGGCCCCCTAGCCCTACCCGGCAAGTGACTGGATGACTAAAGCGGCATGGTCTCCCAGGTGCAACCTTTCACAGCGGAGCTTAGGCAGCCTTAAGACCAGACACCGCCTCATCCCAAGTATCTGGTCCATGACTGTATTCCCTTTTCCACGCTCCTCTTCAGACCTCTTGCCCTGCAAACCAGAGCTTGCCGGGTGGGTCCCAGCGGCCCTGTGGGCTTGGACACCATAAAGTGGCTTTCCTGCATTTTGAAGGAGCCCCTATTGATTGTCATGCTAGTGTCAACTGAGGTGGATGGAGATGGTTGCCCCTGCGAGTCTGGGGATCCTGTGCACTGTCCCCGTGACACATGCTTGTTCCCTCAGGGTGCTCCCCTTCCATTGCAGACGCTACACTGCTGTGAGGTGAGAAGCTCCTGCTTCATGATCGGTATCTCCCCATATAGGTCCCTACCAGCCTGAAACCCCCGGGGGTGGGAGAGATTGGTAGTTGCATGTTTGTGTGAGTCAACAATGTGAAACTTCCCCATGGTCTTCGCTACCACTGAACTTCCCAGAGATCTCCCACAAAATGCCTCGCAACAAACCTACTAAAGAAGTTCTGATAACCTCCCTTGCAAACAAGTCCCCAATGGTGGGCCCAGAGAATCTGACATATCCCAGGATAAGTGGGAGTAACCTCAACCCTCAGCCCCTACCACACAGAACTTTCTGTATCATTTCCTCCAAGAATTCTGCTCTGAGACAGGCTCACTCAAAACTGATCTCAAATCCTGTATCAAAGGCATTCAGAGAGAGGTGACCGATCTCAGGGAGCATGTGGATGGCCTTGAGAGCACAACTAATGCTAGATCAGAGGACCAGGAGATGCTATGGCAACTAGTAGCAGCCCTGGAGGACCAGCAGATTAGACAGGAAGACTTGGATAATTGGAGCTTTTGCAATAACATTTGCATTTGGGGGTGCCAAAGGGGGCAGTAGGCGACTACCTGTCCTAGATCAGGCGCAAAGGGTGTCCTTTGCCCCAGGCAGACCAAACACATTTCCTGACATCCGGTCCCTTGTTCACTTTTTCACGGAGAAGGATCCCATTCTTAGGTTGGCATGAAAGAAAGGTGATCTGGTCTTAAGGGACACATGCTTCAGCTCTACCAAGACCTATCACCCACCACTCTGCGCTGCAGACAAGAATTCAAACCCATCATGGACAGTCTACGAGAGCTGGAAATTAAGCATCAATGGGAGGACCTGTTTGTGTTAATTTTCGAGTGGGTGGGCAAGAGGCAATGATTGCGTTCCCTAACTGAAGCAAAGAGATTGCTGGAACTCACACCTGCCGAGGATGATGAACCCTCCCCCACGATCTGGAACTCCACTAAGAACAACTTGAAGCCCATCTGGACCACAGTCTTGCATCGGAACCCAGACACACGCTTGACTGTGACATCGACTCAGGAAGCGAAGCGAGATATCATCCAACATCTTTGCAATGTGGACCAGCCTACCTCCCCAACATCCTCCATTTCTGGCTCAAGCTGACTCAGGTGGGCAAGTACAGAGTGCATAGAACTGCACCCTGCCTGTCTGCCATTCCTCTTGCCGCCACCAACATCCATCAATGGCGCTGATGTGGGGGATCCCAAGAGGCCTCCCCTGGTGACTCACGACATTGCAGCATGGTCTTTGCTCCATGGACCACCCCTCACGCTCTGATCCCCAAGAGGGTGACACCTATGGAGAGATGCAGGTGCCTCGGCACCAGTCCCCGAGGTTGATGAACACATGTGTTGGGCCCAGTTGGCGCACGTTTGTTGTTGTTGAATTCTTTCTAACCCTTTTTTCTTGCAGGTCTTCCACTGCAATCATGGACTATAGTGGTCATGGTCATAGTCTTATTGGCATACTTTGTTTCTTTTACTGCACGGGGGATATCATTTGTGCTGCAAGCTATCCTTCTGCATATGCCTATGCCTTACCTTCTTAAGATCTGATGCCTCTAATAAGTGGTACAAAGCTACTCTCGCTGAATATGCATGATCTTAACACCCCTATTCTCCACCACGATCCTGATATAGTACTCCTACAGGAGACTCACCTCTGGGGGATAGACAGATCTAGAATGGCCCACCCGTGCTGCCCCATTTGCCACTGGGCATAAACAGACTCCAAAATGGTTGGGGTGGGAATACTTTGTAAATCAGCCTTTGGCTCCCAAATTACTAAAGTGGTGTGCGACAAAGAGGGCCGCTTACACTACACTTACACCAAGGGAAGCGTCATATCACGCTATTCAACATTTACGCCTGAACACTGCACAAGACGTTTATGTCCGTCAAACCCAAAGGGAGCAATTGAAGGGGGTGGAGGGAGATATCGTTGTAGGGGGAGACTTCAATTTAGTATGGGACCCAACCCTGCAACGTCACTCCCCCACATACCAGGGCTCACACACTAAGTCAGTGCACCTGGACAGGGAGATTCTTGATGTAGGCCTCACTGATGCTTAGCGCTACAAACACCCAGATTCCCGGGATTGTTCTTTCTATTCTCATGTGCACACTATCTACTCTTATATTGATTATGTCTCTATCACACCCGCCCTCCTTCACACGCTTGACACTGCAGAGATATGTGATATTCCCATATCGGACCACGCCTACATAGCACTGACTTGGACCTCTACCTTCCACTCCATAGGACACTCAATACACTTGTGCTTTTCACTGCAACTTCTTCGCAACCCTGTAGAGATGGAGGAGATCTGCAAGGGTATCACTGATAACTTCATCCATAACACTGAGCAAGCCCTCTCCCTCCACACCCTGTGGGATGGGTTTAAGGCTACCATTTGGGTGGTGGTTACATCAGTCACCATAGCACAGGAAAGGAAAGCCCGGTTGGTGGACACTCCCCTGACTACAGTGATCAGAACTCTAGTGCAGCGAGGCAAAGCACATCCCACACGGTGCAATAAACAACAACTCGCCATTTTGCGAGGTCAACTGTGGGCCCACAGGACGAATAGTACCAGTCTCACTTCCTCCATGACGGTGGTGGAGATTACTTTGATCCCTAAGACTGGTAAGGACCCCACCTTGTGCTCATCCTAATGCCCTACTGCCTTGATAAATACAGATGCGAACCTCTACAGTAAAATCCTGGCCACTCGGCTGGATCGCTATCTCCCCAGCCTCATAGACCCTGATCAGGTGGAGTTCATCTGCAATAGACAGGGGGCAGAAAATGTACGAAGATTGGCACAGCTAGTGGAAAAGGCTTACTAACACTAGATCCCTGCATGCCTCCAGTCCCTAGATACAGAAAAAGCATTCAACAGGGTGAACTGGGCCCTCTTGTGCTCTGTTTTGACTAAGGAAGTGCTCAGCCTGAATATGGTCTCCAAGATCATGGCGTCCCATCTAGCTCCAGCGGCCACTGTACGGATCAATGGAGGCCACACAGACGCTAGCTCCATCAGCAGAGGCACCAAACAGGGTTGCCCCTATTGCTTCTTTTATTCACCCTCGTGGTTTAGCCATTGGCTATTACCATGCAATGTATGATGGTAATAGTGGGCATCTCCTTCGGAGGGCAGGAACACAAGGTCAACCTATTTGCAGATGATCTACTTCTTACTCTAACGAGGCCTGCCATTTCTCTGCCGGCTGTGGAATCATCTTTGAATACTTTCACAGCAGTATCTGGCTTCAAAGTGAACATGGCTTAATCACATATCCTCATTCTCACAATCCCAACCCAGGAGATAACCCAACTACAGGGGCTGGCCCCTTTCCATTGGGATCTGATATCTGGGCCTCAACCTCATGCCCATGCTCACTGCGTGGACAGCAACTAACAGGCCACCACTGTGACAAGCGATCTTAGAAGACCTTCGTCGGTGGAAATCTCTCTATTTCGTGGCTGGGTCAGATTAATGTGATTAAGATGAATATCCTACTATGGGTCCACTACTTGTTTCAAACCCTAATCACTCCAATTCCACAAGACGATATTATACTCTTATAACGTGAACTTCAAGCCTTCTTCTGGAATGGGAAGTGGCCTAGAATAACTCACGCAGTCCCGCTATAGGGGGATACTGGCATGCCCTAATCTCCTGGAATGTTAATGGGCAGCCCATGTCTGCCATATCTCCGCTTGGATGGCATGCGAAAGTGAAAGCTACTAGTTCCACATGCATAGGGCCATGTCGTGCAGGCGCCTATGGGATCTGGTGTGGCTTCTTAAACATGCCTGCCCCGTAGCATCTACATCACTACACCGACCAAGATGGTCTTTGACATATGGGACAAACTGGCAGTGAAATGGGGTTTAACCTCCTTCCCTTTCCCCAATACCTGATTGTTCACAACCCTGACTTCGCTTCAGCTATGTCCCCCATGCATTCCGTGATGGGACGGACAAAGTTTGCAGGGCCCTACGTGACCTCTTTCTCGGGCCCACAATGAAAACCTTTGAACAGTGCAAGGAAGTATACCATCTTCTTGAGGGGGCTAAACTACAATACCTCTAATTAAGGCACTGGGTGCTGCACTCCTCAAACTACCCCACAGTCATTCCCATCTACTCTCCAATCGAGGCACTGGTCTGCAACCAATGACAGCTTGAGAGGACTCAGATCCAATACCCACTGTACTTTCTAACACTCTATCCCCCTCAGTCCTCAACCCTATCAGATGTTGTGGAGATCGATCACTACTGAGATCACCTCCAAACAATGGGATACACTCGGGTAAGACATCCCAAAAACCTGCTGCAGTCTCTCCCTTAGGGAGACAGCCTACAAGCTAATGTTTCAGTGGTATTTGGCACCCTCTCGCATTGCGACAATTTACCCAGGAGTATTAGCCCTTTGCTGGAGACGCAGGATGAGAAGGGTTACTTCTGCCACATCTGGTTGTCTTCAACCCTAATTGCGACCTTCTGGAAGGAAGTCCTCAGCCACATAAAAGTTGTAATTGGATATCCCCTCCCCGCCATATACCCCACTCTAGTTCTTGGAATTCGATCACCTCTCCTTAAAGCTGAATGGTCCCTCATTAGTTATATGCTTCAGATGGCCAAACAGTTGATAGCTTTGGCCTGAAAACAAATGACTCCTCCTACTATACCAAAATGGATCACACAGCTACGGTACGTGAAGTCTATGGAACAGCTTTCCCATAAATTGTCCCATACAGATGTGAGATTCCAAGCGACATAGCATTCTCTATTACATTACCAATTTCACATGGAATTTACAGGTTTCAACCCGCTGAAACCGAGAGGACTGCAGCTATTCCTCTGACCCTCCATGGAACAGTCTATAGCACCTGCTCAGTATCCGCCCCCTGACACGCGCACACCTTAGGCCCCTCTGGCACAACATGCCTATTCTACTTTATTAGACTTTGTACTCACCCTAGACCTGCGGTATGTTTCTTTAGTTATAGGTCTTTGCTAACACAGTTTGTTATTCCTAATCTCCACCTTCCCCTCCCCCCAGTGCTTAATGTTTTTCCTGGGATCACAGTACATGCCACATTACAGGTGCACAACTATGCTATTATTGGGGATGGGGTGAGGAGTGCACTTAAGTGTGCATGTGTGTTTGGCCGGCCGTCTTAGAGGAGAGAAGAGGCGGGACCGGTAAGTTTAAAAAATATATGATTTCTTTCATTGTCATGTATGTGCCCTTAGGTGTTTATTTAATGAAACACACACACACAATAATATTTGTGCTTATTACTATTCTATTCAGGACATCCCCCTTGCTCATATTTCATTCTTTTTGCCAGAAAAAGGTATTTTGTGATCCTGTATCTCAAATTTTCATCCCCCCATCCATATCCCTACTTCTGTGGTTTAGGTGACAATCATTCATATTGTCTGTTCAGATCATAATAAAAGGGACATAGGAGATTGACTTTCCACAACACATTCTGGACCTGTACCAGTCCTGATACTGCTCTCCAATGAGTTTCTTCCAATTAGCAGGATGATTGTTCTTATTGAAAGGCTCTTTTAATCCTCTCTGTCAGTGTGTTATGGCAATCCTAAGGACTTTTGTCTTGAGCCTAAATTCACTTCATACATGTTTTTGTATCATAGGTCCTCTCTTCATTCAGGTTTCAGTATATTTTTATGCAGATGACATATCTATTTTCCGTTCCCACCTTTCTCAGACAGTTTGCCTGTATACCTTTCTGCTTTCTTATGAGGTACTTTTCTTTTCAGCTTCTCCATCTCCTCTGGATCTATGAAGGAATACCGAGGCCAAATCCAACCTTAATCACAATTGTCTCCACAGCTCTCCCCTGGACTAATGATACGTTTTGCCACAATTGGGCACTGAAGAAAGAAACCAAGACACTACCAGGGATGACTATGATGCAATAACTGAAGCATGAATAATATAGTGAACTGGTTTTCTAGATGATGAGGGAAATAACATTGATCTAACGTCTGCATAGCAGGTATAACACAATATTATGGGCCTGAGTTAAATTTTGGGGGAGGGGTTACTCCGTCACAACAGTGACGGAGACCCCATCCGCTGAAATCTAAGAGCCTATAGGAAACAATGGGATTTAGATTTTGGTGGATGGGATATCTGTCACTGTTGTAATGGAGTAACCCCTGAATTCAAAATTAGGCTCTATATGTACAGTGCAAGTATGCAGCCTCCTGATTTAATGAAGAGGCTATGTCACCCCATGTCACATCAGTACGGTCTCACCCAAAGGAAGCGGAAAGCAAAAGTATCAGTCTTTTTGAAATGCAGAATATCTCAGCAATATAAGCATCACTGTAGACCCCAGGGCAAAATAGGGTAGGAAGTAAACAACATAGCAAAGTGACATGAACATGGCAGCAAACAAGAGTGGAGAAGTCTTAAAAATCATAACTATTGTTGGCAGATGCAGAGATATGAATTAAATTAACTGTGTACTTCTAGAGGGTAACTGCTACCCAACATAGTGTGTCCTGGCACTAAGATACCTTATGCAGCAGAGAGAGAATGGCAAGAAGTGTTAATCTGAGAATACATGAGTTTCATGACGTTTTCTGCAACTGTTAATTGGAGATTGTGCCAGTAATTTGTGCCAGGTTTTAGCTGTCAGAAAGCAGAAAACCTGCCCTCTTTTGTGGCTTTGGCAATGCGGGTCATCAATAGGAAATTAGGAGAAGCACAGCGCAGACAATTAATGGGAGTGCAATTGACAATAAATGATCCAGGTTGTATTTAGGTTCTGTCCCATGGAAAGCATGATGGTAAATGAATAAGGCTTTAAAAATACAGCGGTTTTCCAAGGATAGCCAATTGAGGGAGAGAAGATAAGACATTTGACAGCATTTCCTAAAGTTCATGATGAGATAAGCTGCTGCATTTTGGAAAACCTGGAGATAATTGAGAAGATATTTAGGTAGGCTGAGACAAATTGCATTGCAGTAATCACAGTGTGCCTATCACATTTACTTATAATGCTCCTGTTCCTAGTGACCTTGAACTGGCATAAGCACTGAAGTAAAGTTGAGCATCAGCTCGGTTCCAGCTGCACTCCATGTCATTATCTAAGGCCCACGTTCATCTGTATATGCTGGGAGACACGGAGACAAACTTCTCTCAACTTCAGTAGTGCTAGAGTCTTCTTCGGCAGAGGGGGTCAGCAGTTCATCCAGAACGTGGGCACCGCTTGGGGTGAAAATTAGCAGCTGCAATTCTTGCACTGAGATACATGCAGGTGGAATAAAAAAACTACATTTCCTTGAGTGCTACAGGATTCTCTTGAGTTGAAACTTAGAATGATGGTGGTCATCTTGTAGTATAGATTTGTCATGTTTCAGTGCATTCTTTCCTAGGCATTTGTGATAGTTGCTGCAACTGGAACAAAACTGCAAGGAGACTGAAATACATTGGGCTTTCATTGAGACTTCTCAAGGACCTGGTTTGCTAGAACTATTCGGGATAAACATTAGTGACCAAGGATTTAGACTTTGACTTTCAGTTTAGTACTGGGGTCATCTTTCTAAGCATTACATGTTATATTGCACTTGTTCATGAAAGGATCTAGTAAATCACCCATTTGCACAGACTTTGTTTGAATTACTTGAATCACGTATGGTATTAAGGTATTGTCACTGGTGAGGAAGTGAAGGCATATTGCAAGGAGTGAAAACAAAATACTAGTGAGCATTCATTATCTTATAGTAGAAGTAGTAAACTGTAATATAATTGACCAAATACTAAAAGAGTTATAACTTGTTCATATCCCTTTCCTATGGTCTAGTACTGATAATGCGTCAGAACCTTGATAAGTAAACTTACAAGGAGACACATCTAGACCAATGAACCTTTTGACCACGTTTGGAGACTTCCCAGAACGAGATATCTTTTTGGCATCACAATCAATAGGTCAATAGCTCTATCAATGTGCACAATAACTAATCAATCAAGCTAATCAATAACATTTAATATAGATCAATACAACGAATGCACCATGACCTTTTAGCCATGAATAACCATGCAAATCTAGTAAGTGTTAGGATATTTATTCCCTATTAGTTAGAATCTAGAATCATATTTATTAGTCTCAATAGCAGCAAGCACTTCAAAATCAGTATAACTTGGCAATCAGAGCAAAACTTAATCAAAGCATAGATCATGAACATTTAGAATGAACACGACGTTAGCATGAGTCAATTTTAGCAGAGCATCACTAGTACATTATTCAACAAAGCAAGAATTCAGTCATGTGTCTATTGCATTCAATATTAGTGAACTCCTTAACTAACCTCGAATTAGCATCAGCATGTTGGGCTTCATGCAAAACAATCTGGCAAACATTCATTTGGAAAAAATCTAACTATGGTCTCTATCAAAAGAGCAGGTGGTACCTAGAAAGAAAAGGCAAACAGACAATTACAATTTTCATCATATAGTTACCCATCCGAATGAGTCAGCAAACAGCGTCAGTCTTCGTCCTCAGGACATCAGTCAATTCACCATCAGCAAGGATAGAATAGGGCAAGTCTCAGTAGGGCATAGATAAAGAACAAGACTCTTCCCTCATAAGTAGGAGAAGTATATATCAGACAAGGAGTAAGATGAGGATGGTTTAAAATATCAGACGGTTAAAGACAAAGGGGGTCATTACAACCCTGGCGGACGGTGTAAAAGGTGGGGTAATACCGCAAACAGGCTGGTGGAAAAAAAAGGGAATTACGACCCTGGCGGTAACCGCCAACAAAGACAGCCACTTTAACACTTCGCCCACCACGGCGGTACAGACAAACAGCGTGGCGGTCACCGCCAACAGACAGGTGGGAGACAATGTACCGCCCACACTATTACAACACACCAATCCGCCACCTTTTCTGGGGCGGATTCACCGTGGATAAAAACACGGCGGAAACAGCTTTTGCTATGGGAAAACACTCACCTTCTATACATCCCACGAGGAACGACGACTCCATGGACCCGGAACTCCAAATACTCCCTGCCCTTGTCTTTCTGCTCCTGTACGAACAACAGCGACGTAGGCGCAGAACATACCAGTGAGTACTGCATCTACGACACGGGGGAGGGGGGAGGCAAAAGTTAGGGGGACACCCACCACACACCCCCACCCCCACCCTCGCATAGTACAACATACACACCAATGCAGTCAAAAATATCACATTAACAACCCACAATCCCCCCGGAAGAATGCAAAGACAAAGCGAGATCCGTTCAAATATTGTAATGTGCCAATATACATGTCATACAAAAATATACTGAATCATATCTCGAAATCTGACATATTTATATATACAATACAAGAAGTAGTGCAGATATGTACACAACAATGTCCGTGCACCAACAGTCCAAAAATGCATGGGCGACGCCCACAATAGATACCTGACCAAAATCCGAGAGAACACTGCTGGGGCATCAGATTGAAACACTACAGGCACCTCAGGGGGAAGGGAAGGGGGGGGCACCTCAGCCACATGACTGCAAAGCCAGATCCACGACGGGGCTCCATGCCCATTGATGTATCCTGGGGAGTGCAAAGCCACAGTCTCTCAAGTCTTTACAGTGGGTGGCTTGCCCACTGTGCCATCCTGGGGAGTGCAAAGCCACAGTCTCTCAAGTCTTTACAGTGGGTGGCTTGCCCACTGGACCATCCTGGGGAGTGCAAAGCCACAGTCTCTCAAGTCTTTACAGTGGGTGGCTTGCCCACTGTGCCATCCTGGGGAGTGCAAAGCCACAGTCTCTCAAGTCTTTACAGTGGGTGGCTTGCCCACTGGACCATCCTGGGGAGTGCAAAGCCACAGTCTCTCAAGTTTTTACAGTGGGTGGGTTGCCCACTGGACCATCCTGGGGAGTGCAAAGCCACATTGACGCAAGTAGATGCAGTTCTCAACTGGTACTGGGTGGGACTGGTGCCCAGACTGGATGAGTCTCCCCGTGAAAGTTCCTGTCCTGTCACTGTCCCAGCTGCACATGGGAGAAGGATGCCTGATGTGGCGGCCTATTCATACCCACACAGTGTTTGCCCTGATCAGCGGTCTTCACCATGGCGGTCTTGGCCTTGTTCAGCGATGCTTTGCCATGGCTGGCTATGGACTGTTCAGCGGTCTTCACCATGGCGGTCTTGGCCTTGTTCAGCGGTGCTTTGCCATGGCGGTCTTGGCCTTGTTCAGCGGTGCTTTGCCATGGCTGGCTATGGACTGTTCAGCGGTCTTCACCATGGCGGTCTTGGCCTTGTTCAGCGGTGCTTTGCCATGGCGGTCTTGGCCTTGTTCAGCGGTGCTTTGACATGGCTGGCTATGGACTGTTCAGCGGTGCTTTGCCATGGCTGGCTATGGACTGTTCAGCGGTCTTCACCATGGCGGTCTTGGCCTTGTTCATGGCGGTCTTGGCCTTGTTCAGCGGTGCTTTGCCATGGCTGGCTATGGACTGTTCAGCGGTCTTCACCATGGCGGTCTTGGCCTTGTTCAGCGGTGCTTTGCCATGGCGGTCTTGGCCTTGTTCAGCGGTGCTTTGCCATGGCTGGCTATGGACTGTTCAGCAGGCTTCACCATGGCGGTCTTGGCCTTGTTCAGCAGTGCTTTGCCATGGCTGGCTATGGACTGTTCAGCGGTCTTCACCATGGCGGTCTTGGCCTTGTTCAGCGGTGCTTTGCCATGGCTGGCTATGGATTGTTCAGCGGTGCTTTGCCATGGCTGGCTATGGACTGTTCAGCGGTCTTCACCATGGCGGTCTTGGCCTTGTTCAGCGGTGCTTTGCCATGGCTGGCTATGGACTGTTCAGCGGTAGCCTGAGATGGCGGTTCAGATACTGACATTGGTGTGTGGCATGACGAACTCCACACTGGACATTGGGGTGTGGCATGACGAACTCCACACTGGACATTGGTGTGTGGCATGACGAACTCCACACTGGACATTGGGGTGTGGCATGACGAACTCCACACTGGACATTGGTGTGTGGCATGATGAACTCCACACTGGACATTGGGGTGTGGCATGACGTTCCATCATCACCCAGCGGGACTGTGGGATCCTGGTCCCTCCTGGGCACTGACTCCGGCGGTGGTCTCCTGACCAGTGACGATACTCGGGCCCTCTTGGGCAATGACTCCGGCGGTGGTCTCCTGACCAGTAACGATACTTGGGCCCTCCTGGGCAATGACTCTGGCGGTGGTCTCCTGACCAGTGACGATACTCGGGCCCTCCTGGGCAATGACTCTGGCCCTCCTGGGCACTGACTCTGGTGGTGGTCTCCTGACCAGTAACGATACTCGGGCCCTCCTGGGCAATGACTCTGGCGGTGGTCTCCTGACCAGTAACGATACTCGGGCCCTCCTGGGCAATGACTCTGGCGGTGGTCTCCTGACCAGTAACGATACTCGGGCCCTCCTGGGCAATGACTCTGGCGGTGGTCTCCTGACCAGTGACGATACTCGGGCCCTCCTGGTCACTGACTCTGGCGGTGGTCTCCTGACCAGTAACGATAATCGGGCCCTCCTGGGCAATGACTCTGGTGGTGGTCTCTGGACCAGTAACGACGGTGCTAGCGGTTGTGTCTGGACCGCCGGAAATGATGGCGCACTTCTCCGCCATGACAATCACAACAGGCTGGGGAGACTTCCTCGGAACCTTCCCCACCTTCTTTGGAGTTACAGCTGACTCACCAATCGCCTTCGATCCCATTTCACTTGTTGTCCCACCAGGAGTCTTGACACGTCCCGTCGTTCACTCTCCAATTTCGGTGCCTTTACAGGGGGTGGGCTGACAGTGCCTTGGCTCTGGGTCCTACTGCCTGCCCTGGTGGACGGTGCACTCCAAAAACCTGGAACACGCACCACTGGTACTGGAGGCTTTTTGGCTGAGGCGCTACGACGGGACTGATGAACTGGAGGGGGGGGGTGGGGGCAAACCGGTCAATTTGACAGAGGGACAGTTTCTGACGGACACTGGGATGGGTAGTTGGAGGGGGTCTGGGAGTGGAGGTAGAGGAGGTGGTTGTAGGAGGTGTCACTTTAGGTGTTTTAGGTGCAGGTGCAGGTACTGGAGGCTGTCGTGAGGTGGATGGATGTTGGGTGAGTGATTGCCGGCGTTTGGGTACTTTGGGAGGGGGCGTCACAGACACACTGGGAGAGGACACAGGGGACGTGTAAATGGCAGTGGAGGTGGTGAGTGCATGTGAGCGGCTTGTGGTGCTGGGTGTCCTGGTGCGAGTCCTAGTGCCTGTAGATGTGGTGCATGCAGGTGTGTGTGTAGATGACACTGGGAGGCAGGAGGGAGAAGAGGAGGAGGGGGACACAGTGGAGACAGTGGATGTTGCTGTGTCTGTATGGGTGTGATGCTTGTGTGAGTGCCTGTGGTGTGTGTGGTGCCTATGTTTGCTTGAGCTACTTTTGGGTGTTGACTTGTGTGCCTGCTGGTCTGTAGGTGTGCTTGGGATGGGCTGGGGTACAGGGGATTGGGTCTGGGTGGAGGAGGTTGGAGGGGGGAGGCTGGAAACAGGGACAATGGCTGCCATCAGTGCTGAAGCCAGAGATTGCAGGGTTCGCTGAAGGACAGCCTGACCAGAATGAATGCCTTCCAGGAATGCATTACCGTGTTTCAACTCTCGTTCTACACCCTGGATGGCATTCACAATGGTAGACTGCCCAACAGTGAGTGACCTGAGGAGGTCAATGGCCTCCTCACTGAGGGCAGCAGGGGTGACTGGGGCAGGGGCTGAGGTGCCTGGGGCAAAGGTGATGCCCACCCTCCTGGGTGAGCGGGCACGGGACACACGCTGAGGGGCTGCTGGGAGGGCGGTGCTGGTAGGGGAGGTGGCGGCTGTACCTATAGAAGTGGGGCGCACAGATGGTGCCGCCACCACAGGGGAGCTCCCATCGGCGGACAAGTCTGTGTCGCTGGTTGATGATCTGGTGGCCGACGTGAAGCTCCCCTCGCCCTCCGTCCCACTGGTGAATTCAGAGTCTGTGGTGTGGCCCTCCATGGCCATATGGGATGCAGCTCCCTCGTGCTCCGGTGCCACTGTACCTCCGCCTGTTGATGCTGATGTACAAAAGAACAGGGAGAGCAGGAAAAGGGTGGAGACAGAAGAGAGATAGTTTTAGTGCATGGCATACCGCTACCGTTGGCGGACAAGACAGACGCAGCAGCCCCATGCATTACGCCATGCTCCTGACCTCTGCACATGCTATTTCTGGGATATGGCCTACATGGCAATGGTAGTAATCTGCCCACATGGATGGCAAAGGGGCAACTATACATCAACTTCCCTCTGTTTTGAGCTGGGGTAGAGTGCCACATGGCCTACAAAACGGAGGGGGCTTGCCTACCTAACTCGCCCTGGCCTAGGGACACCCACAACCCACCACCCCCACCCAGACACCTCCACTGCACGCAAAGTCCATATGATGAGGTAGTACTCACACCCTTGTGTCTGCTGTGATGTCCTTAAGCGCCCATCCAACTCTGGGTAGGCCACCGCCAGGATCCGGAACATCAGGGGGGGTCATGGTGCGACGGGCACCCCTCCCACGTTGGGAGGCCATCCCCAGCTGAGCCTCCGCCGTCTTCTTGCTGCAGCGGCGAATGTCCTCCCATCTCTTACGGCAGTGGGTGCCCCGTCTCTGGTGGGCCCCCAGGGTCCAGACTTCCTTGCCGATGGCACGCCAAATGTCCCTCTTCTGGTGGGCGCTGACCTACATGACATGCACAAGGAAAGAGGACAGTCATTACCTACTGCACCGTCGTTGTGATTGGCCCCCTCCCAACTCTATCCCTGTGGCCCATTCATCCCCATGCATAACTGTTCTATGTACTCTGCCCCCTTCCCTCATCCACCCAGCCCTCTCCACCCAGGCCTAGCCCATCCAACGTGCTCCCTGTGTACTAACCTGTTGGTCTGGAGGACCGTAGAGTAGCGTGTACTGGGGGAGGACCCCATCCACAAGTTTCTCCAACTCCTGTGCAGTGAAGGCAGGGGCCCTTTCCCCAGACGCAGCAGTCATCGTCGCTTCCAGACCGAGGTCACAGCAGCACTAGCAGTGTTGGTCCTCTCCTGTCGAAGGTCAGGTATCTAGTGATTGAAGAGATAGAAAATGGTGGTGACGTCCGCGGCGGTGACGTCCGCGGTGGGGCGCATCATCACCGCCTGCGCACCTGTTCATTGGCTCCTGGGACCCATAGGGTCCAATGTTAACCAATGCAGCATTGCGCCGCACTCTACGACCGCCTACCGCGACGGTGTCCAACGCCAGCGCAGTTACCCCACAATCCCATTGTCCCAGTTTAGAGGTCAGGCAGCCGCCATTTCAGGGGCCCACATGGCTTCAATTACTACTGCGTCACACATACCGAGGCCTACACTCAAAACCTTTCCCGGATGGGTTAATTGTCTGTTGTAGTCTTGTGTGTGACTGTGGGTACATACCTGGAGGAATGCTGACAGTTTCTTCGCTGTTGTCCTTCTTAGGCACCATCAGTTGGGACATATTGGAAGATGGCGGAATCCGCCGGTGTACCGACCGCTGGTGGACCTGTTGACAATGGAAGAGCGACATGTCATTGTGACCTACCGGTTTGACCGTGCCACTCTCCAGGAACTATGTACCCAGTTGGAGCCAGACCTGATGTCACCAATCCGCCATCCGACTGGAATCCCCCCTGACGTGCAGGTGCTGTCAGTGCTGCATTTCCTTGCAAGTGGGTCTTTTCAGACAACAGTGGCCATGGCATCAGGGATGTCCCAGCCTATGTTTTCCAACGTGTTGTCCAGAGTGTTGTCTGCCCTGCTGAAACACGTAAGGAGATACATCATTTTCCCTCAGGTGGAGGATTTGCCTACAGTGAAAGGTAATTTCTATGCCCTTGGACATATCCCCAACGTCATAGGTGCCATTGATGGGACCCATGTAGCTCTGGTCCCCCCGCAGGAATGAACAGGTGTACAGGAACAGGAAGAGTTATCATTCCATGAATGTCCAGATGGTCTGTTTGGCAGACCAGTACATCTCGCAGGTAAATGTTATGTTCCCTGGCTCTGTGCATGAAACCTACATCCTGCGGAATAGCAGCATCCCTGATATGATGGGTGAACTCCAGAGGCACCGTGTATGGCTATTGGTGGACTCTGGTTACCCCAACCTGTCCTGGCTATTGACCCCAGTGAGGAATCCCAGGACCAGGGCAGAGGAACGGTACAATGAGGCCCATGGACGGACTAGGAGGGTGATCGAGCGGACCTTCGGCCTCCTGAAGGCCAGGTTCAGGTGCCTCCAAATGACTGCTGGATCCCTATTCTACTCACTGAAAAAGGTGTGCGACATCATCATCGCCTGCTCCATGCTCCATAACTTGGCATTGCGACTGCAGGTGCCTTTTCTGCAGGAGGATGATCCAGATGACGGTGTTGTTGCAGCGGGGGAGCCTGGGGAGCCTGTGGACAGTGATGAGGATGAAGCTGATGAAGATGAAAACGACAACAGGGAGTCAGTCATACAGCAATATTTTCAGTGAGACACAGGTGAGTATATTTTCATGTTTCGCAGATTATTAACTTTCACACGTCTACCTCTATCCTGTACCTACATTTCACTCCCTATTTGTTAACTGAGTTGTCCCCTTCCATTTCAGTTTCACTATTGTGGTAACCTACGTGTCAACAGCTTGCACCCTTGAAGGGCTTGTGATGTGTGACATTGGTATGTTGGCCTTCCAATGGGTAACCTTTTTTAACACTGTAATTGACAATACAAAGTTCACAATCATTGACTGACTCCAGTTTTATTAGTGTTTCCAGGGTGTTTATTTAAGTGCATAACAATGAAGGGGGGTTGTGAAATGGGGATGGGTGATGGTGGAGGAGTGTCCTTGGCAGAGTCCAGTCTATTAGTCTCACAGGTACATTGCACATCTGGCCATTGGAAGTGGAGCTGGGGCAGTTCCGATTTGGACAAGGTAACAAAGTGGGACAGTGGGAGGACGATCAGGGTGGTCTTATTTCCTGGCGGGGGTCTTGCCATCTTGCTCTGTCCTGTTCCTGGATCTCAGGGCCCGCTTGCGTGGTGGTGGTCCGTCTGCAGGGGATGGGGTGCTGGTGTGTTGGTCCTGTGGCGGTGCCTCCTGTCCACTAGCGCCGGTGGAGGTGGTGGGCAGTTCATCGTCCTGGCTAGTGTCAGGGGCCCCTTGGAGTGCCACGGTGTCCCTCAAGGTCTTTTGAATGTCCGTCAGCACCCCTACAATGGTGCCCAGGGCGGAGCCGATGGTCCTGAGCTCCTCCCTGAACCCCAAATACTGTTCCTCCTGCAGACCCAGGGTCTCCTGCAACTTGCCCAGTACCGTTGCCATCATCTCCTGGGAGTGGTGGTATGCTCCCATGATGGAGGAGAGGGCCTCGTTGAGAGTAGGTTCCCTTGGCCTGTCCTCCCTCTGTCGCACAGCAGCCCTCCCAGTTGCCCTGTGTTCCTGTGCCTCCGTCCCCTGGACCGTGTGCCCACTACCACTGCCCCCAGGTCCCTGTTGTTGTTGGGGTGGTGGGTTAGCCTGGGTGCCCTGTAGTGGTGGACACACCGCTGATTGACCTGTCCTGGGTAGGGAGGTTTGGGCCCGCTGGGTGGGTGCTGTGCTGGTGTTCCCAGAGGGTGGCAGTTCGGTGTTGGGCTGTGGCTGGGCAAGGGGAACCGACTGTCCTGAGGCCCACGATGGTCCGGGCTGGTCATCAAGATCCAGTGGGGCAGAGCTGCTGTCGTCACTGTGGGCCTCTTCTGGGTCTGGAGTGGTGTTGTCTTGACCCTCTGGTGTGGTGACGTTCCTTCGGGTTCCTGCGGGGGTATGAGTACATGATTATTGCAGGTGTGTGTTTCATGATGTGCAATGTTTGGGTGTGCGTGTACCCCAGTGCAGGCATTCCTGTGTGGGGGCTTGTGTGGGGATAGTTGGGGGGTGTTGTGGGTCTGTGCAGTGGGCATGCTTTAGTGATGGGTATCCATGCTTAGTTAGGTCATGCAGGTTTTGGGGTTGGGATGGGTGGTTGGTGTCATGGGTAGATAGGTGAGGATTTGGAGTGATAGGGGAGGGTGTGAGGGTGGGGGTGTGTGATAGCATGCAGGTAGGGTGGGGGATATGATATTTAAGAATTGACTTACCAGTGTCCGTTCCTCCAACGACTCCTGCGAGGCCCTCAGGATGCAAGATGGACAAGACTTGCTCCTCCCATGTTGTTAGTTGTGGGGGAGGAGGTGGGGGTCCGCCGCCAGTCCGCTGTACCGCGATGTGGTGCCTGGATACCGTGGAACGCACCTTCCCCCGTAGGTCGTTCCACCTCTTCCTGATGTCCTCCCTATTTCTTGGGTGCTGTCCCACAGCGTTGACCCTGTCGACTATTCTTTGCCATAGCTCCATCTTCCTGGCTATGGATGTGTCCTGTATCTGTGATCAGAATAGCTGTGGCTCTACCCGGATGATTTCCTCGACCATGACCCTGAGCTCCTCCTCTGAGAAGCGGGGGTGTCTTTGGCATGACATGGGGTGGTGTGGGTGAGGTGTGGGGTGGTGTATGTGTTGATGAGTGTGGTAAGTGTAGTGGTATGTGGTGTTTTGTGCGTGGGTGTTGTGTGGGTGATGGTGTAATTTGCCTCTGTGTGATGGGTTTCTCTATTCTGTACTGTCTCTCTCTGGCCTTCTCTCAGAAATTGTGGTCCTAGGGGTTTGTGTGTGATGTGGGTGTGTGTTTTATATTGTATTGGGTGTGTGGGAGTGGTGTGTGTATGTGTATCAGGTGTGTGTATTTGGAATTGTCCAATGTGGCGGTGTTTTGGAGATGTGTGTGTATTTTGAGAGTGGCGGTGTGTACCGCCAATGGAATACCGCGGTTGAAAGACCGCCGTGTGGATTCGTGGGTCGTAATAGCATGGGCGTGTTTCTGTTGGCGTGGAGGTGGAGGATTTGTTTCCACCAGTTTTCTCGCTGACCTTTGGTGTGGCGGTGTTGTGTGGGTGTCTGAATTTCGGCAGATTCCGAGATGTGGGTCATAATAGCTGTGGCGGTCTACCGCGGCGGTGTATTGGCGCTCTTCTGCACGGCGGTAAGCGCCTTATACCGCCAAGGTCGTAATGACCCCCAAAATCTCTCAGAATGGCAAGGGATGATGAAGAATGGCAAAAGTGACTTCAAAAGCGGCTGGCCTCTCCTTGAGTCATGCAGTTATATTAAAACAGTCTAACAAGTCTCTAATTTCCCATTGGGCAATATTTGGTGCATCATTATCTCTGTCCAATAATTCTCCACACACCTTACTAGAATTTTCACCTAACACAGTTCTCATGCAATCGATTGGCTCCTGTGATTGACCTCTTGAACGGGTGGAATGTCAGATAAGAAAAGTTACACTTTACGCTCCAGTCAGTAGTTCCATTGTCATCTCCTAGTCCAGGTGACCTTGCACCTATTGCGAATTACACTGTTGCATTCGGCAAGAATGTCTCCTTGAGCAAGTCGGTCCCATGAGAAAGAATTTACTGCAGCTACACACACATATCTCTAGCTCCTGAAAAAGTACAGCTTCGTGTCCTTCAGGAAAGCAGCACATTGCACGTTAAAAAAACACAATTAATATGAGACCAGGCAGCTAGGCCCAGACCCTCGCTAAACTAAAGCCTAATGAGTAATTTAGCAAAACCCTAATACAACCCTTAATGCTAAAACAAAATCATACATTAGTACATTGCTATTTCATCATTAGTCAGTTTCATTAATCATTGTATACATTGGTGACCACTCCCCGTGGGCACATTCCAAACGCGTACATTATTCCTGCATTGGCACGTTTCCATGCAGTTTCACTACACATTATATTGCAAGCTTTTCATGTTAATATTAATTTTAAAGGTCACACTCCAACAATCCCTCCTCTGATGACTCTTGTCTTCACACAAATGTTCCCTTACAATTTGCATCCTAGAATTCCCTCATTTCAATTTCTTCTCTCAATCGTTCTAATTTTGCTCTGAACAATTTTTCTCTTTTCTTTTCTTCCCTCCTCTTATTATTTTTTGCCATTTTCAATGTAATCCTTTTGCTAATTTTGCATGACAGCCATGATCCAAATAAAGAAGCTATAACAATCAATATTCCCTATATTATTTTTGCCAATATCCCATGCCAAATATTACTAAACCAAGTCCCCACTTTAGCAAGTCCTTTCCCAACCTTTAACCAAACTCCTGGTTCTTTCTGTTCCTTCAAATTTGTACTATCTCTTGTTAAGTTAGTAAGCATACTTCTAATCTCATTACTATTGTCAGGTATGTAAGCAGAACAATGATGCTCATTAAGCATTTTACAAACTCTGCCATTTTTTGCTAAAAGAATGTCTAAAGCAAGCCTGTTTAGAAGAGTCATAGCCCTCTCCGCAGCAAGTTCAGTATCCATCAGGAGTATAGCCCCTCTAAAATTTGTCAGCATGTTATCCACAATAGTAGACAACTTTCAAATCTTTATGGAGTTTAAGATAACTCCCACTGAAGGAATTCTCGCCCCAAATATGTCTCCTACTACACCAGCAGCAGTCTCTCTCCTTTGTCTAGTACGATGTAATTCAGACAATTTCGGAAACTTTTTCGGATCATCCAGTTGATATATCTTTAGGAAAACTATCCCCAAATAACATGTCCCATACCATCCCTTTGGAAGACGGTAATAAGCATTAAGTCCACATATATAATAGATCCCAGGGATCGCTGGATCCTGTCCATTTAACATGAACATCCACTTGTAGTGCATCTGAAGCTAGTTTCCCTTGTTCCCTAATTGCACTACAGCTCTCACTACTAGCAAAAGCTCACTGCTGCAGTCCTTTCTCTAATTTCTCTTTTAAAGCCCTTCTTCTATCTTCCGTGTGATCTAAAAAAGTTTTCTCTACAGGTGTAAGCAAACATGTCAAATTATTGCGGTGTGCATAGGATGTACTAATTGTCACTGTTGCCTCAAAGAACCCCTTAACTAACTTTATGCTTTAGTATTTAGCTACACTACTCAAATCCTCTATGATAGGCACATAAGAAAACACAAGGTCATAATTTGAATAAAATTATTGAATTTCTTCCTGGTTATAGAATCTTGTTAGTAACAGACTACAGCTTATCCCATATGTTAGAGGTAAACTATGATAGGTAACTCCCTCTTGGACCGAAACATGGATTTGTGTACACACTAACAATCTTTCGCATCCATAGTTTCAACATACTCACTCAGCAAGCGATAGAAAACATTAGTCGATAGCTCCCCTTTAGCATTAGTTCCCTCATGCAAATACTTTGTGTGTTGCTCAAACCTCTCCCAGGCTGTTAGTACAGTGGCGGTCTCAGGAATGGTAGCATTGTTAGTTCCACTCTTATCCACAAATGGCATTCCCACAATCACAACTATGATGAATATCACACACACAACACCCAAACCAACACTCAAATATTTACAACGCCTACATCCCCTATTATCATCTCTAATGTTAGCCATGATCTGTAAAGAATCAGAAAGTGAAGTATTATTAGTTCAAACAACAACCAACAGAGGATGGTAGAAACTTATTATTATTATTTTTTCTTTCTTCAGCAACTTTTAAGCAAGCAAAGTCTTTCTTCCGAAACTATTTGCAGATTTCACAGTCACTCCCAGGATCCTTATCAATTCAGGTTAGCAGCTTGTCAATATCAGTTCTCAAAAGTCTATTCACATTAACAGTGTCAAATCCGGTAATTTATCAGTCCCTTTTCTCAATTTTTCTTAGTACAATTTTCGTGCCAACACAGTCTCTCTAGCCAGACTCAGGTACCAAAGTACTGACCTGGGACTTCTCGATCAAAATAGAACACCAAGAACTCTTGTTGCCATTCAGCTGATGTTGCGTACGCCCATTCAGGACCTTCGTACCTTCTGTTTGCCACTCTCTTTCTTTTCAACTTGCGATCAACCTGCAAGTCTCCTTCACTCAGATCCTTGTTGTATCCACCTCTTCCGCTATTGCATCTTCGACAACCACTTTTCCCTTAGTCACTTGCAATTCTGGCCACTTATCTCTTTTTAGTGTCTCTTTGGTCTTTGATCTTCCTTGTGGCAACTCGTAGCCCTCCTCTGCCTCTATGGTGTTTTCTCTTGATGGACCTGCAATTTGCTCATGAGGAGTCTGGACACTCTGAATCCCTTCTGCCTCAACTCCTTCACCTTCTGGGTCTGTCAGGGGCTCTAATTCTTGTCCATATTCGTCTGCTTCTGGGAGAACCTCCCTCTGACTCGGTCCTCCTGGTGTCTCAGTTGAGATAGGCTCACCGTCACCCCTCTGGGTCTCTTCTCCTTTGTCTCTTATTGGAGTGACCAAGCCGTCCTCAACGGGCTCTCCTTATGTCTCAGTTCCCCTTTGATCACTCTCCAGCCCTGAGACTTCCTTCTCTGTTGTTGGTACTTTCAACAACTCAACTTCCTCATCAGTTGGACACGTCACCTTTTTTCGTATGACTGGCATGGATCCAGTTTGGAATTGCCGCACATTTCACAGCAGTAGTAGTTGTTAGTATTACTTGATATGGCCCCTTCCAACGTGGCCCCAAACACGACTTACTCATGTGTTTCTTGACGACAACCTAGTCACCAGCTTTCAGGTTGTGACCTGGATCATTTATCGGTGGCAGTGTGGTGGCTTCCACCTGGTGAGAGAAAGAGCGGACCACGTCAGCCAGACCCTTGCAGTAGTCCAACACCATATCATCCGTGATATTCACAAGAGCATTCGCAGGCACTGCGGGCAGTCTCACAGCTCGGCCCATGAGTATTTCACGAGAAGACAGTCCTGTTTTCTTGTTATGTGTGTTTCTCATTGACATTAGCACCAAAGGCAATGCATCAGGCCATTTCAAAGTTGTGGCTGCACACATTTTTGCCATTCTCGACTTCAGGATACCATTCATCTGCTCCACTAATCCTGATGCTTCAGGGCGGTAGCTGTAATGCAACTTCTGTTCAATGTTCAAAGCTGCACACAATAGTTTAACCACCTCGTTGTTGAAGTGACTTCCCCTATGTGATTCTAAAGAGATCGGGAACCCAAAATGTGGCATGAATTCCCTAAGCAGCAGCTTTGCTACTGTGAGGCTGTCATTCCTGCGTGTAGAGTAAGCTTCAATCCAGTGACTAAAGATACACACAATCACCAACACGTATCTCAGACCTCCACACACAGGCATCTCAATAAAATCCAATTGCATTCTGCTAAATGGACCTCCTGCTCTCCCAATGTGGTTCAAATTCACCAATGTATCTTTCCCTGCATTCATCTGTTGACCTGTTACAGATCACTTCTGCAGCTTGTCTGAATTTTGGGTTAAAGCAGTCAATTTTGAACAGCCTGATCATGGCATCTCTCCCAATATGTGCTTGCCCATGGTAAAATCTTGCAAACTGTGACAGGAGACTGTTCGGCAAAACCATTTTCCCTTCATCTGAAACCCACAAATCATCTGGTCTCTGTACACATTGCATATTAACCCAAGAACGCTTCTCATCTTTGCTGGTGCATCCTTGCAACAATCTCAATTCCTCCAACGTGTCAACCACCCTTAAAGCGTAACCTGTGCATGTCTCATTTTCTGCTTCAGGTAACAATTCACACTGATCTTTAAACGATATACAGTTCAATGCGCAAAACCTTGCGACTCGATCCACATATCCATTTCCTATTGAAACAAAGTCTTGTGATTTCAAATGAGCGCTACATTTCACCACTGCAATTTCATGAGGTAACTGAATCGCGTGCAACAATTCCTTAATCCTTTCACCCTTTTTCACCAGGGAACCGGAAGAGGTCAGGAAACCCCTTTGTGACCATAGTTGGCCAAAGTCATGGACAATTCCAAATCCATATCTGCTATCAGTATAGATAGTCACTCTCAATTGGGCAGCAGCATGGCAAGCTCTGGTAAGAGCAACCAATTCAGCCACTTGAGCAGAGTATACTCTTTCAAGCCAAAACGCTTCCAGGATACCAGAGATCGTACATACAGCGTAACCGGCTCTTAGCACTCCTACCGAATCTCTTAAACATGAACCATCAACAAAGATAATTTTGTCATTTTCTTCCAATTGGGCATCTTTAATATCAGGCCTCAGTTTGGTGCACATTTCTGTTACCTCAAGACAATCATGTTCTACATCTTCAGCATCCTCAACTTCTGTGTTTTCATTTGGAAGCAAAGTTGCCAGGTTCAGCACTGTACATCTTTTCAACGTTACATTTGGTGACCTCAATGTAATAGTTTCATATTTCGTCAGTCTTGCATTTGTCATGTGCTGCATTTTGGTACGGGTTAACAAGATCTCAACTAAGTGTGGGACCATAACTGTTAAAGGATGTCCCATCACTATGCCTTCACATTGTGTGAGGCTTTGACCAACTGCTGCTACTGCACGCAGACAACATGGTAAGGCTGCTGCAACTGGGTCCAAAGTAGCTGAAAAATATGCTACTGGTCGGTTTACACCTCCATGGAACTGTGTCAGGACAGACAAAGAACATGCATCACGTTCATGACAAAACAGAACAAAAGACTTCGTGTAATCAGGCATACCTAAAGCTGGAGCCCTGCACATACATTCCCTCAGCTCAAGAAATGCCTTCATTTCCTTTTCTGACAAAGTTATGACATCTGGCCCATCCTTAACCGTTAGTCTCACCAATGGCTTGGAGATGACTGAGAAATTTGAGATCCACTGACAACAGTAGCCCACCATTCCCAGAAATATCCTAACGTCTCTCCGTGTGGTTGGGGGATTCATCTGCAACAGGGCAGTAACTCTTTCCCTGGACAACTTCCTCGACCCTTTCTCAATTTGATGACCCAAATATTTCACCTCTTTCTTACAATATTGCAGCTTCTATGGGGACACTTTATGCCCGTTCTTTCCCAAATGGTTCAGTAAGGCAATCAAATCATACTTGCAGTCATCTCTCGTTTTGGATGCAATCAACAAATCATAAATGTATTATACTAGAGTCAATTGAAAAGGCAATTCTAATTACTCCAAATCCTTCTTCAGTATCTGATTGAAGATGGAAGGTGATTCCAAAAACCCTTGAGGAATTCAACACCAATTGTAAACCTTTTCCAGGAATTTGAAATTGAAAAGAAATTGGCTGTCCTCATGAAGAGGCACACAAAAGAACGCTTGGGAAAAATTTACTACTGTGAACCACTCTGCATCACATGGAACCTGGAACATGATCACAGCTGGATTTGGCACTACTGGGCAACATTTCACAACTATGACATTGATTTTTCTCAAGTCTTGGAAAATTCGAACTTTCCCACAAGGCTTTCTCAGCCACCATTATTGGTGAATTACATGGACTGCTCATCACTTCTTTCAAAACTCCCTGCTTTCCAAAGTCTGCAATTAGTTGTGCCACCTTTATAAGGACATCCTGCGCCATGTGGTACTGTGGTACCTGGGGGAACACAGCATTTGGCTTCACACTGATTTTGACTGGTTCTACTCCTTTAACAGTCCCACTTCCTTTCCTGTCAAGTCCCACACTTTCTCTTTGACTGTCCCCTGCAAATCTGCTTGCAGATCAGTCACTGTGAGCATTGGGAAGAAGTTAATCAGAGGATACTCCTCATCTGTTGTCTCCGTTTCAGGTTCTGAAACCTGCCCTTCATCTCCTTCATCGTCACTGTTTGTCTGAACCTCAATCCCCTCATTGGAACAGGTGATCAAACATCTTGTCTTGCCCAGTAAGTCTCTTCCCAGTAGGGACACGGGACTTGAATCACAAACTACAAACCTGTGCAACCCCTGGAAAGTGCCAAGCTCAACCTGAACCGGATCTGTGATCGGGTTTGTCAAGAGTTGATTAGCCACTCCTACTACTTTAACTGTACGTCCCAAAAGAGGCAGTTTCGGAACCTCTGCGCTTCTAACTGTAGAGCATGTAGCTCCTGTGTCAACCAAGAACGAGACCTTGTGACCCATTACTTTCCCTTGCAAATAGGGCCCTCTCTGATCTACTTCTAGGGACGCTACAAGCCTGCACTCCTCACTATCTGAACTCTCATCCGACCATTCTTCGTTTATTCCATTCTTACCACGTAATGGGAACTGTTGTACTGTGTTATTTTGACTCATTCTTTGACCTGTGACCTGTTGAGGAAGCATCACCTATTGCTGTTCCATTGGTGCTAAGGGCAACTGCATTTGCTGTCTATGTACCACAGGAATCTGCTGTTGCATTTGCTGCATCTGCATCGGTTGTACACGTGGCATCTGCACTTGTTGCATTGGTTGGAGACCCTGCATCTGAACCATGTTATTCTGGAAGTTCAGATTAGGGCCTCTCATCCTTGATCCTTTAACATTTTGGAATGCATTGACATCATTGCTTTGTTGAACAAAACCCTCCTGCACCATCATCGGGCACTCCCGCTTCAAGTGTCCGACGCCCTCGCAAGCATGACAAGGTAACACCTTCTTCATCCCCTGCACATCATTTTGAACTAGTACGGTATTCATATCTGTACCACAGTTCATAAAACCTCCTCGACCTCTTCCTCTCACTTGCGCCTGAAACATCCCATTTCCCTGCGGCTGTTGCACCTTCTGTTGTAGACTACCTCCCTGCAACCCTGACTGTGCTGCCTTAATTTGCATCACCATCACCTTCTCCTTCAACTTTCTCTGCTTCAACTCAATTTCATCACTACAGTACTTCGCATACTGCAACACCTCGTCAATCGGCTTTGCTTGCCAACAGATCAAATGATTCTTAATCATCTGACTAATCTCGGGTCTCAATCCTTCAACAAACCTGAACACAAGGTGATTCATGCCCTTCGCCTCTATGACCTCTGTAGCACTGGCCTCCTGAGCCGTTCGATCAATCTTTTGCCAATCAATATTTTGCGGCGATACCCACTGTTTCAAGAACTCAATCACCTTATAGTAGTATTTCATCACCTCAGGTGACGGTGCTCCTATGACTCTATCTCTTGCCGGTTCTGCAGCCGGCCAATCCACACTCCTCTTGCACTCAAGCCACAAATCAGCTGGAACTATGATCTCAAAGAGAGTATTCAGGTCTTCCCAAAGACACTTTGCAAGTTTCACAAACCAGTCCGTCTGCTGATACCATTCTATTGGCTTCTCCCTCAGCCTGGGGAAATCATTTGTGAATGACAGACTATCACCCCTGGTCCACGGTACATGGACGAGAACCCCTCCGGCCGTTTCTCTCATGGGTAACATCTTTATTGTACCGGTATCTGGCACGGCTTTCGCCTGCTGCTCTATGCTGTCACTCTTCCTTTTGTCTCTTTTCTTCGCCCATCTGCCTTCCCACTTCTCTAATGCTCCCCAAACTTGTGCACTCTGCAGTATCTCTTTGAGGTGTGCCTTCATCCCCGTAGTCCGCATGTGTTCAAAATCCTTAGGCTCAAAGTCTAACCTATAACTTCTCTTCAGATGTTTGGTATTTTCTAAATCTATTCCATATTTATCTGCCAGGTTCGCCAACCTCTGGTGCACCCTGCCCACTTCTTTAGTTATCTTTGGGCACAAATACCTCAATTCTGCTTCAGTGTATGATTCTAGCCTGTTCACTCCCATGCTCCCTTCAACTAGTTCATTTGCCTCCATGCCCAACATCACAAAATTCAGGTACTCTTCTCTCTCCGACCGCTCTGCTGTTGCAGAAGTGGTCTGTGGTGAATTTAACTTGTCTAACCATTCATTCAGTTGTTGCACAGTTAAACCTTGCAAGGAGATATTTCCAGCCTGCATCATCGATGTTTGTGGTACATTCGCACTTGAGATCTGCGGAATCAACAGTCCCAAACCTGATTGTCTCATGGTATCTGGAGGAACCCAATCGGGCTGAAGTCTAATAGAGATCTAGATCTTTCTATTGTCGGTTCCACTGGGGTCATTCCTTGAGAGCTCCCTACGAACCTTCCTCTTGTCATTTCCTGGGTCATTATTCCCTGATTACATACACTAGGCTTCACCTGAGCGTACAATGGTACTGGTGGACCAACTGATATGGCGGCTGGCGTCTGCCTGCTTCCCAAAACCTGTGGAGCATTAACTCCCATATTTTTATTCATTCCTGGTGCTATAGCTGACTGCGGTCCTGTGACCAAAGTATAATTCGGGATCATCTGTTGCTGTGCCTGAGGCAGTAAAAGTGGAGTTCGCTCAGTCTGTATCAGCTTTGGTCTCGAATATATGCCGGATCTGACAGCACAATCAAATTAGTAGTAGTCTCTAGTATTGGGACTTCAGGGTAAAGTCTCTGAACCTGTGGTGGTTGTAGGTGAGGTTGCATCTCTGGAGCAGTAGACACACTGACACTATTCTGCACCGGAACTGGTGTCGCAACAGTATTAACCTGTACCATGTTTGTTGTCCCCATGTTCTGCGTTGAATTTATAGGACCTGCACTAGCACTTGGTCTTTTGTCATCTATGGCATATGGCGGTAGTCGATCATTTAGTAACTAATTAAGGAACTCATCATCATCTGAGTCATCTGCCTCTGCCCAGGACTTCTTAGTCTCCTTTTCTTTGCTAGAACCCTTGTCAGTCTTACAAGTGGCTTTCCCTCCTTGGGCTTCGCCTTCTTGAGTTATTGCTAGAAACATCCTAACTCCGTCTATTTTTTCTCTTCTCCAAACCCTCTGCATGCTATCCCACCTACCGTCTGCTAGTGTCTTTTCTGCTTTCCTCATTCTCCTCTCAAACTTTTGTTGCTGTTGTCGTATTGCCATCAGTTCCCAAATTGCTAGCGCCTTAAACTGTGCTAGCCTCGGAGGTGGCTTTAGCTCATTTAACACCCTCAGCAAATTTTTCAAAATCCTGAACGTTCTGTGCTCCGGAAACGCCAAACACCCTTCTTTCTCTGTCACTTTGCACCATTGCCAAAGACATGGCGCGACTCCCCTCTCCTCCATTACGGCATAAGCCGGTGTATCCTCTGGCGGTGTGGGTTCCCCTGCACTCGCGGTAATGTACACATCTCCCCACAAAGCGCTCTTTAGAGCCTTGAAAAACTTCATTTTTGCGTCTTTTATTTTGTTAACAATCGAATCAGGAAGTGACTTTAATTCCCAGAACTCTCTTCGCTCACCTTCTCAACCAATTGCCTCTCACGGACGGCTGCCAATCCATGCGCGACCCTTCTCACTAACCGACCTATCCCAGCGCGGCTCCAATGACGTCACACTCACACACTGCGGCTGACAAAGTCTTGCGGCTTGTCTCTCTCACTCTCGATTCACACAAAAACTAATGCAATATATTGCGAGCACTAATAAAACTCAAATTTGCTGGTTTACTACAGGAAAGGGTAACACAGTTGCTTCAGAACTTGACAGAGATTTTGCTTAGCCTCGGCCGCTACTCTCTGCTTCTCAAATCCCGCACTCCCAAGCAAAATTTGACCCGCAAATTCTACTCTCAACTTGTCAATGGGTTGTCCTAGCTCACTTTATAACTCACCAAATCTCCATCAAAGTTTTCACTCACTCACTCACTCACTTTGACTCAAACTCGACTCGTCAACCACGCCCGATTGACCTACTAAACCGCACAAATTACAACATAAACTAAGTGTCTCATACACTTATCAGTATACTCCGGAGTCTTAGACCACGCAGGGTCCGTACATCACCACTCACATGAAGTTCGCCGACTTCCCTACTCTCATACTGCAGAGTACGCACACTCCTACTAAAGCGTCACCTGGCCTAAAATTCTCACAATTCACCTGCGGTATGCATAAGCTGTGCAAGCGCAAACCCTACGTCACTCACACTATCACTAGAACGCAGAGAACATACCCAACTCACTTCAGCAAGCTCAGAGATTCCGGGGAAGTCATTCGGGACTTAGGGGCACATCTTCCCTCCAATTTGCATCACTTTAAAACAATTTTCAAACAGTGGTCCTTCGTCCTGGGGCCCCAAAGGGCCAAGCCATCCTCTGCTACCAAAACTGATAACGCGTCAGAACCTTGATAAGTAAACTTACAAGGAGACACGTCTAGGCCAATGAACCTTTTGACCACGTTTGGAGACTTCCCAGAACGAGATATCTTTTTGGCATCACAATCAATAGGTCAATAGCTCTATCAATGTGCACAATAGCTAATCAATCAAGCTAATCAATAACATTTAATATAGATCAATACAACAAATGCACCATGACCTTTCAGCCATGAATAACCACACAAATCTAGTAAGTGTTAGGATATTTATTCCCTATTAGTTACAATCTAGAATCATATTTATTAGTCTCAATAGCAGCAAGCACGTCAAAATCAGTATAACTTGGCAATCAGAGCAAAACTTAATCAAAGCATAGATCATGAACATTTACAATGAACACGGCGTTAGCATGAGTCAATTTTAGCAGAGCATCACTAGTACATTATTCAACAAAGCAAGAATTCAGTCATTTGTCTATTGCATCCAATATTAGTGAACTCCTTAACTAACCTCGAATTAGCATCAGCATGTTGGGCTTCATGCAAAACAATTTGGCAAACATTAATTTGGAAAACATCTAACTATGGTCTCTATCAAAAGAGCAGTTGGTACCTAGAAAGAAAAGGCAAACAGACAATTACAATTTCCATCAGATAGTTACCCATCCGAATGAGTCAGCAAACAGCGTCAGTCTTCGTCCTCAGGACATCAGTTGATTCGCCATCAGCAAGGATATAATAGGGCAAGTCTCAGTAGGGCATAGATAAAGAACAAGGCTCTTCCCTCATAAGGAGGAGAAGTGTATATCAGGCAAGGAGTAAGATGAGGATTGTTTAAAATATCAGACGGTTAAAGACAAAATCTCTCAGAATGGCAAGGGATGATGAAGAATGGCGAAGAGTGGTCTCAAAAGTGGCTGGCCTCTCCTTGTCCAATAATTCTCCACACACCTTACTAGAATTTTCACCTAACACAGTTCTCATGCAATCGATTGGCTCCTGTGATTGACTTCTTCAACGGGTGGAATGTCAGGTAAGAAAAGTTACACTTTACGCTCCAGTCAGTAGTTCCATTGTCTTCTCCTAGTCCAGGCGACCTTGCACCTGTTGCGAATTACACTGTTGCATTCAGCAAGAATGTCTTCTTGAGCAAGTCGGGTCCCATGAGAAAAATGTACTACAGCTACACACACATATCTCTAGCTCCTGGAAAAGTACAGCTTCGTGTCCTACAGGAAAGCAGCACATTGCACGTTAGAAAAACACAATTAATATGAGACCAGGCAGCTAGGCCCAGACCCTCGCTAAACTAAAGCCTAATGAGTAATTTAGCAAAACCCTAATACAACCCTTAATGCCAAAACAAAGTCATACATTAGTACATTGTTAATTCATCATTAGTCAGTTTCATTGATCATCGTATACATTGGTGACCACTCCCCGTGGGCACATTCGAAACGTGTACATTATTCCTACATTGACACATTTCTATGCAGTTTCACTACACATTATATTGCAAGCTTTTCATGTTAGTATTAATTTTAAAGGTCACACTCCAACAGTACTGACCATTATAGATATCCTCTGCATGATCACTAGTGGATTCAGTGACATTTGGATACTGATATTGCTCCATCTGGATCCAGATTACCAGGCTAGTGCAATTTTGACAACTCAAGCATCCACTGGCCTGTCCTCGACTGCTGCTAGTGCCCAGAACACTGTGGCTACTGTGAACCAACTGTGAACCAACCTATTACATGCAACATTATGCACATCTATTCAGACCACCTGTGTGTTTTCCTGGCACCACCATGGACCTGACATAAGATCACAGATGAGGGTGTGCCTGACGACTGACCAAGTTAGTGTCAGGCCCCAGGTCTCTGACATATCCTTTAACTACCCTAGTTCAGTTTACTTCCTCATACCATTTACCACATCAAAAGTAACAGTCCAAAACCTTGGGGCTACGTTAAATTCCGTTTTTCATAACTAAATTAGCACTTTTACATGTACATGTTGGTTTTATCTATATGGTATTAAGCACATTAAATATCTTTTACTTTTTGCAGCTACTTAACTTTTGCTTCAAACATTTCTGTTACCCTGTTTTGATACTGCTGTTCCTTTTTATGTTGGTCTTCCATAACAAATTAATTACTGCCAATTCAATCTATTCTGTACTCCTCTGTCTGTGTACATTTTGGTCTTGAGTATTTTGCAGATACTTTTCATTATTTGTGCCCTCTTCATTGGCTTTGATTTAGTTTCACTTTCTATGCACTGTCTTTAAATCTAATTACACAATACAAAGCACTCAGAAATTTTCCCTCTCTCTCGCTTGCCATGCTCACTTGTCCTCGACTACCCTTTGCTCCGTCCAAGTTTTGGTAATTTTCACTTTTGGTATCCATGCTATGGAACTTTCTCTCTCTGGAGAATTGCCTGTGTCTCTCTTTGACCGTGTTTAAAAGGCATGTGAAAGAACATTTATGTTGCTCAACTTTCCTACAGTAAATTGTTTACCTTTCTTGAATTGTTGCTGCAAGAGAATATAATATCTGGCCAGTGCGGTGTTTGGAAACTCATAAGGAGAAGCACCCAGCAGTTTGTTGTATGCTTTTTAAGATAGTGGCAGCTAGTGGTTCAACATAGATGATGTTACTGCAGAAGTTCAAAGGAGGTGTGCCAACCACAGACTACCCTTGCCATGAAGCCTGTGAAAGAGAAGGCACTCTCAGACAGATGGATAGATAACAAGGGAGTAATACATGATACTAGGACTGAACATGTAACCAAGGGTGATATTCTTACCAGATGGCTAATGAAGGTAGAAGTTATCCTTTCAGTGAAGCCATCTCCCACCCTTTCTTGTTGATGTTGCAGCAACAGAAACAATAAAGTAAAATCTCCCCGTGGGAAGCCAATTGACCACACTACAGGACCTCAGCCACACTGTCCGCTCATACAACCATCAAGCATGCCTCTCAACTTCAAAATTAGTGCACATAAGTGCTTCTCCACTTCACAAATCATTCACATATGGTGTATGTCAACAGTTGTCTGGTAATCCTTTTCTACATAAGAAAGGTTTAGAAACACTTAGCATTATAAGGATTCAAGTAGTAGCGCATGAGCCCCCACCCCCCACAATACGGCACAACAAGAATAAGAGATAAAAAGTGTTAAAAAACGAATAAAAAGGGAGAAAGAAATAATACAGCAAACATGTCTATTCAAATAAGGCTTGTCGGCTATAATCAATGAACAAGATACATGATGTTTCAGAACAATGACTATCCATTGTATCACATTGTTGATCAGATTCAGCACACCAAGTACGTCAACACGTTTTGGTGAAGTTTCCAAAGTGTTACCGCCTTTCTCAGGACAAAAAGGAAATGGCTCTCTCCCGCAAAATGTTCAGAGTTAAAAGTATTAAGAACCTGTGTTAAATAGTAACATCAATTATTACAAAAATCTATCTGAAAAGTATTAAGAACCTATTTAAAAGAGTAACATCAATTATTACACTAAGGATATCAAAACATATCCTTAAAATCTCATATCATCAAACCTCAGTGCGGCGAACACCCCAGTGATACTTAAGAGGAAACAACACATGTTTCATCATTCACAGTCTAGCCACACCTCCTGCATCTGAACCAAACTCAAAGGAGTCAAATGTTCTCATTATTCAGACTTTTCATTCTAAGATCTGAGTTCTCCCTTACAGATAGAGTCCAGAAATTGCCCCAGGGAAACAAGACTAGTCATACTCCCAAGTCATGCTCATACAATGGTCAAGCATGACCTAATCCAATATACCCCATCAATTCAGACGAGAAATATTAGCACTCACCAGTTAGTGAAATAAAGAATTCCTTAACAGGGCCTTCATATAAGTTGTTTGAACTGCTGAGAGGTCTTGTTATTCTTTAAAATCAGGATGAATATATATAGGATCAGAAGTCAAGCAGCCCCTTTGGGGAAAAGAACATCATAGTTGGCAAAAGGGTATAACGAGGAAAGCCATACTAACACTACACTTCTCCTCTTGATCACAGGTGAAAAAACACTGCTTCATATCGTACCTTTAAGGTGCATATGGCCTGAAATACAGTGATTTCAAGTGCCCGTGAATAGTTATCCTGATTGGACTGCTTCTCAAGGGAAATGATTCCTCCTTGAATGCTTGAATTGTTATACCCAGTGTGCTGGGGGGTCTAAACACAATAAAGCGTGGATTACACTCCTCTAACTCTAATTGTGGGTAAGCTCTTGTGCTTAACTTGCTATATATTTCTCTTGAGCACTATAGGGCATCTTACCTCATAGTTAGGGTAAAGACGTGTGTGGAGGTAGGTATCTTTTTTTAATATAGGAATAGGGCAACATGAATAGGGCTATTATAAGCTACCCAAACGGCTGTCCTTCTGGTCGTAGGAAAGAAGTCTCCAAACAAGCTACCTCATCAACTAACAGGCTTTTCCACACACCAGTGTGTAATCTAACCATCAGGTAAGATGCCCTATCGTCCTCTTGTTGCACCGTATTGCAGCGGTGGGTTCATGCACTACTACTTGAATCCTTGTAATGCTAAGTGTTTTAACGTTCTTTTAATGTAGAAAAGGATTAGCAGACAACTGGAGACATATACCACATGTGAATGATTTGTGAACTAGGGTAGTGTATGTGAAGACGTCATTAAAGCTTTGTGCATCTTTTATACTTATATGGTACTGATTTTGATTGTATTCATTGAGTTGAGAAGCATGCTTGATGGTTGTTTGAGCTGACAGTTTGGATGAAATCTTCTAATGTGGTCAATTGGCTTTCCAAGGGGAGATTTTACTTTACTGTTTGATACGGTGCTCCATTCCATTGGTTTGTGGGGCCCCTCTCTCTTGTCTTGTGCAGCAATAGAAACTGACAATGAAAATCAAGACACCTTTTGTCAGCGGGCACATTAATCTTTTAGTCTTGAGTCACCAGACCACACTTTTTTGCTAGGTGGGAAAGGATCCTGAGATACAGTTTTCAACTTATAACATAAGCATTACTACCTTGTGTCACTGAACTGCTCTTGAACAACACATCTACATAAACAGAAGTTCATTATTTTCAGGGGCAGCTCCTTCGCAATGGTGAAGGAACCTCACCCCCATAGCTAAGCCAGGAGCTTAAAAATAAAATGATATATCATTATTGTTTTATTTTTCAGCTCAGCCAGCAGCATGTGCGGGAAGGAGTGGGGCTGGGCCATGGGAAGGGGTAGGGTGGAGAGGAAGAGGAGTCTGTGCACTTCTAAGTGCACATGTGTGTTTCGCCAGCTGTCTCAAGCCGGCCACACACACACTTAGGTTTTTCCAACCCGGCTAGGGGGTAGGAGAAACTGCCCAGGCTCCAGTATGCTGTCTGAGAGGCAGAACAAGCCGCTCAGACCAGTCCTGGTGTTGCTCTCATGCTAGGTTTAGCATGAAAGCAGCACCAGGATTGATGGGGAGCCTGTGTTAGTTTGCCAATTAATGTTGGGACACCAGAAGAAGAGCAGAGGAGCGAGGTGACAGGCGGCGAGAGGAACAGGTAAGTTTTTTTTGTAAATTATTTTTTATTCCCTCTCCCCACCATCCCACCCCTCCCCTTGAGATTTGCAGCGGCCACTGCTGATTATGTTTTTCCAGGCAGGCAAACTGCCCGTACTGAATAAAAGACACATTACTTGGTGTGAAACCTTTTCATGTGTGCCTTACTAAAGAAAATTTTGCATGGCAGGAAGTACTGTGCTTTTTTGTCCTCTCAATGTGGCGCTGTGTTTGAGCAATATAATTTATGAAAAATGCAGGAGCAAACGCAGTAGTTTTATATCTGGTACAGGGAGCAAAATAACAACAATATGCACTAAGTGCAATTAAGCTGCGCCAACAGCAAATTCAGTGCAGTCAAAAAGAAACTAAGTAATATGTAGGCCTTGCCACTTTGAAAAACATGAGCAGGCGTAATTTCAGTTCACCTCATTAATATATGAGGGTTACTAAGTAGGTGGGCACTGTAAATTAGCCCCACACACTTCAGATGTAGATTAGACATGGTGCAGTGTTAAGCAAATGATAAGCGGTTCACAGTTTAAGAGATACCAAGTGTTGGCATTTCTACAGAATAAAACCAGCGTGTTTTTTTTTTTTATCATTTTACTTGTATGGAGGGTCGTGGAATGGGAGATGAGGGGAAATATCATTCATTCAATTACTCTGTTGAAATGGGTGGAAAACTGCAACATCCATCATCTGAAAAGTTTCTTCAATTCATCCATTCATCCATGCAGTGATGTTAACTGCTTACCTCAAGCTCAATTGCTCAATTGTACAAGCATAGATTGTGACTACTGCCACGCAGTCACAATCCTTTCAAACTACACACAATGTTTATTTTTAAGTCACATCCTTCAGGTCATCACAGCCAAAAGTTGTAGGGAGGATTTTATGTGCCACCGTCCCCTACTTTTTCCCCCTTAGCTACTGGGCCTTCCCTCCCCCCTCACCTACCACCCCCCAGTGCTGAGCCCTTTTTTTGCCTATTTGGGGTAGTTTGTGCTTAGGCCTTTATAACTTTTTGTCCAGATAAGCTATCCATGCCAAATTTGCATCCTTCCAACATCATAGGGATTCTAAAGGTACTCAGAGTTTGTGGGTACCCCTGGAGAAGACCAAGAAGTTAGCCAAAATACAGCGAAAACCTTATTTTTTTCAGAAAAATGGGAAAAAAGGGCTGCAGAAGAAAGCATGTGTTTTAAAAACGGCATCAACAAAGGGTTTACGCTGCTAAAATCACCATCATCTTAGCTTTCAAGAACAGGCAGACTTGAATCAGAAAACCACATTTTTCAACACAATTTTGGAATTTTTCTAGGACATACTCCATTTTTTATATTTTTTTGTTCTTTTAACCTCCTTTCAGTTAGTGACAGAACTGGGTGTAAAACCAATGCTGGATCCCGGACAGCTTAACATTGCTGAAAAGTAGACAAAATTCTGAATTCAGCAAGGGGTCATTTGTGTATCCTACAAGCTTTTCCTACAGAACATAACAGTTGAAATAAACAAAATATTGAAATTGAGGTGGAAAAAACAGCCATTTTTCTCCATGTTTACTCTGTAACTTTTTCCTGCAATGTCATATTTTCAAAAGTAATATACCCTTACGCCTGCTGGACTCTTCTGGTTGCGGGGATATATATGGCTTGTAGGTTCATCAAGAACTCTAGGTACCCACAGCCAATAAAGGATCTGCATCTTGTAAAGGGTTTTCATTGTATACTGGGTGTACAGCAATTCATTTGGTGAAATATAAAGAGTGAAAAATAGGTATCAAGGAAACCTTTGTATTTCCAACATGGGCACAAGATAAGGTGTTGAGAAGCAGTGGTTATTTGCACATCTCTGAATTTCGGGGTGCCCATACTAGCATGTGAATTACAGGGGATTTCTCAAATAGATGTCTTTTTACACACTGTCGTACATTTGGAAGGAAAAAATGTAGAGAAAGACAAGGGGCAATAACACTTGTTCTGCTATTCTGTGTTCCCCCAAGTCTCCTGGTAAAGATGGTACCTCACTTGCGTGGGTAGCTCTAATGCCCATGACAGGAAACGCAACATGGACACCACATTTTTACATTGAAATCTGATGTGTTTTTTGGAAACCTAGGCGCCTAGGGAAGCCTACCAAACCTGTGCATGTTTGAAAACTAGACACCTAGGGGAATTCAGAATAGGGTAACTTGTGGGCTCTCACCAGGTTCTGTTACCCAGAATCCTTTGCAAACCTCATAATTTGGCAAAATAACACTTTTTCCTCACATTTCATTGATGGAAAGTTCTAGAATCTGAGAGAAGCCATAAATTCTCTTCCACCCAGCATTCCCCAAAGTCTCCCCATAAAAATGGTACCTCACTTGTGTTGGTAGGACTAGTGCCCGTGACAGGAAATACCCCTAAACACAACATGGACACATCACATTTTCCCAAAGAAAACTAACCTGTTTTTTGCAAAGTGCCTAGCTGTGGTCTTTGGCCTCTAGTTCAGCCGGCACCTAGGGAAACCTACCGAACCTATACATTTTTGAAAAATAGACATCAAGGGGAATTCAGAATGGGGTGACTTGTGGGGCTCTCACCAGGTTCTGTTAACCAGAATCCTTTGCAAACCTCAAAATTTGGCAAAAAAACACCTTTTCCTCACATTTCGGTGATGGAAAGTTCTGGAAGCAGAGAGGAGCCATAAATTTCCTTCCACCCAGCATTCCCCCAAGTCTCTCGATAAAAATGGTACCTCACTTGTGTTGGTAGGCCTAGTGCCCGTGACAGGAAACGCCCCAAAACACAACATGGACACATCAAATTTTTACATTGAAAACTGACGTGTTTTTTGGAAAGTGCCTAGTTGTGGATTGTGGTCTCTAGCTCAGCTGGTACCTAAGAAAAATCTACCAAACCTGTGCATTTGTGCCAACTAGACACCTAGGGGAACACAGGATGGGGTGACTTGTGGTGCTCTCACCAGGTTCTGTTACCCAGAATCCTTTGCAAACCTCAATATTTGGCAAAAAAAAACAATTTCTCCTCACATTTCGGTGATAGAAAGTTCTGGAATCTGAGAGAAGCCACAAATTTCCTTGACCCATCATTCCCCCAAGTATCCCGATAAAAATGGTGGCTCACTTGTGTGGGTAGGCCTAGTCCCCGTGTCAGGAATAGATCACACAACATTCAAAGTTAATTTTTACATGAGGGCAAATGTTGACCCTGAGGTGATCTATTCTGACGCAGGCACTAGGTACAGGCACTCAAGTGGGGCAGCGATTTTAACAGGACGGTTGGGGAAACACTGGGTGGTAGGAATTTTGTGGATCCCAGCATATTCCTTTAGTTTGTGTGACAGAAATGCAAGAAGAAATTATGTTTTTATTCAACATTTCACCTTTGCTGGGTATTTTGGGTAAGAAGACTTTGGGGAATCACACAAGTTACACCTCTGTGGACTCCCCCGGGTGTCTAGTTTCCTGAAATGTCTAGGTTTAGTAGGTTTCCCTATATGTCCGCGAGCCCAGGACCAAAAACGCAGATGCCTGCCTTGCAAAACCTGGTTGTTTTGTGATAGATAATTTTGTAGTCTCCACAATATGATTTGAGTGGTGGAATCTGGAGCTGAATTAAATTGGGGAGCTCCCAAGAGAGCACTCTCTCTGTGCTTGCCGTCGCATGCACTTACTCTCTGGGTTGGGCTAACCTGCTACTGTCCTGCTGCACAGACTGTGCTTGTGAAGGGACAGAAAGATTGTCCTCATCACCTCCCTCATAATCAAGGGAAGAGGAGTTATCGAATGGGACTCCTCCGACTGAAAAATCACTCCCAGAGTCTGCACCATTGTTCTATCCCTCAGATGCTGTCTCCGTATCTGCTGTCTCAGTCTCTGATCCTACGTCAGAGCTGTCCTCTATAACCTGAGTGAGGGCTTGAGCATCAGTCATCTAATGACATGCCATCTCTGCTACTGGCTAAACTGTTGCTCCAAAACACTAGCCTAAGTAGACAGTCACAAAATTGCTGGTGGGTGTGTGTGTGATACGCAACAGTAGAGGTCACCTTACCTTCGCTTCTTCCCTCAAATCAGCACATTCTCTCAAGACACTCAAAAAAGACACACTATTACTTCACCTTGTCACATATCAATTGTCATAGTCTTTAGCGCCTCTAGCGCCCAGTCCAACAATCATTGTTGGTGCTCCCATTACCTCCTCCTCCGATTCCCTCACTACCACCCAGCAAAAGTGTCCTTCATCTTCCAAGGGAGCCAACCCCCCACCAAGTGAAAATCCCTGGTGTCTAGTGGGGTTGAGGGCCAGGAAACCGGTTCAGGAAGGGCTGGTTTGAAAGGGGAGAATCTCCCCTTTCAAACGAGGGCTTCGCAAATGTTGGGAAGGCCTGTTTGGGCCTGTTTTCCCCACTGGAGTAGGAAGCGGCCACAAGGCCGCTTCCTGCTCCAGTGGGGAAAACAGATCGTAACGTCAGTGTACTGTCACAAACGGGCGGGTGGGGGGAGACAAAGAAGTCTTTTGTGTCTCCCAGGGGTTTTCTAAATAAAAAATCACATTTGCATCATTTTATTCGAGCCGAAGTATTCCTCACCTTGCTCTTTTATCCCCACCACATTCTGTTCTATCTTCCAATCTCACCCTTTGCCCTCAAGCACCCTTCTTTAATTCTTACCTCAGTGCTCGGAAGCTGCCTTATTAGGGCATAAGTATCATGCAACCAACCACAGGTTACAGCATCACTTTGTCAATCTCAAACCCACCCCTTTCTTATTCTGTTCTGCTCAGAACAACCTCAGGGCAGGGCACTTTACTAGGGACTTATAGGTACTGCCAATGGGGTATGAGCCAGTGTTATTATGTTTTAAGGAGAGAGCACAAGCACTTTAGAATTGGTAGGTAGTGGCAAGGTGCACATAGTTCTAAGACTAACACAAATTAATTCAGTAAAAAATAGGAGGAGGAAGGAAAAATATTTTGGGATGACCCTGCAGAGAGGGCCAAGTCCAACGGGGTAGAAGATAGGAAAAGGTAGAGCAAAAGAGAACATGATGTCATACCTCATTTATATAAATTTTTGTTCTTTTATATAGCTTAAACACAACCCAAGGGCAACGGAGTACTTTATTTGAGCACTGGATTACATTACATGAGGTCAGAATAATTGTTTTGTTTAGGCACTGGAAGATTAAGTGATTTCCCCAGGATTAAATGATATTGAGGAGACTCTTGGAATCAAGCCTGGTTCCCCAGTTCCAAAAGTATGTTTCTAACCATTAGGCCACATCTCCTGCTTGTGATGCTTGTGTAGGCCCTGAGCACAGGGCCTGTCAATTAAATGTTACTAGTAGGTTTGCAGCACTAATTGTGCAACCCACTTTCGTAGCACTTTAAACATGTCTCGGGCCTGCCACTGCAGCCGGTGTGTGCAATTTTTTAACTGCCATTTCGACCAAGCAAACTAAACTTTTTACCAGGCCCAAACCTTTCTTTTTAATACATATAAGTCACACCTAGGGTGGGGCCTGGACAGCCAAGAGGTCAGGCTGCCATGTATTTAAAAAGTTGGACATGTACTTTTAGGTGTTATATGTCCTGGTACTGAAAAACTCTCACATTTGTTTTTCACTACTACAAGGCCCACCTGTCCCACATGATAACATTAGAGTTAACTGATTACATTCTATAAGTGTAATTCTCATAGAGGAATAGGTAACAGGGTCATGTTTGGTGTCTCTGGGATCACAATTTAAAATTCTAACTTACGGTGAAGTAGGATTTCAAATTGTAATTCTGAAAATGCCACTTTTAGAAAGTTGACATTTCCGATCTTAGCCATTTAGCCATTAGTGCCTGTAACCTGTCTCTCATCAAATGACTGGGTGTAGCTGACAGGTGAGCTTTGTGTGTTCCTCCTGGATAGCCACACACAATAGGGAGCATGTGTGTGCCTGGATGGCCCATCACTGGCAGGATGGAAGGGAGGAGCTGGGCAAATCCCAGCTTAAGCTTGATTAGGCTGTGGCATGCCTCCATATAATGGGCTGCATACCCCCGTAGTTAGTTTGGAGCCAGGACAGGGGAGGCAGGATACCTGGGAACTTCAAAGGGAACCCTCTAGAAGCTTCTCCTTGTCTTCAAGGGCATAACTGGGTATGAATGCTGGAACTCAGACACCAACTCTTCAGTACGCTTCTGAACCTGTGTCAGGAAGAAGGACAGCTGTGCTGCTGAAAGGACTGCCACTCTGATGAACAACTGCAATAAAGGAACTGCTGCCCTGCTGTGCTGACCTGCTGCCCTCCTGCCTGGGGAAGGATAACTGGACCTGCAACTTGTTCTTGAACCCAGAAACCCAGACTGACTCCAAGGGCTAGTTTGCTGGCCTTCTGATCTGAGCCTCAGGGACATAAAAGGCTCCCCAACTAGCTCCTGGCTCCAAATGTAGCAAGTGCCTGAATCCCAAGTGGTGCCCCTCAGGTCATGTACCCTTAGTGTGGCTCTGCTAGCTTAAATCAAGCTTTTGGGCTCTTTGTAACAGCGTACAGACCCGTTTGCTCCGAGACTGTGCCACTCGCACTAAAAACCTGGGCATGCTGCTGCTCGCCCATCTCTTCGCATTGCAGCATCAACCGCTCAGAAGGGACCGCTAATGTGAAACTCCATCTCGCTCATTTGTGACATCCATCCAGCTCTTTGTGCCACGCTCACAATCTCACACAAAGCTCTCATTGCTCCATGCAGCCTTCTCCAACAAAAACCAGACTCTTGGCATAAAACTTAAGAAGGTAAAACTTCAGCAGGAGTAATCTGGGAATGTATCTGAACTGCGCTCCATTGCGGGTGGCCTGAATTTTGACTTTGACCCAGCCCAGCGCAACCAGGTAGCTATGGTTGGTGCTTTGTGCTTTTGGGTGCTATTTTACACTGTTTCACCATTTTTAACTCTGATTCTACTGATTGGATTTTTGTCATTTTGGTCTTGTTTTATTTACTACATTTTGCTCTATTTATCTAACTCAGTGTGTTGTTTTCGCTGTTTTACTGTTTGAAGTGTTGCACAAATACTTTTCATTTTGCCTCTAAGTTAAGCCTGGCTGATCTGTGCCAAGCTACGAGGGGGTTGAACACAGGTTTAATAGGTTTTACTTGGGCCTTACCCTGACAAGGATTGTGGTTACTGCTTGACCAAGGCACATACCCCAGTCAACTGGTAACCTTATTTCTCCCGCACCCCTCCTTACAAACTCCAAACCTTCCTTATGTTTCACATTTCCAAAACCCTTTCACTGAATTAGGGCATTTCTTCTTTTCAGTCCATCTTACTCTCAAAAACTATTTTTATCATTTGCAAGCCTTGTTCATTCACATATGCTTCTTCCTATTCACTTTCCTCAGTAGGCCATGATCATTCAACTTCTAAAAAAGCCACTTGACAATCATCCCATGCATTGCACGCAGTCTCATTTACCAGTAATGGTAGCTTACTGAGCAATCTGCCACACTATTTTTTGTACGAGGAACATGACCCACATGGCAATTGAAGTCTTGCAACCTCATGGGCAAATTGGCTATACTGGAACAAGCCTTTGTTAAGTCTTTGGTGTTAAATACGTTTCACCAATGGCTTATAATCGAGCATGACTTTGAAATCTGCTCTCCAAACAAATGCATGGGAGTACCCCAACCCCCAAACACAAGTTAAAGTTTCCTGCTTAGTTAGAGAATAACTGTGCAAGGAGAATACAATAACTCGTTCCTCTCCATCACTGTTTACTTACGTAAGAACCACCTCAAAGACCTTTATTGTTCTCATCTGTAGGTATAGTGTTATGTGCTTCTACCTCAAATTCCTAAATAGGTGCAGTTTTACATATGTTACTCCTAACTTCCTCAAATGCATTCTGGCTTTCCTTAACCCACACATATATTGCCTTCCTCTTGAACAATTGCCTTAAAAATATGTTTTCTCTGCAAAGTTTCATACAAATTTTGAGTAATACTAGGCTAAATCAAAGAAAGAGAGTAATTAATTATTATTTGGAAAAGGTGGGTCTTTTACAATTTCCACCAATTCCTTCTTAGTTGTAATGCCAATCAGACCAATTCTATGTCCCAGATATGTCACTGATCTAATCACAAACTTGTATTTCACAAACTCTGCTGTCATGCCCCTTGCTTCCAACTCACTTAGTTCACTCATCTTTTTCATCATGTTCCATTCTATACCTCCCTACAAATGAAATATTGCCTTGGATGTTCAAGAGTCCATTAATCCCTTTCAAAATTTAAGCCAATAGTCTCTGAAATATAGCAGTCGCCAAAGCCAAGCCAAACATAATTTTAACAAATTATAAGTACCTGACTGGAGTTATGAATGCTGTCAATCTTTTACTTTTCCCATGGAGAGGGACTGGGTGATACGCTGATAAGTCAATCACCCCAAAACATTATTGTCCTTTGTTTTCAACAAAAGTTAATTTATCTTTGGTTATGGCTACTTATTCACCACAATGTTTTTATTCAGGTGTATTAAGTCAATGCAAAGTCTCATCTTTCCAATTGCTTGTCATGCCACAACCACAGGAGATATCCATTCCGAAGACTCCCTATGTTCAATCACTCCAGACGTCTGTAGTTTAAATAATTCCTTTTACACCTCCTCCCTCACCACAGCACCACTTTTCTCACCGCATGTATAACTGGCTGATCACTGTTCTTCAGGATTATCTTGTGTAGCAATCCTAATAATTTACCTATCTTACCCAAAAGCATTCTAGGATATTCTTTCCTAATGCTTCTTAACACACACTCTCATCCAACATTTAACATCCAAACTGGTTCCGAGCTTCTGGAATCCAATATGATATCCAAACACCTCTGGTCTACCCACATCAGCACGTAGACCTCCTTCTGTCCTATACACTTTTCCTTCTGCCTAGATCCTTTAAATTTAAAGGTGACTATCCTGTACCCTAACATAGGTACAGGCTCATCTGTGCAGCTATCTTGGTGTATATCTGATTCCTTAAGGCTACTCTGAATAAAATCCACAAACGTTGTACTCCATATCTCCCTGTTGTTGATTGAGTATGGTGACCCAGAGTCTTCCACCCTGCTGACACTCACTCAAGCAACCCTCACCTCACAAACTGGTTTATTACATGTGTCATGTCCTAATGCCATAACTTTATTACTCCCCAGCAACACACAGTCATCACCCCCACAATCTCCTCCTTCTCTAGTCAAACTCTTTTGCGACTCTGTCACACACACTTGACCCTTAGTTTTTTTTCTCTCCTTCTATACTATCTAGCGAAATGTCCCAACATACCACACACAGAACATTTTTGATCTCTAGCACAACACTTCTTGCTATTTACCAAACCTTGTAAATGTCCATATCTGCAGCAACAATTCTCCCCATCATTCTTTTTCAAATGTCTTTTTAGATGTAACCCCTTAATCGCCACGGACGTAATGGTTACGTTCGTGGCTGCGCCTCTCAGGCGCCACAGACTTAACCATTACATCCGTGTTCCGGCCCTCTGGGGAAGCGCTAGCGCTACCTCCGAGGGCCGCCTTTTCACCCCCCAGGTCAGGGCTGGAAGGGGAATCACTTCCCCTTCCACCCCCGACCCCCCAGTGACATCTGATGACGTCAGCATGCGAAAGTGTGCAGACCTCATCAGAGGTCACCTCCCATCGCGTTGGAAGCATGCTTCCAAGCCGACTGCGGAAGAGAAATGCTCAGTATTTGTCTTCCGTTCGGGAGGAAGGGGCCAGCAGAGATATGAAAGGAAAGGAAAGGCCTTTCATTTCCTTTCATGTCTCTGCAAGCATTTCAGCTGCCCAATCGTGATGTGATCAGGCAGAAGAAATGCCCACTAGACACCAGGGATTTTTAATTTTTTTTAAATGAACATAAGGGGAGCGGCCCCTTGGGCAAGAGCCGCTCCCCAGGGGTGCAAATAATTTTTAGGCCATTTCGGCCTAATATAAAAAGGGATTTTTTAAAATGTTTCTATTTTATGTTTAGGGTGCGACCCCTTTAGCAAGGGTCGCTCCCTTGGGGGGCAAATTGTATTTGGGCCATTTCTGCCCCCCCCGAGGGCAGATCAGCCTATATAATTAGGCCAATCTGCCCCCGGAGGGGGGGGGAGAAACCACTAGACACCAGGGATTTTTTTTTTTTAAATGAACATAAGGGAAGCTGCCCCTTGGGCAAAGGTCGCTCACCAGGGGGGCAAATATTTTTTAGGCCATTTCGGTCCCCCCTGGGGGCAGATTGGCGTTATTATATGGGGAGGGGGAGAAAACCCTTGCGACACCAGGGATTATTTTTTCTTTTTCCTTTTATGTTTAGGGAGCGACACCTTCAGCAAGGGTTGCTCCCTGGGGGCCAAATTGTTTCTAGGCCATTTCTGCCTCCCCCGGGGGGGAGATCAGCCTAATATAATTAGGCCGATCTGCACCCGGGGGGGGGGCAGAAACCACTAGTGATTTTTTAATTTTTTTAATTAACATAAGGGGAGCAGCCCCTTGGGCAAGGGCCGCTCCCGAGAGGGCAAATAATTTTAAGGCCATTTCTGCCCACCCTGGGGGCAGATCGGCCTAATATAATTAAAACCCCCTAGACACCAGGGATTTTTTTTGTCTGTTTTTTTTCTTTTATGTTTAGGGAGCGACCTCTTCAGCAAGGGTCGCTCCCTGGAGGGCCAAACTGTTTCTAGGCCATTTCTGCCCCCCCCCCCGGGCAGATCGTTCTAATATAATTAGGACGATCTGCCCCTGGAGGGGGCAGAAACCACTAGAGACCAGGGATTTTTTTTTTTAAATGAACATATGGGGAGCGGCCCCTTGGTCAAGGACCGCTCCCCAGGGGGGGGCAAATAATTTATAGGCCATTTCTGCCCCCCCCCGGGGGCAGATCGGCCTAATTTAATTAGGCCAATCTGCCTCTGGGGGCCAGAAACCTCTAGACACCAGGGATATATATATTTTTTTATTTACTTTATGTTTTTATGAATGGGGAGCGAACCCCTAGGGGCAAATTGTATTTAGGCCTTTTCTGACCCCCTTAGGGGCAGATCAGCCTATTTTTGTTAGGCCAATATGCCCACAAGGGGTGCAGAAATCACTAGCCACCAGGGAATGGTGTGTATGTATGTGTGCGTTTTGTTTGGGGGGATGCCCCTTGGGCAAAGGTCGCTCCCCATGGGGGCACATTACTGTTGGCCATATCTGCCCCCCTTGGGGGCAGATCGGACTATTTTTGGAAGGCCCATCTGCCCCCAAGGGGGGCAGAAGGCCCACCAGACACCAGGGAAGATTTTTTTCAAAATAAGAGGGAGGGGGTATGGCCATACCCCCACCCCAAATAAATTGGGCCAAAGTCGTTCTGCCCAACAGTGGGCAGATGGGGCAATTACCCTCGATCCACACCCCAGAGGGCAGAAAGTCTACTAGATGGGTCATGGAATAAAAAAAAAATATAGTGGGGTGTTGGCTACAAACCAGTATTGGCCCGGTTATGCTCCCACCCCAACTGAAGGGGGTAAGAATCTTTCAGCTCTCCCCTGCACATTAAAACATTATATCCCACGACAAGCAAGACAACATTTGATTATTTTGTATTTTGGTTTTACATTTGGGCCATGAGAGCATGGTAACTCTTAAAAATCGGCCCACTTGGAATGGTGAGGGCTGCACTTTCTTGACTTTGGGACGCTGCCATGTAGAAAAATCCACAAGACCCAGACACATCTGAAAACTAAACATCTGGTTGATTCCAGGGTGGTGTGCTTCACATGCACCCCGCAGCATTTTCTTACCCACAATGCCCTGCAAACCTCCAACTTTGCTGAAAATCACACATTTTTCATGCATTTTTGTGATCGTAATGTGCAGGAATCCACAATATTCCTACCACCAAACATTGTCCCATCTATACCGATGAAAATTCTGCTGCACTTGTCAGCATAAAAATGGGTTTTTTTCAAACTGCCTTTTTGGATCCGCTTTGGTTCCCCCTCAATTTCGCCATGTTTTTGGCTCTTCCCTGTCACAGGCGCTTGGCCCACCTATACAAGTGAGGTATCATTTTTACCGGGAGACTTGGGGGAACCCTGGGTGGAAGGAACTTTGTGGCTCCTCTCAGATTCCAGAACTTTCTGTCACCGAAATGTGAGGAGAAAGTGTTTTTTTAGCCAAATTTTGAGGTTTGCAAAGGATTCTGGGTAACAAAACCTGATGAGAGCCCCACAAGTCACACCGTCTTGGATTTCCTTCGGTGTCTAGTTTTAAAAAATGCACAGGTTTGGTAGGTTTCCCTAGGTGCCGGCTGAGCTAGAGGCCAAAATCCACAGGTAGGCACTTTGCGAAAAACACCTCTGTTTTCTTTGGGAAAATGTGATGTGTCCACGTTGTATTTTGGGGCATTTCCTGTCACGGGCGCTAGCACTACCCACACAAGTGAGGTATCATTTCTCTCGGGAGACTTGGGAAAATGCTGGGTGGAAGGAAATTTGTGGCTCCTCTCAGATTCCAGAACTTTCTGTCACCGAAATGAGAGGAAAAAGTATTTTGTTGGCCAAATTTTTAGGTTTGCCAAGGATTCTGGGTGACAGAACCTGGTCAGAGCCCCATAAGTCACCCCATCTTGGATTCCCCTAGGTGTCTAGTTTTAAAAAATGCACATGTTTGCTAGGTTTCCCTAGGTGCCGGCTGAGCTAGAGGCCAACATCTACAGCTAGGCACTTTGCAAAAAACACATCAGATTTCAATGTAAAAATGTGATGTGTCCATGTTGCATTTCATGTGACAAGCATCAGGCCTACCCATGCAAGTGAGGTACCATTTTTATCGGGAGACTTGGGGGGGAATACAGAATAGCAAAACAAGTGTTATTGCCCCTTGTCTTTCTCTTCATTTTTTCCTTCCAAAAGTAAGACAGTGTGTAAAAAAGACGTGTAATTGAGAAATGCCCTGTAATTCACATGCTAGTATGGGCACCCTGGAATCAAGAGATGTGCAAATAACCACTGCTTCTCAACACCTTATCTTGTGCCCATTTTGGAAATACAAATATAACAAATGATACCTATGTTTCACTCTTTATATTTCAGCAAATGAATTGCTGGATACCGGGTATAGAATGAAAACCCATTGCAAGGTGCAGCTCATTTATTGGCTCTGGGTACCTAGGGTTCTTGATGAACCTACCAGCCCTATATATCCCCGCAACTAGAAGAGTCCAGCAGACATAACGGTATATTGCTTTGAAAAATCTGACATCGCAGGAAAAAGTTACAGAGTAAAACATTGAGAAACATTGTTGTTTTTTTTTACCTCAATTTCAATATTTCTTTATTTCAGCTGTTATTTTCTGTAGGAAACACTTGTAGGATCTACACAAATGACCCCTTGCTGAATTCAGAACGTTGTCTACTTTTCAGAAATGTTTAGCTTACTGGGATTCAGCTTTGGTTTCATACTTATTTCTGTCACTAAGTGGAAAAGGCTGAAACCACAAAAAATAGTAAAAATGGGGAATGTCCCAGTAAAATGCCAAAATTGTGTTGAAAAATTGGGTTTTCTGATTCAAGTCTGCCTGTTCCTGAAAGCTGGGAAGATGGTGTTTTATCACCGCAAACCCTTTGTTGATGGAATCTTCAGGGAAAAAAACGCGAGCCTTCTTCTGCAACCCTTTTTTCCCATGTTTTTGAAAAAAATAAAATGTTCGCTGTATTGTGGCTAATTTCTTGGTCTCCCTCAGGGGAACCCACAAAGTCTGGGTACCTCTAGAATCCCAAGGATGTTGGAAATAAAGGACACAAATGTGGTGTGGGTAGCTTATGTGGACAAAAAGTTATGAGGGCCTAAGCACGAACTGCCCCAAATAGCCAAAAAAAAGCTTGGCACCTGAGGGGGATAAGGCCAAGGGGTTAAAGATAGAATTTCCTTTCTTTATTACACACATGGTTGTTCCCAACCTCGTTCATTTTCTTTGTTTGCTGTACTACTGTTATCTGTTCAAAATCTTTTGTGCTGTCAGTTGCTGCCTTAGCACATCTTTCCAACCCCTCTGCCTTCCTTACAATGGCTAACACATCTTTCAATGCTGCGCCTCTTCTAGCCCACAAACCTTCCTGTACACTCTTGCTTTTCGTGTGCATAATAACCCGAACTCTTATCAATTCATCCTGCAGTACTCGAAACCTTCATGAAATAGTGAGTTTATTAATACTGACACATAATCATCAAACTCCCATTGTTCCTGCCTCTTATCATAATATATATATACCGACCAATGACTGTAGAAATAGATGGTGAATATAATGCCACCAAATCATTCAGTACACTTGCAGAAACATGAGTTTATTCCTCTTGTCTTGTTTTCATCTCCATCTGATTATATGATCCGATTAGTCCTTAATTAATAAATAAAAATGGACTGGTGCTACTGAAGGTTGTGGAGCCTCATACCAAGGCTGCAGAGTCTTTATTCAACCCCATGCTTCATTAATCCACCACCAGGGTCATTCTTGCCCTTTGTCACAATCTGTCAGTTCTTTTTCATCCTCGTTTTCTCTCTTTATCACTGTTTTGCCGTCTTTCTATATCTCTTTTTACCCACTGGTGTGTTTTTCTCTGTGTTGCTCTGGGTGAAAGTCTGATTAGCACAAATAAGTGCTGGCCCCAAAACAAGTGCCGGTGGGCCTTACCTGCAACCACTGGGACAAATTAAGCACTGAGAATAGTCCCTTCTGGTTTCCTAAGTGCAGCAAAATACCCTTCTTCTTTTCCAGTGTCAATGTTCAATGTTCTGTAGTTCACATATAATTGCTGACATAATTTCTCCACTCCTTCCATTTCATTTGTAGTTATGTAGACACAGCTAAAAATAATGGAATAGGAGGTGTGAAAGTAAAGGTCTGCGCACTCTTCCTGCACGCCAGGTCCTTAATAGTTTATCCCTACTTGCTGTGTTAAGGAAGATCACTCCATCAAAGGGTATATAACTTCTTGATGAAGGGTGATACCCTGAAACCGGTCCCAGGATGGTTGCTTTCTGTCCAGGGAGGACCTGCTCATGGTAATTCGGAATAGACTGTTCCCCTGGGGAACAGGGTCAAGACTGATTTGCATATGGCAGGGTCCAAACTGGGGTGACATGGAGAGCAATATAATGATGGATTAAACCCAGATCTGTGACTGGGGGTGAGTGTTTGAAAAGTTTCAACACTCCATCCATCATTTTCTTTTCTTTTGTGATGTTGCCGTGTGCACCCTAAGTGGCTAGACATGGGTCCCTTGACATGGGTCCCTTGCTCGCTGCGCCACTGGATTCAAGCTAGCCTGGCTGATGAAGGGTGAAACCCTGAAACCGGACCCAGGATGCTTGTTTCCTATCCAGGGAGGACTTGGCCTGGCAGTTTGGGCTGCACTGTTCCCATGGGGAACAGGGTCAAGACTGATTTGCATATGGCTAGGTCCAAACTGGGGTGACGTGGCGAGCAAAAAAACTGATGGATTAAACCTAGATCTGTGTCTGGGGGTGAGTGTTTAAAAATGTTCAATACGTCCATCATTTTATTTTGTAATATAACTTATTTATTCATTCAGCCCTAGAGCAATGGCAACACCACACATATTGAGGTACTTGAAACTTTAGAGCTGAAATCTCCTGTTTTAATCATGTTCCTGAAGCCTTTTTGAGGTCTTAAACGAGTCGATTCGCAGAATCGGCCTGTTTGTGAATGCAAAAAGGCATTTTAACATGTAGCAAGCCCAAATAGCAAATCAGTAACCTGTTATCAAATCGCAATTTGGGCTTGACATTCGTTGTTAGGAAGGGGTGTGCTGAGGGCATCTCTTCCTAATACCAAATTGCAGTGGCATGTATGATTTTTTTTTGCGACCAAAACATTCACACTTTGCTGCCATCTCAAAGTTGGTGGTAACCCATTCGTAAATGGGAAGGGGTCCCATTCCCCTTTGAGAATGTTTGTAAAATCATTTTCTTAAGAGCGGGCAAACGTTGCACGGACCATTGCCTACTCTTAAAAAAATTAAATAAAACTTATCTTTTTTTTTTTTAAATGCATTCCATGTGCCTTTAAGGAAAACAGGCTGCATTTAAAAAAAAAAAAAAAAGACTGCTACATTTTCAAAGCAATCACAAACACGGTGGCCTGCTGACCCCAGCAGGCCACCATCCCTGTGATTTTAGCAATTCCCAACAGGTCTCAAACCAAGACGTACTTCATTAATATTCATGAGGTAAGTCTATTTGCGACCCACTGGGAATCATAAAATGTGTCACAGACACACTTTTATTTTGGTGTTTGCGATTACCAAATAGCGAATCGCTAGGATTATGTGCAGAGTTTATGCTTCAGATTTTGTATTGTGTACGGAAATTAGGACTCAATCCATCTGCAATGGGTTTCTTTCACTCACTCTTCTAGAAGTTCAATGTGCCATCAGCAAGTGATACCAAACTATTGGATTCGGTGTGGTGCTTATTTTTTTTTTTTTAACTGAAAGGAGGCAGTGCTCATGTTAGATGCTTACGTTCCCTAGTTGCTGCCTTCTGTGGCAGGTCTTGGCTGTTTTGTTTCTTCTTTGCTCTGCTTAGTGCACCTTAAAACATTAGATTGTATTTTGTTACACTAACAAATCACTGATCTCGCTAAAATGACTGAAGAGAACTAATATCCTGTTCTCCGGCAGAAAATACACATCTTGCTACCATGGATAGTCCACGGCAATCCCTGCTGCTTCACTGTGATTTTCTACCTGAGCTTCTCTAAAGTAGTGCAAGTCTAGATTTGTTAAAAATATGTTTAGTAAGCAAACATTATTCCATCTTGGTTCCCGTGGAGTCTCTCTACTTAGTACTCGATCTCAGTTTCCCTTCCGTTTTAGTTGCCCTTACACTAAGTGATGGTTTCGGCTGTCGGGTTACGTTTTTTTGCTTGCTTAGCATTGCTGTGTTCTCCTTTCTAGAATATATGCATTTGCATCACTTGCACCTGTCAGAATGCTCTCTGCCAGCAAGTGGCAAGGTTCTGCTCTCAGCTCTATTGACCATTGTCCTGTATTTCTAAGGTCCTCATTACGAGTGACCGAGTAATACTAACGGGCTGTTAATGGGATTTAACCAGACTAAGTCAAAGTCAAGCATTCAATAACAAAATACATCAATACAAAATAAAGTGAAATAAAGTGCAATTCAACAACATACAGTACTATCGAAGTTCACATTATTCATAGACATAGACAAATTGTACAAACACATTCATATGTTAAAATGTACATTAATAGCGTAATAAAAAAACAATCATAAAATTCAGTAAAAAACCTAAAAGCTGAGTAACAGAAAAACATACAAGAATGGCCTCCAACAATTTACCCTCGGCTTAGTGCTCAAAATGGGCACCATGATCTAAACCTCCACCAGAGATGTATTCAGTAACAAAACAAGTAAGGCAGCACAAATGTAAATTAAAATGACAATCTAAGACAATAGAATAGTGAGAGTTATACATTTCCTCAAAGGATTCTAACACAGAGCGTAACATGTTAACCAAACTAATCAAGATTCCAAGTGATGCAGGAAATCCAAGGGTCTAGAGTTTTTCATCCAGACACTTCACCTGCTGAAAGCAGGCTAAACGTCTTAGAGAAGATCTGAAAAAACATGCAGGAATCGATGCAGAAATAAATGCATGCAAGTTATTCCCTATTTACCTGACAGAGGTATCCTCTTACCCCAGGAATTACAGATGTCCGAGGTATCTGTTGTTCTACGGGTGGGGATACCACGATGAAACCCAGCCAACTCATAATGTGGCCCTGAGTATTTTCTTATCATTGTGGGATTGCTTCCCTGTTACACACAGATACTGCCCTTCAACTCAACAAGGAGACCTGCAAGGCCAGAGTGATACACTGAAGGTTGTGGTCTTACACTTGTTGCTTCATGGTGCCAAAGAACTCGTGTACAACAATCCCAGTTTTTTCTATCTTAATGTTATGTCTAATGCTGTTGATGGCTAGAATAGCTCAGTAGTTTACATTACCGTGGGTCTTAGGAGAAACTCACACCTAAATCTGGAGTAAGTTACAGTTACGTGCAATAAAATCTTTGTGATCTGGCCAATGTTTTCCTCAAGAGTGTCATCTCAGCCTCACTCGCTAATAACAAGACTGGCCATGATAGTCCTTTGGGACCTACTGCCTTTGCCAATGCCTTTTGGTCATGCTGTACAGCATCAGCAAGATGGCATTGGCATGGCGATTGTAGGTACAGACATGCTTAATTACACACATGCACCTAGACAATGATGCATGGGCCATTTTTCATTTATCGATCCCAGATGGGCAACAAAAAAAACAGAAATGCCGTTAGGCAAAAACACTTTTAAGGCAGATGGGCAGGTAGCAATTTGCTGTCTGGTCTTCCGCCAAAATCAATAAATACGTTTAAAAAGTCTGTGGGTGGGAGTAATGATGAGGGTGGAGGGAGAAGCAATAAGGAGCAGGAGAATGGAAGTACACAGCAACAGCAAGCAGGAGGGTGGTAGGAGGCAGCAGCAGGGAGCGGGAGGATGGGAGGAGGCAGCAACCGGGAGCGAGAGGATGGGAGGAGGCAGCAACAGGGAGCAAGAGGATGGGAAGAGGCAGCAACAGTATGCGGGTGGGTGGTACGTGGAAGCAGCAACAGGGAGAACCATACGAGTGAGAAAGCAATGCAGGGGAAGAAGCAAACAAGGGAAAGTGCAACTCGGAGATGGTGGTGGAGAAGCACACAGGCAGGAGTGAGTAAAATAGAGCACAGTGGAGGGGAAGAGAAGAACACAAGGGTGACAAACACAGGCACTTATGCTTAACCAAAAAAAAAAAAATAGTAGTCACTGAAAACTAAGCAGCGGAAGCACACAAGTAAACAGACTATGCTACAAGTGAGGAGAAAGAAAAAAAAGGATGAAACTCCTGCACAACCCAAGGAATAAAAAAAAACAAATAAGATTGACATTAAATCCAACCAATCGTAAGTAATGGGGGTGGTGTCTATGCCCACTCTAAGCTACAGGGTCGGATTGGCAAAGCGGGCAAGCGGGCAATCTGGCATTGGCCGATGGGCCAGTGCCTGAGGGCCAGCTGTGGGCTGTTTTTTGTAAGGCCTCTGCCAACTGCCCATGGTGCGCTAGTGGCCTCTGTACCTTCCTCCCCCGATTCCTACCTGCCCCGGCCGTTGCCTTTTGGGGCTGGCAGAGGTGGGCACAGTGATTATTTAGAGGAGGGGGCAGGGCTGCCTGGGTTCACAGCAGTGACATTGGGAGGCCAGTTTTGTGGCATCTTCACCTTGGCCTCGAAAGGACTAAGGCCATGATGAGTAACCGAGGGAGGAGATGAAGATGCTAAAAGGCTAAGTGGTGTGGCTTTTGAATGATTCTCATTGCCCACAACCCCTGGGTCAGCCTAGAAGCTGTAAAAAACAGTTCTCCAAGTTGTAGTTTCTCATAAGCATTTGTGACATTACAACAAATTGAACACCTTTATTTCCCCCCATTGCAGTGACATCTAAATGTTAGGTTCCTGATATCTCCCGCACATGATGAAACACCAATAAAAGGAAAGGTGATGCCCTTAAAGTGAAGCTTTCTGATAGCCATGCTGGGCATGAAAATAAAAATTGTCTTTCACCCACCGCAGGTTGCTGCTCTGAGCAGAAATCAAGGAACCTGCAAGCACTGATGAATGTTTTCCAGCATTGGCAAAATACATCAGAACAAAGTCAACATAATTCTCTGGGGCCAGCCCGGATTCCAGATCCAGCTCAATGGCAGCTGCCAGTTTTGCAAACAAGCTGGGGTCCCCCTTTTTTCCTTCACTGTACCCAACTCAAAGGTACTCATTTTATTAACCTCAGTACTATCAAAGGCTGAGTGTACCGGTCAGAGTTTGAATCTGTGACTGTAAGGTCAAACCTGTAATGGATGCATTAGCCCACTGCATCACCAGACCGTGATTATCATGAGAATCTGCTCATGCTGTGATGATGTAATTAAAGGAAAGACTTTTCAACACATCAAAGTGTAGTTGGTAGCGACGCATGTGAAACCAGGAAAAAAGCAGAAGTCTCAGTGACCTGCTGTAGGCTTGCGTCCATGCCTGCCTACTACTTAGTGCCTTCACATCTCGCTTGCGGGCTGCTTTTCACACACTGTCAACTCTAACTTTGTTGCTGAGCTGACACATCCTGAAGCCTTTCCTCATGCAACCCTTACTTACCATTACCTGCCCTGTCCACCCCCTGACTTGCCTTCTTCACCAGCTCAGAAGGAGTTGAGATAGGGAAGAAAGCTATCAACCTTTTCTTAAGTATAAGTAATGCTCAATTGCAGTGTCAGTCTGCATTGCATCCCAATTTTACTGCGAGTATGAATCCCCCAGAAATCCCCACAGACCTGAAGCAGAAACATCAGTCACCCTGCCTTCACAAGTCCAGTCCCTACTTGTTGTGCCATATACTGTCTGCCAGTTTCACTTGCCTCTGAACCATCCCCGCATCTTCTGTTTTGTTTCCCTGGATGGGGCATGACCATTTTCAACAGCAAGCCCCCCCCTTTCCTGTTCCTGAGGTAAGATTGTTTGCAAGAATTTACAGTATATATATATATATATATATATATATATACGTGTGTATTAATGGGTGATTTTTAAAGTCTTACTTACAGACATTAAGCGTGTACTATGAAAAGAACTACAAATCATCTCTCCTTCTCCCAATTTTAAATCACCCTAGGCAGTGCTTAATTTGAGCCGGTAGTTACTGGTGCAGGGCACGGCACTTAATTTTGGGGGCTGGCACTTATTTTGTTTTTGCATCAGGTATTTTCTGTGAGCAAAAGACACTAAATGGAAATAAGGAGGAAGAGAAAGACAGTAAAGCATCTCAAAGGAAGAAAGCTGCAAGAGTGAGCTGAAGGGGCAGGAAGTGGCTGTAAGTGGATTAAAGAGGACCGAGATGGCTTTAGGATTACACTGCCTCAGTATTGCGTGCTCGCACATTTAATTGCAGCAACCACAAGTTTCAGAAGAGAGCTATGGGCACCAGCACTTTTATTTGCAAACTAAGCACTGCCTTTAACCGGTATTAGGGTTTGTAAAATATGCAGTAGAGGCTAGTTGTTTTTGAAAATGGGGGGTGGTGTTATACTTTATCTGAATTCCAGTGAGCCAGCAAAGCGAGCACACCCAAGTTCTGTTAAGGTTCCGGGGGATTTATCCCTGTAAAACAGTTTGATTTATCCCTGTAAAACAGTTTTAAAAAACGAGGTCAAATAGTATATTTTACAGCACAGTATTTACCCACATTTGCTAAAAAAAAAACTGGCTCTGGAAGGGCACTTAATAAATGCTGAAGTACTTTAAATGTGTACCAACTCAGTGAAGATGGATAAACTCCAGGATACGTCCCCATTTAAGTCAAAGTGTGTAGTGTGTGTTCCGGGATGCCAATAATTATCTCTGTTGTACCAGGGCAAGAATTTTGGAAAGCATGCATCCCATATACTATGGGTGACCCATAGCTCTAAATTACCACTAGTATGTACTAATCCAAAATTTTTGTCATGGTTGCCTCCATCCCCTCACTCATTATGCCCTCTTTGCCGTCTCTAATGCCAAGAATTATCTTGCATATGGTAGTACCAGCATTTTGCACAGGTGTCCAAAGTGCCAAGAATGATCTCCCATATACCACCAGTTACCACTAGAGAGCCAGCACGTTGCCATGGGTGCTTCACCCCATATGCCAAGAATTACCTTCAATATTCTAATACAAGCTTTTTGCATAGTTTTTTTCTTATACAAAGAATTATAATCAATCAAGGATTTATAAAAGCATGGCAAATCACCCCTGAAGGTCTAAATCACAATGCCAGAACTAACATTTTGTCACAACTGTCCCATATGCTAATAATTACATCCTATATGTCTACTTTTTGGCCAGACACCTTATATGGCAATAATTACCTCTCTCACTCTTATTCATTCTCACTCACTCGGGCACTCTAGCTCACACTCACAGGTACTCAGTTATACTGGCTCTCTAATTCTAACTTAATCTCATTTTTTTTCTCACTCACTCTGACTCATTCCCAGTAAATTACACTATCACTCACAAACACACACTACTTTACAGGTTTTTTTTCACTTACTTTTCTTTAGCTTGCTGAGCCATTGTGCTTCAGCTGACTGTAGTGGAAGGAGCACTGCGTCTACCAGCTTTCAGAAATGAAGCAGAAAGGTGGCATCTGCACTGTCATGTCTAGGTTCTAGCTGTGAGTTTCTAGGCTTTTCACCTCACCTTCTCCACCTTGTTATAAGGTGAGGTACAGTGAGTTAGACTCTTGCCAACACCACTCCCCTATGATGAGATGGGAGAGGGTGAGGTGACAGCATGATTGACAGATAGTACCTGCATTGTAGAGATTAAAGCAAAAGCCCCCAGGTGTACCAGTGATGCCACAACTTGCCGCTAATGCGGAGGACTTCAAGCCTGGCAGGACCCTGGGGCCAGGGCTAGGACTTTGCCAGTCGTGGTTAATCTCAGTGATGGCTGGTGCAGGTGTCTCTGCACGCCTGTGACAGCTATGAGGCAGATTAGCTGACTGAGGCTCCAGCGAGAGTAGGCATATTTATTATTATACAACTAGTGCATCATAGATTATAATTCACTGCTGGCATTATAAAAGAGGGGACAGAAACAGAAGTGAGCCACTGAAAATTAAAGATTTATGTGATAGTCAGGGTCGAGGACACAGTTGATTGGATACTCACAACCAAACGTTGACACTGAAAGTAAGTTTTCAGTTTTTACACCTAAAGTGTTTCCAGTCTTCTCCAGTGCTGCACACCCTTCATGATTTAAAATGCCTAATGAAGCACACATTTCTCAGAAAAGTAGCTCACTGATACTAACCAAGCAATGTTTCGTGAAAGTCTGCACTCCTCTAATGTGGACCACTTTTTTGGTTTGCCCGGGCCTATTTTTAATCCCAATCCGACCATGGCTGACAATAGGTATTTTCGCACCAGAGAGCTTGCTCTGTAGGCAAGACCTAAAAATGGCACTGCACCTGTGAGCTCTCATGCTATTCAGTACAGCAACAGTACCTATTAAGATGACCTATGAAAATAGATACAAGCGCACGATAAAACAACATTTCAGTTGGTAAGAGGGAAAGGAGCAAGGGAAAAACGTGACAGTAGAGAAGCATCACGCGAAATCACGAAGAGCTGCAATACTGAATGCGTAGAGGGACATGAAAAAATTCATGTTACGGCAAAAAGAAAAACCAGAAGCAAGGGGTATTAATATAGGAAAGCCTTAGGACATTTTGAGAGAAGATTGTAACAGGCGAAGGCGAGAGGGAAGTGCACATGAAATACAAACCATTTACAAGCAATATAAACCTATGTTGCGAAGGCTAGACCAAGCACCACGGGAGGCGAGGGGTATTCGGCTGGGCTCCCTCCTCACCCCCCTGTCATTGTTGACTCCTAATGTATTCCGCCCTACAGCAAATGAAAAGCGTAGCGAGTACAACGTACAACAGCGAATAAAATTAGATTGTAGCTTTGTTGAGTGTGACAAATAGCCCTCCTTCGCCTCCTGCTCGGCCTCATTACTTCTGAGGGATCTTCGTGGTCTGTGTATAGCACTATTGGTTTTTCTTTTACAAAATCACACAGCGTATCTTTTCATCTTTTTTTCAATTTATCAGTTACAAGCGGATAGCCGCATTTTTTAAATGAAAGTTTAAAGACCGGCCCTTATCAATGTTCCAACAGTTATGCAAGACAGCTCTTCAGAAAACGAGATATAAATAATTCCTATAACGTTTGTTAATAGGAATCTCAACTCTTTTGATCTCGGTATAACAGACAATTCTGGTGGATTTGAACCAGCGACCTACAACGCCTGCTCAGACCACTAACCTTTCACGTGAGTAAATACACACGAAACGCAAACCACAAGAGGGCCCAATCTCCATTAAAGTAAGCACCTTTCACACTCAGTCATCATTTACACTATTGCTAAGGTAGCTTTGCCACCCTCCCTTCTGCACAGAGTATCTTCATGGTCTTACAGAATTCCGCTGATAGTTGTAACTAGCTAGCTGTTCAGTTCGCCACGACTCCCGTGGCAATCATTACTCAGGACCAGAAACCTGAAACATGCACTTACCCTTCAAAACCTCAACTCGAAATTGCAAGTGATCCCAGTATAGAATCAGCACCAATCTGTGTAGCTGTGCAAGCTATTTAATCAGTTAGTATTTCCTGATGCTGTCAAGCACAAAACATTTTTAAAGCTTATCTCTGTAGTAACTCTGGTATTCTTAGTGCTCTACCAACAACTAACACAATTTGAGTCTGAGAGAGCATAAAGTGGCTGTACCACTATGATTTTAAGGTGAAATAAAGGAGTGGTTATTTTCCCTATGTAAACTTGTGAATTGATTTTCATAATAATGTGATGCAATGAAATATGTATAAGTAAAGTGCACAATAAATATAACGTTATGTAATTGCATTCATTCATCACACTTCAAGTATGCTTATGCTGTAGAATTATAGAAATGTTTTTCGTAATAATTTTATATTCATGGTATTTATGAGAAATGCGTGGAAAATCATTTAAACTTAAGTATAATCATGTTAGTTTTAAGCTTGGTCAAAGTGAAGGCCTGAGTTCTTTGTGTTTTAACCTTTGATGTGAAAAATTATTTATTACATATTTTCCAAAAGCTGCAGGTGCCAGGATAGGGATAATAGAGAGCCCATTGTGAGGGAAGATAAGAGGGCCTGGGGAAACCTTTTATCAAGGACCAAAGAAGTATCCTGAGCTGGCAGCTGTAACTCTTCTGAAATTCCAAAGCGCAGGGTGCACCAAGGTCGAGAAGGCTTCAGTAGGCTAAAGTATCAATAAAAAATTGTGATTTGCAATCTTGTTTTTCAGTTGGAGGTTTTCGGTAATTTTGTCACCTTTAGAAGAATCAAGTTTTAAGTGTGGTTTAGCTAGTGGTATTACTCAGATCAACCCTGTCCTTTGCTGAGAGTGGGCCTTTGTAAGGTACAGACCTAAGACTTAACTTTCGATGTGGCTTCATGGTGCCACACCTTTCTTGACAGAAACTTCTACAGACGTTCTGTATGCTGACCTTTTTCCTCAAATCCCTTTAACATCAGAATAGCCACAAATCTAGAAATAATGGTTAGGCAGGAAAATTTGGATTTTGACTTGATGCATCAAACGTTTTTCCTTATTTTCAGAATTATCGCTATTGAAATGATGGTATTATATATGCAGATTAAATTCAATACTGTGCAACACTTTGATTCTCCTTTGGTTATTCTGCAGATCTGTACTATGATTTTGAGACTCATATTTGTAAGTTTGACTTTGAGTCTCAAATAAAGCCATTTGAACGTTATTTGGGTTTTGAGATTGAATGTGTGGCCATAGGTTGCACTGTAATTTGTAGAGAGAAATTTAACGTATATCTCCTCACCGTTCGGAACAGAGAAAGGAAAGATTCATCGGACCTCAGATTTAGAAACAGAGTCCAGAGCTGGATAAAGTCTTTGGCTAATGTGATACTTTCATGTTCCTTGGTGCTGCTCCTCGTCTCAGGGAGTAACAACACAGTTCTTTGCCTTGCATGCTATATTAATGCAGCATTACTTGCTGTTTGTATGTGCTTTGATGTAATACCCAGTAAAAATATTTAAAAAACATAACATGAGTCACTATAAGAAACCCTTAAAGCAGGGAGTCTCACAGTATGTATTATGAGAAAGTCTGTTACCACTACATGACAAAAGGGGTAAACTGATCTGGCTCCCTGTGGTCTGATTCCAGCTCATGGTCCACATTAGTGGGTGAACCATCCAATGCTTAGTGATTTTGTTCCAGAGAAAAGTGATGTCACTATGAATGCTTGACTGTCACAGGTACTCAGACTTGAACGTTGCTGAACACTGGCTCTCCATGAATAAAGGCCTTTGTTAATGTTTTGACAAGAGAGTCTGCTGAGGACCTAAGCAATTAGACATTTTATTGCGAGCACACTATATAAGTTGAAATAATGTAAATTTACAAAAAAATGACAGGCAGTCTGGTCCTAGGTTCACTCTAGCTGCATGGTGTAATGACTGAGAGAACAGGGTATCTGGTTTTTGTGTGCACTATATAAGTACAGTGAAAGGTCCAGAAAGGTCAGGCTGTCAGGGGCCATGCCCAAAGATTAGGCCAAGAGTATGCTCAAGCCAAAACACAAAACTAGAACAAGAAACACCTGCCAACACAGCTCTGACACGCTGCAAATGTCTGTCATGGGGTCTCAAAGTACTCAACACTAGCACAAGTTCTGACAGAACAAAGACAATCCTGTAGAAACATATGATAGAACACAGATAGTTCAGTGTAAATGTGCTCCCAACAGCATACTAACACACACAAACTTCCAACACAACATATTAGCCCTATAGGCCCACATCCCCAATATATCTATTAACAACAATAAAACGTCAGATGTCATCACACTGCCTGATATTTACCTCAACTCGTAAAAAAGATCAGTCTGTTCTCAGCGATGGGTGGCTAAGGTGCTTAATACAATTAGTCAGCTAAATTAATCACAGTCTAAAGGGACTTTAACTACATAATACGTAAGTTACTCGAATGTAAAATTCGGAGGCATCTTCCAAGGTTTGAGAAATGACGGCATTGCAGGTACAGTTTAATTATGAGGCTAACAAGGGCTAACATTAGCTAACAATGGTAACTATAAAGTCTTAAAAATAAGAATAAAAACACACAAATATGACAGTAATGATATAACAAACAAAGTAATGAATCTTAATGGAAAAATTGACATTATATTTAATGTTTAAATTGCTTTACACATACATTCATTGGGAACATTTGAACTTGTTGTCCTATACCGAATGCTAACTGAAAAAGACCTACCCTGAAATGACAAAGTCGCTAATAATGAAACACTTGAGACCAAATGTCATTGAAGAGCAGCAGGGCCATACAGTACATGTCCCATTTACAGCTCAAAGGGCTGAACTGCAAAAGGGGGTCACACTGTATTACCCTTCTCAGTGGCAATGCTAGCTTCGCAGAGTGGCTCAGTGAATTGTTAGTCCCTATCACTAGAAACAGATAGTGCACATGTACTCCCTGCCTCTTTCTGCAGTGGACAATGTCTACACTGGTGCCGGGCCCTCCTGCTTTCAAAAACAGGGCACGCCAGCCTGAGTCACTCCTTTTTCTTTTTTTGCTTACAGATAGCAACATTTTTCCTCATTTTGGGTGATGTGTAGGTTTGACAGCTAAGCATTAATTTCACAAAAAATGCCAAGAATTCACAAGCTCATTGGGAGATGAATCTCTGAAAGAAAAAAGATAAATGTCCATCTCTATCCTGACTGAAAACTCTGCAAAGCCAAGGAACTTAAAATAAGCAAGAATTCTATTTCAATAATACTGTAGTGAAAGTACACAGGGATCCCCACCAAAATGGAGGCACGGGTTAAAAAGAATGGATTATACACCAACATTTAGACATGTTTACTTCAAGTCTGAGTGGAATTTGGCATAGTCAATGGATACTAACTCATGGCCAACAGAACCCCTATTAAGGAAGGGAATGCAAGCTTCCCACCATCTAGAAAAGAATAATAATGAACCTGTCCTTTCAGCAGGATATAACTTTTGACCATTAAAGAATGCATGAGCAGGGAGAGAGAAGGGGATAATCTTACAATGTCTTACTGGATTCCAAGACCTGCTATGATCCCGGACCAAGACAACTTTGGCTGTGACAAAACAGTGAAGAATCTAAACAAAGTAGATGTATGGATTTTCAGTTGGAAACAGTAATCGAACTACAAAGATTATAAAAGTTCAATACGTTCTACAGAAAAATGTGGATTATCTGGCATGTTATTAGCCTGTCTGAGACGAGCAAATTCCTAGTCAATATATGCTGCTACCCAGGTTCAACCATCAAAAGGAAGGCCCATTTCCTCACTCTGAAACTCTTAAGACACTCATGACGAACATATGTTAAATTATCTTCAAATGTCAAAATACTGAAACACTGAATTAAACAGAATGAATGATCTGCATCCTCTTCAAGGAAGCTAGAACTGATAGAAGGCAGGAAATTCTGAGATCCTTTTATTCCAGGTTTTAACACTAGCTCCTGTCAAGAGGGCCTACACACTAGCCTGTGAGCCATTAAGAATGCAATATGATAAACATGTTTGCTAACCTTTCCCAAACAGAAGATTATCTATCCAAAGAGGTCAAAGTAGCCCACTTTTCAGAGACTAGTGCTGCACAGACAACTTCAGGATTGACAAAGGTGGGAAGCTATTAGCATCAGATGCCATAAAATTAACATAGAAGCACTTCTGCAACAAAAGTCCGGATAGCAGCTTTACAAACTTCAGCTACAATTCCCAACTTTTCCTTTGAATGGATAAGTCAAACTCCACTCCTCTAAAAAAAGCAGGGAACAAACCAAACTTTCATCCTTATCCTGAGGAGGTCCTGGAAGTACCAGTCATGGCAAAACTGTCAAACCTCTTGAGTAAATCTCAGATCTCAAAGTCTGCTGCCAGATTAATAATCTGTTCCCTTTCCTCACTAAATATTTCTCTTTGCTATGTGCATGCAATGTAAAGCAGGGGGTGAAGAGGGTAAAGGTAACAGAATGGCAGAGAAGAAGGCTGGCTTTAATAGGACCCAGAATATTTGGTACTGGGGTGCAAGTCAATAAAGAGCAATGTGAGAGATTGACAAATCCCCAATGGCTACATTCTTAAGTGAAAGCACAGAACACTTATGGCCAGATTATGACTTTGGCAGTCATACCGTCAGCCTGCTGCGGCGGGGGTTGAGAAAATGCTGCCAAGTCAGCAGCATCTTAACCGCCACATTACGAGTTTCCCGTGGGGCTGGAGGCGCAGTCATGGCAACAGCACGCTTCGGCTCTTTTCTAGAGTTGGAAATCAATGCCCGACCATACTGCGGTGCCTCCAGCCAGTCAGGCACACTGTTTCCTTGCATCATGTTGATGAAGTTAAACAGTGTGCGCATCGACCTTATGGCGGCGGAGGCCACTACATGTGCACCAGCTACGTTACACAAGGGCACATTCACCCTAGAGCCACTTATTTGGCTTATTACATGCCTTATTGCCGACTTTCACATGGCGGTGTCCCTACTATGAAATGATTGGCGGAACGGTGGGTCATGACTAGCCCGGTGGGAAAAATGTCGGGACCCCCTTCTTTGCCCGCCTCTGCCTCTCCCACAACTGCCGCAGGACCTCTGGTATTGGCATGGGTGGCCATCTGGAGGTGCTGCTCCCCACACACCTCCTAATTGGGAAGTCAGAACGCCAAGCAATCAATCAAAGCATTTGGAAAGCGCACTACTCACCTGTGAGGGCCTCAATGCGCTGGGGAGGGGGCGCTACTGCTCGAACAGCCAGGTCTTGAGGTGTCTCCTGAAGTTAAAAGGTCCTGTGTCTGTTACAGGTGGATGGGAAGAGTGTTCCACGTCTTCCCAGCGAGGTGGGAGAATGATCTGCCACCGGCGGTCGTTCTGTGGTTGCGTGGGACGGTGGCGAGGGCAAGGTCAGTGGAGCGAAGCTGTTGGGTCGGGGTGTAGAAGGAGAGCCGTCTGTTGAGGTATTCTGGTGGGGTGTTGTGCAGTGCCTTGTGAGCATGGGTGAGGAGTTTGAACATGACATCTTGTTGATGGGGAGCCAGTGCAGGTCTCTCATGTGGGCTGTGATGTGGCTGTGGCGGGGGATGTCCAGGATGAGGCATGCAGAGGCGTTCTGTATTTATTGCAGTCTTTTCTGGAGCTTGGCCGTGGTTCCTGCGTGGAGGGCGTTGCCGTGCGTTGCCGTAGTCCAGTCTGCTGCTTAAAAAAGGCTTGGGTGACCGTCCTTCTGGTTCCAGTGGGGATCCATTTGTAGATCTTCCGAAGCATGGGGAGGGTGTTGAAGCAGGAGGAAGAGAAGGCGTTGACTTGCTGAGTCATTGATAGCGATGAGTCCAGGATGAATCCCAGGTTGAGTGCGTGGTCGGTGTGTGTCGGTGGGATTCCCAGTGTGGCAGGCCACCAGGAGTCGTCCCAGGCGGAGGGGGTGGAGCCGAGGATGAGGACCTCCATTTTGTCAGAATTCAGTTTCAGGCAGCTGTTCTTCATCCATTCAGTGATGGCCTTCATTCCTTTGTGGAGGTTGGTTTTGGCGGTGGCGGGGTCCTTGGTGAGTGAGAGGATCAGCTGGGTATCATCGGCGTATGAGACGATGTTGAGGTTGTCAGATTGGACGATGTTTGCGAACGGAGCAATGTAGACGTTAAAGAGGGTCGGGATGATAGAGGATCCCTCGGGTACGCCACAGATGATCTTGGTGGCTCCAGAGTGGAATGGAGGGAGGCAAACTTTCTGGGTTCTGCCAGTGAGGAAGGAGGTGATCCAGTCCAGGGCTCTGTTGCGGATCTCTGCGTCATTGAGGCGTATGCGCAGGGTGTGGTGGCAGATGGTGTCAAAATCGGCGAGAGGTTCAGGAGGATGAGGGCCGCGCTTTCGCCGTTGTCAAGTATGGTCCTGATATCACCAGAGGCGGTGATGAGGGTGGTTTTGGTGCTATGGTTGCTGCAGAATCCAGATTGTGACAGGTCCAGAGTGTTGTTCTCCTCGACGAAGAGGGCCAGTTGTTTGTTGACAATTTTCTCTATTACTTTTGCCGGGAAAGGGAGCAGGGAGATGGGCCGGAAATTCTTGAGATCCTCTGGGTCCACCTTGGGTTTCTTGAGGAGGGCGTTGATCTCGGTGTGTTTCCAGCTCTCCGGGAAGGTGGCGGTCTCGAAGGAACTGTTGATGATCTTTCGGAGTTGGGGTGCAATGACGGATCTCGCTTTGGTGAAGATGTGGTGAGGGCAGGGGTCGGATGGTGAGCCAGAGTGGATGGTGTTCATGATTTTGATGGTGTCATAGTCATTGGGTCCAGGGGAGCAGGAGGCTGGTGTGGCTTGGGGGGCAGTGAGTCTGTGGTGTCGGTGGTTGACGAGTGGGTCTGGGTATTGAAGCTGCCATGGTATGCAGAAAATGACGGCGGTTCCCTTACCGCTGAAGTTGTATTGGGCCCCTTAGTCTTCTACCAAGGGAAGTTGTCTGTTCTTGGCTTTGCTAACGAAACATTTGTCAGCAAATGAAACCTTCTAAGATTACTGTTCTGTTTCAAGCAGAGATCTCTGACACATGTCCAAAAAGTCAGAGCAGCAAGGATGTAGAATGAACCAAACTTCCCATTAGTAGAAATTTCCCATTCCTTGAGTAGCAATTTAAAATGGTCCCCATGGGGGACAGAGAGAAACCCCTTAACTGAAGAAGCTTACTTGTTTCCTTTATACACAGCCACAGCAAAGGCACATTTTCTACTACCAGGGCCTATTCACTGTTTAAGACTTGAGGCTTTGAATTACCCACAATGAGCTTAAGAATGGCTTTTGTCAGCAAATGCAGGCCTTACAAAATCCTTGGGCTTACTATCACATGTATGGGCCATCTGTCCTACAGAATGAGAGGTCCACCTTCCCCTTAGCTGGAACCGCAAGAGGCAGATGCCTTAACCCCAGAGATATGTAATGAGCCACAGTACACTACACAACAACAGTTCCAGTATAAGGCCATTAGGTTTGACACCAGGGGACAGTTGCTAAGCCAGTGGTTCTCAACCTGTGGTCCGGGGACCCCTGGGGGTCGGCAGAGCCTCCCCAGGAGGTCTGCAACTGCTTACAAAACTTCAGTGATATTAACAGATTAGGAGCCCAGCTTTCAGGAATCACTCAGTGGGGGGTCCCCAGATTCCAATAGTGATTCAGTGGGGATTCCCGGGTTCCAGTATTGATTAAAGGATGTCCACAGAAGTGAAAAGTTTGGGAACCACTGTGCTAAGCTAAAGGATCACAGCTGACTCCCATGGCTGATCAGCAATAGTGTCAAACTTCAATAGGTAGGACAAGGCTTTGTGTCTGCTATTGCCCCTCTATTAGTCCCCTCACCCCTTTATGAGGGTCACTCAGTGGGGATAGAACCTCAATAACATTCAGTGGGAATACAAGGCAAAGCCTTGGTGGATTCCCCAAATAAAAAGCTAGTGCAAGTTAAGGTAGAGAAGGCCTTTTGAGCACATAACAGGTATGACAGACAAGGTTGTAAAGCAACAAAGAAGACAAAGAAAGTCTTGTGCTATTCATAAAGAAATCACACAAGTACACTGTTCACCAACCTGATGTACACTGCCATTTGAAATAAAAAGTATCCTTAAATGCATAGAGCTCCTAAACAATAAACATAATAAAAACAAAAATAAAGTTGCCCATTCTAATCATTTCATTAACCCTTTAAAGTTGTTCATCCACACCAGTTATTTCCTTTTGCATGCTTTTCTTTTTAAAAGCTTTGCAGTTAGCAATGAACTAGACACTCAAACATCACTCCTTAATAATTCACCCTTTTCCTGTTTTTGGTGCTCTATATCCCTTAATCTTGAAAATAATTGTTCCAGTGCTTGGAGATGGGGGTTATCTTTTATTATGCACTGTGGACAGTTTTTATCTTGCTTTTACATTGCATGGCTTTTACTGATTATTTATGAGTTGTTCAAGATCAAGTTTTTGGTCGAATAAAGATTGTACTGAATTGAATTGAATTGTTCCAGTGTCTTTAGTTGTTTAGATTTCTAGTGTATGCACAATAATGTTAAGTATTACATAATTTCTGTGTCACGGTTATGTAGAAGTATTGACTTTTATAGGTTTGATATGTAATGGCACTTGAGTCATTCATGGAGAACAGAGTATTCAATACAGATAGAAAATAGCCTTGCTGAGCTTGGTTAGCCTTTGACTTCTTATATTCAGGGGACTTCATCGATTGGCTTGAGACATTGTCAATCACATCTTGGTGGAGCACATGGCGGTTACAACCAGAAGCACTCCAAGATCAGGCATATGCAGAGGGACTGAATACGGCGCTGAAGCAGTACTGGGAAATTAACTCAGAATCCGCGAATTCAAGGGCGGCAGAATGGGAAGCACACAAGGTGGTAGTCAGAGGATATTGCATGTCGTCCTCCTGGGGGGTTAGGCGCACTCTACACATGGAGATTAGCAAATTAGAGAAGGAACTTAGAGCACTTGAAATAGCGGTAGCCGGGGAAGAGACACCTTACACCGCATTAAAAGAGGCACGCACAAAATACAAATAAGCAGACTCCCGCCTCTGCAAGCACGACTATAAATATCACCTGATGCGACAGCAATTGGAGGGAGACAGGTCTGGCAGACTGCTGGCTTGGCTCCTAAAGGGGGTTCGGCAGCAGGCTCCAATAGGGGCCATAAAATTAGACAATGGTGAGTTAGCCTCCACGCAGACTGATATAAACGGGGCGTTCAGGGAATATTATACGAACCTTTATGCCAAACGAGCGGCCTGTACACCCGCGCAGCTCACAACTTTTCTTGCAGGCTCTCAATTAGCACAATTATCGCAGGAAGATATTGAAAAATTGGAGGCCCCATTGAATATAGCGGAACTAGAAGCAGCACTAACACAGATGCCTAGGAACAAGGCACCGGGAATAGATGGTCTCCCACTAGAACACTATGCGAAATACTCGAACCACTTGAAGCCTCACCTGCTGAAAGTATACGAAGAGGCCTGGAACCACAAGGTATTGCCCCCCACGCAAAGAGAAGCCATGATAGTGGTCCTGCCCAAGCAGGGGCGGGACCCCACAGATGTTAAATCATACAGGCCACTATCACTCTTAAATACTGACTGTAAAATTCTGGGCAAAATATTGGCTAACAGGCTGGCACCTGTCATTCACACTTTGATACATGAAGACCAAAATGGCTTCATCCCCAAACGTAATACCTTCCTGAACATCCGTAGACTAATGGGAGTGATGGGAAGTACTCCACCGGGGGCACAAGAGGAAATGGTGTTATCTTTGGACATCGAAAAGGCATTTGACACGCTGGGTTGGGATTTTCTATTTGTCACTATGCGGAAAATGGGAATTGGCCCCAAATATATACAGTGGGTACAAACACTGTACTCCAAGCCACAAGCACGCGTCAGAACGGGCAGAACGGTATCCGACAACATCCCGGTCGCTAGAGGCACTAGGCAGGGATGCCCCCTGTCCCCCTTATTATTTGCTATAGCAATGGAACCTCTAGCTACCCGCCTGCGGTCGATGGAGGACGGTTGGGGTATACTCAGGAACGGGGCGAAGCACATAATATCCCTGTACGCAGATGATGCCTTAATATATCTACGCAGAGGGAGCGAGACAATCCCACCAGTAATTACACTCCTGTCTGAATTCGGAATAATGTCCGGGCTGGTAGTAAACTGGGAAAAATCATGCGTGTTCCCCCTGATTGCACGGACACTGTCCAATAGGGCAACGGCCTCGACAGGGCACCTAAGATGGTGCTTTGATTCATTTAAATACCTGGGGGTCCAAATATACCACAAACCAGAGGACCTCAGGGACGGAAACTTGGGAAGAGCGCTGGCCTCCATCAAAGGGTCACTACGTTTCTGGGGCAAACTACCACTGTCACCAATGGGCAGAGTGGCGATAGCAAACATGCTGATACTACCTAGGCTTCTGTACTACTTCTCGGCGTTGCTGCTCCTGATCCCCAAGAGCTTCTTCCGCGAACTGAATGGAGCATTGCCGCAACTCATATGGGCGGGAGGTAGAGCGCGTGTCGCACTCGCCACACTGCAGCGCCCGGTGACTGAGGGCGGCATGGGAGCCCCTAATTTGTAGCACTATTACGTGGCTGCACAGCTCCAGTGGATAATAAGCTGGATAAACAGACCCGCACTGGCAGAGTCGGCTTGGGCGCTAGCGAAACTGAGTGGCACGCCCTTGGTTGCCTGGCTGGCATCCAGAGCTCCGGGGGGGGCGGCCTACAAACCACTAATGCTGGTGGCGCATGCATGTTGGAAGAGATACATCCAAAATGGTTGTGGCGCGCTCCCCTACTCGCCTCTCGTGCAGCTGGGCGCACTCCCCGGTTGGGCGGGGGGAGAAAGAAAACGATTGTTGGTGGTGTGGGCGGAGGCAGGAATAGAGACAATAGGCGACTGCTTTGAAGAAGGGAAATTAATGTCCTTTGAAACGATATGTGACCTCACCTCAGTAAATCCTGGGCAATTTATGACATACCATGCCATATGCCACTCTATTAAGAAGATGTGGGGGACAGGGAACCAAGAACCTACGACTTCCTCAGCACTGCACCATGTGTTACAATATGACAGCCAGCTGAAGATAGTATCGAACCTATACAAAGCACTGAATAAGCACCCTGTACCCAATTTGGAAAAGGCACTAACTAGGTGGAACGATGTGCTCCCACTCCCGATCTCGCGGAAGAATGGCCACACGCTCTACTTCATACACGGGGGTCTCGAGAAACCCAAGGTTTCGATATATGCAATTTAACTACATACATCAAACGTACCTCTCACCAGCCAGGATTACACGAATGCTCCCCAGCTCAGACCCAGTCTGCCCAAGGTGCCGAGCACCGCTGGCACATTTCTACCACATGGTATGGGACTGCGCCCAGGTGCGTGTGCAATGGAGGGCAATAGTGGAGAAGGTATCGGAACTGACGGGGTTGGCACTTACAGCAGACCCTAAATCCTGTCTGCTAGGTCTGAGACAGAGAGACAAAAAACATAAGCATCTACACAAGTTTATAGACCTAGCTTATGTAATGTACAAAAGATTGATAGCAATGAACTGGAAGTCGGCCACTGCCCCGGATCTGATAACCTGGCACGGCACGATACTGAGATGGGCCAGTGCAGAGCTTATGGTGCTGCGGACAGGGGGGCCCAACCGGCAGGCGGGCAGGGAGGTGTGGGAGACTCTGATAGATAGACTAGAGGCCAAAAGCGAAGAGAAACCGCCATGAACTAGTGCACATGATAACTCTAAGGCAGTCAACCGCCTGTTGGGGTTGCCCCCCACCCAACACGGGGTTCCGCTTACTCGAATCGCTTGACAGACCGGAGCCCCCCGTGGCCGTCTGTGCCACCTGGGGCGATCTACAGCAATTGCTCAAAGCGGAGCTAGCATTCTTCACAGACATAAAAGCCACACAGCCCAGACACCACACACTCCTTTCGATCCGGACCTTCCCCTACACAGCACATAAACACTAGACCCATAAATGAATATACCCAGGCCGGGGCTTATTTGTGTACAATTCATTCATAGCAAGCGATTGTTTAGAAACCGCACTTGTACTCCTTATTAAATGAGCGATTGTGACCTCAGTTAAGTTGTTGTGGTTGAAGTGTTAAATTGTGTACTAATAGTGCAATAGATCTAGCATATTTTGATACTGTATTTGCCAAACGCTGGAAATAGATCTAAAGTGAAAATGCAATAAAAATATATAAAAAAAATAAAAAAATATCCAACTGCAGCTCTAAATAAGAACAACTTCCTCATACTGAGCTTCTTTCACCATCCCATGATTGCACTTTCAATAACCCTCTCACCTTCTTGTAACTTAGGGTCTGATTTAGGTATAGGCGGACAAGTTACTCTGTCATACCGGTGACGGATATCTCATCTGCCGAAATCTAAATCCAATTATTTCCTATGGGATTTCGATTTCAGTGGATTGGATTTCTGTCACCATTGTGACGGGCTTACCTGTCTAGCAATATCTAAATCAGGCCCTTAGTTGCTAGTAACAAATGATTCCCCTTAAGTGGAGATACTGTTCCTTTTTACTGTTGCTGGAAAGACACACTAGCTATACCTGTTCAGAGATGCTAAAACATCTCTGAACAGGTATAGCTAGTGTGGCACACAACCCGTTTGGTTCCCTAGGTGGCAGTAATGTTAAGAAACTAGATTTATTTTTGTTGGGCTCTTTAAATGTATTTGTCACTTGTTGGTTCCTTGTTACTCTGTTGGAATACATTATCTTTCTAAGGATGTTAAGCAGAGCCAACACCAACATCAGCAGCTTCATATTCAGCTCCCCACATTCAGAAGAATCTGTGATACCATTGGTTGGCACCTATGCCAGAGCAGGGCAATGGTAATTACAGACCAAGTTCATCTGTGCCTCCCTAACAGCTGCAGAAGAGGGCTACAGCAGCCTTTTCAAATTCAGCCAAAGAGAAAATCAATTGCTATAGTCTCCATTCCAGAGAGAAAAAAACTGCTAAATAAAAAGTTGTGTCTGGTGGAACAGAGAATTTGACATTACGTTTTGTAACATTTATGAACCTTAGGCCCTCATTACAACTGTGGCGGTAAATGCCACCTACCGCCGTGCTGACGGCCGGCAACAAACCGTGACCGTGGCGGTATTCCGCTACGGGTATTATGACCCACACTGAGAAATCCGCCACTATACAGACATCCACACAGGTCCGCTAGCCCAAAGGTCAGTGATAAATTGGCGGTACCAAAACCAACACCGTTACGCCAACAGGAATACGCCCACAGTATCAGGACCCACGAATCACCCCGGTGGTCTTTCAACTACGGTAAACCATTGGCGGTAAACACCGCCGCACTCAAAATACACACAGACTTACAAAACTACACCACATTGGACAATTCAAATGACTCACACCTGACACACATACACACACCACACCCACACACCCAATCCAATATAAAACACACACCCACAATACCCACAACCCCTTACAATTAAAAAAAAGATAGCTAACAGAGAGAGACAAGCCAGGAGCACCCACTCAATCAGAGCCACAAAACACCATCACCCATATACCATCCAAGCACCTCACACCACACACCCCAACACATCACCCCACCCGCCCTCAAACATAACACTCACACCACATCCATGGCACCCCAAAGACACCCCAGGTTTTCAGAGGAGGAGCTAAGGGTCATGGTGGAGGAAATCATCCGGGTAGAGCCACAGCTATTCGGATCACAGGTGCAGCAAGCGCCCATTGCAAGGAAGATGGAGCTATGGTGGAGAATCATGGACAGGGTCAACGCTATGGGACAGCACCCCAGAACAAGGGATGACATAAGGAAGAGGTGGAACGACCTATGGGGGAAGGTGCATTCCCTGGTTGCAAGACACCAGGTAGCAGTACAGAGGACTGGCAGTGGACCCCCACCTCCTCCCCCACAACTAACAACATGGGAGGAGCAAGTCTTGGTGATCATACACTTGAGGGCCTCGTAGGAGTAGCAGGAGGACTGGACTCTGGTAAGTCAAATCTTTACTACTATCACCCTCCAACCTACATGCCATCACATACCCCCACCCTCACCCTCACTCCCATCACTCCACCACCTGACACATACCCTACTATCACAACCCACCCATCCCAATACCAAGCCCTGCATGCCACAACAATCCATGGACCCCATCACAGACCTGCATGGATAACCATCTCCACAGCATGCCCAGTAGAGAGAATCACCTAGCCCACAAAATAACCACGCACACAAGGCAAAACTGACAGGGAAATCAGAACCATAGAGGGCAACATACCCATGCACAAGATGGCACACGCAGATACAATAACACTGCATTTGCATCCCCACAGGACCCCAACTCAACGTCACTGGAGAGGAGTTGCCAGCAACATCCAGTCCCCCCCAGAAGAGGCCCACAGTGACAACAGCAGCTCTGCACACCTGGATCACAATGACCAACCTAGCCCATCAGGGACCTCTGGACAGTCGGTTACCCTGCCACAGTCCCAACACACCACAGAGCCTCCTCCCTCAGGAAACACCAGCACAGCACCAACTCAGCGGGCCCATGCCACTGTCCCCAGGACATGCCAATCAGCAGTGTGTCCACCACTACAGGGACCCCAGGCAACCCCACAAACCCAGGACGATCAGGGACCTGGGGTCAATGGCAGTGGGCACACAGTTCAGGGGACAGAGGCACAGGACAACAGGGAAGCTGGGAGGACTGCTGTGCGACAGGTGGAGGACAGGCCCAGGGAACCCACTCTCCAGGAGGCACTCACCAACATCTTGGGAGCATATCACCATTTCCCAGGAGACGATGGGCCAGATACTGGCCAAGTTGCAGGAGACCCAGTGGCTGCAGGAGGGACAGTACCTGGGGATCAGGGAGGACCTCAAAAACATCTACACCATCCTGGTCACCATTGCAGGGGTGCTGGCAGACATGGCCAACACCATGAGGGAGGCAGTGGCACACCAACGGGCCCCTGACACTAGCCACACATGAACAGCCCTCCACCTCCTCTGGCGCTAGTGGACAGAAGGCCCCGTCACAGGAACAACAGGCCACCAGCACCCCACCCCCTGCAGAAGGAGAACTACCCCTTAAACAGTCCCTGCAATCCAGGCAGAATTCAGAGAACATTGCCAAGACCCCCGCCAGGAAATAAGACTCTCCTGAATGTCACCCTTGTGTCCCACTCTGTCACCCTGTCCACCTTGAACTGCCATTACTCCCCTCCCTATGCCCCAATGGACAATGCACCTTTGATACCAAGAGACTGGACTCTAACTGGACATTCCTCCACCATTACCCCAGCCCACTGCACATCCCCCTCTACTTATGAGCACTTAAATAAACACCCTTGGAACAAATACAAATCTGGAGTCTGTCAAATGATTCAAATATGTATTAGTACAACATTATCAAAGCATTGCAAGTCATATGTACAGTTACATTTACATTCAAATGACCTTTAGTGGGCAGCAGTAAACATACCAGGAGCCAGAGTGGGCCACAGAGATCTCAAAATAGAGATGCCAAAGGGTACAGTAAGCGGCCATAGACCTAGGGAAATCATGCTGCCATGTGCAATGTCCAACAGGAAACTGAAATGTAAAGTGAAGTTACAGTGTCTTACCTATGTGTCACTGGAAGTACTGCTGTATTATATTACTTCTGTTGTTCACATCTTCTTCTTCTTCAATGTGAATCAGAGATTCAGTTGCTGTGCCAATGTCTGCTGTGACGCAGTTAGGTACTATGCCATGTGCCCCCCTGAAATGGCAGCTGTCTGACCTCTGAGGAGGGACAAGTGGAAATTAGGTAATTCCACTGGCGTTGTGCGCCATTGCGGTAGGCGGTCGATGACTGCCGCGTAACTTGCATTGGTTATCATTGGGCCCTATGGGACGTGACTGCCATTTTCTATCTATTCACTCACTTGCTACCTGACCTTCAACAGGAGAGGACCTACACTGCTGTGACCTGTGCCTGGAAGCGACAATGGCTCATGTGTCTGGGGAAAAGGCCCCTGTCTTCACTGCAGAGGAGTTGGAGAGACTGGTGGATGAGGTCCTACCCCAGTACACATTACTCTACGATCCTCCAGACAAATAGATGAGTACACTGTGAGCATGATGTGTGGGCCATGAATGTATGGAATGCTGTTTGTGTAAGCCACATGTAGGGGGGGGGTGAGGCGTCCTGGCCAGAGTGCTGCATGTATGGTGGTCAATGTATGTGTGTCAGGGGATGGGAGGGATCTGGTGGGCCATGAGTGTGACGGTCCGGACGGTTAACTAATTCCCTTTTCTGCTGTCTTTTCCATGCAGGTCAAAGGGTATTTGATGTGCCATCGCCAAGAAGGTGCAGACCCTGGGGGTCTTTGACAGGCGGAGCACCCACTGCCGCAAACGGTGGGAGGACTTGCGTCGCTGGGCAAAAAAGAGGGCGGAGGCCCAGCTGGGGCTGGCCTCCCAACGAGGAAGGGGTGCCTGTCGTACCCTGACCCCCCTGATATTCCGCATCCTGGCGGGGGCATATCCGGAGTTGGATGGGCGCTTGAGGGCATCACAGCAGCGACAAGGGGGTGAGTACAGATTCAAAATCATGACTGTGCGAGAGTTAAGATTTACCTGATTGGGGGATGTGGGCTGTGGGTGCCCCTAGGCCAAGTCGAACATGGCAGGGTAGGTCCCTTGTTTGGCAGGCTCTGAAGCACTCCCCCCCATAGTGTTAGTGGGCATCTACTACTGGGCAGGGTCCTGTGGATTTCAGGTGTGCAGCTAATGGTGTTAGCCATTGTACCCCATGGGCTGGTGACTATCTTAGTAACTGGTAGTGCATGGCCTAGTGCATATGGCTGCTCCCTGTGTGTTGTGTACACCAACAGTAGTGGTGCTGCTGGAATTAACCAAGTTTATCCTCTGTCTCTCCCCCCCTCCTTTTTGTTTTGTCACCCTGTCGTTGTGTCCATTAGCATCATCTGGCGGAAGAGCAGAGGCACCGGCGACGGAGGGAGTTGCATCCTACATGGGCCTGGAAGCCGAATCCACTGACGGTAAGGGCACCAGTGGGACGGAGGGCGAGGGGATCACCACGACTGGGACAGGAGGGGACACCACAGACAGCGACTCCTCCTCCGATGGAAGCTCCCTGGCAGTGGCGGACACCACTGTGGCCACCCCAACAACAGGTACAGCTGCCACCCCCCCACCAACACTGCCCTCCCAGCAGCCCCTCAGCGTGTTTCCCGTGCCCGCTCACCCAGGAGGGTGGGCATCTCCTTCGCTCCAGGCACCTCAGGCCCTGCCCCAGTCAGCCCTGCTGCCCTCAGTGAGGAGGCAATTGACCTCCTGAGATCCCTCACTGTTGGGCAGTCAACCATGCTGAATGCCATCCAGGGTGTTGAGAGGCATTTGCAACAAACAAATCCATACCTGGAGGTCATTCACTCTGGCGTGGTGGCCCATCAGAGAGCATTTCAGGCTCTGGCCTCAGCACTGATGGCAGCCATTGTCCCTGTCTCTAGCCTCCCTCCTCCAATGTCCTCTACCCAGTCCCAGTCCCAGTCCCCTCAACCTATCCCAAGCACACCTTCAGACCAGCATTCACCCAAATCAACACACTAAAGTGGCTCAGGCAAACACAAGCACCACATTTCATCTCACAGGCACTCACACAAGCACCATCCTCATGCAGACACACCAACATCCACTGCCTCCACTGTGTACCCCTCCTCCTCCTCGTCCACCTCCCTCCGAGTAGCATCTCCACTCACACCTGCATGCACTACATCCTCATCCACTACCTCCATCACCAGCACGCCCATCACAACACACCCCTCACTAGCAGTCACCACCCCCACATCCATGCACACGTCCCCTGTATCCTCACCCAGTGTGTCTGTGACCCCTCCTCCCAAAGTACACACATGCAAGCACCCACCCACCCAACAGCCATCCACCTCACAACAGCATCTAGCCCATGCACCTGCACCCAAACTCAGCAGACAGACACCTCCTACAACCACTCCCTCTTCCTCCACTCCTAAACCCTCTCCCTCTTCCCGGCCCACTATCCCTAAGGAGCTTTTACTTGCAAACTTTGACCTCTTCCCTACCACTCCCCCACCCCGTCCTTCCCCTCGGGCCAAGGTGGCCAGAACCCAGCCCAGCACCTCAGCCACCAAGTCGATGTCTGCTGTGGTTCCTGCAGCTATCAGAAGCTTAAAGGAGGCACCCGTCAGCCCAGCCAGTGTGCCACTAACCCCTGCCAAGCCCAAAACCATTCTGCCACCTGGCAAGGTGAAGAGGGGGACAGAATCTGCCAAGGGAAAGGAGCCAAAACCACCCAGAAAGGCCACCTCAACGACTCCAGCTGCCAGACCCAAGGTCACACCACCATCTGCCAAGGTGCGGAAGGGGCACAAAACACCAGGCAAGGCACTTCAGCCGTCCGAGGCTGCAGGTGAAGGCCTGGTGGCTGCCAGCACAACCTCCAGCACCGCCACCTGCACCGCAGCCAGCACCACTAGCAGCACCGCCGCTAGGACCGCCGCAAGCTCCGCCACCTGCACAGCCACCCCCACCGCCGCAAGCATCACTACTGTCAGCAGCAGCAGCCCCAGTGGGCAGCCGGTCCGAGGCTGCAGGAGAAAGGCTGGAGCCTCCCTGCACCACTGGCAGCACCGGGGTCTGCATCACGGCCAGCGCCACCACCTGCACCGCCGCTAGCATCGCCGCATGCCCCGCAGCAAGCACCGCCACCTGCACCGCTGACAGTAGCACCACCACTAGCAGCAGCAGCCCCAGTGGGCAGCCGTCCGAGGCTGCAGGAGAAGGGCTTGAGCCTCCCTCCATCCCTGGCAGCACCCCCACCAGCACCGGCACTACCACCAGTTTGCAGCCGTAGCCGTCGCAGGATGGAGTCTAGTCCTGCCTCCATGGACTATCATGCAACCTGGTCCCTGCAAATCTCATGCCTCAGACACACAGGTGAGGGACTGTGAACTGCTACACCCCAAGTGTTGCATCACTGGGCACAAAGCCCCCTCCAGAACCAAGAACCAGTGGAAGAAGGCATCCACTCACCCTATCCTTGGCAGGATGAAGCACAATGGGCACAAAGCCCCCTCCAGAACCAGTATTGATATGCATCCACTCACCCTATTCCTTGGGAGGATGAAGCACACTAGGCCCAAAGCCCCCTCCAGAATCAGTGGAAGAAGGCATCCACTCACCCTATCCTTGGCAGGATGAAGCACACTGGGCACAAAGCCCCCTCCAGAACCAGTGGAGATATGCATCCACTTGAGATTTGTGGCCTTGCACTCCCCAGGACCAAGCAGTGGGCAAACCACCCACTTGAGAGACTGTGCCTTTGCACTCCCCAGGACCAAGCAGTGGGCAAACCACCCACTTGAGAGACTGTGCCTTTCCTGTTTTTAAAATTATTACGTATATCTGACTATTTCTAATATATCACTGATTTGACTCTATTCCTTTTGTCCTTGCGTTCTTCCAGGGGGTTACAGGGTGTAAATGTAATGTTGTTGCATGTGTTTGTGTGTATGGTGTTGTAGGTGAGGGTGGGGGTGTTGCGTGTGTGTGTCACTCTCTTTTTCCTCCACCCCTCCCCTGTGTACTAGGTGCAGTACACACTGTGGTCGTCGCCGCCGCCGTTCGTACTCCTGGTAGATGAGGAGGTAAACCAGCATGGGCAGGACCTGCAACTCGGGCTCCATGGCGTCCTGGTTCTTTGTTGAGTGTCGAGAGGTGAGTGGTTTCCATTCCAAGTCCTGTTTCCGCCGTGCTTTTGATGGCATTGGTACCGCCCCTGAAAAGCTGGCGGATGGGCGGGTTGTGATGGGGTGGGCAGTACACTGACTTCCGCCTGTCTGTTGGCGGTTAACTCCATGGTGTTTGTTGCTACTGCCGTGGCGGTCGGAGTGTTAAAGTGGCTGTCTGTGTTGGTAGTTTCCTCCTTGGTCTTAATCCCATTTTTGTTACCGCCGGCCTGTTGGCGGTATTAGCGCCGATTTAACCTCGACTGCCGGGGTTGTAATGAGGGCCTTAATGCCAAATCCTTTGTCTCCCCCACCCAGCCGCAGGGCTTCAATAAACAGTTGTGTCTGTTTGGACTACACAGTGTAGTTTATCACTCCATTTTTTATTAGCAGCAGCATATCAAAAACCTCCATTAGAAGTGGCAAGCGAAGTGGGGGACGGAGCATAACATAATTATTTGGTATTGTTTCTTAGTGCCCAATCCGTCCTTTCTTGAAATCCCTGAATTGGGAAAGAAGATTTTGCTCTGCAGTGCAGCTGAAAAACAGGGAAGATTATCATATGTCTTGGCCACTTAAGTGTTCACCCACCCATGTGTGAACATATTACTGTCAAGATGAAAATTTCAGACACTTTGTCCTGTCGAGATGTCAAGGTCAACACTACATTTTTCTTGAGGTTTTATAATTCCAATGTTATTTCATAAAGCTGCAGCTCTTAAAACATGCATGGTAATAAAACAGAAACATTCAAATGTTCTTTCCAATATGCATTAAAAATGTCCCTATTGCATACACCACATCAAAGTGTTTCTTTTCGCTAGCTTGCTCTATAGCTAGCAGCCCTAAAATGCAACTTAAAAAAAAGACGCAAATAAAAAGAGACAATAAAAACAGTATACACTCAAATGTTAAATGAGTCAAAGAAAAGGCAATTCAGACGACAAATACATTTCCCATTGTTTGATCTTACTGCTAACATTAACCCCCAATCCCAAAGGGACTAAAGGCCTGATTAGGAGTTGTGCATCTGAACTGCTACAACTCCAATACAGCGGTGGTGAGGCTGCGGTAATGTCAGCAGCCTCACTACCACCGTATTACGATGTTTCCACAGGGCTGACCAATGGAAACGTTGTATTACAACGTTCCTGCAGGTCAGCTCGGTGGAAACAGTGCGGCGGCATTGGCCTCACCTCTCTTAGGGAGCTGAGGCCAATTCCATCGCACACAGCACCCTCAGATGCGCCTCTGTTGCCACCAGCCTTGTCCGAGCAAAGGCCCCGCCATGAAAAGGCTTGTGGAAAGGGAAGTTGTGCTCAGCACGGTGGTGCCAAACTCGGCGCCGCCGGGGCTGACCATGACTTTGACCGCCGCCAACCCGTCGGGATCCCAGATCCCAGTGGAGGTAGCGGTCTCCTGGTGGTATGAAGGCTAGGATCATCATTTGGCAGTTGGACTGCCAGGCCTGTGATGGTCCGATCGCACGTTTGGCTGTCCGTGGACCCTCAAACTCGAAATTAGGCACTAAGGCGGTCATTCCGACCCTGGCGGTCATGGACCGCCAGGGCCGGGGACCGCGGGAGCACCGCCAACAGGCTGGCGGTGCTCCCAAGGGCATTCTGACCGCGGCGGTACAGCCGCGGTCAGAAACGGAAAACCGGCGGTGTACCGCCGGTTTTCCGCTGCCCTGGGGAATCCTCCATGGCGGCGCAGCTTGCTGCGCCGCCATGGGGATTCCGACCCCTATACCGCCATCCTGTTCCTGGCGGTTTTGGCCGCCAGGAACAGGATGGCGGTATGGGGTGTCATGGGGCCCCTGGGGGCCCCTGCAGTGCCCATGCCAATGGCATGGGCACTGCAGGGGCCCCCGTAACAAGGCCCCACCATGATTTTCAGTGTCTGCCATGCAGACACTGAAAATCGCGACGGGTGCAACTGCACCCGTCGCACCCCTTCCACTCCGCCGGCTACATTCGGAGCCGGCATCCTTGTGGAAGGGTGTTTCCCGCTGGGCTGGCGGGCAGCCTTCTGGCGGTCGCCCGCCAGCCCAGCGGGAAACCCAGAATACCCGCGACGGTCTTGTGACCGCGCAGCGGTATTCTGGCGGCTCCCGCCGGCCCTGCGGATACCGCGGCCGGCGGGAGTCAGAATGACCCCCTAAGTTCTATTCTCATACTAAGCTCTAAATCTGGTAAAAATGGTTTGGAAACAAGCAAAATATGTAACACAATTATGAGAAGGAAGCTATGTTGCTATCAAGGCAATCCGTGGTTTTATATTTTTTTTATATAATATTTTACATTCATGGAAACAAAGTCAACCTAGAACTTTCTGTCCTAGCAAAGATGTAACATTTTTTTCTAATTGCAATAGAGACCCGTGATGGAACGGACAGTAAAGGTATTCACTTCAACATAGTTGTTAGTTTCGTTTTTCAAACTAATCAACACAGGCAAATTTCTACTCAGTCAGTTACAATTTTATTAACAATAACATTTATGGAACAACGTTTCGCAAATAGGGCACAAGACAAAAAGCCTTAAAGGCGAACAGCCTGAATCATTGCAAAATATAGGAGGACAAGAACATTCTTAATAAGTCTCCAGTTCCCAGAAATATTTGCATCCATCTAATATCAAAAGTTTGGTCGTGTATAAAAATATGGGAACACTTTTTTCAGGTATTGCTTTCACAAAAGGGGTTATAGACAAGCTGCCTATAATTTATTAAGTCGGATCAAGGAAGCAGTGATACGCTATTTCTTACCTTTCATTTTAGTCCATTGGCTATCCCCTGATAGATTACTAGAGAATATCATTCATAACCAAGTCATTTGCAAAATATCCTTCCAATCTCTTGGGAAAAGTACTTTGTCTGGGCTAGCCCTCAAGGGTGATATGCTACAAATGTATTTAGTGATCTCATCCTTCGACAACTACCAGGCTTTTATATTCTACTTTGTGACTGACAGATTCTTGTGACTTCTAAGTAGAGTGGAAGAGATAATGGCTCTTTGAGCCAACATATAAGTCTTACAGGAGTTGCACCTGTGACCAGTTTTTTACTTCTATGCTAATGCCACGAACAAGTAACAGAACAAGAGTACAACTATGTTCTCATTCTCCCATCAGTATACTAAACCAGTTACTACACCACCATATAAACTGAGTGTTTCCCACATTGCTCCCCCACATTCTTCTTACACATCTCATCTAGTAATGTAGTCACCAATAAATGTAGCCAGCCAGTTCACTCAAGCATCCAGCTATACATCCAGTCGCTTGATCACTCAGTCATCTAAACACTCACGCATCAAAACAGTGATCCCAAAAACATCAACCGTATTGGCTTAGTCAATCCTTGTACGTCTTATTGTGCAGCCACACCTTTTATGGCTTCCAAATAAATATCCAGTGCAACACCAAAATGTTTGGTTCACCCAGACAAACTAGAAATGGTGATGGGGTTTGTACTTGTTACACATTTTTATAGTGTTGTATGTGTAGTTTATTGTATGTTTTTAATTTATAGACCAAGGAGCATACATACTCCCGCAAATCTATTCACATAATTGTGTGCTTAATTTCTCTGTTTAGTGAAATCATATGGGCATTTCAAAATGGTGTTTTACTCTTCCTTTCTGGTAGGGTCACCAGTTCTCATTCACTTTCCTCAGCAGACGAGCCACCAAACTGTCAATACTAGCACTGACAATCTATGATGAATTTGGAAGTTCCATGTTGCAAAACGCAGTAATTAACGAAGGAAAAAACACAAGGGAAGAATAATGCAATTTATTAAGTAAAACTAGTGTGTATACCATTCAGCAGTTTGCTGAACGCTTCGATAAAATTTATTTTCCCCAGGGTTCCGCTGCAACCCCCACACCCCTCCACAATTCATCCAATTAATGGGCACTCAGGCATATTCCTGTTCAAGGTTTCAGATCTTGATGGAACAGACACTGTTGCGCAACAACAAAGAACACCAGATACCTTGGTCGGGAACCTGGAAACTGACCAAATAATGACAATAGCTCTATCAGGGTGACAACTGATCTATCAGAATGGCACCTTGTATAATGGCACAACAGACCCAGTTGATGGGCAGATCTAAACTCATTAAGCTAGCAATGGGAAGTACATTTGTATTTTGCATTTTGAGAATGTATAGAGCACATTATACTCAAGGGTGTGAAGGCGGTAGCAAAGAGAGAGAGAGCTTCTACAAAGAGAAGACCGGGCCCATCCATTACAGAAGCGAGAAAAGCCAGGTTTTCAACTGCTTACAAAAGGCAGCATGGGACGTTAGATTTGCATTTTGAGTAGGTAGGGTATCTCCACAGCTTTGAGGAGGCAACCCAAAAGTAGCGCACCCCCTCAAACCTGGCTTTTTGAAATCTAGGTACTTCCAACTTCCTGAACGAGGGAGACCTCAGCTGTGTATTGGGAATATACCAGTGGAAGCCCATTGCGAGAGCAACGGCTCCTGGTGATTAAGAACAGTGTGAACCAGACACAGGGCTTTGACGGTCACAGCCTTCCTGACCAGCAGCCATGGCAGGGATTGAATGCCATCTCTGATCAACTGATGTTTAGGAATGTCCAGAACTAGTCGAGCAGCCATATTCTGAATAGTGTGAAATCTATTTAGAGTGGCTTTATGAATATTTAAGTATATTAAGCACAGGGTACTGCAGTAGTCAAGCTCAATGGAATAAGACTGCAACTCTGAGTTCGGCTGGTATCTGAGGGAATATGTTTTTGAAAGTTTTGATGATGAAGAAACAGGAGCTCACGATCATCTTGGTCTGAATAACAAAGGAAAAGGAAGTGTCTAGAGACCGGAAGAGGTAGTGGTCAACAGAACTCTGGCCACCACACCTCAGACCATACAGACATTTACTCTCCAAAAATCAGGGTCTCTGTCTTGTCAGCATTCAGCTTCAACCATTTCTCTTTCACCCAGTTGTTTATATCAGTCACACAACATTTGAACCTTTCAGCCACCTCAGGTATGTAATTTGATATTGAGACAGTGTTTTAGGTATCGTCAATGTTAGAAAGTACTTGGAAACTGAAGGACCTAATCAGTTTGGCTAAGGGGGCAACATATAGAATAAACAATGTAGGGCTGAGGGAAGAGCCCTGCAGAACTCTGCAAGGTAACTGGAAAGAATTTACCCTAAAGTGCCCACAACTCACAGTGTGAGACCTGTTGGTACGAAAGGACTTCATAAAGGCCAGGACAGTGTCCCTCAACACCACCTGGCTCAGTCTATGAACCAGGTGGGATGGGGTCACTGTGTCAAATGCAGCTGAAAGGTCCAGCAGCACCAAGATGGCCAAGCCTCCCTGACAACAGATAGCATCAGTCAGCAGAGTGGATTCCGTGCTGTGGTCACTCAAAAAAAGCATTGTGTGAAGGATCCAAAAGATCCTGGGGAGGCCAAGAACTCCGCCAATTACTGACTAAGATATTTTTCAAATATCTCAGCTGTTGCAGGTAAAAGAGAGATAGGGCGCAGATTACTTAAATCCTGGGGTCACCATTAGGTTTCTTTTTAAGGGGGACAACCATACCCTCCTTCTAGGATTAGGGAAAAAATTATTGTTAGGAGAATTGGATTGTAAACCGTTTAAGAAAAGTGCCAATCTGATCCGGTACCAACTTCAAGATTCTGGGAGGACACAGATCATCCGGAGAACCAGATCTGAATGGCAGATGAAGCTTCTTAATTTTCATAAGTGAAATAGGGGGTAAAACGGGTAGTGTGGCAGTAGATGCGTGATTAGTCATCTCCTCATCTTTATCTGTAGGGGGGCTGTCCTCATTTGAATTTGAACAGGAAACAATTTTCAAAATGTTATCACTGTTACAGAAGCCTTGGCAGCTTTCAACGACTTGCTAAGCCAGCGGAGTGGAGAGATTATCAATCACTTTGAAAGTTCCTTAGGAGAATTGGTGGCTCACCTTATTTTCATAGTAAAATATGAGGATTTAGCTAAAAAGATAGCACATTTATAACTGTGCATCAGTTCTTTGTGATTATCTTTTTCTTCAAAAGAAGGAGTAAGCCTCCACCTCCGTTCTCGCATCCTGCATAAATGTCTGAGCTCTTTCAAATCCTCTGTGAACCAGAAAGAAGAATCTCTGGTTCTGATCCCATTCTTAGAGGCAAGGGGGCGATTTGATTGATGGCAGTCTCTACCCATATGTGAAAATCATCTGGGGTATGTTCCAGTGACTACTGTTCCTTTCTAAGGATTCACACAGAGCCACTTTTATGTTTTTAAGAGGAAATTGTATTCCACCTCCTGAACGTGGTGATATTCCTCTGCACCTGACCTCTGTCCTTTTGTATAGTAATTTTAAAGGGTACCACTAGATGGGCAGTCCAGCACAGCGGGATAAGATCTCTCACCCCTAACGCCTCATGATTAACAAAGATGCCCTCTAAAGTATGTCCTGCAATATGATTGGTGAGTTCACCATTTGCTTAAAGCCAAAATTATTCATAAGTTCCAAAACCCTATTCCACGACCCTACTAAAGTCAGTACAATCAGTGTCCTCCAAAATGGTAAAGTTGGGGCAAGCAATATAAGGGTCCAATGCTAGGCCCCATGCCTCGATAAACTTGATGTAAGAGCCCGGTGGGCGGGAGGGGGCGAAAGACCAAGAGCCCTGAAAACATGGATTTTATATTAACTCAAATTATGAAGTGTGCCATCTCATAAATGTGAGGTGGGCTAGGACATGTGAGCTTTACAGTGCAATTAATAGAGTTGTTAAAAATCATTGCTAGACCTCCACCTCTGCAAAAGGGACAACTAGCCTAGCAATGGCATAATCTGGAGTTAAGGCCACTACTAGATCAAGACCCGAATCTTCTCTCACCCAGGTCTCTGTAATAAACAGACGTCTATGTCCTGGCAAATAATCAACTCATTGACTTCAATGCTGTGCTTAACCATGGACCGTGCATTCATCAAGGTGCAGGGGATCTGCACTAGACCCTGCATCTTTCTTTAATGTTAAGTGTGGGGGTGCCATAATGCCATTTGTAATGCGAACAGTGCTGGAGTCAGGACGGGGTTAAAAATATTGAATTCTCCCAGTAGTGGCTCACGGGCCACGGAAGTGGCAGGGAGGCGCAGGAGGGGTGTTAGGAGGGAGGGAATAAAAGTTACATTTAATTTTTTTAAAAAAACCACTTACCGCCTCTGCCACTCCTTGTTCTGCGATGCTCCACTGCCTCTGCAGGCACAGGCTCCCAGCCTGCACTGCGCCACTCCTGATGCTGCTCAGAGCAGCATCAGGATTGGCTGGGAGCGCCCAGCCAGGGCTGGAGAGAGCCTACAGCGCACGCATGTTTGGCTGGCCCGAGACGGCTGGCCAAACACGCATGCGCAGTGAAGGGGTTTGCTGAGCACTCCCCATCAGTGCATGTCACCCCCTTGGCGCCGTCCCTTTCAAAGAAAACTATAACAAACATGGTTTATTATCGTTTTCTTTAAAAGGTTTTGCAGCTGCTGTTGCAGGCGGGAGGGCGACGCTTCTCCACCCACACGGAGGAGCCGCCAATGCATTCTCCCCCCCTCAATTTTATAATGCCAGCCCAGGAACTCTGCATGCGAAGCTTGATAATGCTTATCCTCCATGTTTAAACGGGCAGCGTACCTTCTCCCTGGCGCCATCCAGATGCGAACAGGCACGGATAACTTGCCTTTGGCATGTCTTTTATCCCCACAATACACATCACATGTTAATTAGAGTACTCCTCAGCTCCTCTCTGTGGCACGAAAAATGTGACTGAAGGAAGGAGGCAAAGATGTCGCTGCGGGATCTGACAGGCGCCGCAGGACAAATGAAAGGGGACCAGCAAGAGCTAAACCAAGCCGGTGTATCCAAGTGCAGACAAGGTAAATAAAGTAAGCCGAAATTAAAAATCAGGGAATCAATCATACGATTAGCAGCAGATTAAAAACAGAGTTAATTACCCCCTCCAATAATCTAAAATGCAATGTGTGGTAAAACAAAATGAAACAAAGTAATAGACTAATAGATCGCACAGTGTAGAAGCTCTCAACTAAGCCGACATCCGCGCATCAGCGCACCTTTTATCCCTAACACTGCACATCATGTATTAGCTAGAGCACCCCCAACTCTTCACCGTGGCACAAAAAATATGGGTGTTGGAAGGAGGCAAAGACGTTGCGTTGGACTCTGACAGGTACCGCAGGACGAAGGAAAGGGGACCAGCAAGAGCCAAACCGAGCAGTTTATGGAATTGCAGACAAGGTTATGTAATCCAAAATTAAAAATCAGGGAATCAAATGATTAGCAGCAGACTTAAAACAGAACTAAACCCCCCTCCAATAACCTAAAATGCAACGCCCGATAAAACAAAGTAACAGAAGAATAGATCTCACAGTGAAGAAGCTCTCAACTAAGCTGCCCTCTGCGCATCTCCACACCTTTTATCCCCAACACTGCAAATCACATATTAGCTAGGGCTCTCCTCACTTCCTCACCATGGCACAAAAATATGGTAGACAGGAGGAGGCAAAGGTGTTGCTGTGGGCTTTGATAGGCACCGCAGGACGTATGAAAGAGGACCAGTAAGAGCCAAACTGAACCGGTGTATCCAAGAGCAGACAATGTAATATGAGCCGAAATTAAAAAGCAGGGAATCACACAACTAGCAGCAGACTTAAAACCGATTTTTTTTTTTTAAAACTCCAATAATCTAAAATGCTATGTCTGGTGAAAAAAAATAAAACAAAGTAATAGAATAATAGATCTCACAGTGTTGAAGGTCTCAACATGGTTTAGAACTCTGAAGGCCCCATTGATGTCGGGTTCATGATACATGCTACATCCAGTGCCAGGTGGTCAGGGTGCATCAGTTAGAAGGCCACAGAAAAGCCACTCAGCATATGCAAGCAAGAGAATAATGCTTTTGAGTACCAACAAACTAGTACCAAGCCTCAAAAGGCCTTGATGCTGTGAATCAGACTGGAGATCCCTAAGTGTCCCTTAATTGGGAGCCTGGTGAAAAGAAGTTCAGTGAAAACGTGATGCAAGGCCGCAGAGGAAACCTCAGGCATCAAGACCACATACCCTGAGTGAGTGAGGATTTGTTGCTAAAGAGCAAGATCAGTGGTAGGATTTTTGAGGGCCCCTAACGCTAGAGCAAGAGCTGTGGTAGGGCACCATGCAACAGCTGCAGTAGGACATCTGAGGGCACCACAGGCTGTAGCCTACTTAAGGGTAGCACACAGCACTTTTAGCAAGATCAAGGTATGTGGTAAAGGAGGGCAGCACAAGACGACACGAGAAAAAGTTTACTACAGTCCAGCATATGACCAAAAAAACACCTAACCAAAGTTGAGTCTAATGACCCATAATACACACATCTGGGGCAAGGAGGCAAAGATCCCCAGATGCCTTAGGCAAGGTACATGGAAAAGATTAATACCCATCTCATCTTTTCTTTCTATGCAAATCAAAAATCCTTGGCAGAAGGAACATCTTAAGGTGGCGGTCTGATGAGGAAGATCAAATCACTTACATGGATGCAGGCCGAAAGAAAGTGACTAGGGCCAGAAGAAGAGTACTGAGGCTCACCAGTGAGTCAGTGAAGGAGGAATCGACTGATCACAACAAGCCAGCCATCGGAGCTCTGAACCGAATGATCCTGAAGTATCAGAGAAAAGGCACAATGACAAGCATCCAGTTGTTAAGACAAATAGCATCTCACCTGAACATCTTAAAATGTACTTGGGTGTAGGGACAAGAGCTTTAATAATTTAAACACATTTCTGATTGGCTAAAATGATCTTTCATGATCTTCATCCAAGGATGCAAACATCTTACAAGCCTGGCAGAAGGCCACAAGAACATACCAGCAACTGAGACTGAGGCACTCATGGACCAAACAGGCGAGTTTGTGTAGGAACTCACAGGGGCAACCAGTCTTTAAAGATCTGTACAAAGCTTTCTTGTCCTCTCGTAACCCCGCAGCAGTGAGGAGTGCTAACGTAACTAGTGTCAAAGTTATGCGCCATTTAATGGGAGATACAAAAGTCTCAAAGGAGCAGAATATTTTTCCATATTTTTCTCATGCAATCCCATTACAAACCTGAGCACAGACGAGGTGATTTTTAATGGCACAAACAAACATGTGCCTGTCATGTTTACTAGTGTTTTCCAAAAGATTCCAGGGACCTCCATGTTGGCCATGCATGCCTGCCTAAAATAAATACAAGATGAATAACATTTGAGGTTCACTAACAACTCATCAGCTTACATTCCACCATTATGATGTTATGCACCACAAAGGAATGCCCCCAAAAGATTGTGGGGTGGTGCACTTTAAATGAAACTAAACATGCATTTCATTTGTGTGTTTTTTGGCGCGGTTTCTTCAGCCGGAGGGTGGTTATATGACAGAATTGCCGTTAACACAACAGCTTCCTGCCACATGGTCCTGTTTTCCTAATGGCTTCAGAAACTTTATATGGAAAAAATGCATATTTGTTACTTCATGTTCCAAGCCTCTTACACTACATACATAGGCTCGTGATATTATAGCTCTGCACGGGAATGCTTAAAGAGTACTGCCGAAAATTATGTTCAATCTGACTATGAGTCAAGCCACCAAGAAACCTCAAGGGCGTACCTTGATCAGTAAGATTGAGCAGGGGTGGACTCCAGGTATTTCAACTATCATATTAAAATACATTATACCACAAGCAGGGGGCATGAGAGGGACTTGAAGGACAGTGAAAAGGAACAGAAATGCAGATTGGCAGGGTACTAAGTGAGAGAAAAATATTTTGTAAACTAACCAACATTTTTAAGACTTTCAAAACAGTGTGTGTGTGTTTTTGTCTGTGTGCATGTCAAAAATACTGGTGATATCCGAGACACCACCATACCCGACTGAAAGCACCTGCACCCAAATATTTAGAAGAAAATATATTTATTAGAGGATTGTAACACCCCAAACGCTCCCCCAGCTATTCCCCTTAGGAACCTACTTAGCGACGTGTTATTCAATTGTCTTTTGCTTGAATGTAAACCTACTCCTCCACAGTGCAGCACTGTAGAGCAGTCACAGAGGCATTGAATGCATAACAGACAATTTGGTGGCATTTGGAAGTAGCAGTCCAGGCAGGCAGTAAGGGGTTTCCTGGCACGTACAATTCAGGAACGCAACCTGACAGGAGAAGCAGCAGGAATTAACTGCATTCCTGTAGACAGAGATGGAAATAAAAAACAAGCACCAACAAAGCTAAAAATGATCGGACTTGAGATACTGTCTAGAAGCTTCTGAAATTAAACATGAAAGTGGGCTTTTGTTTCCACATTAACAGACCTGGCCCAAACCTGTATGATCTGTCTTTACATGCCCAAACGATAAGCATAGCTAGAGTCCAATTTTATTTTTTGAATAACTATTGTTTTTTTCAGTTTACAACTGCTTATTTCAATCACATCCACGGTGGACATCACCACAGCCCGAGGTGGTCCCCCTAACATCGGACTGCCATGGAGATACAGTGTGGTTATGGGCTCCACGGGCCTTAGGTGAGCGGCCATGTCTGCTGATATACTCTTTCAGCTTAGCAAGAAGGAGAAAAAAAAACACATTGAGAAATGGTACATAAACTAAAAAGTGACCTGTACTCTTCCGCCGTTGCGGATGATCCGCATCGGCTAAGCAAAACTTCCTAGGGATCCCCCAACAAGTGAGCAACTCCCTCCTCATCCCTCCCGCTGTGAGTGCTATTGGTGTTAAAGCCATAGTGGACTTGAGGGCTCTATCATCAGCTCTACCTCCTTCCAATAGCACCGTCCGCGTGTGACTTCACTGACCATAAGGAGGCCAGACCTGGTCCTCAAAGCGCAGCCCATGATACTAGGTTCAATGCGGCCTATCATCATATCCCACCTCTAATTTTATGATGAATGCGTCTCACTCCATTATCCCCACTGCCTGCCCACTCTGGTGACAAGCATTATGAATGGTGGATTGCTCCGCCCTGCTGACTTTTCCAGGGCTTCCAGCCATTGTGTCACCGACAGAGGCTCAGGCACCTTCCAGGACACCGGAATTCGGCTTTTGTATAATATTAGGACCAGACTGACAATCCTGTACTTGAGTCTATTCTTTTTGTATCTAGGCATCCAAAAGGCAGAGTCCAGGATCAAGTGACAGGCCTTTTCCCACCAGTTCTCACAACTTCATTAGTATTGGTCACCAGGAGCACTGTGTGCCATGAACTGGCATGGTCTTATACCGAAACTCTCAGTCATATTCGGGAACACACATAACTGTCCCAGGTCATACATATCTCCCACTTGGGTGATGCCAGTCTCAGTCCATGGCCATCTGTCAAATGTTGTTGTGGATTCCCTAAATTCTGGTAGTAATTACAGAGGCAGTTGCGCAGTTTACAGGCATAGACTGCCTTTTAGTTGTACATATTTAGCCAGCACCTCTTTGCAGCTCTATGACGTTTGGACATTCCTGTGGTCTGCTGCCTAGGGGACAACAGACATTCAAGAATTTGGTTATATCCTAAAGCATGCCAACACCCATCTCCTCCTTCCCTCTTACCTGAGACCGGTCTTCTGACACGTCTAGGCTCTTTCGAACCTGGCCCTAGTGCCTCAAGGCCCCGCCGGGTACCTGCTGCTTCTCTCACCTTCCCTCAGCTCCTTCCCCTCTTGGGCCCTAAGCTCTCCCTTTTACACTGTCTTCTTGAATCCCCTTTCTTTCTCTCTCTCTCTCTGCTCCACTGCACTCTCTCATGCTTTGTGGCATCTTGCGCAACTTTCAAGCTTTGTGCTCTTTTTGGCCTCCTTCCATGCCCTCTGCTTTTTTTCAGTGCTCTCTCTGTGCTCTTCTTTAGACTCTCACGTTTTCGCTCTTACACACTCCATTCGCACACTTGGCTTCACGCTCTTCATGATACTTTCCTTTGTCTTTGAACTCTTGTTTTTGCTTCTTTTTGCTACTTTTTGCTACTTTTTACCTCTTTCTTCCTTTTCTGTCTTTCTCCTACTCCCCCTTGCATCCCAGGCCCTTCCCCCCTGTGCTTTTTACCCCACTCCTTGCCTTCTCTCTCATCATTTTCCATTTCCAGCATCTTCTTCCCGCTCTTCCCTAGTCCACCCATCTCCTCCCTGTGCTCCTCTCTCTCAGGACCTATTTAATAGCAGCTGCTGGTGACCGGGCGAAAGGCAAGCCTGTGTGCACCCATTCGCACCTGGACCACTCCCAAATCCACAAACCCTGGTCTGACCAGCCGCCAAAGCCACACTGCCAATGACCTCCATGCTCTAAGCCCTGGCCACCACTACTGCTGCTGCCATGCTGCACCCCACACAATGGTAGGACTTTTTACTTGCTCACTCTGTTACTTTACCTGTGACAACACTCCTGCATGCACTACCCCTAGAGAGGCCTGTACATGCACCACAACCCGAACACCTCCCCATCTCGCTTGCATGCTTATCAACACACGTTCACTCAGTAAACATGTCACCGAGACCTAGGACCTCATCAAAACACATGCCCTAGACTTCTCTTCCTCACCAAAACCTGGCTCAACCCAGTGGTGCCATCCGTCATCGCCACAGCCATTCCGATGGGCTAAAAGATAGCATGCCAAGACAGACCACACAAGCCAGGAGGAGGCTTTGCCATCATCCACAAGGACATGATTCACTGCACTTCATCCGCTGTCAAGAATGCACTGTTCATGGAACACATACATATCAAACTTCAAACAAACAGAAATACCACCATTAATGACTACAAACCACTTTCTGCAACCTCATCACAGACTTTGTGGCCCCCATCCCCATCAGCTCAAATGACTTCATCCTCCTTGGTGACCTCAACTGCCACATCTACGACTCCACGGATCCCAACTCTGCAGCCCTGCTCAAAAGCTTTGACAACATTGGACTTATCCAGCTCCTTCAGGACTCAACACACAATGCAGGACACACCATGACCCCATTATTCACCCCCAATGACAATATCAAATTCAGCCACACCAACACGCTCACCTGGATGGACCACTCCATCATTCTCTTCCTCATCAACACACCAGCAGCCACCACTCCGACTATACACTGCACCACCAGATGAAGCTGGAATACAATAACCAAAGCAGACTTGATCAACATCATCAGGACCAACCAACCATCCCCACTGATGATCTAGACAATGACATAACATCTTTAAACAAATGAATATCTGGTGCGCCAATGCACTAGCATCCCTCAAACAGACCAAACAGAGGAGAACCAACAATTGAGCACGCTAGTAAACCGATGACCTCAGAGAGTCTAACCGCTGCAGCAAAGTACTGGAAAGGAAATGGAGAATCCTTGAGGACACCACTGCCAAAAACACAAAGAAGGCCATGCTCAGATGCTACCACCACCAAATCAGAGAAACAAGAAAAACACCCTGGCACTGAGGATAGAAATAGAAACCAGCTCCACCAACTGCTAAGAGCTTTTCAGCATTGTCATAGAATCTCCAACGTCTTCCAAAACAAAATCACAAATATCTACAGCAACTTGAACCCCAAATCTGAAGATAGGGGTGGCTCAATCGCTACAGCGAAGGAACGTTGCCCCACTGGCTGAGCCAGAAGCACAAAATTAAAACAATAGTTTTCTATCATTTCATTTTTCTGCTTCTGGCACAGCAGTGCAGGGAGAGGAGGGGCTGGGCCACGGGAGGTGGGAAGGGGGAGAATGGGAGAGTGCACCTAAGTGGGCATGCGTATTTGGCCGGCCTTATGAGGGCGGCCAAACACACATGCACACTTAGGTTTCTCCAGCCTGGCTTTGTACACAGCTGAGCTGCAGAAACAGTACACACCCTAGGCTTGTGCCTGAGTGGCAATGACTGCTGCTCAGACCAGTCCTGACGCTACTTACATGCTACATTTAGCATGTAAGCAGCACCAGTATTGCTGGGGAGCCTGTGCTAGAGGAGCAACGAACAAGGCTGCCGCGTCCTTTAAGGCAAGTTCAATTTCTTTCTTTTCTTTTTTTATTTTCTTCCCTCTGTGTCTGCCCCTACCCCTCTTCCCTTGTGATTTGCCGTCACTGCCTGAAGACATCATTGACCAACCACCCAGCACCACAAGCAATGATAATCACCTAACTGGCTAGACACCACTAAAAAGTGAGGACACCCGCAATCATGAAATCCATCCGTTCAGGAGCCCCAACAGATTCATGCCTCCACCACATAAACAACTTAGGAGGATCCACGATTAGCTCTGCCCTCAAATCTATTATCAATACATGTAAGCATGCAGAAGCCAACACCCTCCTGAAGAAACCATTGGCAGATCCAAACAAACTCAGCAACTGCTGACCTATCTCACTACTACCTTTTCCCATCAAAGTCATGGAGGTGGCGATCAACAAACTCCTCTCCAGACACCTCATCAACTACTGGACAGCAGATGATCAGGTTTCCACAGCAACTGCAGCTCATAGAATACCCTCATTGCAGCCACTGATGACATCCAGACCATTCTCGACCATAGAGACACTGCAGTTCTCATCTTGCTCGATCTCTCCACAGCCTTTGACACAGTATATCACTACACCCTTGCTTCAAGGCTGTGCCACAGTGGAATACAAGGACCACCTTTAAAGTGGATTGCCTCCTTCCTCACGGGCAGAACACAGAAAGAAAGGCTCCCAGCGCACACCTCAGAACCAAGGAAACTCATCTGCAGAGTCCCACAAGAAACATTTCTCAACCCAACACTCTTCCAAATCAACATGAAACCTATTGCAAGCATCTTCAGAGCCCACGGATTTGACATCATATCCTACACAGTTGACACACAGCTCATCCTATCCCTGACAGATAACATCAACACCACCAGAAATAACTTCATAAACTGCATGATCAGCATGGTAGACAGGATGAAACAGAACTGCCTGATGCTCAACACAAACAAAAGGGAAATATTGATCTTCATAAACAAGAGCTCGCCCTGGGACTTCTCCTGGGGGCCAGTAGAACTAGGACTCACGCTAATCCCATAAGAACAAGCCAGAAACTTAGATAGGACTTATCCTGGACAATAAACTCACCATGGCACCTCAGGTAAATGCTGTCACCACCTCTTGCTTCCTTTTCCTATGAATGCCTTGCAAGATCATCAAGTGGCTACCCCAAACCAACAGACACACTGTCACTCAAGCCCTTATAATGAGCAGGAAGGACTACGCAACACACTCTATGCCAGAATCCCGACCCACCTCACAAAAAGACTCTAAACCATTCAGAACACTGCCGCCAGACTTATCTTTGGCCTCCCTTGCCACACCCACATCTTGTCTCACCTCATAGAGTTCCATACCCATCAGTCAACTGTGATCTACATCTGTCTCTCTCTCTGTCTCTCTCTCTCTCTCTCTCTCTCTCTCATTCTCTCTCTCACTCTCTATCTTGCATATATCCCATGCATACACGAAGCAGAGCTGGAGGTTGTGCTTTTTCCTACATCACCACCAAGACCTGAAACAACCTTCCCCAACACAGTAGGACGTCTTCGACACTACTCGACATTTGCAAGAAGTTGAAGGCCTCGCTGTTCAACTAATTCAATGATCTCTTCGGATGACCCATAGTTACTCTCACTCGATCTACAAGCCTGCTCAAGTGCCTGAATACCCTCACAGGAGACAAGTGCATTCAACAAATGTATTTACCATAAAATATGCTACTGCATTTCATACTAGTCCTACTCCCATCTCATGGGCCACTGGAGCTGTGCGGTTGCATAGCACCACTTGTAGTTCAGTGGACCAAGGCCACCATGTACGAGTGGGAGTTGAGTCTTGCAGAGCACTATTCTTTTACACTTCCCTTCCCTAACGAGGTCTGAGAGCATGGTGTGTGGCTCTACAAAGAAGTTCTATTTGAGCATCACTGGGATGGTTGAATACAGAGCAATTGTGGGAGGATCCCCAATTATGGCTGTAGCCACCCAGCCTCCTGGGGAACTACTAAAGAGAGCACCAGAATGATGTTGACAGTTGTAGGAGTAAACCAGTGCCCCACATTTATGACACCCCAAACATTTGAACACCCCAAAATGTATCTCATTCAGGTTTCCCACAGATTAAATTGAGCATCAAGGCACCCACTAAATATCAATTAGCAGAGAAAAACTATTCAGATTAGTAATAGGGCTTGCTCAATAATTGAGTTCTAGATCAATAAAAGCTAACAGGTATTATTACAAAAATCAAAAATAAGCAGTCAATTGCCACAAAGTGCTCTCAGATGTAAAGTTATGCAGAGTATTAGGAAATATTCCCAAATGAGCTCCAAAATTAAAAGGGAGTTGGGCAGCATCCCTAGCAGCAAAGGAAAGCTCAGGAAAATCTATTAAGAATTCATCCCAAAAAATCAAGAGGCTCTGCAAGATCATTGTGGTTAGAAAATCAGAACACAAGAATAATACAGATTATTACCTTAACACATAAGCACCATAAAATTTCCGAAAAACGTATTCAACACCCTCATGTTAATTTCATCCGGAGATGTTCTAACTAATATTAACATTTACACAATATTACTTTCAGTGAAATAATAGACTAGTGAGGGCAGCAGGAGAGACCTTGGCAATGTTACAAGTCATGGAGAACACAGAAACGTTCATGGGAATCAACGTAATCACAACAGTGGAAATAAACTTCTACTTATCAGCTTGACTGTGCTTTGCACAGCCTTAGAGAGAAGATGTGAATGGGGGAGAGAGTAGGAGTGCATGACAGTGATGGCATCCATCTTGTCTAAAATGGATTTTACATTGAAACATGGCATAACCAAACACATTAATAAACACACTTCAGTTGATATTACAGAATTTGTTTCAACTGCAATTAGATCAACTCAGCCTATATACATGTTGCTATATCTGTCAACTCTTGGCATGGTTTCCCCTTTCTTTTTGCTTCTGACCTCCTGGTTTTGATCCTGTGCTGAATTTCATCTTTGCTTGCTTTAGGACTCTGGGCCCTCTACCACTGTTGACTAGTGGTAGAATGCAAGTGCTCTCTGTCTAAATTGCATTGGTGAATGGTTTATCTATGATTGGCATATCTCATCTACTAGCAAGTCCCTAGTATAGTGCTCCATGTGTGCTCAGGGTCTGTTAATTAAATGCTAATAGTAGGCCTGCAGCAGTGATTGTGCCACCTACATGAGTAGCCCTGAAAACATGCCTCAGACCTGCCACTGTAGTGTTTGGGCGTGCACTTTTAAACTGTCAATTCAACCTGGCAAGTGCACCTACTTGCCAGGCCCAAAACATCCCTTTTACTACATTTCAGTCACCCCTAAGGTAGGTTTAAGGCAGCCCTATGGGCAGGGTGTGGTGTATTCATAAGGTAGGGCATATACTGGTGTGTTTTACATATCCTGATAGTGAAACACTACTACATTCGTTTTTCACAATTGCAAAGGCTATCTCTCCCATAGAGCAACATGGGGAATGTCTTAACATATCTTGTAAGTGTATATTCCCATTGAGAGACGATAGAGATCTATAGTTTGGGGTCTCTGAACGCACAAATAAAAAATACATCTTTTAGTGAAGTTGGTTTCTGAATCGTAGGTTTAAAAAAGCCACTTTTAGAAAGTGGGCATTATCTTGCTTAACCATTCTGTGCCTCTGTCTGTCTATGGAATACATGTCTGGGTCAGGATGATAGTTGGGCTGTTTGTGCAGTCTCTCTAGACAGTCACAAAAAGGAAGCTGAGGTGTGCCCTTCATATCCTGATGGCCCATCACCAGGCTGATGGGTCTTCCTGAGCTAGAGTGGTGGGAGGAGCTGACACTTGCACCTGAATAGGGTTGTGCCTGTCCTAGCACAAAGCAGTCTCCAACCCTCTGGAGTGTGTCTGGGGACAGGGCAAGGAAAGCAGGGTCTTGGGCACCACAAAGACTTCTCTTTGAAGTTTGCCTACTTCAAAGACAGAAATAGGTATAAGTACTGGACCTCTGACAACACATAGTTAGAACACTTCTGGACTGAGGACATTCTGCCAGGAAGAAGGGCTGGATGCTGTAGGAGGAAACTAAACCCTACCTGCTACTTTGTTGTGTTGGTCCGCTGTTTGCTGCTTCTGTCCTGAGACTGAAAGGACTGGACTTGGCTTTCTACATCCTGCTTTCCAAGGTTCTCCAAGGGCTTGAACTGAGCTTGCCTCCTGTTAAGAAGTCTCAGGGCCATCAAAGACTTTACCTTCCAGTGCCTGGGCTTTCTTGGTGAGAGTCTTGCCTTGTCAAGTGGTGCCAAATACAGTTCCTGGGCCTTTGGAAGTGGGCTCTGGTGCCACAGAGAATAAACTAAGCACATTGAATCCAGAGCGACTTCAGAACCGGCGCTCTGATTCTGTGCCACTGCCTGCACTGCAGCCGCGGTCTCCGTTAAGTGCAATGACCGCGAACTGCAATATAGGCCAGATGCTGCTGCAGTGCCTCAGAAGTTCCACCACAGAATGAGTCCCGAGTGATGTGTCACCTATGTACGTGACACCCGACTCTGCCGCAGCACCTGTGGCCCTCTGGTGTGATCGAGAAACCTTAAAGGCGACGTCTTGCATCTTGACCTGCTGGATTCATCTACCCCACCTTGTCGTAAGGAACCGACGCCTGCCCACCAATGCCCCTGCAACCACAAGGAACCGACGCCTCACCTTTCCTGCCCAGCAGTAAGGAACTAACACCTCACCTTTCCGGCAGCAGTATGGAAACGACGCTGCACCAACTCCAGCAACGCCTCACCTCTCCAGCTCCGTACAACATCTTTGTTTCCTCATTGTTTTCCAAGGTAGTGTACCTGGGGTCCATGCAACTCCTTGACTGGCCCTGCACCCCCTCACAAGTGGCGTTGAACTGTTGCAAAAGACTCCTTCAAGACGCAGTGATAGCCCCAGTTGGATCTATTGTGTTTCTAACTGCCATACTAAGATTTAATCTTTGAAAAATATTATCTTTACTTGTGTATTTTGGATTTTTGTTGTTTTCTTCTCGCTTTACTCAAATAAATCTTGGCTATTTTTCTAAACTGGTGTGGAGTACTTTTGTGGTGTTTTCACTGTGTGTTACTGTGTGTGTATGTGTGTGTGTGTGAGGAGAGTGTGTGTGTGTGTGTGTTTACACAAATACTTTACCCATTGCCTCCAGGATGAGCCTTACTGCTTGAGCCAACATCCAAGGGGGTGAGCAGGGGTTATCTTACCTGTGTGACTCCTTACCCTGACTAGAGTGAGGATCCCTACTTAGACAGCTTGCAAACCTCTGCCAACTACAGACCCCATTTCTAACAGATGTATTCATGTATTCATATACAAAAGAAAATATTAATCATCATAATTCCTGCACAAAAAAGAAACCTTGTAAAACCATCTAACCCTGTAAAAAAAAAAACTGCCTTGGACGCCGTAGCTGCTGCGGCGTCCAAGGCAGCACTCTTCCTAGATTTCCTCTTACTAGGGCCTCTGCGCCATGAGACACGTTCACCTCTAGGTATTTAAAAAAGCTGGCCTCTCATGTCAGCTTGGTACATGGGTGAGCGGCCCTCTCCAGTGTCTGATGTTACTTGAGTCTGAATATTCCATATTTGGCCCAGTTAAACCTGAAATCTGAGAATTCAGGCGTCAAAGTGGTGAAAGACTCTAGGGGGTTGCAGAGGTACATAGTGGCATTGTCTTCATATAGGGAGCTTTCATGCCACTTCACCATCCCCCGAGGGAATTCCCCACTTCGAACCTCTCTGGCATAACAGACACACCAGTGGCTCCATTGCTAAGGTGAATATGATGGGAGAGAGAGGGTATCCCTGCTGTGTGCTGTGGTCAATCTCTAAAACTTCCACCATAACCTTTCCAATTTGCACTCTGACCAGTGGTCGTGTGTACAAATGCAGCAACCATCGCAGAAATTATGGTCCTAGTCCCAGCCTCTCAAGCACCATCTGGAGGTCATGCCATCCCAGTGTGTGAAAGGTCTTTTCGATGCCCAGAGACACTGCTACTGCTGTCTCCCCTCCACTCAGTCTGTGTTCATCAGGCCAAACAGTCTTCTTACGTTCATGAAGGTATTGTGGGCAGGGATGAATCCCTTTTGGTCTGTGTGGATCATGGTTGATAATAGTAGCAGGAGCACCCCACCTCCTGTTCAGCTTGCTTTATTTCCCTCTCCAAATCGAGCACCTCGCTATGCAATGTGCACCCCTCACTCCAGGAGGTCCTGATATAGTGCACTCTTATAACAGCCTTGAAGGCATCGCACTCAATCACGCCATCCATAGTGGAAACCTTACTGTCAGCTAAGTATTAATAAATATGTCTGCCTATTTGATCGAGGAAATAAGCTGTCCAGCAGTGCCTGAGCTCCCAGCCTCCATGTTGGAACCCTTGCTCTACTCTTCCTCTGGGATCATTCAATTTCAAAGGATTATGGTCACATAAGGTCCACCCAAGGTACTCTGTACTAAACAACCAAGGTAACATGGCTTGATTGCAGAGCCAATAATCTAATCTGGTGTGTAGCTGATGGATTGAGGAGTAAAATGAGTACTCTTTGGCCTCGAGGGTGCAAGTGCCTTTAAATGTCCAACAATCATATGGCTTCTAGCCAGTCTTTAAAGCACTGCAAGGCCTTGTACCGAAGAGCACCAGGAAATGGCGGCACCGAGCGATCAGACGCTGTGTCACCCACACATTTGACACAGGGGACCCTCAGGTCATGTAATAATACTGGGACCAGGTTGCTGAAGAACTCTGAATGCTGAACATTCGAAGCATAGATAGCAAAGGTCAAAGAGGTTCACCATCCAGAAAGCCATCTACCTCCACATACGCTGAATATGTCCTTACATATAATTGACCCCTCAACCTTTTAGCTATTTTTCTAACTTCAAGGCCAGTCATGTGTGTCTGCTGCAGACAAGCAAAATGTATGTCCCGGCTCTTCAAGTAAATGTGTATTCCATATCTCTTCCGGGGAGTGGACATTTTCCAGACGTTACCGATTAAAAAGTTAGAGTGTTCAGCCAGGGTCCCACCAAGTCTCAAGGGGCACGTGCTTCCTGACCCTGGGTAATCAGGGATCCAGGAGCATGTGGAGGATCCCAATATCCCTCCAGTAGTCTTATCCAAGTACTAACGAGCAGGGTCAACAAAAAATCAACAATCCCAACATTTGCCTCCCAGTGGATAGCCTCAACTGGGATCTACTAGCTAAACTTTGACAGAATTACTTAAACAATGAGTCCTTCAGTCATCCACTGGTGAGATGGATCTGAGGTGATCAGCAGGGTCAGTGTTTTACTCCAGCACAGGCTGTATTTCAGGCCCCTATCGTCATCCACCATGAGCAGCATACTTACATACAGTGCATCCTTCCACTACCTCGTGGCTCCATGTTGTGCAAGTAACTGCAAGCTGTTTGCATTACTCTTGGCAGGAGTTAAACAAGGCCATTTTCCACCCTCGGGTGAGTTGCGGACCTCAAGGGCTGTCCGGTACTGGGAATTTTGCCTCTGTGTCTCCCACGTAATCGGTTGAGTCTCGGTTTAGTGATGGTGATTCACCTAGGCTAATAACCTGTCCCAGGATGTCTGCTACTACCTTCGCTCTTCCTTCAGCTAACTCCTCCATAGTGGGGTGCCCCTGAGGTCTCCGAGAACAGCACTTACAAGGACGTCTCTACTCCCAGGTCTTGGCCTCAGGCCTCAACATCAGGGGCATGCTGATCCCTTTTGTCAATAGTGCTTCTCAGGCGTCTGCAAGTGTGGTAAAAAAAAAGGGAGTTTGGCAAAGTTTATCAGGGAGTATTATAGGCACAATGCACATAAATGCTTGTTGATCTCCATGTAGATTGAGCGCTGGTGGTGGACTTCAGTGATGTAGTCTAGGTAGCTGTTTATCATTTGTCTATTCATGGGCGATGGCCCTTTGAAGCAGGCCACCTGCAGTATTAATTCCCTGTTCTGGTAGTCAACTAGGAGGGCTACAATTGTTCTAGCTAGTGCTCCTGGCTGAGGTGGATGGCCCAGCACTCTGTGGGCCCTCTCAACTGGAAAAAAAACCTAAGGTTTTTCCCTGAACCACCTCAGCAGTAGGTTTTTCCTCCCTCGGGCGCCCCAATAGTGCAAATGTTATTGCACCTTGAGCATCTCGGAGCATCTTTAGCTCAGAGCTTAAGCACTTTCACCTCCTCCTGTTGGCTCTTTAGTTGTGTCTGTAGTTCCTTGACAGACAGACAAAGAGAAGTGAGTGATGACTCAGTGCTGTCAACCATGTCTGCTAGCGTCCTATGGTCGGCTCTAAAGAGGTCCACTTCCTGCACCAAATATGGAACATGTCTAAGTTAAGATAGCCATGCTCCAGGGCATGGGCTGGTCCCCACAGCATCGTCAGGTGTCCAGTGGGTTCAGCCGGTTCACCCACCCAGTATGCTCTTGGCTAGCTCTCACCACATCTCCTCGGTCCAGCATCGGGCTACTTCAGATAGCACATCGTAAACACTAGCCGCGGGAAGGCTACTTTAGGCCTCCACATCATGTAGACCTCAGCTCATGCCTCCCAGGTCCCTTTGGTCAGTGGTCCAATTAAAGCAGCAGGCGTTCAGGTGGGTTACCTGTGGCCCCAATAGGCCCAGATTCTAGGACTGCTCGGCCCAGCCTCTCTATGCTGTTTGGTCCCGCTGGGGACCCCAGGGTTATATTCTTGCTGTGACGGGTTCTCTGGGCTGAATCAGATGTTTTGGGGACTAGAGTGTGCCCCCACAATCTCCTTTCAGGCAGGTGGCATTTCCAATGCCAGTATTCTTGTTAGGGGACTGTGAGTCCACACGAGAGGCCTCCTTAGAAGGAGCATTCTCCACAACCCACCTCTATTGAGGAACCACTGCTACTGCCTCGGAAATAGAGCAGCCTGCATCTTGTCCTTGCAAGGAAGAGAAACGTGGATAAGCACTGTGGTCAGGCTTAGAGTAGCAAAATGGATGCTGACCAGTAATCTGGAGCCTGCCGATATCCCTCCTCTGCCTGGGAAACGTGCACCAAGGTAGTTGGGCTCAGAAAAGAGCCAACTGCATGTTCTACGAGGGCGCAGCAGGAAGACATCCAATCTCTCATCCACTGGCAGCCTGTTGGATCCTAGGCAGATAAAGCTTACATATTTATTGCACATAGAAGGCTGAAGATGACTCTATGTGTCCCATACTCCAGCAACCGAGAGTGATCAAATACACACATCTTGCCCATTTGGTCCTAGCCATTGCTGCATATTGGGCAGCCTTGTAATGCTGCATCTCAGGTCTCAGGATCCCTCAGTGCCATGCAGCCCATGCACCACACTGACTAGATGCTAAAGACATCCCCAGACAATGGTAAAGCTTGCACCAGCCTAAAAACTTGGCTCTCTGACTTCATATGCTACATGCAACCCATCTCCAGACTCCTTCAACTAGACATCAACAAGTAATAATGCACTAGCGAAAGATGTGTCCAACAGCAGCACCTCAGAAGTGAACCATTCTAGAGAAGTGAATCAGTCCAAAGAGTAATTTGAAACCCAAGTCGAGCTGACTGAAGTAAACTCAAAACAGCTGGTTGCTTGGGTTCTGTGTTTCAGGTATGTAGTCAGTTTTAGTGTGGTGCAAAAGAAAGTATGCCAATTTAAAGAACAACAGGTTTATTGCAAAGTTACTGGAATGTCAGCATGTTCTGGTCGTGTGGATACCTTCTGGCACCATTCTCTTGAGTGTCAGGACAATTCCTGAAATATGGGATTAGGGCATTGCCGCATTGTTACCACAGTGAAGCATGTAAAGATAAGGGGCCAGATGTAGCAAAGGGTTTTACCCATTCTGTGTCTATGGGAAAATGTATTCGTACATTTGGCCCAAGGAGTGTAAAGGCAGAAGTATTGCAAATAGCATATCTGCAACCAGAAATAAAAATTTGTTGTGGAAACACTATGGGCAGCTATTACACATCCAGTAATAGCATATCCACTGTATGTTATAAAACTCTCACATTTGTTCTTGAATTATGTGGAAATGACTTCACAGAAAATTACAGCCAGCTGAGCATCCACTCACAGAATTCATGGTTGTTGCACACAGCATAATTCTTGGTCTTTAAAGAGAAACTGCTGATGCTGGCGCATGTTTAAAAGCAGGGTTTGGAGGAGCAGCAACAGCATCCTACATTTGTTGGCAGGTACTAGACTGACTCCACCTAATAGGAGTTGTCATCATATCCTCATAAAATATTGGTCCTCTGTGGCCAGCGCACTGTCCTACTTGGCTCCGCTAAAGAATGCTTGCAGCCCAATGTGAACATGTGTACTGTTACTCCACCACTTACGAAGCTACTAGTTCATATGAACATAGCGTGGCATTATTACATGGCATTACCAAACTTGCCTTTAGACACACACACTAGCATAGAAGACGAATGCACCTGCAAACTATGGCCCTTCACAGCACACGTGCATGTTGGTTGGCTACATGACGTATGTGGACAATGGGATGACATGCTAGACAGCCACAAGTGCATGTGACACACTAACAGCATATAGGCACATACCACAATCAGCAAAAGGCACTGTAACGGCAGAGGCTACACAAGGCAAGCATCTACACATTTCCGTTGTCACAGGGTCTCGGCAATGCATCACATACATGTTTGTTATTTCATATGCAGCTGATATTGCGGCGCTGGCAGATAAACGCATGTGTCACTCAGCCATAATCATCAGTAGCTGACACAACTGTAACCCCACGCATATGTTCTGGGCGTCTCTGCACGATAGTATTTTCAGAGGTGTGAAGTTGAGGGTAGGCCTATCTGCAAGCAGAGATCTTAGGGGTGCATTTATATTTTGTCAGGTGGCCTACCGTCCGCCATGGTGGTGGAGGCCATTATCACCCGCTGTTTTTAGAGATCTCCACCGTCCGGGGGGGATATCTCTGTCTTCAGTGGAGTCACAGGAGCTACTCTGAGGTCACTTAAAGCTTTGTGCAAACGTTTTTGCTTTGTAAAAACAAACCCCCAAAGCATGAGTTTGTTCTTGTAAAACCAAATATTAATACCAAGACGTTCTGGCAGCTTTCTCCCAGGATATGGTGTCATTTTTAGTTTTTTTTCTCTTCAGGGCTGTCAGGCTTTCCTGACGGTCCCGAAGAGAAACAAATAAACATCAAAGCATCTTGAGGCTCTACATAGGATGGAAGGTCCGATTCATTTATACTGATGGCACCAAGTCCATCGTGTACAGGGCATGGCGGGGCGCCACTGGCAGAGACATGATAGTCTGTCTGACAGAACAGGCGGACTATCAGTTTGGCGGAAAGGGTACGTTTATGCCAAGCTGTAAGTTACATCCAGGAACTAGTGTTTTTCTTGACAGTGTTTTGAGGGTGGCTCCATGTATCTAGCTAAACAAGAGACAGACCTGTCATGCCACAATGGAATCTTTGGTTAGGATTTCCGTGACTGACGTTTTGACAGATGAATTTGGAGAGAGACTGAGAAAGACTAGAACATGCAGAGCTACTGGATATCTGCCAGATATCCCTTGGAGGTCCAGATTTCAAGAAACATCTAAGGCAACAAATAGTAAAGCCGTGCAGTGGTCCTTCCTCGTGCTGTTAGGAGGGGACGATGTTCCTGTATTGATGGCCCAAAGTGCATAAGCCTTCAAGTCTAACAAAAGATGGAATGTACGAGAGACAGGCAACGTTATGAAAAAGCACAAATTCACTTTGGGGATCCTTTGGCTGTTATTGGTGTCATTTGTTGAGTAAAATAAATAATGAGTATTTTTGAACCCATAGAGTATCCTCGATAAATTTAGAGATCCATAAGGTCAGGAGAGGTTTGAAAGACCCATACTGCCTGTGTTTCATAAAACTCTTAGGGCCTGATTTATAGTTTGTTGGAGGGGTTACTCCATCACAACAGTGATGGATATCCAGTCTGCCGAAATATAAATCCCATAGTATATAACGGGATTTATATTTTGACGCATGGGATATCCATCACGGTTGTGATGCAGTAACCTCTCTGCCAAACTTTAAATGAGGCCTTTAGTCTCTTTTCCAACATCATAAGAACATATCGAGAATATAGGTTAGTCACATTCACAGTGCTATGAATGCACTAATATTATCTAACATGTAACCAAAAGCCTTATACGGTCTGCTGAAGCAAGGAGATCATCTCTGCGCAAAGACAATTAAATCTAATGAATTCTGATTGTGGTTGCTTGCCTCTACTATACCAAACATATAATCTCACGACAGGGTATGATTTCATTTATAGTTTTGCTCAAAAGCCAAAAACGGCAAAAGGAATAATTTACAAATGAATTCATAGACAATCCAATAGGACTAATACGATGTCTTATATACAGTTTGCTTTGTACCAGGAATAGATGGCATGGATCTTCAAACTGATAAATTATTACTGTTAACTGGTTTTAAGGTTTAACTATAAACTAAAAAAGAACAGTGGACTTGCTCACTATTCCCAGTTGCATGGGAGTATACTTCTCTAACACTTGCGCGTTGTTTGTTAAAAGAAGAAAACACAGGTGTAAGTGCTCAAAGTCGTAACACTAGTTAGTGATGTCACTGTGTGCAACTTTGTTGGGTATGAGACAGGGGCGTAATGCACTGCTCCACAACCCCTGCGATGCTGGGTGGGTCTGGGGGAGACAGAAAGGAGCTGGACTCCTGGACATGGGAAGAGAGGGGTTAGGGATCTTCAGCACTACTTGCAATTGAGTCTTCTGATTCACGTGGCTTTCTCTTCCTAAAGGTCACTGCTCTAATTGTCTTGGTCCAGTTTCCTAGTGAAACAATGCTCTGAATGTGGGTCTAGGTGTGCCTGGTTGGGTCCTTAGCTCGGGGGCAGCCCTTGTCATGATCATGCACAATTGTACTGCATGTGTGAGCCTCCATAGTTACTTGTAACCTGGCTGTTGCATTAAGTGCGCATTGCCCTGTCCTGCAGTTCTCAACGTAATGACCCTCTCCAGGATGGTCAAACACATTGCTCACCAAAATGCACACTTTCATCGGAGCACTATTTTCAATGAAAACTAAGTGTAGGGAATTGTTTTTTTGTTGCAGTACCTCCCCCCCACACTTTTTGCCTGGTATTTGATGCAACATTGACTGAAGTGCACTAGGTCCCAGCCAACCAGGTCTCTAGTTCCAGTGTTCTTTCCCCGAAAACTGTATGACTGGCAAAACCTTTAGCATCCTCTGTAAGTCCCTAGTAAAAGGCACCCCTGTTACCTAGGGCCTGAGATACTAAACAGGGTCCCTAAGGGCTGCAGCACAAATTGTGCCACCCGAAAGGTCCCCACACCAAGCACATGACAGGCTGCCATTGAAGGCTGCATATCATGGTGCAGACCAAAATGAAAAAACGTCAGACATCCCTGTGTGCCATGTCCCCTAACACTGCATGCAATATATGTAAGTCACCGCTACTTCAGGCCTGACAGCCCAAGGCAGGGTGCATTATATTACATGTGAGGGCATATCTGCAAGAGCATACATGCCCCTGCTATGTCTTTTTTAATTCTCAGATATAGTAAGTGGCCATGGAAGCCATTTGAAATGCATGTGCTAGGCACTGGTCAATACACGTTCCCCAGCCGCATGATGGCTTAACTGAAGATAGAGATGTTTGCTATCAAACATCTCATATTAAATAGCCCACACTTATTCCAGTGATTGATACATCAATACATGCACCCAGAGGACACCTTAGATGTGCCCCCTGAAAACCTACCATCCTCTAGTGTGCTTGCTGATTGGTTTCTGCAAGCCTGCCACCTGAGACACGGTTCTGGCCCCCTAGGATGAGAGCCTTTGACTCTCTGGAGACCCAGAACAAAAGCTTGTCCAGGAAGAGGGTGAAACACCCACTCCCACAGGATGACCTGCTGATTAGCCTTCCTAAGGCAGAAGACCTCAAAGGGCTGCCACCTTTGAAATGTGAATCTGGCTCCTCTCAAGGTTGAGGAAGCCACCCTGTCTGTCCAGAACCCACTTGGCACCTGGACAGGTGGGAAAATTAGCTAGTCAAGGTAGGCGTGCCACCTCAAGGCTAGTACCACCTCTAAGGTGGGCTAAGCCAAGGTGAACATGATTTTTCAGAGGTAGCCATCTTTGAGATGGCCTTCCTAGGAATACTGGGACAAGGGTATGCCCACTTCCCACAGGAAGTAGTCAAATAGGGGGCTTAGTGACCCCAAGGGCCAGGAGCCCATGGGCTACTACCCTGCACAGCTCTAAATTCAGTATTTATGGGAGCCCCTGGCACCGGAGAAGCAGAACCTGATGACCTAAGAAGACCAAGGACACTGAAGAGCTGCGAAAGAGGAGAAAAGAACCAGCTAACCTGGTACCAACCCCGCCGGCCTGTTTGCATCCCTCATGGAAATCTGCACCAAAGTCGACTCGTCCTGCCACTGAGACTTCAGAAAGCCAGGAGGACTGCCTGCATTAGAAAAAGACTCAAGACCTCCAGTGAACAGCGGACCTGTTCTCCAGCAAACTCTGCAGGCAGCCTCCCCTCTAACCGCGACTGGTCCAGTAAGAAAAACCTGACACCTAAAGACACCTCTGCACCCGTCGCCCCTGAGCCATGGAGAAGAGGACCGAAAGGTGCCTATCAGTGCCAAATCATCATGAGGCCAGAGCCTCACTGTTGGTTCAGCCTGATTGGCCTCCTGGCGAGAGCCTGCAGTCTCTTTTCGTAGTAGTCAATCTCTATTAGAACGCATTGGTACCAAACACTGTTCTGCACCCTGCACCGGGCCACCCCTGTGCCACTGGTGGTGTACTGCTGGTGCTGCTTTGGACCTAACCCACTGCTCACCTTAACTCCTGGAGACTGTTCTTGTAAGTCGCTGTACTCTACCTGTTTCCAGAACTTGTTTTACCTCCCATGGGATAACATTGCAGAACTCAGAAATTTCAGTGTCCACTTTTTAAAGTGAAAAGAATTCCTATTTAAAAACCTGAACAATTTTTCTCTGATGCCTAAACATATATAAAAATACTTGCTATTTTTATCAATTGGTGCAGGTCTCCTTTTTGAATTGTGTGTCTCATTTATTGACTATTGTGTGTATTTGTGGATCTCTTGCACTCCTCTGTGGTAAGCCTAATGCTGCTCGACTACACTACCTCCAAATACAGCATTTTGGTACTGCATAGCAAGCCCTATCCACTCACTGGGGAACCCCTGGACACTTTACATGGTATTGACAAAGGGCCAGCTTCCTACAATAAGTTAACAGTACACCTCTGAAATGTGCCCGGTTTATATATCTTGTTCCTCAGCCATTGTCACCCCTAGCTGCCTTTAAATTCTTCACTAAATCCAGAGGCTGGAGTGCGATCTATTGGGAACAATGTTCCCAAGCTTTTTTTCTGTTAAATGTTAAAGTATAAGCATTCCAGCAGGGTTAATGATCTTGCGTTGTCTCACGTTGAAAGGAAAGACTGAGGTCTCCTGCACTCTGAAGATTAGTTTAACTTGCATTTGTTTAGCATTTAATATATGTACATTATATTCTATACCCTCTAGGTTGAGGCTTAACAATATAGTTCCAAACATTTTGTTCTTTTTGGTTATGCATCTGACCCCACCTCCCCACTCATTGGCTGTACCCCATTATGCTCAGGATCAGAGTTCCCATACTTTTTTTGCATACGTTTCAACTATTGATCTAAATCTGAAAATGGAGGTGGAAGGGGACACTGATGAAAGTGTATCGATGAAAGTCTTTATAAGCAAAATCATTCTGAGTCATTAATGTATGAAAGGTATGTATGAAGTGGGGCCTGTCAACAGGCCGGGAATATTTATGATTTACAACTAGAGACAAAAAGGAACGTTGGTACATGTTACCTCAGAAACACAGATATCTCACTAAATAAAGCCTTATGAGCATGAATGTTTTACAGTGAAGCCCCCACAACCTTCTGCATGGAGGAGGAAACTACCGTAAGCTGTAACTGTCCTGCACATTTACCCTGCAAAATGTGGCACGGAGTCTTGGTATACAACCCTGTATGTTGGGACAGAAAAATCCTCTGCATGGTGAGAGATATGTACCCCTTCCCTGAGTACACAACTGTATTGTTTTCTGGATCACTAATGATGATTTTTTGTCATAGGTGAACACAGATCCTGCATGTGGGTCATGACCGAGACCTGTCCTCCAGTTTGCAGTCTTGTTGGACTGGGAGCGCCACCCAAAGAACTTCCCTCATAGTGTTGGCAATCTACAACCTTCATCAGGAGTTACGCAGCAAAAGCACAGTGGCAGCATACTGTGTGGTGATCAGTAGTAATGAACAGACTCTTTTTACCTTGTGTTGCTGGAGTGAGGTCTACAGGCTCACTCACCCTAGTCCTGCTGCTGTGTGCTTAAGTCACCCCTGGCCTACATCAAGTTGATGTGGAAGTGCGTGCATGGTGGAAACATGCTGAATGCATGTGCGCTCGTAAAAAATATACTACACGAAAGGGTGAAGAGTGGTAAGGTGCACACATGGTAGATGTGTGTGTTGACAGTGTGTGTATTTTTTTAACACAACCTACTCTGGTATGGAACAGAGACACTGAGGTACTGAACAGTGTCTGCAGAGTGCATGCGCTGCATGTGGGTATGCTGGTGATGGCATAATACATAAGGATAACAGAACTAGGCAGTGAGTGTGCTGCAGATGTACAATGAATGCAGAAGTGCCTGAACTGGTCCATTACCTGGAGGACCTTGGGTTCCATTTTGGGAAGACCAGCCTTGTGAATACAGGAGGAGAAAAGGAATCATCCCAAGACAGATTTGTGTATTGCTGCCTTCCTGTAAGCTGGGTGGGACAAGCACTCGATGAGGAGAGAGCCAGGCTCTCCCTGTGCATTTAAAATGGCTCTTCGATTCAGTGACAGATTACAAGAAAGGGGTCTTGACAAATCTCAGGAAGAAGGAGATGGATTTGATAAGGGAATTGTAAACAATAGGACTGGGGGCCTAGGATTAACCATTTGTTGTGGGTGAATAAGCCTCAGCGTCCTGCCTGCTGTGACAGACAACCTTCAGGAGGAAGAAGAAATGACCCCAACATAAAACGTGAGAGGTCTAGACACTAAATCACATCTTGTGAAGGACTATAAGTAGGGGAGTCTGGGACCCTAAACCTTTGTCATCTGCTGAGCAGCCGAAGGGGCTGTGTGAGGAGGGAAAGCTTTGCCAGACTTCTGCCTGTGACCAGGACTAAGGGCCCAAGCCTGCTATTTTCCCTGCTGGGTGAGGGAACATCACTCCTGGATCTAAGATCACCTGCTCTGCAGCCTGGAGCACCAGCGCCTGCTTGCCCACCAAGACCAGTGTGTCTGTGAGGAAAAGGAGAGCACTGGAGGGAGTAAAACCTTTGTGTGCTCAACCCCATGCGGCAGATACACTGTCGTCTCCACCCTGATGGGGAAAAGCCACACAAAGGCTTTACCAGAAGGTGCCCTGACCCCTGTCCATGACCTATGAGGCTACAAGTTGTTCACCTTTACAGAATAATATTCCTCCTTCTTAGTCCAAAAAAGTCTGTGTGCTTACTATTTGGCACCAACAGGAAAATGCCCTACTGTTTGTACAAAGGGATCTGAAAGAATCACATTCACAGTCCTGACGACCGTTTGGTGCAGGTAGGCTGAAATATGTTGACCGCTTTTTGGATGTGAATTTGGATGTGAATGATATATGGTGTCTTTCCCTTACATATCACACTCTATTTTAACTTTACCTCTATCCCTGTTTTTGAATAAATAGTACCACAATTGTGGATAGTAGGTAATTTTAATCTAACTGCACATTTGCTCACAGATCCCACCATATCTCTGAACGAACAGACTCTTCCTCCTGGTGGAGGTAAGACTCAATGATGATGCTAAGTCTATGAGTACGTCAGTGGGCAAGATGACCACTGGCAGAAACTGGCTGAGAGTTCAAAATAATTTGTAGACAACGTTAAGGAGTCTTCGGACTCCAGGTATGGTGCGGATTCACTCCTTTGGATAATTTCTGGTGAGGAATCCATCCCCATACCAATCACGCCATAGCCTGTCTGCAGGACTGAATCCAGCCTGAAGTATGCCAGGAGAGGCCGCCATTAACTGAAATGAAGAACACAGTATGGAACACCAACTACCAACACCAATCGGGCAATAGCCTGTGTGCCGGACTGAACAGGCAATCCCATATGCTGTCACAAACTGAACTAAGGAGCGCGCTGGGAGAACCCTGCTTCCCACACCATTCGGGCCATATCCCTTGTGCTGGACCCTTCACATGTTCCTGGACACCCTGACACCCGGGACAAGGAAGAACGTGCACCCTCGAGAGTTGGTGAGACACCAGCTGACCAAAGCTTGACACTATAACTTTCTAATGTGTAATGACTGGAAGACGGCCACCCCCCAGAAGAGATACGGCCTGACCCCTTAAGCCAAGAGGGACTGCCGTAAACTGAACTTGAACTTGAGGAGTATGGTGGGAGAAACTCCCTTCCTGCACCGTTTGGGCCATCGCCCGAGTGCTTGAGAGAACTGGTGACCCCATATGTCAGAAGAGGCTGCTGAAGAGTAATTCAAGGAGTGTGGCAGGAGAAACCCGTGCCACCATAAATCGTGCTGTAGCCTGTGTGCCGGATTGCCTTGGCAACCCTGCATGCCAGGTGTGGCTGCAGTGGAAGCCAATATCGGGCCAGCGTGACCAGAGTCTGAAAAACAAAGTGTCGATCCCATATGCCAGGAGGGGTCACCCAAGGCACTGAAGCTAAGGGGACTGTGCCGTCGTCCAAGACCAAGAAACTGCTGTGACCAAGGTGGGACCCAATTATATCTTGTGGACTGCACCGAGGGAGGCCCGAGGAGCAACAAGACACCAAAGGAGCCCCGTTGGGTCAAAGAGACTACTGCTGTACCCTGCCATGGGAAAAATGACTTACCGCTGGAGCAAACGTGACCATCCGAATATGCAGGCAGTGTGGCTCAAGGGAGAGAGAAGGCGTCTGCCAGGTGCTGCCGCATTTGCGTTGTGCACAGTCCGACTTAGCCGATCCAGAACAGGACCATGCTGCACATCCAAAGGATTCCCTACCACCGAAGCACGTAAGCCAAGAGTTGGACCTTTAGGGCCCTGGTGGGGACATACCACCAAAGTTTCTGCAAACCCCTAGACTCTAATGACTGAACTTCCTAGCAGAGTCCGAAGGAAGAAGCCTACTAGTTTTCATTCCCTGGATGCAACCATCAGTGAATGGGGTATTAACGCCGAATCCATGGCCTAACTATTACTCGAGCCCCGACCTCAAGGAGGTTGTGTCATTGAATATTGTTTACCTTTGCATGTGTAGAGTTAGAATTAAAAGAAATTATTTTTATACAAAAACATGTATTTGACTGGAAATTGATTTATTGTCATGCTACGCGCAGGTTGAGTTATGTTCACTGATCTGTGTCTGAGATTCCCCTGAAGGACCCTTGACGGCATGACCTACGCTAACCAACTTAGAGTCAGGTGCAGGAAGAGCTGCTTGGCCCAGTTGAGCAAGATCCATAGTAGGGTGGGCCGCAGGATATTAGAAGTAAATAGTCTTGACCATCCTGAGTTGGCTCCTGTAACCCCTGTATGCCGTGTAGCCCTGCAAACAGGGTTTTGACACCGTACGATAGGCTTTGGTGATGCTTTAATACATAAGAAGCATTTGAAAAGATGTGTGGGATCCAGTAAAGGACAACAAAGGGTATTGGATCTGAGACCAACATGTGAGAGGTTGAAGTGCCTATAAAGAGGTGAACGAAAGAGGAGAAAGAAGTGTGGGTCAGCACATTATTTCTTTCCCTACTTATTGATATGCATATAGCCGCTGAACAGTACTGAAGTGCACTGGAAGAGTTGTATGAAGGGCAGTGCCTTTACACAACATTGTTTGAATCTAATTACTGGAACAGCAAGGGGTGCTAATTTTGGGCCAGTACTAGACTCAGTTAGAATGCGAATGAGAGGCATTGGTAAAATGATGTGAATCTGGCAGTCAAGGAACAAGACTCAGTGCAACTAGAGAATGGAATGGGCAAGTCAGGCCAGGAACCTTTTAAAGTCAGGACAGAAACTATTTATGGTCTCTAGGGAAAGACATACAGCAGATATATAAATTAACTGGAAAAAAGGAAAAATACCTAAACATTATGTGCATGTTTAATAAACACTCAGAAATTGGAAAATTCTCTGGGACGAAGGTTCATTGAAAAGCTCATTAGGTCTCGCCTGCACAGTGCATATGCTGTGAGACTGATTGTCTTTGCCACTTCACACAATGGCACTCTACAGCACTCTATACCACTCTACTTTATGCTATTCCACCCTGCGCTACTCTCTGCCACTCTATGCCATTCCACTCTCCCCACTCTACTCCATGCCCCTCTACTCCACTCCACTCTAAGGCACAGTACTCTGCCACTCTACGCCACTCTACTCCAAGCCACTTCACTCAACACAATGCCAGTCTACACTACCCCAGTCTATGCCACTCAAATCTTCAGCATTCTACACAACTGTATGCCACTCTACTGTTCAGCATTCCATTACACTCCATGCCACTGTATTCTACACCACTCTATGTCACTCCACTCTATACTGTTCCGCTCTATGCCACTCTGCTGTATGCCACCCTACACCACTCCAGTCTATGCCATTGGTGATTTCTCGGTAAGGTCTCTGGGGCTGTGCCCCCCTGAAATTCCTACACATGTATCTGAAAAATATAAAATCGATTGATTTATTTAGAGATACAATGTTATCTCTAAACAAACCAAGGTATTTAATTCTGGGTTGCCTGTACCAGGCTGCCTACCTTGCCCTGCTCTGAAGCAGGAGATGAAAGCCAGGCAGTAAATCAACACTCTGCAATGTGATGCATGATGCAATGATTACCTTTCTAAAGCCTTCCATTGCCATTGTAGTCTATGATGGCATCCACTGTAGGCCAGTGACACTACCAACGTTATGGTTTCAGGCATCAAAACTGCATCTCTGCTTGAGACCAGAAGTTCCATTCACAGGCATAGGTCCCACCTTTTCCCACTCGTCACAGCTTAGCACTGCATGTAAGCACTTGTGATTCGACACATTGTCCTTGGTAGTAGTAAGTGTTATAATGCTAATCTTGAGTTAAGTTTATTGTGATGAGACCCCTGGTCACACTATTCTCCCACACTGTGACATCCGAGGGCCACTTTAGAAATGGACCTGCTGTATTTGTTCCAATGTGAAACTGATCCAAAAGACAAGTACAGTTATTGTTCCCGCACAAAGTTGATTCTAATCTCTGAGTCAATCCCAAAGGGAGAAATATATGCTTATAGTAAATACTTTTTACATGCTGTATGGCATTACAACTGGACCTATCTTCCTGTCCTTAACATTAATACCAAAAACATGGATTGATTTATGAATGCTAAAAAGTTTAAGGTAATGCATGTCAGTGATTAATTTTCTCTTTTATTTAACATGTTTTACTTAAGCTTGTATTCCCCAAAAGAGTGTTAGCTATTTGCAACATGTTTAGTTTCTGTATTTGTGTGTGCATCTTATTAGTCTTTTATAGTGCATACTTTGAGTCTTTCAGGTGTTTATGAGGGGCTTTGATGAGACCTCTGGCGCTGAGGCTGAAGGCAAATCAAAATGCCTGTCTGTGGGTTGGCCTCTGTGCAGCATACACAGGAAAATGGTCATGTATTCCAGCCGCAATTGAAATTCTGTGTAAATGTGTGTGAAGGGGGTACAGAGATGTCAAAAAATCTGCACCGCAAAAGTAAAAGAAAATAAAGTGCTTAAATATGAGTGAGTGCAGTGTATGTGTGGGGGTGGTGAAGTGAGGAAGTGCATTCAGGATAGAGAAAAAACTGTGCTGAAGAGGAAAGAGATGAAGTTAAAGATGTGCAGATGGACGAGATGTGCAGAGAAAAGGGGTAATAGGTATCTAACATAACAAGCACATATCTGAAGGCCAAAATAATGTTTAACTCATAGTCTCACAATTTCAGAATTGAAACTTTTCAAATGTAATTATTTATAACAAACCATTGCTGTTACTCATTTATGTTAAACAGCTAACAACCATTAACAGAACCAATAGTACTGTCAGGTTTAAAGTGTATGTCAGTTCTGTTATGTACATGGATGCAATAATATTTCAGAGAGAAAACATAATACTGGTTGGTTAGTACACTGTGGGAATCACAGACATTTATTTTACATGTTCCATTTTAGAGAGACCCCACTTTTTTTCATCCCACTTAAAGACCTGTCTGCACATATTTCTATATAACTGATTGCATCCAGCAGCTGCGAGTGCTTCCCAAAGGCTTATTAGAGCATTTACTTCCAAAGTCAATTGCACATGCAGTGCAAGATACTGGGCAAGCACACATTTTAGTGGGACTGAATTTGTAGCGCTGTACAATTTACACATTACTGTAACTATTGAACATATTAATGCAGTAAGATATGGGTCCGTTTTTGATGAGTTTAATATTTCAAGACTGAGGGCCTAATTACGACCTTGGCGGATTGGATACTCCGTCACAAACGTGACGGATATCCAATCTGCTGTACTTCAAGTTCTATTATATTCTATGGAACTTGTAAAACGACGGGCAGGATATCCGTCACGTTTGTGATGGAGTATTCCATCGGCCAAGGTCGTAATCAGGCCCTATATGTTCTCATTGTTTTATAAACCTTGCTTTCTCACTAAATTGATTTAATTCAAAAATATACTGCTAGCCCATCTTTTTTTGTGTCTCCCCGAATCCCACATTTGTCCGTTAACCTTGCTCTACACCAATCTCCAATGCGCATTCTCCTTTATACCACTCTACTCTACACCACACCACACCATGATGAACAGCAGCCACGTTGCTGAACAAAATGGCTATATGACATTGGCAAAGCCAATAGCTCTCACATAGGCAAGACCTACAGTCTTTGTCAATTCTTGCTTTTAGCATGCATTGGTGAGCCTCTAAGTGAAAAATCACCATCATTGGGCAGGCCACCTAGAGTTCTGTGAGAGGCTTGAAGAACGTTGAGTTGATTAATGCGAACACGTTGATGGGGGTCCTTTTGACTTTTGCTTGCTTCTCTCTGCCTTTATGCCATGGGCAATCATGGGCTGGTGTGGCATTCTTTCTTATACCTGGTTTTGTTTGCCACTCAGGGCCCACATTACAACAAACTTCCCTAGGATCCTCTACCCCAATGTCAGCTATGGCTTAAGTACCCTCGGCGACACTACCCTCGCATCACCTATGGCTTAAATATTGCAGGCACAACTATCCGCACGTCACCTATGGCTTAAATACTGCAAGTGCAACTATCCGCATGCCCCCTATGGCTTAAATGCTGCAGGCACAACTATCCACGTCACCCATGGCTTAAGTACTGCAAGCACAACTATCCGCACGTCACCTATGGCTTAAATCCTCTAGACCCCGCTACCCTCATGTCACCTTTGGCTTACATACCGCAGGCACCACTACCCTCACTTCACCTATGGCTTAAATACCACAGGTGCCACTATCCACCATTCACCTATGGCTTAAATACGCCAAGTGCCACTATCCGCATGTCACCTATGGCTTAAGTACCTTAGGTGCCACTATCTGCACGTCACCTATGGCTTAAATCCTGGGGGCACCACTATCCGCACTATGGCTTTCCTCTTCCACTGACAGCCTCTGTTCCCCCCTACTTATTTGCCAGCATTAATACATTATACCATAGTGTCCATAATGAGCAGCCGGAACCATCCTGAACTCCAGACCTGAAAGGTAACCAGCTCCCCCCAAAGAGAGGCTGACAAAGGAGCTGAAAGCATCATGTCTAGTACTGGACGGAGCTCATCATTGCATTATTTCACCCCGTAGATCCACCTTACTAAGATTTGTTTTCTGCCAAACTGACTGCAAGCAAACAAATGTATCTACTTTTGCAGTAAGACTGACTGTAAAAAAAGAATTCACCTTTATCTGCTCTTCCGACATTTTAACTTCCTTTTCCTTATTGTCTACATTCTCAAATACTCTTTATCATGGTACCTCTGTCCTACAGGCAATGCACCGCATTAACAAGTCATCCGGTAGTGCGCATCCTGTAGAAGTTGCTTTGCACAGTGTTAGAAATGGGGTTTCTGGTTGGCTAGGGTATGCACCTCAGCCAGGAAGAACTTACCCACTCTAGTCAGGGCAAGGGAGTTACACGTCCAAGGTAACCCCTGCTCACCCCCTTGGTAGCTTGGCACGAGCAGTCAGGCTTAACCTGGAGGCAATGTGTAAAGCGTTTGCACAACACACACACACACATGTGACCCAATATCCCTACCACAAAGGAAACACAACACCAGATTATATGAAAATATACTGTATTGTACACAACGCAATTATCAGACCAAACATCACATATCAGTACTATCCTGCTACCTTAGCAGTTGTCAGAACGTTACACATTAGTTACTCTGCAAATTACCAGTAGTCACACATAACAAACAGGTTACTCAGTATTCTGCAACATAAGCAGTAGTCAGGAAACACGTTATCACATTAGAACACTTGTCATAAGAATATCATAAAACGCCCATAGTAGGAACATTAGAAAAAATATGGCAAGTTAGGGAAACATATTAGCAAGTCATGCCCATAAAAGGAACATTTGCATTTGCCTATGAAACGCCATCAAAAACAGGTAGGCAACATATAAATCAGACAAATTCTCTAGTAAGAACTTATGTTCTATATATTGTTCCTTTAACAGTACCTGGCTTGATGAAGGCACCTCCAGTGCCTAGAAGATGAACAATGGGTCCCCCGGCGCTCCTATGCGCAAAATGGGGGCCTCTGACATCCTTTTGAGTAGAAGAGTGTGGCACGCACCTCCTCTAGACCATTCATGGGCCCCTCTGGGGACCGTGATTACTGGGGGCCATCCAGGAAGCGATTTTCAAAGCGCTAAGGCCATACTTATAGCCCGGGTTGCGGCGGTGATTCCAGCATGAAACAGGTGCCTCGAAGTGCCTGAGGGCACAGAAGAGTGCTCTCTCAGCGCAAAGGGGATATCAAGGCAGCACTCCTTGTGCAGGGAAAAGTTACAGGGGTCAGGGGCCATGGCACCCTGCCCCTGGGAACAATGAAGCAGGAAGGAGCACAAGGCTGGTGGGTCCAGCTACAGGCCAGCACAAGGGGTGCAGATAATGGCAGTTCCTCCTAGTGACCAGGCAGGTCACAGGTTAGCACAGCAGCAGCAGTCCAAGGCGGTTTCCTGGTGAGTCCATTCAGCAGCATCTTGTGTCCAGGTTCAATTTCCAAGAGTGTTCAAATTGTGGGGAAAATTAACCTGTACTAATAGTCAGTTCTTACAGTGTGTAGGGAGAGGGGGTTCCAGCCAGTTACAACTGGTTCTGGGAGTGCCCCCTCTCTCCTTTCAGCACAGGCTCCAAACATCAGTGGGGGGTTAACGACCCTATTGTGTGAGGCCAGGGCACAGTCTTTACAAATGCAGGTGTGTCCCGCCTCTCCCTTCTCTCAGCCCAGGAAGACTATTCAGTATGCAGATGCACCTCTGTTACACCTCCACCCTGCCTGTGTACAGGCTGTCTGAAAAGTATGCACAAAGCCCCAACTGTCACTCTGCCCAGACGTGGATTGGAGTCAAGATGCAAAACACCAGAGTCATAAGCACAGATAAATGCGCACTTTCTAGAAGTGGCATTTCTGTGATAGTAATAAAAAATACACCCACACCAGTAAGCAGTATTTATTATCACCATCACAACCATACCAAACACGCCTACACTACCCCTCATAAATCAGACAATACCCTTTAAACATAAGGCAGGGCATTTCTAATGCAATCCTATGAGAAGGCAGCACTCACAGCAGTGAGACACCAAGTTAGGCTGTTTGTCACTACCAGGACAGGCCATGCAATATGGCACATGTCCTGCCTTTCTACATACATGGCACCCTGCCCATAGGGCTAGCTACGGCGTACCTTAGGGGTGACTTACATGTAGTAAAAGAGGAGTTCTGGGCCTGGCAAGTAAGTTTAGATGTCAGGTCCCTGTGGCAGAAAACTGCGCACACAGGCCCTGCGCTAGCAGGCCTGAGACAGGTTTGAAAGTCTACTTCAGTGGGTGGCGCAAGCAGCGCTGCAGGCCCACTAGTAGTATTTAATTTACAGGCCCTGGGTATAGAGATACCACTGTACAAGGGACTTATAGGTATATTAAATATGCCAATTAGGTATAAGCCAATCATAGCAACTTTAGATGGGAGAGCACCTGCACTTTAGCACTGGTCAGCAGTGATGAAGTGCTCAGAGTCCTAGAGCCAACAGCGAGAGGTCAGAAAAACCAGGAGGAAGGAGGCAAAAAGACTGGGGATGACCCTGCGTAAGGCAAAAAGTCCAACACAACCCCCTACCAGCCAAAAGCCAGGGGAGAACAATCAATACCTTGATGTACTTCCCTGATTGGGGCGATTGAACAAGGACCCAGGCCCACAACAGCAGGGGAATGTTCCAGTTCTACGCCTTCCTGACTCCACTTGGATCTCTCTGTCAATGCTTCCCAGGCAGCCTAGACCAACCAATGGGGGTTCACTAGCTGCCAATGGCCAGAACCAGGCCCCAGGCCATCTAGGAGCCTCTGGTCTCTGAAACCATAACGAGTGGGGGGCGGTAGCCCCAGGTGCAAAGCAACCTGTCTCCACTCCATTTCCAATCAGTTCAGGGGCTCTACCCTGCCACTGATCCGCCAACCTAGGGCCAGCACCCATAGGTTCTATAGGGGCTAGAGGCGAGGCTCTCCTCCCTCTACCCCTCCGTCTAGGATCCCGCCCTCCTCTCCGAGGAGGGGTATCACCAGAATCCACACTTGCCAGGGTGCTGGGTACAGCAGCCCTGCACAACTCTCTCGCCAGCCCAGGATCACTACCTGGCGACTGACCACCCAACCTAGGGACGACACCCTTGGGTTGCACCGGGGTCCGGGCGGGCTTCCCCCTTCCTGAACCCCACTTCCAGAGTCCTGCATCTCCCCACCTCGGGAGAAGCCACCAGAAGTTTCACACGTGGGTTTGAGCACACTAACCGCCCCCCCAACCAGGTCAGAGTTTACCCCCTGAACCTGTCTATCTAGTCCAGGGACGACACCCTTAGACTGGACCATTGACCAGCGAACCAGGACTTCCTTGGGATCACACGTACCCCCTAACAGATCAGAGCTTACCCCCTGAATCTGGAAATCCAACCCAGAGTCACTACCCTGCGGTTGAACCACTGCCTGGCGCACCAGGACTTCCTTGGGAGCACACCTACTCCCCATCAGGTCAGAGTTTACCCCCTGAACCTGATCATCCAACCCAGAGTCACCAACCTGCGGTTGAATCATTGCCTGGCGCACCAGGACTTCCTGGGGGGCACACCTACCCCACCACCAGGGAAACACCTTCCCCAAGGGCCACACAAGAGTCTGGCTGGTGCAGGTCTCCTGACCTCTGCCCATCTGACAGAGTATGGATCCCCCCCAGCCCAGAAATGGTCTCACCAAGGACATTCCTGGGGGGCTCTGCTCTCAGAGCTGACCCCTGACCCTCCAGGTTCTCCACTGGGGCCCGCAGCCCCTTCTCAACCCTATGCCTGGATTTCCGCCTCCTCCGCTGTAGAGCAAGACTACCAGACACCAGGACCGGCGGAACGCTATCTCCAGCCACCCGCCTAAGTCCTAATGACAAAATAGGATCCTTCTGAACAGCTGGCCCTACGGCACAGGCTAGGCTCACCTCCTGGCGTTCACTCATGGAACCCTCCAGGACCTGGGACTGGAGCTCGGGTACACTGGGCCTCAGCCCAACCCCATTCCCTCTCCTCTGAGACTGGACATGGGGTGCCTTACCCGCCCCAATACACTGGGACCTACCTGGGACACAAGCCTTTCCCACCACACCTGGTTGGGAAACACCTAGATCACTCTCATTAGGAACACCCCCTAATGCCACACCAGACCCTCTGGTACGCAACCAGAAGTCTGCCTCCTTTGCAAGCTCCCTGGGGTCAGAGAGCTCACACACTGACAAGTGTTGGCGTAGCTCTGAAAAACAACAACGCAGCAGGTGCTCTCTGACAATCAGATTAAACAGCCCTTCAAAATTGTTTACTGTGCTACCCTTCACCCATCCATCTAGTGCAATGCAGCAATCCTCCACAAACTCCTCCCAAGACTGGTGGGACAGTTTCTTACCACCCCTAAACCTTTTTCTGTATTCCTCAGGGGAAAAAACATACTTCACAATCAGTGCATTCTTTACAGCGGAGTACCCCTACCTGTCACTCTCTTCTAGAGTCAGTAGGGCATCCCTCCCCTCTTCAGGAATAAAGCTCCCTAGGCCAGTTCCCCAATCCTTCTCAGGGATCCTGCGCTCTACCAGAGCCCTCTCATATTCCTTTAACCACTGACGTATGTCACCCCCCTCTTGGAACCTAGGTACCTGATCTATGGGTATGTGAGGAACATCTTTGCTACAGCACTCTACATTGCTGCCACCACTGGACTCCACCTGCAGCGCTGGTGAGTTCAGAACCTTCAGACTGCACTCTAGAGAGAGTCTTTCTCTGGCAAAGGCCCTCTCCACCTCTGCCATCCTCTCCTGTACTAAGGCCTTCTCTACCTCAGCCCTTCTCTCCTCAACAGCTAGGCGCGCTAACTGTAACTTCAGGTCCCTCTCTTCCCGCCTATCTTTTAGCTCATCAGGCGTCAAGGAATGAGAGGTAGCCCTGCTTCTTACACTGGACCCAGCAAGGGACTCCCTATCACTGGGGCCTTCCCTGTCAACTGGCGTCTCCAACCGGTCATTCTCACCCTCCTGATCAGTCTCTCTACCACTCTCTAGGGATGAGGTCTGGGAGCCCTTCCATTGGGAACCCTCGCTACACTCAGGATCCTCTGGGTACCCCCTAAGTACACTCCCTCCCTGGGTATATGTCACAAACCTTTCAAAGAAATTAAGAGATCTCCTGAGGTCCCCTTCTACAGGCAGCCCTCTCTGTCTACAGAACCCCACTAATTCCTCCTGCGTGTAAAACGGCAGGTCCTCTAAATCAAAGGTAAGCCCCATCTTGAAAAGGTACAAATAACTCAAATGTGACAACCACAATACCCAAGCGTGAGAACTGACAACAGGAAAAATGACCAAAGAGAGAAAGTTAAGAGAAGCCAAACATGTGATGGTCTAAACGCAATCCTTGTAGTGAAATAATGAGTCACAATGGTATTGTGCAAGCGCAAGTCCTATCCTAACCGCTGACGACCAAAGTTAGAAATGGGGTTTCTGGTTGGCTAGGGTATGCACCTCAGCCAGGCAGAACTTACCCACTCTAGTCAGGGCAAGGGAGTTACACGTCCAAGATAACCCCTGCTCACCCCCTTGGTAGCTTGGCACGAGCAGTCAGGCTTAACCTGGAGGCAATGTGTAAAGCGTTTGCACAACACACACACACATGTGACCCAATATCCCCACCACAAAGGAAACACAACACCAGATTATGTGAAAATATACTGTACTGTACACAACGCAATTATCAGACCAAACATCACATATCAGTACTATCCTGCTACCTTAGCAGTTGTCAGAACATTACACATTAGTTACTCTGCAAATTAGCAGTAGTCACACATAACACACAGGTTACTCAGTATTCTGCAACATAAGCAGTAGTCAGGAAACACGTTATCACATTAGAACACTTGTCATAAGAATATCATAAAACGCCCATAGTAGGAACATTAGAAAAAATATGGCAAGTTAGGGAAACATATTAGCAAGTCATGCCCATAAAAGGAACATTTGCATATGCCTAGGAAACACCATCAAAAACAGGTAGGCAACATATAAATCAGACGAATTCTCTAGTAAGAACTTATGTTCTATTTATTGTTCCTTTAACAGTACCTGGCTTGATGAAGGCACCTCCAGTGCGTAGAAGATGAACAATGGGCCCCCCGGCGCTCCTATGCGCAAAATGGGGGCCTCTGACACCCTTTTGAGGAGAAGAGGGCGGCATGCACCTCCTCTAGACCATTGAGGGGCCCCTCCGGGGACCGTGATTACTGGGGGCCATCCAGGAAGCGCTTTTCAAAGCACTAAGGTCATACTTATAGCCCGGGTTGCGGCGGTGATTCCAGCATGAAACAGGTGCCTAGAAGTGCCTGAGGGCACAGAAGAGCGCTCTCTCAGCGCAAAGGGGATATCAAGGCAGCACTCCTTGTTCAGGGAAAAGTAACAGGGGTCAGGGGCCACCGGGATCCAAGGACAGGCCCTGGACTGGATCACCTCCTTCCTCTCCAACCGCTCCCAAAGAGTCTACCTCCCACCTTTCCGCTCAGACTCCACCGAGATCATCTGTGGCGTCCCACAAGGCTCCTCGCTCAGCCCGACTCTCTTCAATGTCTACATGAGCCCCCTCGCCGACATCGTACGCAAACACAGCATCATCATCACCTCCTACGCCGACGACACTCAACTGATACTTTCCCTCACCAAGGACCCCACCAGCGCCAAGACCAACCTGCAAGATGGAATGAAAGACGTCGCAGATTGGATGAAACTCAGCCGTCTGACACTGAACTCAGACAAAACGGAAGTCCTCATCCTCGAAAACACCCCGACCGCCTGGGACGTCTCCTGGTGGCCCACGGCCCTTGGCACTGCACCGACCCCCTCAGACCACGCACGCAACCTCGGTTTCATACTGGACCCACTTCTCACCATGACCAAACAAGTCAACACCGTATCATCCTCCTGCTTCCTCACCCTCCGCATGCTCCGAAAGATCTTCCGTTGGATCCCCGCCGACACCAGAAAGACTGTGACCCACGCCCTCGTCATGAGCCGCCTGGACTACGGCAACACCCTATACGCAGGAACCACCGCTAAACTCCAGAAACGTCTGCAACGAATTCAAAACGCCTCCGCCCGCCTCATCCTCAACATACCCTGCAACAGCCACATCTCCGCCCACCTGAGACACCTGCACTGGCTTCCCGTCAACAAAAGGATCACCTTCCGACTCCTCACCCCCGCACAGAAAGCCCTCCACAACAAGGGACCCGAATACCTCAACCGCTGCCTCAGCTTCTACACACCCACCCGTCCTCTTCGCTCCGCCAACCTCGCTCTCGCCGCCGTCCCTCGCATCCGCCGCACCACGGCGGGTAGGAGGTCCTTCTCCTACCTGGCGGCCAAGACATGGAACTCCCTCCCCACCATCCTCAGGACCACCCAGGACCACTCCGCTTTCCGGAGACTACTCAAGACCTGGCTCTTCGAGCAGCAGTAACCCCCTCCCCCTAGCGCCTTGAGACCCGCACGGGTGAGTAGCGCGCTTTATAAATGTTTATGATTTGATTTGATTTGAAGCAGGAAGGAGCACAAGGCTGGTGGGTCCAGCTAAAGGCCAGCACAAGGGGTGCAGATGATGGCAGTTCCTCCTAGTGACCAGGCAGGTCACAGGTTAGCACAGCAGCAGCAGTCCAAGGCGGTTTCCTGGTGAGTCCATTCAGCAGCATCTTGTGTCCAGGTTCAATTTCCAAGAGTGTTCAAATTGTGGGGAAAATTCCCCTGTACTTATGGTCAGTTCTTACAGAGTTTTACAATGGTAGGGAGAGGAGGTTCCAGCCAGTTACAACTGGTTCTGGGAGTGCCCCCTCTCTCCTTTCAGCACAGGCTCCAAACATCAGTGGGGGGTTAACGACCCTATTGTGTGAGGCCAGGGCACAGTCTTTACAAATGCAGGTGTGTCCCGCCTCTCCCTTCTCTCAGCCCAGGAAGACTATTCAGTATGCAGATGCACCTCTGTTACACCTCCACCCTGCCTGTGTACAGGCTGTCTGAAAAGTATGCACAAAGCCCCAACTGTCACTCTGCCCAGACGTGGATTGGAGTCAAGATGCAAAACACCAGAGTCATAAGCACAGATAAATGCGCACTTTCTAGAAGTGGTATTTCTGTGATAGTAATAAAAAATACACCCACACCAGTAAGCAGTATTTATTATCACCATCACAACCATACCAAACACGCCTACACTACCCCTCATAAATCAGACAATACCCTTTAAACATAAGGCAGGGCATTTCTAATGCAATCCTATGAGAAGGCAGCACTCACAGCAGTGAGACACCAAGTTAGGCTGTTTGTCACTACCAGGACAGGCTATGCAATATGGCACATGTCCTGCCTTTCTACATACATGGCACCCTGCCCATAGGGCTAGCTACGGCGTACCTTAGGGGTGACTTACATGTAGTAAAAGAGGAGTTCTGGGCCTGGCAAGTAAGTTTAGATGTCAGGTCCCTGTGGCAGAAAACTGCGCACACAGGCCCTGCGCTAGCAGGCCTGAGTCAGGTTTGAAAGTCTACTTCAGTGGGTGGCGCAAGCAGCGCTGCAGGCCCACTAGTAGTATTTAATTTACAGGCCCTGGGTATAGAGATACCACTGTACAAGGGACTTATAGGTATATTAAATATGCCAATTAGGTATAAGCCAATCATAGCAACTTTAGATGGGAGAGCACCTGCACTTTAGCACTGGTCAGCAGTGATGAAGTGCTCAGAGTCCTAGAGCCAACAGCGAGAGGTCAGAAAAACCAGGAGGAAGGAGGCAAAAAGACTGGGGATGACCCTGCGTAAGGCAAAAAGTCCAACACACAGTTATTAGATATGTGACTGTTCTTCCTGTTTTTTCTATATCAGCTCGAACAGTTAGTAATCTGTAATTAACTTTTCACATGTAGCCATCAGAGACCCCATAGGTCAGATCTGTCGTTTAGAAAAAACCATGTAAATAGATAAAATAAATAAACTGCTTGAAATGCAAACACTCAAGGTTTATTAAGTAATTTACTATTAGCTCTTGCAGGCCTGATTTTAACTTTTCATTATGATACTTGTTTGCTTTCTCCATTTCAATGCAGGTTTACTAATTCTAGAATGGAAATTTAAAAACACACAGTTGTGGGTGACCTTCACATCTCACTCCCTGATAGGGGCGACTGAACGCCTGGATGAGTACAGCATTACAGCACTTGTTTTCCTTTGTGGGATCCTTACCCCGAGCCCGTAGAATGGGAGTGTGGCTGGTTACTGCGCAGGAAGACAGTGGTGGTAGGGCAACACGGCCTGAGGGCACAGCAGAGCACGGCCTCAAGTCGTCATCCTCCCATGTTGAACCAACATACCACCATACCTTAGGAAACTCCACCGGCTTCCGATTCACAAGTTGCTTTCACTTCCACCAACCTTCCATGCAACCCCCCAATTGCAGGTCACTCATGAGCACAATCCCCACCCATACACAAAAGCAGACCAGGGAGTGGCACCTTCTCGTACCTAGCCCTAAAAAAGCGAACATCTTCCCACAACACATCAGAGACTTCTCCTCTCTTCTTGACTTTCAAGACGTGCCTTTATCAGTAAGCCCCCCAGGACAAGCCTCACACGCCTGCTAGCACCTGTGATTAGTATGCCATAAAAACTCCCACAACATGACATAATAGTGCTTTTTTTACTGTAGCAGAAGGCTCAATAGCTATTTATTTTGCTTCAAGCAACATACTGACAAAGTCTTGCATTTATGAAAGTGACACATCTACATCTACTTACTAGAGGGGCATTTTATTTTTTTACACAACGCATATGTAGAAACACATACAAATATTTGTACTTTTTTCTTTTAAATAAATGACACTTGTCACAATAGCCTTGCAGTTTATAATCACTGTCAATAAGAGTTATCATTACACAACTCTGGGTTGTATTCACTTGGGATGAGAGCAACATGACTTAAACCTGTCACACTTATGCTGCCCTCAGTTTAGAATATAGGTACTCGTAAATGTTTTCCAAGGGTCCAGAAAGTTTGGCCTGTGTTGTGGCCAAGGGCCAGCAGGGTGGCAGTCGGGTTTTGAGGCGGGATGGGGTAGTGGTAAGGTGGGTGTAGATAAAGCAATACATATACATCTAGTGGCTGAATTTCACAATGAGAAACCAAAAAAACTGGAACTAATCCCAGCTTCCACACTTAACGAAATTCTGTGATCCTAGGCAACTGTTTTATTTTACTTTCCCTCCTTTTTCTTCTTTATTACATATAAGAATTCCTCGAAATACATGACATCAGGAGGCGTGCGCTGTAGAAAGACATATCATGCATTTGATTTAATAAACTATTATGTTGTTAAGGTATAAAAGGAACCCAGAACACCCAAAGAGTGGGCATAACTACTGACTTGCCTCCTAGGGCCAAATGTATGAAGCCTTTTCGCATTCGCAAACGGTGCGACTGCCCGTTTGCAAATGCAAAAAGGCCTTTCAGAATGTATGAAAGGCATTCTGAACGCAATTTGAAGGAATCGCTAAAATAGCGATTCCTTAAAATTGCGACCCCATTTAGAGAATCGCAATTTGCGATTCTCTAAATGTGGCATCGCAAATAAGGAATCCTTATTTGCGATTCCTTAAGCACATGTATGAAGCAATTCCTTAATGCGAATTGGGTATTAAGGAATCGCTATTACCACCAAGTTGACCTTGGTGGTAACCATGTGCAAATTTTAAAAATGCATTAAAAATGCATTTTTTACATTGACATGTAACGCACACATGCCCTTTTGGCATGTGTGCACCTTACATGTCTTCCAAAATTGTTTTGGGGTGCAGCAGAGGGGGTTTTAGGCCCCCAGCACCCTGGAGTTTGCATTTCTCAAATTGCAAACTCCAGTTAGGAATTTGCAATTTGGGAAATGCAAAAAATGCATGACATCAGGAGGCCCATAGGTGCGAATGGGGGCTGTATCGCAATTTGCGATTCGGTAATAGCATTTGCGATTTTGAAGAAATCGCTATTACCGAATCGCAAATATAATACATAACATTTTGCGACTCAGAAATAGCGATTTCTTAAAAATCGCTATTTCCGAATCGCAAAAGGCTTTTTTCATACATCTGGCCCTTAGTTCCCTATTATCATTGTTGTCAGGGTGGGAGGGGGAGTGTTTCTAAAACCATGTTTAAAAATTATTGCTTTTAAAGAATACTTCTCAATGCACTGATATAATCTGATCTAATAAAGAGAAACTGGTCTGCGTGTTAATGAAAGACACTTATTGAATTTTGAAGAGACTTTATCACATTTTTACAATTTTGCTGCAAAATGTCTTTAAAAATTAAAGTGTTCCTAAAGTTAAGCTGTACAGGACACCCTAGTCGCTCCCTTTCTTTAACTTCAAATAGCCTTTTAATAAATGCTTGCTTGTTTATTAAACATATTTTAGACGTTAGTGTGAGTCGAGTAAACAGCAGCCCTGTGAAGTTCAGGAGGACCGCATGCGGCCGCCGGGCCGTACTTTGAGTATCATGGATTCAGAATATTATGTACAATAGCTCACTGAGCTATCATTCTATAATTGTATGTGCCACATGTACATGCCCAGAAAAGAGTTCACAAGCTGCACCTATCTACATGTATACAGCATGGCTCGGGGTTTATTTCTGACAAGATAGCATGAGTAGTTAATGCACTTGCAACAGACATATGTTAATCTGTTAGGAGCAGGATTGAATTGGGATAATAGGATTGAACAGGTTAATCTGACTTCTGCAGAGCATTTACATATAGCAGATCACAGTTTTGTTTCTTAATAAGTTATCTCAGTGAGGTCATGCATTTGTTGAAAAGTGAAACGTTAAGGTTTCAGGTTCTAATCTTAGTAAATATCTCACCTGTTAAAACCTCATTCCATTCATGGTCCGGTAAACGGCAGGGCTTAATTTTGAATATATGCAAGGTTTACTCAAATTCTCATTCTTCATTGTTTGCTAAAATGAAAGCTATTGAACTGGGCATACTCAACACCCAGAATTAAGAGTTAAGAGCCTAAAGGCTATTCTCTTTGTATTGGGTGCTACAATAAATTGGTTGTTTTACGTAAACTAATACAGGAGGAACGATACCTTGGAGAAAATCTGCGGTCTCGTCCCATTTTTCTAGTATCCTGAAAAACGTTTTGTTATCTTTTTGTATGTAAATGATTGCTTTTTAAAAAAAAATTAAGATGTTGAAAGTAGAACAATTTTCTATTTCGAGGGAGCTCTTGGCACACATGCGACATGTCACGGCAGAGGGCAGCTTTGTCACCCAGGGTTGTCTACTGAGGCAAGGTATCACAGTGTCCAGTTGTGCAACCTTTGTTTGACTTCTGACATCTGAAGGACACAACTCTGACGAAAGGCATTACCGGGTGCCCTTCAAGAACTCCAGTGAAAGAGAGGACTGTGTTCACCTTCATTTTCTTCCACTGATCTGGATCTGTTTCGTATACGCTTGCCTCCGGTCCCCCGTGACAGACACAAAGTCGCTCTCAACAGCTGAAAACTGATGGAACCGATTCAGCAATTCTAATAAGTTCAATCAAGTCACCATCCAGTCGGATGGAAACTCTAGGAGAGTGAGCATCTCACACATCAGGACCCGCACAGTGCAGGATGCGTGCGGTGTCAAGTTCAAAGATCTGATCACAATGCAGGATGTGACGGGGCAGGCTCATTTCACCGGATGTGAAAGTATACACTATTGCATGCAACCTGAAGAGAAATGAAAGCGCCTTTTCAACCCTTCTGCGCATCCTGAACACCACTGAAGTAGAAAAGCGGTAGGGGCCCTTCAGAAGACATTGTGGGAGGGGATAATTACATCAGGTTTGCTTACACATATTACTGATATCAGGGTGGCAGGTCCCTGCTTCTCTCTTTCATTTGTCAACCAGAGGACCTCCACTACCACTTAAAAGGGCATGGCGGCATGGGGCCATGGGACACGGCTCAATGTCAGGCTGAGCTAGGCAGCAGAGAGAGCACGCTGCTGACACTAGGGCCGGGCCAAGCAAGCAAGATCACAGGTGGGCTTAAGTGCACGGCTGCCGAAGTACTGCGCAAGCCCACACCCTGTCCAGTCCAGGTGAGTTGTGCCAGCACTCTATGTCTTAGTGACAACACTTCACCACCAGAAACTGAGACAACCCAAAGCCTTCTCCATGGGGACCGTACCAGGACGGACAAAGTTAAAAGAGTTGCTTGTTGTGGTCAATGTGAAGGCCCTGAAGAGTCTTTTAATATTTGCATCTACAGATTACACAGCGCTGGTGGGAAGGACTCTACCAAGATGATCAGACGCACTACAATATAAGGATCTGAATTGGCTACTATCACAATCACTCTTGTGAAAGAGTTAGATTGCCTCTCCAGTTTATCCTGCACCACATCAGCACCATCTAATGTGCCTGGCATGCTTTCATGCCACACACAGCACTGAAAAGGTTCTGCTGCCCATAGTGGAAGAGCTCATGGTACACTATGAACCAGAATGATCAGGCAAGTCTGCTATTTCTGGAACTTTTGGGAGTGTTCAACATGGTCAATCATGAGATCCGGTTTGGTCGTGTAGTTCTGACCACGTTAACTGATTCAGTGTTAGGGTGGCTGAGGTCTTTCCTCATGGGTCACACCCTGACAGTGGCTCCCATATCCCCTTCATTCTGCTAAACATTATGGGCCTCATTATGACATTGCCGGGCGGTGGAGGCCGCCCTCCAGTGCCATTCCATCATCAGGCCACACTGGCGGCCTGAACCCCACCGGCACTATTATGGGTTTCCCGCTGGGCCGGCAGGTGTTTCCGCGTCCTAATGGAGCCGGCTGCAATGTGGCAGTGCAGCTGGTGCAGCAGCACCCATCACACATTCCACTGCCTGTAATTGCCTGGGATGCGCAATGGGGCTGTGTAGGGGCCCCCAGGGGTCCCCGGAGTTCCCCATTCCACCAGCCTTTCCATTACAGTGTTTACTGCTACGGACAGGCTGGCGGATGGGGACTCGTAATCCCCAGGGCAGCGCTGCCCTGGTGGATTACAACCGTCAGGACCACCTGGCTGTAGGCTGGCTGCAGCCTGGTGGTGCCAGCGGTTGGACCGTGGTGGCTCCGCCACAGTCATAGGGTGGCGGTTGTATCGTCAAGACTGCAACGGTCTGACCACCACTGTGACCTGGGTGGTCTAGAGACTGCCAGGGTCATAATGACCCCTATGTCTCCAGAGGTGTGTGCAGGGCTCAGCCCTTTCATAGTTTGCTCAACATACATGTTCAGCCTTTCTGAGAACTCAATGGTTGTTTAGGTTGCCAGTGACACTCAGTCACTGCTGAATTGTTCCAATGTTCAAATTGCATGGGATGGCTGAAAGCGTGCCCTACTGATGTCAAGTGTTTGATAGCTTTTAACTATTTGACACTGATCCGTGATTTTTCTTTAATACAAACTTTATTGCATTTTAATAATAAAATACAAATTCACTTGACAGCTTAGGAAAAGTAGGACATCATACAGATACACTCTCGATCATGAAATATCAATCTGTTGAAAGAGTATCACACACCAAAGGTTATTGAGTGTTGCTATTTCATCCCACTAAGATAAACAAAAGGATATACATCGTAGACATCTGTCCAATTGAAACGAACAAATCCCACCCCATCCCACAACTAGACAACATCACCAAATGGTTGATCTGTATATTGAGGGCAATGGGTATCAATAGATATGGAAGGTTTTAAGTAAGGTGGATGTCGAACTTGTATAGTGTATAATCCTCTGCATGTGCTGAGCTGCATCCTAGATAGAACGTGAATCAAACGTATCTGGGCCACACAAAGAACAATGCAAGGTCAGGGGCAAATGGGGATAGCAGACTGATGCCACATCAGAGTCATTGTCCAGTAGATCTTCGATCACTACTCTTCCTTGGGATGTGTCAATAGGGTGCTGTCTACGAATAACAAGCCAACTGACGATACTCTCACTTGCTCCCAAGGGTTCTACCTTCTTGCCATCAGGGTACCTGAGGACGTAGGGAGGCCACGCAGGGGGATATTCAGGGCGTAAGGTACTGGGAGCAGTATAGCGTAGAGCTATCTTCCAGTATGCGAGGGCTGTAAGCAATAGGAGGGAACTCGATGTGGGTGTGGCGGAACCTGGGTAGATCAGTGTGTGCAGCTGTCCCTGGTCAATAATTTTCTTTGTGTATCCTATTTCTGTAAGGTTATGCCCAGCTAACCAGTAGAAAAGCCACTGGCATTGTCCGGCCAGGGGATAGGCCTCAAAATCCAGAGTGCCCATGTCACCTTTATCTGGTGGTAATTGCAGTTTAGCATGACTCACCCTAAGTCAGACACTACTCCATGGTAGATCTATTAATAACATGTTCAGTATTTTAAATACCCAGGCTGGTATAAGGATTGGCAGGTTCACAAAGTGGTACAATATGTGAGGTAGCATAACCATCTTTGCAAGGGCTAAACAGCCTGCTACAGATAGGGACAGCGTGATTCCAGAGCCTACTTGGGATTTAAGAGAAGCAATCGCCCTCATTAGGTTACTTTTCTTTAAGTCCTCTGTTTCTCGGTGTAGTTGAATACCCAGGTAGCGAAACGTCTGTGGTACCATTTGTATATCCACATTCTAAGGACACTAATCCATGATACAAGTGATGTGAATGTAGGATCAGACTTGAATGCCTTATTGACCAAAATCTAGCTTTTGACACAGAGTTCCAGATTGTTTGACCCTACTGCTGACAGCATGAGCTGAAACCTATGCTACTATTCATTTCCAGGAAGAGGTGTGCTTACGTAAATAGGGGTAATCATTCTCTCAGACCACAGCTACCACAATGGCATTCATTTTAGCTTCTCTGAAGCTCCAGTGAGGAAGACAAAAAGGCTGTAAAACATGATGATCAGTGGGGACTCCATGTCGGTTGCACACCCTGCTCTCTATTGGCTGCTGGTTGAATAATCCATCCAATGCAAGGTGCTCTCCTTTGATCAAGATCTGGCCCAAAATTTCTTTATGACTTTGTATCTCCTAATTCCTCATATCTCTGTGCCTTTCACTTATTTAAGGTGACATATTTTAAAAGGATGCCCTTTGGAATGTAGAGCCCACTTGGTCCTTGAGCCACACATTTGGAACTCCCTGCCGGTTCAGTTTGTCATATCTCTTGCTGCGCTTTGTTTTCAAGAGTCCTAAGGACTCATCTTTTCTACTAACTTCTCTTTTTGAAACGCCTGCCCAATCCCTCACCTTGGACATGGGTTCCGGCTGCTAAGGCTCCTTTAAGCAACAGCTAAACTTAAACAAGACATAAATGCATAAATAATAAACAAATCTCCCATGGGTATAGTCTTCAGGAGGCTTTTGCATGTAGTGTCATAGGTGAAATCAATGCAACACTATATTGTCTAAAAAAAGCGCAATAGATGGTGCTTGTTGTTTACTGAAATCAGATTCCACGGTCTCTACAGAACTGGTGGTGCCCTCGTGTATTGCAAAGTAGGACTGTTCAACTATGATGTTGTACTGCATGTTGCACAACTTTCACATTGGGCTTCGTGTCACCTTATTCAGGAAGGTCAAGTGTTTTATGGGCAAGCACAAAGTGTTCTGTCCATTCTTTTATCTCTCTTTGGGCTTGAAACCACGCCCATGCCAGTCACTTACATTGGTTTGTGGGCTTCCTTTTAAAATCCGCTTGCTTTCATTTGTGAAAGGCATGCATACGTCATGCTTTTTCCGGTGTTTAGTCCACCTACACAGCACCAGTAAAGTACCAAAACATATGAGGCTTGATGTTTTCAGCCTGGATTCCGGACTACTTTATCTGTTTATTTTCCACGCAGCGCGATTGCGCTGCATTTTACATAGTGCGATAGCGCTGCGTTTTTTTTTTTTTGCTTTACAATGCTAATAGTTCTAACTCGAACAAATGCGAGACCCGTTGCATTGAAAATGCTTGTTTATGTTTATTTTGGCTTTTAAAAACACACCTATATTATTTACTGTGTCCTCAGCAAGAACACCTAGCACCTTCTCCTTCTTTGACAAAATTGCATCAACTAATATAAATGAATAGCTTAGACAGCTTACGCTTACGGACTTCATCTATACATTTTACGTGCACACTGTTGGCTCAGGGATGGCCCTGAATTTTTCTTAAAAATATATATGTAAATGACACCAAAAATGAAACCCTGCTTTGTAATGCACTATTTTCTTCTTCAAATTCAATGATGATTTTTTTTCTGAGGATTTGGTGCGTTGCGACAAGAGTCCTGCCACGTGCTGAAAACCACCCCAAGGGACTGAAGGCAGAGATTCTGACTATGAAAGGTAATAGACTGATACACGTGAATGTGCTATAGTTTGCACAGTCTAGTGTGATTGGTGAAGTTCTTTCCACACAACCTTCCATGGGTGTTGTCAGGTTTGCAGATGAGCTCCACGTGATGCTATTGTTTGCTGCAATTTGCGAGGTTTCAACACAGTAGGACGGCGTAACACTCTGCAAGTTTAGTTGCAGGGTTTCTCTACTGAACGATAGCCTCTCTCTCACCAATACAAAATATTTAATAGAGCATTCTGAATCTCATTGCTGCATTTCAGCTCTTGCTTACTGCAAGTTCAAGCTCTTTTTGCCCACTGCTATTAAGGAAATCCCAGTTATAGCATTCCTGTATACTCAAATCAGTTTAAATATCCAAGAAGTGTGGAATCACACTCCTATGAAAAATGCACTTGTCCTATTGGAGGCACTGCGCATATATCATGAGGGCCAAAACTAAAAATTTTCGTAGTTAAACTATATAACCATTTTTGACAGAATGTAAAGGATATTTGTATTAAATGTGTCTTCGAAAATTACTGTCAACCAAAGACGTCTTTCTTTGCCTTAATTCTTGCACACTAGTCTAGTATATGTTTTTTTTAATTTTACTGTCTTTGCACCCCTCACTCAGCACTGCATTACTTTTTTTTACAAACTGGAAAATTCCCACACTGTTGTGACACATATATACAAACCGGTTTTACTATTTCAAATTAAAATGAAAAGGAGGTTATTTCTACTGGATAGCAGAGCCTCTGTGTAAATAATATTTGATGACCGTTTTAGTTCTCATAGTGGAGTTCTTGTACAATGCTGCCCATTGCTTGAAATCTGTTCTCCAAATGATCGTTAGGTATTGCAATGCGGGTAATAGCATGCCCCCCGAACCAAGGGCCAGATGTAGGAAACGATTTGCGACTCGCAAACGGCATTTGCGAGTCGCAAATGTGAGTTTCCTATGCAGACCGACTCGCAAAATGCATTTCCGACTCGCAAATAGGAAGGGGTGTTCCCTTCCTATTTGCGAGTCTGAGTGGGATGCAATACCATTTGCGACCGCGTACGAGGTCGCAAATCGTATCGCAGTTACCATCCACTTGAAGTGGATGGTAACCCACTCGCAAATTGGAAGGGGTCCCCATGGGACCCCTTCCAGTTTGTGAATGGACCCCAAAAATTTTTTTCAGGGCAGGTAGTGGTCCAAGGGACCACTGCCTGCCCTGAAAAAAAACCGAAACTAAAGGTTTCGTTTTTTTTTTTAAGTGCAGCTCGTTTTCCTTTAAGGAAAACGGGCTACACTTAAAAAAAAAAAAACTGCTTTATTTAAAGCAGTCACGAACACGGAGGTCTGCTGACTACAGCAGGCCTCCATGTTTGCGAGTGCCTTGACTCGCTATGGGGCCGCAATTTGCGACCCACCTCATGAATATTCATGAGGTGGGTCATTGCGACCCCATAGCGAGTCGCAGTCGGTGTCTGAGACACCGTACTGCATAACATTTTGCGAGTTGCAAATAGCGAGTCGCTATGACTCGCTATTTGCAAGTCGCAAAATGTTTCGTTTCTACATCTGGCCCCAAATTCCTTACCATGTCTCCCCCACTTCATGTGCTCTCGGATCAGATACCCGATCCTGCAGGGTTGAGTCAATGTTACACAATGCATGCACAATAATAACACGCATGTGCAAAAAACTCTCTGCACATGGACAGTATTTGTTTACTCAAGCATGGTGTTAACATTAAAACAATGATGACGATACTGCATATCATTCACTCGACCTAAAATCTTGTGTTCTCACCGTATGCCTCATCTGCAATAACATGTTTAGCACACTGTTCAGTTTTCTGCACTACTAAGGGGGCACTGAATGAGGGAGTCAATGACAATATATAAATAACTCTTAATGGGCACATGTTGAATAGTGATGGTTTGATGAGTAATCTGCCTCCTTGTGCAAGCAACTGTTCAGATTGTAAATAAAAAGCAAGACACCAATCATCTTTTTCTTACAATGACCAAAGTCAAGGGCATACCGGAAGAGATTAAGAACCATCTCGCTGCTCTAGAGACTGTACTTGTGCAAGTGCACTTTGGCTGGGTAAACTGCCTTGGGACATGCAGGAGCGGTACAGTGGGACCCTTGATAGAAAATCAATCAAAGCTGCAACACATCAACAGGGTAGGCCGCTGCCAGGTCAGTAAAAGGAAAGGGGGCTGTAAAATGAATGAAGACTTTCTGAGACCCGTCAAACTGGTGTCTAATATTTCCATTGCATATGAACGAGTTTGATGATATGAATTTGGAAACGAGGCAGCTCAAGAAAGCAGAAGTTCAAGTACTACGAGAGAACCTCGTTCTTCAAATTCACCGTTTTTATCCCATAAAACAGAACTTTCGAGACCAGTCACCATAGTATTGCTACCAGCAGGTTACCACAGATTTCTCTGCCACCAAAATTCTGCCATTTACCTCCAATTCTGGCGTTGTAAGCAATGCCCACTATGCAATGTGAGTTATTGGCCGAAGCTGCCACCTCGCCCGCACAACGTGTGCCGTGTCTGAAAGATAAAAAGACAAAGATGTTGGCGAAGGAACTGTGGAGTCTGTGTGCATATTTAGTTTACAACTTCAGTCTAAGAATGAGCTCTGTGTCCACAGAGCGCTGTAAACAAATGTATGAAAGAACACAACTTTCTGTTAGGTGTACCATAGGGGAATACCATGAGAGATGGGGAAAGAAACAGCCGTAGACCATGGCATGTGACGGGGAAACACCGGCACACCATGTGCCATAGGTCAGGCAAAGCCTCCTTTTAACTGAGCAAGAAACATGACTGTGTCATGCTATGTTAGTCAAGAAGAAGCATTTATCTGTGCTGAATGGTATGGGGCAAAAAAGCCCAACTGTGTCGTATGACATGGACAAGACAAGAATGACTGACCCATGTGACATGGATAACAGAACACCACCGCTATTGTAAACGGGACGCAAATTAGCATCGACCCAAACTATGTGAGTTACAAAGCAGCAGATCACTAGAGTGTGTAGGCCATAAAGAGGAAACGCAACATGCTGTGGGGCCATGCAGTGGCATCAACCCGTGCCAGAGGAGACAGAAAGCATCTTGAGCTGATGCGGAGGAAGTAGCATTGCATCATGGGGAAGTGTATAAACTGGAAGGCACCAGAACGACCTCAAAACAACCTCATAGCAACAAAAAGAACACTTAAAGTCAATTCGTAAGTTTACCATTCTTTTTGTTCATTCATTGACGATGAAGAGAGTTCACAAAGATGACTAAAACCCTGCTCACTCTCATGTCATCCGTTCCTGCTTACATCCGCTGCTCCTCCTAGCTTGGAGGCCACCTTTGTGACTTCACGCTGGATAAACCTCTGGTTCACTATGAGGTACTGTGACTCGCCATCGACTATCATTGTAACACAGGATCCAGACATGTGACATCTACAGCTTCCCTCACCTTCCCACACGCATGGTTTGTGAGGGGAGGGAGTGCACTGCGTTAGTGCACGGATTGTAAAAACATGTCTCTTGATAATATTTATTATGACCCATTTTATCATTTTAATGTATTATTCATTTAAAACATTTGATGTTGCATACGCTTAGCCATGAAGGGTAATGAGGCATAGAATAAAATATTAAAATGTAATTAGTTAATGACCAGAACGAAAATACAATTACGAGACAATCAACTGAATAAACAATCAAATTAAAAAAAACAGCAGAGATGAGAGCATGCAACTCAAAAAAATTGTTTTCATTTACTTCTGGAAACTTCTCAAGAGCCACACTAATGCAAATATGTATGAAGTACACCCCAGGCGGTCGGTGCGACTGCCAAAAACCTTTGAGGAGACAATATTGTGGGCAAGACCTGGGAATGACCAGCCTCCTGACTCAGAACCAAACTTCTTACCTGCAGCTGCTTGGCCAGATTTACAGGTAGCCAGCGCGCAGACACCTTGAAATTCTGCAGCAAACCATGTAAAGCACACAAAACTGAAGAGGGAGCCACAACGAATGAACAAAGAGTCAGCAGAAGGTGACTGAACGTCCATGTATCAGACAAAAGTCTCCCCAACAAATCTAGAACACGAGGAGGACAGCAAGATAGCCAATGCGACATTCCCCTGGTCCAAGGGAGAAAGAATTAAGGCTTAAATAGCTGACCGAACGTCAGAGGGAGAGAGAAAAGGTTTTATTTTTCAGTTGAAAAAGATTGTAGAGCTGAAATCGGTGACTTGAAATTAAATTTACAATTGATAATATAAGACATAGATTTAGCGATTTGGGAGTAGACGCCAAAGACAGTGAAATATGTAGAGCAATCAAGAAATAAAAGATGGCGTCTGCACAAAGTGAGAAGAATAGGAAGCGAAAGGAAGGGACTGTGTTTTAGTAAATTAAGTGACATCATGGAGCTGTGGAGGATCCTCATACAATGGGTTTTGGAGGGTGGGTCATTAGTTGTGTGGCATGCCCAAGTAATGGGTCCGCACTCAACCACCACTGGGAACCAGACACCCCATTGTAGCACTTGACTCCCATAGGGTAGCATTGCAGAGCAGCCTAAGGCTCACTCAAGGGAGGTGGTGTGGACTAGTAATCACCATTCACAAGCACACAAGAATAACACTCAATAAATGATTGTCCAGTTTGTGTTTTTTCTTTTGATAAAGTAAAAGTTAATTTATTTATTAAACAGACATTACTCAATACCATTCAATAATTTACAAATATACACAAGCTGTAGAATTACTTTTGGAGGGCATTGCATAATCATTCTTGTCTCTCACAAAGGGAGATATGAACCAACAACCCACATGGCAGAACATTCATGGGTATTCCAATGTAATTTTGACTGTAACTTGGAGTGAAAGCACCTAATGCTGGCAATAAAGTTCATCTACCTTGAGCACTAATGGCTGCAAGACTCATTACTCAAATACGCTTCAACACAGAACATGTCTAGGCAGGTTGGAGTGGTTTGCACTGTTAAGATTACCTTCAGCATGATCTACACATTCTACCCACACTCCTAAAGGGCGTGAGCTAAGATTCATCATATTCCACATTGAAACATTCAACATAAAAAAGATGCACAGTTGACACAAACTCTAAAGGACATCCCTTGGTTGCTAATCATTATATAATACCATCTTTCACCCCTGGAGGGTGCCTTTTCATATGAGCCTACACAAGTCAATTGGCCACAATGCTGCAGCCATATATTTTGAATTGCATTTAGCATAAATGCTACCATTTTAACCATAGTCCCTAAAGGACTCGAATCTTGTAGAAGCCTTGTAATTACCATCTTTCACCTCTAGAGAGAGTTCGCCATTGTAATAATCCGTTGTTCTCATCATTTAGGCCACAAGGACTGCAGCCAAGATCTTCACCCCTAGAGGGCACAGTTTCACCATTCTGAAAAAAAAGTTCCAGCTGGGACTGGCTAAAAAACACATTGAAACTCTTGAGGGTTTATCATTTCCAAGCCCCCTGAAACTGCGCTCCTCCTTCCCCCACAAATGGTGATGATTTTGGTGGTAACCCTGTTGTCCTAGGGGTCACCACCATGCCAAACTAGTGGTTTTTGCCCAAGGATTTAGGCCAAATCCTGCAGTGCAAAATTGGGCACTCCCTTTGGAGTGTGCATAACAAATGAAAGACTCTATCACTGCTCCGGGGAGAGTAGCTGTGGCAGTTTCCTTGTTTGGGTTTGTTAAAAGGTGTCCAGTCCCATCTGGACACCCCGTGCCCTTCCACATCATTGGAGAGCAGCTCAGGGAGCCCATACCAGGCTGCAATCGCAGCCTGCCAGCCCGGGCAGCACCTTGATGTGCTGCAGCCAGAGTCAGCATTTTACGAGGAGTCTGCCCCATCCCACGGGCAGATGTTTGTGGTACTGAGCAGGCTGGCAGCATGGGGGAGTATGGCAGCACTCCTCACTCCTTCTCCAGCTATAGGGGGCCCCGGGATGGGGACCAGGGCCCCCTCTTGTTTTTGCAGGAGGGGCGCAATGGCATCCCTCGATTTTGCTTGTTTGTGGGGCCCCGGGATGGGGTTCCGGGGCCCCTCTCACCATCTTTGCAGGGGATGCGATGACATCCCCCGACTTGGTCCCTTGTGCGGGCTCGGGATAGGGTCTGGGGCCCCCTTCACCATCTTTGCAGGGGGTGCAACAGTAACCCCGACTTTACTTTTGTGTGAGGCCCCAGGATGGGGTCCGGGGCCCCTCCCCTCCTCTTCAAGGGAGCGCAACATCCCTGCCGCTTTTTTTATCAGGGACGCTCCATTATTCTCTGGGGCAGCCCTTGGGCCCTGGTCTACCCCGGGGGTAGGATTAAAGCACAGCAGTTGAGCCCCATTCTGGCCTACAAGGTTCCCAACTCGGGATGGAGCCAGTCTCACTGACTCCCTGCGGCAGCCTTTCATCTGGGTGCCTTCCTTTCTTCTGGGCAGTGCGCTCTTTATCTCAACTGGTCCTCGGTGGTGTAAGGAGACCAGCTTATCTGGTCCTATAGTTTGCCCCACTTGGTCTGGGATCATTCAGGGGCAGACTCCTTGCCCCAGTGGACAGTCAGGGGGCTTCCTCTGTCCAGTTGTCCATGATGTCCGTCTTCAGTCCCAGTGTTCTGCAGAGAAACACAACCAAGAGAGAGAGCCCTCCCCTGTACAAGTCCTTTTAAGTGGGGACGGAAGTGTTCAGCAGAGCTGAGCCTCTAGCCTATCCTGATGTTCCACATCAGTTCTCCACTCCTGTTCCAACCTACCTGCACAGTCTTCTGGGATAGCTCAAAATGGCATTGTCCGGGAGTCAGTTGCCACATGTACTCTGAGAGACTCAGCCCCTCCTCCCTGACATTCCCGCCAGGTCCTCTCCCAGCAATCTCTCAAAGGAGCCCTTCCTCGCTGAGAGGCCTGAGGCAGGCATGGTTCCTGGCACGGAATGACAGCTGGCTGATTGATGCAAGTCCCTGCTCCTGCAGCTGGACAGAGCATAACTGCCTCTAATCCTGAGCTGAGAAAGATGGCGTCCTAGATGACCCATAAGATACACAATTATGCTTTTGTAACCTACTGGATTATTCTTTTCATACATGTTACAGTATACATTGGTGTGACTCTGGAGTCAGTGGACTCCAGGGAACTGGAGTTGCGCCCTAGGCAAGCCTTCCCCCTTGACATATAATGGAGCATCACTACAATCAAGACAGTAAGTGACCACCCACTCCTCATGGCCCCTTCTGCACCAGTCTACCTAAGCACAGTTCTTGGGATGGGCACGCCAGAAATACTCCCTGCGCAGCCCTCACACGAGTGCACAGTCTGGGCCTCTTATTCTTGCTGCGTCACAGTAGCCTTTGCTTACCAAGGCATCACAGGTGGTAAATCCGCGCAGTCCATATTACCATGAGTTTACTGTGGGTGAGTCCCAAACTATGAGGTTCCCTCACAGTAAAAGGCCAAAAATCAGGTGATCCAAAAGCAAAAAAAAAAAAAATCAGGTCGGACCATGCAGTCAGACCCGTCCTCTCACACTGAGTATCTTCCAAAGGCAGCACTCAAAGATACAACGGACCTTCATCGATGTACAGTTGCATTGTGGATTCTTTAACCAGCACAAAGGTCCCCAACATATTAAGAAGCATGGATGCCAAAAGTGAGTCTTGGACATGTGGAGAGTGTCAATTTCTGCAGCATCCCAGCTGAATGATCTATGAAGAATAATTTAGGAAAAAACCCATAATCCAAAATTGTTAACACCAATTCCTCAGCAGAAATTAAGATGCAAATCAATGCCTCATATCCAAGTGTTTTAAGCACTTTTCCTAGATCCACCAGAACTTAAAAGAGAGAGAAAAGTACAAGAGGAAGATTGACTTTGATTGGAAAATTGATCCATTCGCATTGAGGTGTATGGTAAACCCGCAACCTCACTTGACATCACTCTGCAGACTAAGGCCCTCATTATGACATTGGCGGTAAGTCCCGCTTACCGCCATGCTGACTTCCACCAACATACCGCTGCCGTGGTGGTTTACTGCTACTCATATTATGACACACACATAGCAATCTGTCACTATACAGACATACACACAAGTCCGCCAGCCCAAAGGTCAGTGACAAACTGGCGGTAGCAAAACCCACAAAGTTACGGCAACAGAACTATGCCCACGGCATTTTGACCCACGAATCACTGCAGCGGACATTCAACCTCGGTAAACCATTGGCGGTACATACCGCCACTCTCAAAATACACACACACATAGAAAACAACACCACATTGGACAATTCAAACTACTCACACCTGACACCCATACACACACCACACCCGCACACCCACTCCACTATAAAACACACACACATTACCCACAACCCTTTAGGACTCCAAAAAATTGCCACTAGAGAGAGATACAGCAAGAGCACCCACACAACCAGAACCACAGAACACCATCACCCATACACCATCCACGCACCTCACAGCACACCCCACAACACATCACCCCACACACCCTCAAACACACCACTCACATTACACCCATGGCACCACAAAGACACCACAGGTTCTCAGAGGAGGAGCTAAGGGTCATGGTGGAGGAAATCATCCGGGTAGAGCCACAGCTATTCGGATCACAGGTGCAGCTGACATCCATCGCTTGGAAGGTGCAGCTATGGCGGAGAATCGTGGACAGGGTCAATGCCGTGGGACAACACCCCAGAACAAGGGATGACATCAGGAAGAGGTGGAATGACCTACGGGGGAAGGTGTGTTCCGTGGTTGCAAGACACCAGATAGCAGTACAGAGGACTGGAAGTGGAACCCCACCTCCTCCCCCACAACTAACAATATGGGAAGAGCATTTCTTAGCAATACTACATCCTGAGGGCCTGGCAGGAGTAGCAGGAGGATTCGACTCTGGTAAGTCAAATCTCTATTACTATGACCCCCCACCTGCATGACATCACATAACCCCATCCTCACCCTCACTCTACCACCTCACATACACCCCACCATCACAACCCACCCCTCCCACTACCAAGCCCTGCATGCAACACCAATGAATGGACACCCATCACAGACCTGCATGGACACCCATCACCAAAGCATGCACACTAGTGACAATCATGTATCCAACCAAATCACAACTCACACAAGCCTAAGCTGCCAGGGCAATCACAACCATACAGGGCAACACACCCATGCACAATATGTCACGCGCAGAAACAATAACACTGCATTTACATCCCCACAGGTCCCCCACCCACATCACTGGAGAGGAGGTGCCAGCAACATCCGGTCCCCACACAGAAGAGGCCCACAGTGATGACAGCAGCTCTGCACGCCTGGATCTGGATGACCAACCTGGCCCATCAGGGACCTCCGGACAGTCAGTTACCCAGGCACAGCCCCATACCACCACAGAGCCTCCCCCTCAGGAAACACCACCACAGTACCCACCCAGCAGACCCATACCTGTGTCCCCAGGTCAATCAGCAGTGTGTCCACCACTACAAGGACCCCAGGGCACCCCACAAACACAGGACAATCAGGGACATGGGGTCATTGGCAGTGGGCACACGGTTCAGGGGACAGAGGCGCAGGACAACAGGGAAGCTGGGAGGACTGCAGTGCGACAGGGGGAGAACAGGCCTAGGGAACTGACTCTCCATGAGGCACTCACCAACATCCTGGGAGCATACCACCATTCCCAGGAGACGATGGGCCAGATACTGGCCAAGTTGCAGGAGACCTAACGGCTGCAGGAGGGACAGTATCTGGGGATCAGGGAGGACCTGAGGGACATCCACACCACCCTGGTCACCACTGCAGGGGTGCTGGCAGACATGGCCAACACCATGATGGAGGCAGTGGCACAGCAATGGGCCCTTGATACTAGCCAAAACGATGAACAGCCCCCCACCTCCGGTGACGCTAGTGGACAGGAGGCCCCACCACAGGACCAACAGGCAACCAGCACCCCACCCCCTGCAGAAGGAGAACCACCCTGCAAATGGTCCCTGGGATCCAGGCAGAAGCCAGAGAACATTGCCAAGACCCCCACCAAGAAATAAGACTCTCCGTATTGTCACCCTTGTGTCACACTCTGTCACCCTGTCCACCTTCAACTGCCAGTGCTCCACTTCCTATGCCCCCTTGGACAATGCACCTGTGATACAAATAGACTGGAACTCTTACATGGACTCTCCTCCACCATCCCCCCAGCATAGCAATACCCCATCCACTTATTAGCACATAAATAAACATCCTTGTAAAAAATACAAGTATTGAGTCTGTCAAGTGATTGAACTATGTATTCGTTTAATCAATCAATCAATCAATCAATCAATCAGTTCATTTATAGAGCACGCTACTCACCCGAGAGGGTCTCAAGGTGCTGGAGAGGGGGGGAGTTACTGCTGCTCGAAAAGCCATGTCTTGAGGAGTTTGCTGAAGGCAAGATGGTCCTGGGTAGTTCTTAGGTGTGCGGGGAGGGAGTTCCATGCTTTGGCTGCCAGGTAGGTGAATGATCTTCCTCCGGCTGTGGTTCTGCAGATCCGTGGGACGGTGACGAGAGCGAGGCTGGCTGAGCAGAGCTGACGGGTGGGCGTGTAGAACGAGAGGCGGCTGTTGAGGTATTTGGGGCCCATGTTGTGGAGTGATTTGTGTGCTTGGGTGAGGAGCCTGAAGGTGATCCTCTTGTTGATGGGGAGCCAGTGCAGGTGTTTCAGGTTGGCGGATATGTGGCTGTGGCGCGGGATGTCGAGGACGAGGCGTGCAGAGGCGTTCTGTATGCGTTGTAGACATTTCTGAAGCTTTGCGGTGGTACCTGCGTATAGGGTGTTTCCGTAATCCAGTCGGCTTGTGACGAGGGCATGGGTAATTGTCTTTCTGGTTTCGGTGGGGATCCATCGGAAGATTTTCCAGAGCATGCGTAGGGTGTTGAAGCATGATGATGAGACGGCGTTGACTAGCTTGGTCATTGTGAGGAGGGGGTCCAGGATGAATCCGAGGTTGCATGCGTGATCCGAGGGGGTTGGCGCGGTGCCCAGCACCATGGGCCACCAGGAGTCGTCCCAGGCAGATGGGGATTGTCCGAGGATGAGGACCTCCGTCTTGTCCGAGTTCAGTTTTAGGCGGCTGAGCTTCATCCATTCCGCGACGTCTTTCATTCCTTCCTGTAGGTTGGTTTTGGCGGTGCTTTGTTCTTTGGTGAGGGAGAGTATCAGCTGGGTGTCGTCGGCATAGGAGATGATGTTGATGTTGTGTTTGCGTGCGATGGCTGCGTGGGGGCTCATGTAGATATTGAAGAGGGTTGGGCTGAGCCAGGATCCTTGGGGTATGCCGCAGATGATCTCGGTGGGTTCTGAGCGGAAGGGAGGGAGGTGGACTCTCTGGGTTCTGTCGGAGAGGAACAAGATGATCCAGTCTATGGCCTGTCCTAGGATTCCAGTGGTGTGGAGGCAGGTTATTAGGGTGCGATGGCACACAGTGTCGAAGGCAGCCGAGAGGTCCAGGAGGATGAGGGCGGTTGTTTCTCCGTTGTCCATCAGAGTCATGATGTCGTCGGTGACTGTGATGAGGGCGGTTTCTGTGCTGTGGTTGGCTCGAAATCCAGATTGGGAAGGGTCGAGCGAGTTGTTAGCCTCGAGAAAAGCGGTCAGCTGCTTATTGACGGTCTTCTCGATGACCTTGGCCGGGAAGGGAAGAAGAGAGATGGGCGGAAGTTCTTCAGGTCATTGGTGTCTGCCGTGGGTTTTTTCAGGAGGGCGTTGATTTCTGCATGTTTCCAGCTCTCGGGGAAGGTGGCTGATGTGAACGAGCTGTTGATGATGTTCCGGAGATGGGGGGCGATGACGGAGTCAGCTTTGTTGAAGATGTGACGGGGGCAAGGGCCCGAGGGGGAGCCGGAGTGGATGGTGTTCATGATGCTTCTGGTCTCTTCTGAGCTGATAGGGGTCCAGGAGCTGAATGTAGTGGTGGGGGCTGCTGGTTCGGTGGTAGGGGGTGGGGTCCGAAGCGGTCGTGTAGATCTGTGATCTTTCCGTGGAAGAACGTAGCGAGGGAGTTGCAGAGTTCGAGTGAGGGCGTGATGTCGTTGGAGCTGGTGCTGGGGTTGGAGAGCTCTTTGACAATGTTGAAGAGTTCCTTGCTGTTGTGGGTGTTGTTGTCTAGTCGTTCTTTGAATGATGTCCTTTTGGTGGAGCGGATCAGCTGGTGGTGTTCACGGGTGGCGATCTTGAGGGCTGTCATGTTTTCTGTGGTTCATTCCCTGTGCCAGGTTTTTTCGAGGGTTCGGCAGGATTTCTTAGATTCTTTGAGGGCATCTGTAAACCATGGGGTTTCCTGATGCTGGTCCCGCCTGTTTTTTTATAAGTGGTGCGAGGTTTTCGGCACAGTTGGTGATCCACTCTGTGAGGCTGTGGGCTGCGTTGTTAGCGTCAGTGATGTTGGCTGGTGGGTTTTGGTTCAGTGTTGAGAGAAGCTGCTCTGTGGAGATTTTGCTCCAGCGTCTGCGGGGGATTTGTTGTGTGCGATGGTGGTGAGTCTCCTGTTTGAAGGTGAAGTGGATGCATCTGTGGTCGGTCCAGTGTAGTCCGGAGGAGTGGCTGAAGGAGACGTGGTTGCTGGCGGAGAAGATGGGGTCGAGTGTGTGGCCAGCAGTGTGGGTGGGGGTGCTCACCAGTTGCTTGAGTCCGAGGTTGGCGAGGTTGTCGAGCAGGGTGGCAGTGTTGTTGTCGTTTTTCTCCAGGTGGAAGTTCAGGTACCCGAGGAGGATGTATTCTGGTGAGGCTAGGGCGTGCGTCCTGATGAAGTCTGCGATGGTTTCGCTGAATTGGGTGCGTGGGCCCGGGGGTCTGTAGACGAGTGTTCCTCTGAGGGTGGTTTTGGGGTCGGTGTGGATCTGGAAGTGTACCTTTTTTCGGCGGCGAGGGTTGTGTCTTCGGTGGTGGTCGGGATGTTGATGGTGTTCCTGTAGATGATGGCGATTCCTCCTCCGGTTTGGTTGACGCGTTCCTTCCGGGCGATCTTGTAGCCGTCGGGGATGGCTATGGCGATGTCTGGGGCCGAGGAGGCGTTCATCCAGGTTTCTGTGATGAAGGCGACGTCTGGTGCTGTTGTGTCCAGGAGGTCCCATAGTTCGATGGCGGGCTTGTGGACGGAGCGTGTGTTGAGGAGGATGTACTTGAGGTGGTTGTTGTTGCGAGGGCCGGTGGGTGGTCTGCAGGTTCGGAGGAATGTGTATTTGCAGGCTTGACAGGTGAAGGGTCCATGGGTTCGTTTAGGGCTGGCTTGGTAGCAGGTGGCTGTTCGTCCGGTGTTGAGGGCGTTGAGGGAGTCGGAGTCGTATCTTAGTCGGGTGCTTTGAGTGCGGTGGGGCCAGAGGTTCTGGCGCTGGGCGCGGTCCAGGCGCGGACGGGCGCAGACAAGCTTTTTTTTTAGCAGTCGCCATAAAAAGGAAGTGGGGGCAGAGGGGTCAGCTGGGAGGCGGAAGGCAAGGTCAGCAAATGGGAGCAGGAGGGGCGGGGCCGCACGGGTGGCAGCAGCGGGAAAGAAAGCGCAAAAGAATAGAAAAAATTTAAAATAGGAAAACAGCAATAAAGGAAGAAAAAACACAAGATCAACGTGGCAGGGGCCTGGGCAGGCGGGAAAGCGACCTACCCAAGGGTCAAGGGTCGCTGTCTCTGCCGCGCAGCGGCCGCCATCAGAAGGAAGGGGGGAGGAGGGGTCAGCTGGGAGGTGGGAGGGAAGGTCAGCAAATGGGAGCAGGGAGGGCAGGGCCGCACGGGTGGCAGCGACGGGAAAAAAAGTGCAAAAGAATAGAAAAAATGAAAAACGCCAATAAAGGAAGAAAAAACGCAAGATCAACGTGGCAGGGGCCTGGGCAGGCGGAGCGGCGGGGAAGTCTGTAGACATTGCAATTCAACTGTACAGTAATGTATACATAGGTATGACCTGTAGTTGGTTGCAGTCAATACACCAGGAGCCAGAGTGGGGCACAGATATCTGTAAATAAACATGTCAAAGGGTACAGTAAGTGGCCATAGTAGTGGGAATATCAGCCTGCCAGTGAAAATTTACAATACAAAAATGCAATGGAAGGTGAAGTTGCAGTGTCTTACCTGTGTGTCACTGGAAGTACTGTCGTATGACTGATGTTCTATTGTCCACATCCTCACCGTCTGCTTCATCTTCGTCACTGTCCTGAGGCTCCACCACTGCCACACGCCCATCTCCAGCCTCATCCTCCTGCAGAAAAGGCACCTGGCGACGAAAGGCAAGGTTGTGCAACATGCAACATGCCACGATGATCTGGCACACCTTCTTGGGTGAGTAGTACAGGGAACCTGTTAGATGGAGGCACCGAAACCTGGCCTTCAGGAGGCCGAAGGTTTTCTCTATAATTCTTCTTGTTCACCCATGTGCCTCATTGTAATGTTCCTCTGCCCTTGTCCTGGGATGTCTCACTGGGGTCGGTAGCCATGAGAGGTTGGGGTAACCAGAGCACCTGCAAATACCGAGGGATACCTGTTAGCCAGACACTAACCCGTAGGGCCAACCCTATACCCATACACCAACATATACTGGGTGGGGACCATGGGCTCACCTATTAGCCACACCCTGTGCCTCTGGAGTTGAGCCATCACATATGGGATGCTGCTATTCCTCAGGATAAAGGCATCATGCACAGACCCAGGATACTTGCATTGACATGCATTGACATGGGAGATATACTGGTCCGCCAGGCACACTATCTGCACATTCATTAAGTGAAAGCTCTTTCGATTTCTGAACACCTATTCATTTCCCCGGGGGCAGGGGTGGGAACAAATGCAATATGTGTACCATCAATTGCCCCAATCATGTTGGGGATATGTCCCATTGCATAGAAGTCAGCTTTCACTGTGGCAAAATCCTCCACCTGGGGGAAAACAATGTAGCTGCACATGTGTTTCATCAGGGCAGACAACACTCTGGTCAGCACTATTGAGAACATTGACTGAGACATTCCTGCTGCCAAGCCCACTGTCACTTGGAAGGAGCCAGTTGCCAAGAAATGGAGCACAGATTAGTCTTGCACAAGTGGGGGGATCCCAGTGGGGTGACAGATAGCAGAGATAAGGTCAGGCTTCAATTGGGCAAACAGTTCTTGGATTGTGGCCCTGTCAAATCTGGAGGTGAGGATAATGTGCCTGTCCTCCATTGTTGCCAGGTCCACCAGGGTTCTGTACACGGGGGATGTCTCCATCTCCTGTTCGTCCTCAGCGGTTGTAATCTAGGAGGCAAACGATGAGCACCTGGTCAGTATTCAACATTTCCAAAATGTACAGTGCATTGCATGTTGTGACAGAAACAGTATGTTGTTGTATAGGCCTATGTGTGCTGTGACGCAGTTAGGTGCCATGGCCTGACCCCCCCCGAAATGGCTCCCGCCTGTCCTGTGTGGATGGACAGGTGGAAATGAGGTAATGCAGCTGACGTTCTGCTCCATTGCGGGAGGCGGTCGAGTACCGCCACGCAACTCCTCATTGGTTGTCATTGGGCCCTATGGGTTACAGTAACCAATGGTGATGTACGCCGGAGATGACGGTACACACCGCCGCAGACGTGACTGCCATTTCTATCTGTTCTCTCACTTGCTACTTGACCTTCAACAGGAGAGGACCTACAAAGCATGTGCTGCTGTAACAAGTGTCTGGAACCGACCATGGCTCGTGTCACTGGGGAAAGGGCCCCTGCCTTCACCGCTGTGGAGTTGGAGAGACTGGAGGATGAGGTCCTACCCCAGTACCGAATGCTGTATGGGCCTCCAGACCAACAGGTGAGTACACTGTGAGCACGATGCATGGGTCATGAATGCATGGAATGCTGTATGTGAGGGCCTTGTGTAAGAGGGGGTGGTTGAAGGGTCCTGGGCAGCTTGCTGCATGTATGGTGGGCAATGTATAAGGGGATGGGAGGGATATGGTTGGCCATTAGTGTAACAGGCCGGACGGTATGACTGATGCCCTTTTTCTATGTGTATTTCCTCTGCAGGTCAGTGCCCATCCAAAAAACGGTATATGGCCTGCCATCGCCAAGGATGTGTGGACCCTGGAGATCTATGGCAGGCGGAGCAGCCACTGTCGCAAACAGTGGGAGGACCTAAAACGCTAGGGCAAGGAAGATGGCAGAAGCCCAGCTGGGGATGGCCTCCCAACGAGGAAGGGGTGCCCGTCGAACCCTGACACCCCTGATGTTCCGCATACTGGCGGTGGCCTATCCGGAGCTGGATGCGCGCTTGAGGCCATCACAGCAGCCACAAGGGGGTGAGTACAGTTTCCCAATATACTACTTGCACGTAGTGGGGTGGTCTCCGGGTGGGAGATGTGGGTCTGTTGGTGACCCTAGGCCAGACCACACATTGCAGGGTAGGTTCCTTGTTGGGCAGGGGCTGATGAACTCCACCTCCAACCAAGCTAGTGGGCATCCACTACTGGGCAGGGCTCTGTGGGTCTCAGGTATGCTGCAATTGGCATTAGGTATTACTGTCCATTGCATGGTGACTAGTATTGTGACTGGTAGTGCATTGCCTAGTGCGTAGGGCTGTTCCCTGTGTGTTGTGTACGCCAAGGGTGGTGTTGTTGCTGCCATTGACCAAGTGTATCCTCTGTCTCTTCCCCCCTTTTTGTTTTGTCATCCTGTCCTTCTGTGCATTAGAATCATCTGGCAGAGGAGCAGAGGAACCGGCGATGGAGGGAGCTGCATCCCACAGGGCCCATGAGTCTGAATCCACCGACGATGAGGGCACCAGTGGGACGGAGGGCGAGGGGAGCACCATGGTGGAGACAGGAGGGGACAGTTCTGAAAGTGATACCTCCTCTGATGGAAGCTCCCTAGTGGTGACGGACAGCTCTGTGGCCACCCCAACTACAGGTACAGCTGCCACCCCCGTACCAGCACAGCCCTCCCAGCAGCGTCTCAGCGAGTTGCCCGTGCCTGCTCACCCAGGAGGGTGGGCATCTCCTTCGCCCCAGGCAACTCAGGCCCTGCCCCAGTTAGCCCTGCTGCCCTGAGTGAGGAGGCTATTGACCTCCTGAGATCCATCTCTGCTGGGCAGTCAACCATTGTGAATGCCATCCAGGGGCTGGCAGGGCACTTGCAACAAATAAATGTATTCCTGGAGGGCATTTACTCTGGCATGGCAGCCCAACAGAGATAATTCCAGGCTCTGGCCTCCTCCCTGATGGCAGCCATTGTTCCTGTCTCTACCCTCCCCCTCCAACTTCCTCTGCCCAGTCCCATTCCCCTGAACCCCAACCTATCCCAAGCACACATTCAGACCATCATGCACCCAAGACAACACACCGGAGTGGCACAGGCAAACACGAGCACCACACATCATCACACAGTCACTCACAAAAACACCATCCAGATGCAGACACACCAACATCCACTGCTTCCACGGTGTCCCCCTCCTCTTCCTCATCCACCTCCCTCCCAGTAGCTTCTCCACTCACACCTGCATGCACTACATCCACACCCACTGCCTCCATCAACATCACGCCTATCACTACACGCCCTCACTTGCAGTCACCACCCCCACATCCATGCACACGTCCCCTGTGTCCTCTCCCACTGTGTCTGTACTCCCTCCTCCCAAAGTACACAAACGCAAGCACTCAGACCCAAGAGTCATACACCTCACAACAGCATCCAGCCCATGCACCTGCACCCAAACACAGCAGAAAGACACCTCCAACAACCACTCCCTCTTCCTCCACTCCCAAACCTTCACCCTCTTCCTGCCCCAGTGTCCCTAAGAAGCTTTTCCTCCCCGCCGTTGACCTCTGCCCTACTCCCCCATCCTTCACGTCGGGCCAGGGTGGGCAGAACCCAGGCTAGCACCTCAGCTACCCAGTCCACGGCCACAGTAGTTTCGACAGCTACTGCAGGTGTGAGAGGCTCCAAGGAAACACCCATCAGCACTGGCAAGGTGACTGCACCGGCTGCCAAGGGGAAGGGCAAGGATGTACCACCAGCTGCCAAAGGGAAGGGCAAGGAGGCACCACCAGCTGGCAAGGAGGCACCACCAGCTGGCAAGGGCAAGGAAGCACCACCAGATGGTAAGGAGGCACCAAAGGCTGCAAGGGCAAGGAAGCACCACAAACGTACAAGGAGAAGGGCAAGGAGGCACCACCAGCTTATAAGGGGAAAGGCAAGGAGGCACCACCAGCTGGCAAGGGCAAGGAGGCACCACCAGCTGGCAAGGGCAAGGAAGCACCACCAGATGGCAAGGAGGCACAAAAAGCTGGCAAGGGCAAGGAGGCACCACCAGCCCGCAAGGGCAAAGGGCCTGCCCCTGCAGGCAGGAAGGACAGGAGGCCTGGTGCTGGGACTGAATCTGAGCCATGAGCACCAACCATGGTGCTTCAGCCGTCTGAGGCTGCAGGGGAAGGGCTGGAGCTTCCCCAACCACTGCCTGCACTGCCACCAGCACCACTGCCAGCACCGCCACCTGCATCGCCACCTGCACCACCACCTGCACCTCCACCTGCACCACCACCTGCACCACTGCCAGCAGCAGCAGCCCCAGTGACCAGCCATCTGAGGCTGCAGAGGAAGGGCTGGAGCCTCCCCACCAATGCCTGCACCACCACCAACACCACTGCCAGCAGCAGCAGTCCCAGTGGGCAGGCGTCCGAGGCTGCAGGGGAAGGGCTGGAACCTTCCCCAACCACTGGCAGCGCCGACACCAGCACCAGGATTACCACCACTGAGCAGCCGTCACCGCCGGTGGGCAGTGTGTAGTCCTGCCTCCATGGACTGTACTGCATCCTGACCATTGCAAATCGTGTGGGTCTGACACCCAGGTGGCTGACTGTGACCTTGCACTCCCCAAGTGCTGCATCACAGGACACAAAGCCCCCTCCAGAGCCAGTGGAAGAGGGCATCAACTCACCCCCTCCTTGCCAGGATGAAGCATACTGGGCACAAGGCCCCCTCCAGAACCAGTGGAAGGAAGCATCCACTCACCCCCTCCCTGCCAGGATGAAGCACACTGGGCACAAAGCCCCCTCCAGAACCAGTGGAGAAGCTATCCATTTGACAGACTGTGGCTTTGCACTCCCCAGGACCAAGCAGTGGGCAAACCACCCACTAGAGAGACTGTGGTTTTGCACTCCCCAGGACCAAGCAGTGGGCAAATCACCCACTGGAGAGACTGTGGCCTTGCACTCCCCAGAACCAAGAACAGGGCATGTTGCCCCCTCCAGAGCATGTGGGCAAATCACCCACTTGACAGACTGTGGCAATTGCACTCCCCAGGATCAAGCACAGGGCATGTTGCCCTCTCCAGAGCATGTGGGCAAACCACCCACTTGAGAGACTGTGGCCTTGCACTCCCCAGGACCAAGCACAGGGCATGTTGCCCCCTCCAGAACCAGTGGTCTTGTTTCATCTCCCGGAAGAATGCCCCCTCCCCCTGTCCTCCTGAGGTGCCTGCCTATTTTCCAACTGATGTCCCTGCAGTGTTCTCTCCATGTTGATGCAGGTGACAAGTGGGGCCTTGAACTTTGGCCTGTGGCCATGTGTCCCACACAAAAAGAGGACTGGGCAGTGTCCCTTGAACTTTACATTCGTAAATATCTGTTACATTGGCTAAATTATTATTTATACTGTATTGATCTTATTACACTCACTTTAGTAAAATTGTTTTGACCTTGCATTATTCAGCCGATTTAGGGGGAATAACTTGTTTTCTTGTGCATCTGGTTGTGTGTATGGGGTGTGTATGTCGGGTGTGTGTGATGCGTGTCACTGTCATTTTCCTCCCTCCCTCCCTTGTGTGTTAGGCGGCTGTACTCACCGTCGTCGTCTTTGCTGTCATTGGTGTTCGTGGTGGAGCAGCACGTAGAAGACCATGTGGAAGACATGCAGCTCTGGCTCCATGGCGGCGTGGTTGTTCCCTGTGCTCCAATGGTGAGCCATTTCACTTCTGTGCAGTGTTAACGCCAGGCTTTTGATGTAGTTGGTACCGCCCTGGAAAAGGTGGCAGATTGGCATGTCATAATATGGTGTGCGGAACATTGACTTCCATCTGGCTGTAGGCGGCTACCGCCGTGGTGTCTGTTGTTTCTGCCCTGGTGGTCGGTGTGGTAAAGTGGCTGTCTATCAGAGATCTATCCGCCATGGTCATAATTTGGTGGTAATTACCACCAGCCTGTTGGCAGTATTACTGCCATTTTTACACCAGGAGTTGTAATGAGGGCCATATTGTTTTTTAAAAATGTATCGAACTGTATACTTTACAGGACTTTTTTTACAAATGTATTTAGCTAAGTAGCCATATTGCTTATTTTATCCCTATACTTCATGATCTTTTATATTATCCGTGAGAAATATTTATCCATAGCAAAGTAACTTGCTCATGATATTTCATCCTTTATTATCAGGATGCCTTTCTCTCTATTCTCAGAATACATTTCTCTCGTGCTCTCTCTCTTTTTGTTTCTTCCTTCCCTCTTCTCCAGCACCTTTTTACACCTTTTGTTTGACTCACTCTACTCCCTCTTCCCTCTTCTTTTTAGGACCACAGCAATAAGGGGTGAATTAAATAACTTAGGCCCTCATTACAACCCTGGCGGTCGGTGAAAAAGTGGCAGTAATACCGCCAATATGCCAGCGGTTAAAAAAAAGGAATTATGACCACGGCAGAAACCGCCCACACAGACAGCCACTTTAAGACACCGACCGTCTTGGCGGTAGCAACAAGCACTGCTGCGGTAACCGCCAATAGCCAGGCGGAAGACAATGTACCGCCCACAGTATTACAAGAGGCCAATCCGCCAACTTTTCCGGGGTGGTACCAATGACATCAAAAGCACAGCAGAAACAGTACACAGAAGGCAAAGGTCTCACCTCTGTGGACTCAGGGAACAACCACAACGCCATGGAGACCGAACTGCAGGTGTTCCCCATGCTGGTCTACCCCCTCCTACACCAGGAATACCAACACTGGCGATGACGACCACAGTGAGTACTGCCGCCTAGCACACAGGGGAGGCGGAGGAAAAAGAGAGTGACACACACACGCAACACGCAACACCCCCACCCCCACCCCCAACAGCATACACACAAACAGATGCAACAACATTACACATCCACCCCATACCCCTCAAGAATAATGCAAGGACAAAAGGAATTGATTGAAGTGAGTGTAATAGGATAAAATACTAAAAATATGTCCTCAAAAATCAAATCAGTATTTGCATATATACAAATGGAGGGACCCTGCCCAGTCCATAATGTCCGTGGGTCACAGGGCCACATCACATAGGCCAAGGCTCCATCTTACTCCTTCATCAACATGGAGAGAACACTGCAGGGGCATCAGGTCGAAAATCCACAGGCATCTCAGGGGCATGGGGAATGGGGGGGCACCTCAGCCGGAAGATGGTACACCACTTGTCCTTGAGGGGGCAATATGCCCACTGCTTGGTCCTGGGGAGTGCAAAGCCCAGTCTCTCAAGTGGGTGGTTTGCCCACTGGTTGGTCCTGGGGAGTGCAAAGCCACAGTCTCTCTAGTGGGTGGTTTGCCCACTGCTTGGTCCTGGGGAGTGCAAAGCCACAGTCTCTCAAGTGGGTTGTTTGCCCACTGCTTGGTCCTGGGGAGTGCAAAACCACAGTCTCTCAAGTGGGTTGTTTGCCCACTGCTTGGTCCTGGGGAGTGCAAAACCACAGTCTCTCTAGTGGGTGGTTTGCCCACTGCTTGGTCCTGGGGAGTGCAAAGCCACAATCTGTCAAATGGATAGCTTCTCCACTGGTTCTGGAGGGGGCTTTGTGCCCAGTGTGCTTCATCCTGGCAGGGAGGGGGTGAGTGGATGCTTCCTTCCACTGGTTCTGGAGGGGGCCTTGTGCCCAGTATGCTTCATCCTGGAAAGGAGGGGGTGAGTTGATGCCCTCTTCCACTGGCTCTGGAGGGGGCTTTGTGTCCTGTGATGCAGCACTTGGGGAGTGCAAGGTCACAGTCAGCCACCTGGGTGTCAGACCCACATGATTTGCAATGGTCAGGATGCAGTACAGTCCATGGAGGCAGGACTACACACTGGCCACCGGCGGTGACGGCTGCTCAGTGGTGGTAATCCTGGTGCTGGTGTCGGCGCTGCCAGTGGTTGGGGAAGGTTCCCCAACCACTGGTGCCCAACATAGTGCCGTGTGCTCCTGATCCTGGGGAAGGTGGGGTAGGTAGGTGTCTTACCCACTGGTTCTGGAGGGGGCATTGTGCCCTGTGCTCTTGATCCTGGGGAGTGAAAGGTCGCAGTCTCTCAGGTGGGTGTCATACCCACTGGCTTTGGAGGGGGCAGCACGCACAGCAGACCAGGGAGGCAGACGGGGACGGCTGCTCATTGGAGGTGGCAGTGCTGGTGCTGCTGGTGGGGGGAGGCTCCTGCCCATCCCCTGCAGCCTCGGACAGCTGCTCACTGGAGGTGGCGGTGCTGGTTCTGCTGGTGGGGGGGAGGCTCCTGCCCATCCCCTGCAGCCTCTGGTGCTGCTGGTGGGGGAGGCTCCTGCCCATCCCCTGCAGCATCAGACGGCTGCACAACCATGGTTGGTGGCGGGGGACCTGTCACAGTACCTGCACCAGGCCCCTTGTCCTTTCTGCCTGATGGTGCTGGGTCTTTGCTCTTCCTGGCAGCAGGTGGGGCAGGCTCCTTAGTCTTCCTGGCAGCAGCTGGGGCAGGCTCCTTAGTCTTCCTGGCAGCAGCTGGGGCAGGCTTCTTAATCTTCCGGGCAGCAGCTGGGGCAGGCTCCTTTTCCTTAAGGCTTCCTGGTGCAGGCTCCTTAGCCCTCAGGACATGTGTCCTGGATCCTTTCCCACCATGAGTGGGTATGGTGATGACTGGACCCGTGGACTGGGTGGCTGAGGTGCTTGGCTGGGTTTTTGCCACCCAGGTAGACGTGCAGGAGGGGGTAAGGAAGAGGTCACATTGGGCACGGAAAAGCTTTTTAGGGACATTGGGGCAGGAAGAGGGAGACGCAATGGGAGTGGAGGAAGAGGGAGTGGTTGTTGGAGGTGTCTGTCTGCTGCTTTTGAGTGCAAGTGCATGGCATGTATGCTGTTGTGAGGTGGATGGCTGTTGTGTGTCTGAGTGCTTATTTTTGTGTACCTTAGGAGGGGGGACTCAGTGTCTCAGGTTCTCCCACCGTTTCCGACAGTGGGTGCTCCACCTACCGTTGAACCCCAGGGTCCGCAAGTCCTTGGTGATGGCACGCCATAAACCCTTCTTTTGATGGGTGCTGACCTGCAGAGGCAACACACACAGGAAAATAGTATTAGTCAGACAGTCCTGCCTGTTACACCTATGGCCCACCATACCCCTTCACATCACCATTTGCACACACATGGCCCAGCACACAACCAATACGTCACCAAGAGGACATCCACCCACCCCCTTACACGAGGTCTTCACACACAACACCCCATGCATTCATGCCACATGCATCGTGCCCACAGTGCTCTCACCTGTTGGTCTGGAGGCCATACAGCAGTCCGTACTGGGGTAGGACCCCATCCACCAGTCTCTCTAACTCCGCCGAAGTGAAAGCAAGGGCCCTTTCCTCAGTCACACGGGCCATGGTAGATTCCAGACACAGGTCACAGCAGCACATGCAGTGTAGGTCCTCTCCTGTTGAAGGTCAGATAGCAAGTGAGGAATCAGATAGAAAATGTCAGTCACGTCCACGGCGGTGCATACCATCACCGCCGGCGTAGATCACCATTGGCCACTGTAATCCATAGGGCCCAATGTTACCCAATGAGGAGTTGCACGGCGGTTCCCGACCGCCTCCCGCAACGGCACCCAACATCAGCGGAATTACCTCACTTCCACCTGTGCCTCCACACAGGACAGGAGGATGCCATTTCAGAGGTGGGGGGCAAGCCCTGGACAATTGCTGCGTCACTGTCTAAAATTTGACATACTGGACAATTGACACTGACCCATTACAAATTAACAGCATGCAATGTTCTGTTGTGGCCCAATTGTTCAGTTTGTTACCCAACTCCTCACTCTTTTGCCCCATAGATTCCTACGGCTGTGAATGAATAGGAGATGGAGACATACCTCCTTATACAGACGCCTGGTGGACTTGCCAACACTGGAGGAGAGGCACATTATCCTCACCTATAGACTGGACTGGGCCACAATCATAAAGCAGTGTGCCCAATTGGAGCCTGACCTGATATGTGCTATATGTCACCCCACTGGGATCCCCCCTCTTGTGCAAGTGCTATCAGTGCTCCATTTCCTGGCATTGGGTTCTTTCCAAGTGACAGTGGGCTTGGCAGCTGGGACGTCGCAGCCAATGTTCTCAATTCTGAAGACAAGAGTGTTGGTTGCCCTGATTAAACACACATGCAGCTACATTGTATTTCCCCAGGTGGAAGATTTGGCCACAGTGAAGGCTGAGTTCTATGCAATGGGACACATCCCCAACATAATAGGGGTGATTGATGGTACACATATTGCATTTGTATCCCCCCCCATCAAAATGAACAGATGTACAGAAATCGTAAGAGTTTCCACTCTATGAATGTACAGATGGTGTGCTTGGCGGACCAGTACATCTCCCACGTCAATGCTAAGTATCCTGGTTCAGTGCATGATGCCTTTGTCCTGAGGAATAGCAGCATTCCAAATGTGATGGGTCAACTACAGAGGCAAAGAGTGTGGCTAATAGGTGAACTTTAGTCCCCATCAAGTATATGTTGGTGTATGGGTATGGTATGGGCCATATGGGATAGTGTGTGGCTAAATGTAGTCCCTCAATATTTGCAGGTGACTCTGGTTACCCCAACCTATCTTGGCTGCTGACCCCTGTGAGGAATGCCAGGACAAGGGCAGAAGAACGTTACAATGAGGCACAAGGGTGAACCAGAAGGATTATAGAACGTACCTTTGGCCTCTTGAAGGCCAGGTTCCGGTGGATCCCTGTTCTACTCACCCAAGAAGGTCTGCCAAATAATAGTGGCATGCTGCATGCTGCACAACCTTGCCCTGAGATGCCATGTGCCTTTTCTGCAGGAGGAGGAGGCTGGAGATGCCCATGTGGCAGCAGTGGACCCTGTGGATAGTGAGGATGAGGAGGCAGAGGATGAGGACAACAGAACAGCAGTCATCAGATACTACTTCCAATGACACACAGGTAAGACAGTGTTACTTCACATTTCATTGTAATTATTTTTTATATCTGTGGCACTGGCATGCTGTTATTTCCCACCTCCATGCCCACTTATGGTACCCATTGGCAATTAATTTTACAAATGTTGGTGCCTCACAATAGTTCCTGGTCTGAACACTGCAGCCAGCTACAGCTCATTAACATATGCTCATTTACTGTACAGTTGAATTGCATTGTTTGAACCTGGTTAAATGAATACATATTTAAAATTGTTGACATACTCCATATGTCTATTTTTTCCAAAGGTGTTTATTGAAGTGCTAAGTGAAAGAGGGGCAAGTGCAATGGGCTGGGGTGATAATGGATGAAAGTTCAGGGTAGTGTTCCAGTCTATTTGTAGCAGAGATGCATTGTCCAAGGGGACATAGGAATGGGAGCAATGGCAGTTCATAGTGGACAGGGTGACAGAGTGGGACACAAGGGTGACAATCAGGAGAGTCTCATTTCCTGGCGGGGGTCTTGGCAATAGTCTCTGGCTTCAGTCTGGATCACAGGGAACGTTTGTGGGGTGGATCTCCTTCTGCAGGGGGAGGGGTGCTTGTGGCCTGTTGGTCCTATGGCGGGGCCTCCTGTCCACTAGCGGTATTAGAGGTGGAAGGCAGTTCAGATGTCTGGCTAGTGGCAGGGGCCCGCTGTTGTGTGACTGCCTCCCTCATAATATTGGCCATAGTTGCCAGCACCCCTGCTATGGAGACCAGGGTGGTGTTGATGGCCTGCATCCTCCCTGATCCCTCCTGCAGCCACCTGTTCTCCTGCACATTGTCCAGGATTTGACCCATCATGTCCTGGGAATGTTGATATGTTCCCAGGATCTCAGAGAGTGCATCCAGGAGAGTCGGTTCCCTGGGCCTGTTCTACCCCTGGCATACAGCAGTCCTCGCAGTTTCCCTGTTGGCCTGTGCCTCTGTCCCCAGAATTGTGTGCCTACTGCCACTGGCGCCAGGCCCCTGATTGTCTTGGGTATGAGGTGTGGCCTGGGGTCCCTGTAGAGGTGGAGACACTGCTGATTGACATGTTCTGGGTACAGAGGCATGGGTATGCTGGGTGGGTGCTGGTGTGGTCTTTCCTGATGGGGGAGGTTCTGTGGTGGTGTGTGGCTGGGCCTGTGTAACCGGCTGTCCAGAGGTCCCTGATGGGCCAGGTAGGTCATCCAGATCCTGAAGACCAGAGTTGCTGTCATCACTGTGGGCCTCTTCTGTTGGGGGACTGGATATTGCTGGCACCTCCTCTCTTCTGACATTGGCTGGGGTACCTGTGGGGATGTAAATGCTCTTTGGTTGTGTTTGCCCTGGCAGTTTTCACTTGTATACGTTGGTATGTGGTGGGATAGCTGATTCCCTCTAGTGTGCATGCTTTAGTGATAGGTGTCCATGCAGGGCTGTGAGTGATGTCCATGCATTGTTAGAGCATGCAGGGCTTGGCATTGGGATGAGTGAGATGTGATGGTGGGGTGTGTGGGAAGTGGTGGTGTGATAGGAGTGAGGGTGAGGGTGGGGGTATGTGTTGGCATGCAGGTAGGGGGGTAGTAGTAGTATAGAGTTGACTTACCAGAGGCCAGTCCTCCTCCTACTCTGGCCAGGCCCTCAGGATGCATGATTGCCAAGACTTGCTCTTCCCATGTTGTTAGTTGTGGGGGAGGAGGTGAGGGTCCACTGCCAGTCCTCTGTACAGCGAGTTGGTCTTGCTGCAATGGAACGTACCTTCCCCCGTAGGTCGTTCCACCTCTTCCTGATGTCATCCCTGGTTCTTGGGTGCTGTCCCACGGCGTTGACCCTGTCCATGATTCTTCGCCATAGCTCCATCTTCCTAGCTATCGATATCTGCTGCAACTGTGCTCCAAATAGCTGTGGCTCTACCCTGATGATTTCCTCCACCATGACCCTTAGCTCCTCCTCCGAGAATAAGGGGTGTCTTTGTGGTGCCATGGGTGTTGTGTGAGTTGTGTAGGTGGGGGTGTGTAGGGTGATGTGTTGGGGTGTGTGATGTGGGGTGCGTGGATGGTGTATAGGTAGTGTGTAGCTCTAGTTTTGTCTGTGGTCATGGTGTCTGTCTGGTGGCAATGCTTTGTAGTCATAAAGGGTTGTGGGTAATGTGGGTGTGTGTTTTATAGTGGTGTGGGTGTGTGGGTGTGGTGTGTGTATGGGTGTCAGGTGTGTGTTGTTTGAATGTCCAATGTGAAGTTGTTTTGTTTGTGTGTGTGTATTTTGAGTGCGGCGGTATATACCACCAATGGTTTAATGCCAATGAATGTCTGCCGTGGTGATTCGTGGGTCATAATGTGATGGGCCTAGTTCTGTTGGCGTAACGGTGTGGATTTTGATACCGCCAGTTTATCACTGACCTTTGGGCTGGCGGAATTGTGTATGTGGCTGAATACTGATCCACTACAAACCACACAAGTGGGATTTCTAGCTATGCTCAGTTAGCGCATTGTTGGACTGGTGTGAAATGTTTTGTAACTGCTGCTGTTCATGAACAGAGTGGCAAAACCTGGACACTTTTTGATTAAAGAATCAAAAACAATCTTCTGAAAGGGATCGTGCATTAATAACAGACAACAAGTGCAACAAAATCTCAGGGAAGGACGAAATTAACTATTAAAGCCAGGAGTACAACAAATCCAAAGTATTCAAATCCATTCTGCACATTTTCCAATTTCCAATACAAATGACTCCACTGGGCACATTCTCTTGTAATAATTTAATTAAGGGCCTGATGTACAATTCGGCAGGTATAAATAACGTGCAAATTGCTTTTCAGCTCTTTCCGACCTGCTTACCATTTTGCTACCTTTGTACTAATAAGAAAGGCAGCAAACTGATCATTCACAGGGGTGGCCAGGAGCGTAGTTTGGTCAGTATGATTGGGGGGGGGGCTATTAGGTTCAGATTTCCAGACAATCACATGGCACATGATGTTAAAATACATTATATAACAAGCAGGGAGCATGTTAGGGGCTTAAGAGGAAGTGGAAAGGGAGAGGAATGTGGGTTGGTAGATGTACTAAGTGAGAGAAAGCGCATTATTTAGTGAAATAACAAACATTTTTAAAGTCTTTCCAAACATAGAGAGGGAGAGACTGTGTGCGTTTTTGTCTGTGTGTGTAAACATTCCTGGTGAAATCCGACAGACACCTCACCATACCCGACTGAAAGCATGTACACAAAACTATTAATCACAAAATACATTTGTTTGGGGGGTGTAACAGCCCCCTCCTTTGAAGCTATGCCCCTGGGGGTGGCAGAAGAACAATGGTAATAAAAATTAATAAAAATTAATAGCTAATACAAATGTAGCTATTTGTGACCCCCTGTGATTGACTACCAAAGCTGGCATGGTGCCTGCAAGGGAATGTATACTACCAACTCGGGGCTTGAATTCCGAATGAAATCAATTCTCTAAAGCAGCCTGTGTTTCTTAAATACGTGCCACTTTTTAAAAAAAGTGTTTCGTTTGGGATGACATCGGGGCATCCAGGCATTGGTGCAGTTACTGTCTTGCCCCATGAGGCCACCCAATACAATTGTCAAAGGGGAAGCAAACATGGACAGCTTGCCCTTTGCGAATGGGTTACCACCTCTTTTGAAGTGTTGTTAACCTCTCAATGGATTGCCACTGCATATATGGTCATAAGTCATTGATAAAACCCTGATGTTGCAAAAGCAGTGACAGTAAGTTCCAGATCCACATGGCTCTCCAAAGCTCAGACTTGCATGATATAAAGTTGAGGGTAAATTCTCAAAAAGCATGGGGCAACGTTCGTCCTTGAAAAGTGGTTAAGGTGCCTCTGGGTGTAGCCATGCCTTATGTCTCACCTTGAAAGGTGACAGACATTTAGTTCATGATCCCATATTTGTCAACAGGCATTTAACTATTTAGTAAGGTCGTCAGTTTGCTTGAAGTGAAAACATGTTAAATGTGCAAAGAAAAAAGCCCCACACCACATTCAAATGTAAAATCATAGTTTTCTTTGTAAAGTACTTTACTAGAAACAGACAGTTGAATGTATATGAATTTCTCAATATGACCTTGTTTTCTTCATAATCATGAAAATAGAAATCATGAAATCATGCCGGTGACCTACCTGTTCTCATTGCTGGCATCATAGCGAGGAGTTGGATCCTGGTCATTCCCATTCACATCATAACTTGCAAGGGGATCCTGGAAAATATTTTCATTCATTAGTGAATGGAAAATAATCACAATCTACACACCATGTTGCTCAGATATTTTATAACTATTTTACTCAAGTATTGGCAAAAACATGCTTGCATGTTGTTGTATTTTGCAGTATTAGCGGAATTTAATATTGAACTGGGCACAGCTGTATTTGAACTCTCTGTAGGGCAGAGGTAGTTTATGGTGTGAAATCTAGACTTCATGACTACGCCCAAATAAGGTTCTTGTTATGAATGATCTAATGGTTAAAGGTAATGGAGCGAACTGTACAGCTCTGAACAGCCACTTCATACATTTTCAGGTGCCTTCTCTCTGTTACATAATAGCCCAATTTTAAAAACATTAACAGTTTGAAAACCACCAGGAGCTTTGTGCAAGGCAAATGTCACCCAAAATACTGAAAGTATTAACACCAATCTAAAAAAAATACATTCTGAGTAAAGCTCACAGAGTCACATTTGTTGTAAGTATATTGAGGATTTTTTATTTTTGTTAGAGAAAATAAATAATTGTATGTGTCCTACAATGAAAATAATTACTTTGGTATCACCCTAATTTTTTTTTGCCCTTTCTTACCCTCCCTATCCATAAAAATTAAAACAAGGAATCTTAGTCTAACATTGAGCGCACTGGGAACCACACTGGTTGGAAAGTTCCTGACTTGAAAATGGGGAGATCTCTTGCAAAACCACTTTCACAGCAAGTGTAAGGCACACAAATCTGGAATGTGACCCTGGCCACCACCACGCCCTCTCCAAAGAACTCTTACCAACCAATGAAGCACCAACACCCATCCTCAACTCAGCAAGATTCCCGGCCCCCTGGAAACTTGCCACCATCATGCCCCTGCTCAAGAAACCCTCCGCTGACCTAGCTACACTTTCCAACTACAGAACAATCTCCCTCCTACCGTACCACGCAAACATCCTAGAGAAATAAATCAACCAACGCCTCACCGATCACAACCAGCAACCACAAGCTCCTCAACGCTACACTGTCTGGATTTAGGCCCAACCACATTACAGAAGCAGACTCATAGCCTCCACAGATGACATCTGCCTGATCCTTAGACAGAGGAGAGACAACAGTCCTCATTCTCCTGGGCCTTTCTGCTCCTTTTGACATGGCCTCACACCCAATTGTCATTGGTCGCCTACACAATATTGGCATCCTCCACACTCCCCTGGATATGCACCTTCTAATGGATAGAACACAAGATGCCAGCCTTGCAACTTACTACTTGGAATCCCATATACTCATCTGCAGAATGCCTCAAGACTCATTGCTAAGCACAACCATCTTCACTGCATAGATGATCCCTTTAGCTAACATCATCCCCACCCATGACATCAAGGTCCTCTCCTACGCAGACGACACCAACTCAAACTCTCTCTCTTGGACAAGAACCCCATCATAAAAAAACATGTTTACTGCCTGTATGACCGAAGTCACTAACTGGATGAAAGCCAACTGTCTCAAGCTCCACACTGACAAGACAGGAGTAGTCGCCTTCCGCAAGAACCCCTCACTATGGGACTTCAACTATCAGCCGGTCGAACTCAGACACACGCACCTCACCCACACGGACACCCCACTTCATGAACCTCGGAGCAATCATCCACAGCAATCTGACATGATCTTGCTTCTTGATCCTGAAGATGGTGAGGACGATCTTCAAATGGCTTCCAAGCACCACTAGCAAAACACGCAGTCAAGGCCCTAGTCCACAGCAAGCTGGACTATGGGAACACCCTCTATGCTGGGATCACGAAGCAACTCATTTGAGGACTACACACCTTCCAGAACACGATAGGCAGACTTATCCTCAACCTCCTACACAGAACTCACATCACACCACACTTCAGGGAACTACACTGGCTCCAGATATACAGATGCACTGAATTCATTCTCCTCATACACACTTAAGGCACTACATAACTCAGTTGTATTTCCTTCCACTAACCACCCAGACACCTCCACTCAACAGGACATCTACCCGTGCACATTCCATGCATATACAGAACCAGATTAGAGGTCAGGCATTCTATTACATTGCTCATAAAGCATGGAATAACCTTTCACTCAACATCAGAGCCTCCTCCTCACTTCTTGAATTCCACAGCAAGGCAAAGACCTCTCATTTAAATTAACCAACCTATCACAGGCAGGGCTAGGCACACACACCTATTCAGTGCCCAGATGCCCTCACGAGTGATAGTGAGATTCAGAAATACGCGTAACATAACAACGTGCTCTCTGAGGAAACTGTTCAGAAGGCGGAAAAAGCCAGTGGTAGAAAAGACCTCCTAGGAATTGCCAACAACAATAGCACAAAAAGGCACCACAAGAAGTTGCAAGGCACAAGGTGAACGGCAATATAAATAGGAAAAAAAGACAAGCAAGGGAATAAAAAAAACAGACAAACACCTGAAAGTGTTACAACACACAGGATGATGTTTCTGCATGGCTCATGTATTTTATTTTGAACTGGAAAAGGAATTAGATACTACAGGACATAGTTCCTCCATCTTTGTTTTGGCTAATTTCACTAAAGCCCAAGAAACAGCAGTCGTAATATACTGGGCTAAGGACTAGGAAGTGCTGCCCCATCTTGGTGCCAAAACGTCCTGTTTTTTCCCCAGTCCCCTCCCTAGCACCCATATGTGAAAACTCCAGGTGCCCCTGATACCCCAGGGCCTGCGCTGCACTGAGGATCCACTGCCGAAAAGGAGAAAATTGTTCTTCAGCAGCCTGCCACAGGTATTGCCCTCAGTGGACGCATTACGCGGGTGAATCTCTCAATATACTCCTCTCTCTCTTTCTCTCTCTTTCTCTTTCTCTTTCTCTTTCTCTCTCTCTCTCTCTCTCTCTCTCTCTCTCTCTCTCTCTCTCTCTCTCTCTCTCTCTCTCTCTCTGTCTCTCTCTCTCTCCCTCCCTCTCTCCATCTCTCTCTCTCCCTCCCCCCATCGCTCAGCTCCAGGTTTGTCAGTGTAGCTGACAAGAAAACTTTGTATTAGTTTTAAGGCATGAATGGCTCTCAATATTCATCACAGATAGGGGAGCCTTTTCATCAAATCAAAAACTGCAGTTTCCCACTCACACAACGAGAATCACAAATATCTGAAACCTCAAACCCAGAAACTCCTTGATCAAAAACTGGAGGAGGAGGAGGTCTAGTGCAGGCAAAATAGTTAGCAATATAGGTTTTGAAATGGGAGACATAGAACACTAGGTGCGCCTGCCACCTAGGTGGCAGCTGAACATGGACTGTAACTGGATTAATAATTTTGACCTCAGGGAAGGGACCAAGAAAGCATGGACCAAGTTTAGGATATCTACTCTGAAGTGCTAAGATGTGGAAAGACAGTCAGACTTTATCTCCCAAGGAACAATCAGAAGCAGAGTGACAATGTTTATCTGCCTGTATCTTCATCCTTTCCTTGGCAACTGATAAGCCTTCGGTAACTGAAACTAACTGCTCTAAAAATTCTGAGTCTATTGGTACTAAAGATTTAGTGGAAATTACTTCAGGAACCATTATAGGATGAAGACCCTGTAAACAAAAAAAGGTGAAACTCCAATAGTGTTATGTGTGCTATTGCTGAAGGTAAATTCTGCGTAGGGCAACAAAGAGGCCCAGTTAGTATATGCAGCATTACAAAAATAGAGTAACAATTGCTCCACTGTTTAGTTGGCGTGCTCTGTAAGCCCATCCATCTGGGAATTAAATCCTGAAGAAAATGCTCTGGAAATTCCAAGGGTGAAAGAGATGGTAAATAACCACAGATGGTAATCCATGTAAATGAAAGACATCCTCAATGAATCTGTGCGCCATGCTTTGTGCTGTTGGTATCTTTGTGAACATAGAAAAATGGGCCATTTTTGAGAATGTACCTACTGTAACCATAATCATGGTGAAATGAATGGACGTAAAAGACCATAGGACTTTGAGTAAGAGGCCTTATACTGGGCACAACCCACACAATAAGACAAATATTGAGCCACATCTTTCACAACATTACTTACTTATGCCTAATTTCACTTCAGGGGTATAGACTATCAACCAGGACTCGCCAGCCACCTGCTGTATGTATTATAGCTACCCTAGTCTTTGCTTAAGTGGGAAAGTTGTTCTTCAAAGCCTATTTCTTATCCATGAACATACCAGTGGCTCCACAGTTAAACAACACCAATGGAGAAGTAGAAGATGATCCTTCACCGATGAAGACTGGTCATCAAATGGATATCTGGATGGTTTTGAAGATATTACCTTAGGAAAGGATATATTGTCCATTCCTTCCTCTCAAAGGATGGGTGTACTCATTTCTTGCTCACCTACTGGGCCAACCTGACATGGCAATGGGCATTGGCAAAGTAAGTGACCATTCCCTACATAATACAGAGTCCCTTTGACCTATGTCTTCGACTTTCCTCTTCAGATAAGGGTCTTCTGGCAATTCCAATCTGCATCAGGTACAGGATTTCAGTTCTAACTGGAGAAGCTACTTTAGGAATTATGGCAAATGATTGACGCTGACCACCTTTCCTTTCCTTCCTTCCTTCGTTTAAACAATGTTCAATATATATTACAGATTCAATAGCTTCATTTAGAGATGTGGGACAAGAAATATAGATTAATTTATCTTTAATTTCTTCCTTCAAAGCCTTGTGAAACAAGGTTAAAAGGCTAAACAATTTGATTTCACTGCTAGATGTTTAAACCTTTTAACATAGGATGGCATGATGTGGCCCAGATTTGAATCTCAGGTCAGCCATAAAAAACATTTCTTACAATTCTGAAAATATTGTGAACTGTAAAAACAATTATATTAAAACAAACTGGGGTATAAGATTGAATTAAAAAAGCTGGACACAGTAGCCTTGTGTTTATATCTAGGGTGCCTCAGAAAACAAACAAGAAAACAAGAAGAAGAAAAGAAGAAAACATCAATGGAAGACACCAGTCAAAAAGGAGCTCAGATAAGTTAAGAAAGAGAGGGGAGACAAACAGTGGTAGGAGGACAGTGACCGCACTGAATAAAAAAAACATGACTAGTATTGCGGTGAAGAGAGGACAGGAAAGGGATGGAAGTAGGGGTGTACTAATAAAAACATTAAGAAATGTTAGGGAGAATTCAGGAGGAAGACAGAAAGAAAGGAAGTACAACCTGAAGAAAAATGTTTTTCAGCAAGAAAACCTTTCCACATTTTCATCAACCTGATGCAAGCTATCCTACATAAAAAATTCAGTATGCAAGGTTCGACAAAAAAGATTTGCCAGAACTAGATTTTTCATGAAGGAATTTTATTGGAAATACAGAGAACCAAGGCATTCTATATCTTCTGGAATTAAAGGGTATAAGAGAGACCGGAAAGTCCTGTCGAAATGAGCATAGAGATGAATTTGATGAAAGAGAAGGGAAATGGGCAGTGAGGGTAGAAAGGGAGTTGGCCATTAGTTAGGAATAGGAACATAATGGAGGCGGGAGTGATTTGGATAGTATGAAGTTTGAAGAGCATAAGAATAACAATCAGATGTGAACATGGGTTACCAAACTATTTTTGACAGGAATATAGCTTTTTTCACTAGCTCCAAAATCTGTGCATTATAAAAATGATGTAGGTACATTACAATCAAGTTGGAGCAGACAGTGAAAAGCGCAACGGGGCTAGCCATGGGGGCCCTGCACTGCCCATGCCAACTGCATGGGCAGTGCAGGGACCCCCATGGGGCCCTCTGCACCCTGTCTCTGCAGTGTTAATGCCATGTAAAAGCTGGCAGAGAAGGGACTAGTAATCCCCAGGGCAGCACTGCTTGCAGTGCTGCCCTGGCGAATTAGGACCCCCAGCATCGCCAGCACTGCCAGCCCCTCCAGTGGAGGAGAAGTGGTGGTGCTGGCGGTCCGACAGTGGCACAACTGCCACGGTCATAATGTGGTTGTCAGACCACCAAATTGGCGGCGGTCTTAAGACCGCCAGGGTTGTAATAAGGCCCTATGTGTATGAACGAAGCTGCAGAGCTTTAATGTCACCAGCATTTGTTTGGTGCACCTCTATCATTTGTATGGCCAGCTTACCCTTCTATTCTAAACTATATCTATCTAATAAATCTACATGATTTCTCATGTTCACTATTTAACCAACTGTGCTGACTTATTTGTTGTTAATCTAATGTCATTAGGGACACATTGCCTCATAATTTCATGGGGACAACATCATCCCCAGTCCGTTCGCTTTATCAAATATTATCTGATAAGATAGGAGCAACAATGGTGGTGGAGAACACAGGCAAAGCAGAATAAGTGATTAGATAAAATTGTAGATAAAATGTTCTCCTTTCCTGGAGTTTGTCTACACTTTTGCTTCCTATGGTCTACACAAAATTGAATTACTTGGAGTGTTCCAGTCTGAGTGTCAATAGGGCGAATGCATTTGAAGAGATTGTAGCTTTGACCAAGTGCATTTTACTTGTAGTTTTGTATGTGTTGATTTTTGTGGTGTCAACAATTATTGTGCCTGCAAACCTTTTAATTTGGGGACTACTACGAGTCCTTGTTATTGTGATTTTGTCATATTTTTAAGTTAGAATGTTAGAGCTCATTATTGTCACTGGGTAGGTAGCAATGGCAAATGTGCCAAACCTTCTAAATCATTGTGATTTTCTATGTTGGAGTTTTCTTTGGTTTGGTAAAAAGATCAATCGAAATCCAAGATCTCCTAATCTATTCATTTTGTTGACCTTGTCTGACAATTAAAAACATGTATTGTGAGGCACCACATTCAAACTGTATTAGGGACTTTCCTTGAATTATTAAAAGCCTCAGATGAATATATTTTAACTTAGAATAGTGACTGTTTGTTCTTTAGTGCACAGGAATGGATGTGCTAAGCAAAAGAGGGTTGCCGTTGGAAACTTACCTTGGTGTTTTTGTAGTACCTTTATGGTACCAGAAGTGTGGTTTCTCCTCTACTGAAATAGCTTTCTTCATTTCCTCAGTTTTAGGCTACACAGACAAGAAGCTTTCGTTTTGAAATGTTTATTTGTTTATGGTTCTGTTAACACAGTATTGCGTCATAGTGAGCTGCAAAGCAACTGGCCAATTGTCACAATGAGATGCACTAAAATAGGTTAGTTGCCGCAGTGGTTTGTGCTGAGATTGGCTAGTGTGTAATGAAGTCACACTGTCAGTGGTTTATTACTATTATTTATATCACATGGTTTTGCATTGGATTGGTTTGAGCAAAAATGGGTGCTACATTGAAAATGTCTAATGCTCTTGTGATTGAGAGAGAGAAAAGTCCTGCAAAAGATTTTCCCTCGTATGAAAATATGTATGTTTGTGGTTAAAAGAATGGAACAAGAACACATCTGATGACACGAATATGCAATTTCCTTTAGAGGGTATTTAGCTTGAGTATTTGAGGAGTATGAGGTATGAAAGAAACCTCAACCCAAACCTGTACAGTTTGAAGCACTGAATGAATGGGATCTCTGACAATTAAAAAGGAACAAAAGAAAGTGAAAGCCAGGTTTCATATGCTGCAGGTCACTAGTTAGATTCAAGCTAGGAAAAAATAATGCATACAGTGCACAAGGTGTGTTTCCTGCAATCGTCAATGAAACAGATAAGAAGAAAACAGACAACAGGAATGATGAAGTTAAGAATGAGAAAGAAAAATAAAAGAAAAACATACAAATGATTCGGATAAAGAGGAAGTATTTTTGGATTATTCGTTAGATTCAAGACTTCCTCTATATAATATTTTACAAACACCCCAGACCACATCAAGACATGTGAGTAGGAGAGCCAAGTGTGGGTGCATACATACTGGGAGAGACAAATGCGCCACCCGAAAATAAAGCAAGTACTAGTGGGATTATTACTACTAATGTTGCTATGCCTACCGCTGACACAGCTATACCTTTTGTTGGTATAATTACTACTGCTACTGACCAACCTCACCCAGAAAGGCCAGAAGATATTTAATATCAACATTAAATTGAAAATTGAATTTTCAGAAACTTTAAAGGGTACAATTGGCTTCGGAGACTGACTACAAACATTGAGGAAGACTTGAGATTCTTGAGTAAGGCAGCAGATAGATGTGTGTGTGTGATACATTTGCTAGGTTTGAAGTGTTGGCAGAAGAGTATGAAACTGATTTATATAAAAGTAAAGACCTGCCAAGAAACTACAGAATGGATTTGGATGAAGGTGAAGTGAACAAGATGGGTCTACTCACTATATGACCGCACGTTAAAGAACTAATTAAGAGCATTGAAAATAGACCAGGTTTTAGAATGTGCATGGATAAATGGATTAAGAAAGAAAGTAGCAAGGCAATAAAGTAAAATACTGGAGCAGTAAAGAAGAGAATGTGGGTACGATTGAACCTGAAATAGGACTGGTAGAGTCTGGACTTCTTATGGCAGAAGTGCACGGAGGAGATTATGTGCATACTCCTTTGCAGGGATCAGACCTCCTTGCATTTCTGAAAAACTTGCTAGAGCTTAGGGAGGATCCAGATAAATGGTATATGGAAGTGGAGAGGCTAGTGATGATTTCAAAGGTGTTTTGGGTGATTTGACTACATTGTTTGAGACTATTTTCTCAAAGAATCTGCGGGCTGAATGCATAGCGGCTGTTATGTGGCCAAATGAGGAGCTTCAGAGAATTTCTCCTCATAATTGCCCAGTCATTGTTCCAGTCATTATGGAATGTAATAGGAAATGTCGACACTTCTGAAGCAAGTTCCAGAGAAAGAGGTGAATTTGTCAAAACTCATAAGGGCTACTCAGGAGGCAACGGAATAAGTGAACGCATATTAAGAGAGGTTAATGCCGATTGATAGAAAGTATAGAGGAGTCAAAGATGCAACAAAAGAAAGCATTATCACAGATAGGTTTTTGTTCTGGATTCGCATCTGAAGCGTAGTTCTCATATAAAGCAGTGCGAGATATGTTGGCAGATAAAGAGCATTGACGAGTTAATGATGTGTGCAAAACATTGTAGTGATTGCTTTGACACAAAGCAGAGGATGTTGAAGGAAAACTGTGCATTTCCAGAGAAATGTTAAGAATTAGGTGAAGAATCTGGTCATTTGTTCTGGTTTTGTTGAATCTTGGTGCAAATTTGAACATGCATGGAGTAAGTATGCAGGGAAATATTGTGTTAAATGTTGCTCCACGGGGTAGAGGTTTTGTGAATAACTCGAATGTGATGAATGTGAATACTGACATGTTGAAGAAGAGTACTCCTTATCACTACTGTGCATGTATTGGACACTGGAAGCGGGAATGTAGACACAATCCAGATCAAACTCAAAATAATTTTTTTCCCCAAAGCAGCAGAATGTAAATCAGTTAGCACAGTCGACTGTGTAGTTGAGCCAGCCCAACTAGTTTTTCTGCAGAACATACAGAATAAGAGGCAATTCAATGTGAATATGCCTGTAGCTCCAGTGATGCAGTAAAAAGTGAAATAAAATGCAATACATAAATAAATACAATCATAGTTTTCAGCAAAGTCCTTTGATGGTTGACAATGATTTTCCCCAGGTTTCAACATTTTTTGAAATTCCTACTGGACTGAATCAGTCAGAATGATGGTGCCTGAGGGGGGAGGAAGTGTGCATGGTTGGTGCAGCCCTAAAGGTAGACCAGAGTGGCCCATATGTAGAAGGTGGGATGAATGGCCACCCAGTATAATTTTTAATCAATACAGGTGCCATCTTCTCTGTTGCTCGTCCTGTGGAGCTTCCAAACCTAGCCCTCTCTGCAAAACAAGTCTAAGCTGTTGGCATTATCAATAAGCAGAGTACTAATTAAGTTTTAGCAAATATTCCTGAAAATATTTCCCCACAAGAGAATAATCACAAATTCATAATACATGGCATGAGCCCTTTTTATTGGTATTTTGTGACACATTGTGCAGAGTATATAATACACTAAGCAAAAAAATTACACTTGCAGCACAGATACAGTGCAAAACTACAATCACTCAGTCTGCTGAACACAAAGCAAACCCATTAACACAATGCAGGGCACCCCAATCAAATAAAGATGGACTGGGTCTCCCTCCCATGGCTGGTGCTACAGTCTAGCAGTTGTGTGGCTTGGCTGACATGCATTTAGTGAAGGGGAAGTGTTCACCACACCCTGCAGGGGGTGGGGGATGGGGTAGATGAACAAATGCAGGTTCACTAGAAGGGGTCTGAAGCCACCAGGACCATCCCCTGCTATGCTTGGTCAAATAAAGTGGCTTCCGCCACGTAGTCCGGTTCATACCATGGCTGTAAAAGGGTTCTCATACCCGGGCATAAACTTCCAATTGATCGTTCCTCTTATAGATGTAACATTTGCCAGTTCGGACAGCCAATCAGCCCTGCTAGGCTCTGTTGGCTTCCTCCAGTGGTGGAGAAGGCAGAGCTTGGCAGTAGCCAGTTCCATCACCAACGGGACATAAGTCCTGTTTATTTTTTAGGTAGGGATCTTCTCTACTATGAATTGCTTGCTTTATTGCACACCTGATGGTGTGGTAATTCAAATGCAGGATGATGATTCTGCATTTAACATAAAATTACAACAGTCAAAAGTTCATTTATTCCCAATTCTCAACAAGATGATTTGCCTCTTGCTCTAAAACACACAATGAAAGAGGAGGTGTGGGATTTTAAAGGCAAAGAAACTGGGTTAATTAAAAGAACAGAACTAGTGAAAATTACTGTGAAACCAGATGCAGTCTTCCCTCGTAACCCTCAATACAAGCTTTTTTGAGAAGTGGACGAGGGAATGAAACCTGTAATCCACAAGATGATCAAACAAGGCATTTTTAAAAAAGTGCTAGGGAGCCACTGCAATTCATCTGTGATGAGCTTAAAGAAACAGAGAGGCATATGGAGGGTAGTAGAAGATCTGCGTAAAGTAAATAAACCTATAGTTCCATAATGTTCAACGGTACTGATTCCAGTTGTTATTTTGGGTCAGATTCCCGCAGATGCAGAATGGTACACAGCCAGTGATTGTGCCAAGCATTGTTCTCATTACTCTCCATGACTTAGTTAAAATCTCTTTGTGTGTAGTGTAGATCTTTGAATAAAGTTCTTGTGTGGTGTTGTATCCCACAATGGTATATGGAATGCTCCTCAATGTTTAGTCAAATTCTAAATAAAGATTTGGAAAATCTGCAGCTGCCCTGTAACTCGTGCAGTACATTGATGACCATAAGGTTGCATCTAGGACAAAATAGGATTGCAAGTTGGCTACAACTGCGCTCTTGAACCATCTTGCTGAGAATGGGCAAAAGGTTTCTCTCACAAAAATGCAGTATTGTATGAAAGAAGTTGCTTATTTGGGTCAGCATATTGAAAAGGGGGAAAAAGTGTCCAAGAAAACCTTTCTGCAATTGTGAGAATGAATTCTCCAAACACCTAAAGAGAAGTAAACTGATTTTGGGAATGGTTCCCTACCGTTGACAGTGGATTTCAGACTTTTCCCTGCTTGCAAAGCCTTTAATAATGCTTAATCACAGCCATGTTTCTGATTTAGTGCCATTCGATTTCAAATGCATGCATGCCTTCCTCAAGCTCGGAGACAAACTCTGTAGAGCACCTGTTCTAGGATTACCAAATTATGAAAAAGATTTTTACTTGTTTTGTCATGTGAGAGTGTGCATTATCAGCACTTTCCCAGAAGCATAATGAAATGAAGCAGCCTGTGGCTTATCTCTCTGCCACATTAGTTCTAATTTCTGCCATACTTCATGGATGCGTAAAGGCATTAGCCTCAATTTGTCTGGAAATTCATCAGCGTTAAGGAATGGTGATGGGTTACACACTTTTTGTATTATTATTATTAGGGTGTGATTTTCCTGACTCATACACAAACTCAGCATTTTATAGACAGCAGTTTAACTGAATATGAGCAGGCAATGTTAGCAGCTGACACTATTTCAATCAGAAGATGAAATACCATGAAACCCCCCAACACTTTTGTTGTTCACAGACAACACAGATATCGATGATAAGGAATGTGATCATGATTGCACTAATATAAAAGGCTGATTTGACACTATTTGTGGATGGTTCTTTCTAGAGAGACCATCATGGTACATTGAGGGCACCGTATGCAGTCTGCACCATAACAGAGACCTTAGAAGCCTCATACTGGCGTGATGTAATTTTAGAACAAGTGGACGAGTGCTGCTTTTCTGATGCATTGAGTGTTACGATGTACACCGAGAGCCAATATGGTTTTGGTGTGGTCAATGATTTTGGCCAATTAAGATCAGACAGGGGTTTTATGATATCTTCTGGTGCTACAATCAGCAATGGAACAAATATTTATTATTTGTTAGAAGCATTACAGCAACTAAAAGATTTCTGTAGTGAAATGTGCTGCCCACAATACTGGAAATGATATGGTTACATTTTGCAACCGGTATGCCAACTAGTTAAGAAGAAAAGAAGGGAAAAGTATAGAGATAGGCGCTAACAGAATATCACCAAAACATTACTTTAACAATAGATAGTAAATACGGTGCTCCCGAACAGAGGGTCCTCCCAGCAACTCCAGTGTTTCTCCAATAGGAAAAACCAAATTGATTCAAAAGGCCAGGGCACTCGTATGAAATAAGATAAGAGTCTGTACGGTTAGGTTCTTGGTCTTCTGAAAATCAATATATAATCCAAACAGAGTTAAAGTTCAGTGTCTTTATTCTTGTGCGAGGTTTTCATACATGTTCATCACATCAGAAAGATTCCATATGTGGTCATCACAACAACATCCAACAGCCAACACGTGTTTCGTCTCCGAGAAATTAATCTAATTGACTTCCTCAGGGCAAAATATAAGTAAGGTGTTAACATGAATAGATGGCTTATCCTAATCAAGTAAAACTCTTCAAGATAATGTACGATCAATAGAGAAAGGACGTGTAAGCCCTCGGTCTCATCTAGAGGTATAAGGTATAGAAGAGACACAGAGTAAGGTCTCAGGAGTGTGTGTGAAACTCCTCGCCATGCCTGTGTCACCATAGGGCTATTTTTATGATAATAATAATAATAATAATAATAATAATAATAATAATAATAATAATAATAATAATAATAATAATAATAATAATAATACAATTTGTAAAGCTCTTAGTCACTTCTGACGAAGTGTCCCAGCTCTAAGGTTTGACTCCCAGGTGCAGGGCCAAACAGAATACTAAAAAGAGCAAGCCAATGAGATCAGTCTAAACGACTACGTTTTTTTTTCTCAAAAAGATAGTCCAGTTTTTTCCTAAGTGAGAGGACAAAACAAATTCACATCTTTGAGTCTATAAAACTAAAGGAACACCGTGCAATGCATGTTCTTTTCTCTGTAGGACTACAAGCAAGAAGAGACCCTGCTGATCCTAGATTCCTCCGAGGAAGATATAGTTTGACAAAAGAGTACAGATTTCAAGGACCTTTGTTATTCAGAATTCTATGGCAATAGCACAAGGCTCCATAGGTGCCCATGCCTGCAGCCTCATTTATTTAGGCAGCATGAATCTGATCAGGCATATGCCACTCATTGAGTACTGTATAACACTGATCTCACTTAAACACAGCTGCCACTTTTCCCCCTCGAGTCCAACAGTTTCCAGACTATAATGTAGAGTCTCTTTTATGGTGTTTTTCCTTTCATGGTTGTTCATGTTTGCCCCTTTTTAATCTATAAATAAGCTCGTCTCCTCCTAATTTGGGACGTTTTGTGGAAAAAAAACAACTAATTAAAGTATTACAGCTTTACTTACATAGTTCTGCATGAGATCCGGATGATTCTTCTCAACCCCATCGTCCAAAATGGTCACTACCACGTTTTTGCCAGTGTAACCTCTTTCCCAGGCTGCTACGATGTTCATATCCGATCTACAGCGTGCAGTTTTATCAGCGCAATGCTGAGGGCGCCCGTGAGAAAAGAAAGAGTAAAATGAAACATGTTGCAACGTCTAAAACAATGATTGTCAGATAAATATCTTTTAATGAGAAAAGTCAATGTTTAAATATTTCAAGTCCAATACACAAATAGAATATTGATTTTCTTGTTGTGATCACCAAGGTAGTGAGTGGTTTAATATTCTTTTATGGTCTATCACACAAAAAGTTGAGAATAGAGGCATTATAATGGTTCTCCTAGCTGAGTACCTGTTGTGATATTTGCACATCATTCAACTTACTGTTTGGAACCCGGCCAAAACCACTTACCTTTTCACCCATGGTAAAATGAATACAATATTGTTGGAGCAATGATAACAATTGTTCTTTACAGAGCTCAGGACATAGCTAACACCTTACATCTATTGATGTAGCATTAGATCCTAGAAGTTGGAAGGGGCCCAGTCTGCCCTTTACTAGATGCAAAGTATTGATGAGCCCTAAGTAGGGCAAAACTGGTCCTGGGTTGCTTGGGGTCCAGTTAAGGGAGGACCTGGCTTGGCAGTTTGCGCTGGACTATTCCCACTGGAGCAGGGTCAAGACAGGGCCCAAACTAATGTGGCATGGGGTGATAAATAACAATGGATTGGGAAGCGGTGAAGTAATTACCAGAGTCTGAAATTAATTCCAGCACTTTGGTGTGTGGTTCTAAGTGGGATAGGTTTTCCCAGATGTTGGTCTCGTGCACACTTTGTTAACTGGAACCAGGCTATATCTGGCTGATGAGCCCTAAGTGGAGTGAAACCGGTCTTAGGCTACTATGATCCATTTCAGTGAGGACCTGGACCGGCAGGTCAGGCTAGACTATTCCCATTGGAGCAGGGTCAAAACTGCTTTGAAAAAGACTAGGTCCAAAATGAGGTGGCATGGTGAGCAACTTATTGGGATGCAGCCTCGAGTAATTACCAGTGGCTGAGATTAATTCAAAGATTACATCCATCACTTTTTGTACACTTCAGTGTGTCGCCCTAAGTGGGACTGATAGACCCAGACGTGGGTCCTGTGCACACTGTCTCAATAAAACCAAGCTGTACCTGACTGATGATCCCTAACTAAGGTGAAACCTGTTCTAGGTTGGTTGAGTTCTGGTTCAGGAGGGACCTGGCCTGGCAGTTCGGGATTGACTGTCTCCACTGGAGCATGGTCAAGACTCATTTGCATATGACTAGGTTCAAATTGAGCATGCATGGTGTGCAAAAGAACGATGGACTGGGATGCAGCCCAGAGTAAATACCAGTAGCTGAGATTAATTTAAGCATTCTATCCATCGCTATTTTGTAACCTTTCTTGTATTAGCTGCAGAGACTTTAGAGGCTGCCAGTGTTTAGAATTGTTTAAACATGGAGCCTGCCTGGCTCGGTGTTTACACTTCTGAGAAGGTGAGAAGAGCATGGGGAGAGTAAAGGAAAAATGCAGAACAGAGAATGTAATTTATTAGCAATGTCCTTCACTAGTTCTCCTCCTACCTTTTCAAGCGACATCAGTTTGTTCACATGGCTACCACCAAGTCACAAAAGATTCCTATCACCAGCGGAATCCCCCAAGGCTCCATACTGTCTCCTGTCATCTTCAACTCTAACATGGAGATGACAGGTGCTCTACTCATAAATAATAGCATCACGATTCACATTACGCAGATGATACACAACTCTTGAAAGTCTCTTCTGCTTCAACAGCTCAAACACTACTTGTGCATCGTCCAGGCATGGATGTCCAGCACCTACCTGAAGCCCAAAACAAATAAGATAGAATTCCTGTAATTTGCCAAGAACAATAAACAAGATGCAGTAAAAACCTGGCTCAATGGCATAAACCTTGATGGCTTCAAACCACAACTTTCAACAAATTCTGATTTACTTCAGTTCACCCTGGACACCAACCTCTCCCTATAGGAACACATTGCCAAAAGAAAACAAAGAAAAACAAAGATGGCTTGATACCTGTACTCTTATCTAGAGAAAGTCAAACATTTCTTCCAGAAACTGTCTGTCATAACCTTCTAAAGTCAGACTCCATTTTGAGGAAGTTAAGCATTAAGTTAGCCTGTCTGCCTTTGGTTCATATCAAGCATGTCATTATCTTTTGCAGAACTTGTGAAAGTGTCATTTCATATAAACAATGACTTTGCTATAACATCAGTAGACACAAATCCGCTACAAGCTATGTAATATCTGCGTTTTAAGGCTTACCAGTAGGCATGTAAGTAAAAGATGTAGTATCGGTTGATGTATTTTTATAACTCTGGTTTAGACTTGTTAAATCCTGGATTGTTGTGAAGTTTCCCAATGCAGATTAAAGGTCAGTTGCCAACCTATATAAACCAATAGGATTGACCACTACATTTGAGAGGACTCTGCACCAGGCTATCAGGAGAGGTTCTTCCAGACTGCCACAGCATCCTCTCTTATGCCAAGAGTCTATCCAGAGATGAGGGGAGCTGAGCCCAGCTGATTGTGTATTTTCCTTCAGAGGGAATGCTCCTTTCCGGCTGAAGTCTGATAACCACAACAACCACGACGTTTAGTAAGCAACAGGATGAGACTGTTGAAATAAAACACTTTGAAACAAATATAGTGTTTTTTTTTTTAGTTCAGTGCCTGAGTGTGTTATTCTAAAGAACACAGTTGGGTTTGAATTACCACTGCATCCATTCACCATTTACAGGACTGTTAACTACCCAGAGAGCAAGGGCACCACACCAGCAGGAATGCTCAGTGGGTTATGTTGGGCTACAATATCCTGCACCTCCTTGTTCAGGCAATGAACTCACTCCTTGCACCCATGGGTAGGGAGGCTAGTCCTTGTAGACCTAGGCCAGAGTCCCATGCTATGCCACACAACTTCAGAACTTGTTTAAGGCCCTTGTACTCCTGCACATGAATATTGGTAAGGCCCTACTCCATAGCTTCCCAGACTCCACACTGACACTTGTTAAAGGCATTCTATATGTCTCAGCACAATTAAATCCAGGGCCTGAAGAAATCTGATCACAACACCCTCATCCTGATGGAACTCCATTGGTTCCCCTTGCAGGCCCTTACCATCTTTAAAACCAGCTGCCTCATTTACAAAGCTATCACAATCAGCACCTCCGCTTATCCTACAGACAAGCTTACCATGTCTGGTGTATCTCGGCACACCCACAGCCCAGACACCTTCAAACAGCAGCCTAAGAAGTATAAAAAAGAAAATACAAGACAGAAGGCCCTTTCCATATATGCACCCAGGATCTGGAACAATGCCCTCTATCCATCAGGACTACCCTACTACAACTCCCATTTAGCAGAGTCAAAGTCACCACTTTAAAGAACACTACATCACATTGCTGTAACTGTCCACAACCTAGCTTGTGCTTCTCTTTCTCATTGACTTTATTCTTGTCTTTAACCATATAGAGCACTTACTTTCCATTTGCTAGGTTCACGCTATAGGAATATATATAAAGATTGAAAGAAAAGGAAAAGGTGATTTACAGAAAGTAGAGAAAAGTAACTAAACTGGACAAAGTGACATGTTTGCAATAAAATGCAGAGCCAATGGGGATGAGCAGAAGGGGCAAGAGAAGTTAAAGAAAAGGGGTCCAGAAAAAAGATTTCAATAGAAAGTGGAGGATGGAGATAAGGAGGAGATATAGTGGACAGAATAAAAGACATGTGGAATGAGGAATCTGTCGATCCAGAAGCAAGGTTGCAACTATCATTGGTGCTTAAGGTGCAGGGGCATCAAGTCCAGGGGTGTGATTGATTTATATCTGTATTTTATTTCAAACCCAAGAGCTCATTTGTTTTTGTTTGCTTTAGGGATCATGACACCCGTGCAACATCATCTAAGAATTATTTCTGCAGAGGGAGAAAAGCCCTCTGACGCAAGATGCAGTTCTAGATATACGTCATAAACAGAAGCACTGACAAATGAAATAAACCTAGTTGTGAAGGAGATTAGACCTAGTAATATTTTCCTATATAACGACAATATTGTATTAGGAGTTCAGCATGTGCCCAGCTTGCTCCTTCCATTTGAGGAAAAACAAGTAAGGATGTCTTGCTGGTGGTTGATTGAAAATAATCGGAATGTCAGAACATCACAAATGGCTTGAAATTGTGGTTTTACTTGCTGGATTTTCATATTCAGAAATAACTTCACATTCAAAACAGGTGTTCTCGCTTCAACAATGAAAGCTATATTTTTTAGGATTATCTCCATTCCATTTATTGAAACGGGAAAACTTTCCATTTAATGTTCCTACTCTTTGATGTCTGTTTGAATGAATAGTGCATGCATTGAACTTGCGTTGATTGCTTTAAAATTAATATTACATATTCCGAAAGGATATGATAAGGACCAAAATGAATTAACTAAAATGAATATACCACACATTTAAAAAAATATAAAAGAAGGAACTAGCCTTTACGATGCATCCATCACATGCATCAATTTTCAATGCAGGTAGTATTTCTACATTTGTCACGCAGTACTTTATCACACAGATAAGTATTTTTGTAAACAACATAATTTTCTATGTGTGCGTAGGGATAAAGGGAGGCAAAGATGATTTTAGAGTTTAAAGGTGGGTATAGGTAAAGGGAGGTATGGATAATTTTTTAGTTTAGGGGTGGGTACAGGTAAAGGGAGGTAAGGGCGATTTTAGGGTTTATGAAGTGACTAAAGGGAGGTAAGGACACACATAATTATATATATATATATATATATATATATATATATATATATATATATATATATATACATATATATATATATACACACACATATTTGTGTGTGCACACATATGTATATATCCTTATTGTTTCATGATTAGAGTGTCACATACATTATGCAAAAAAAAAGCAGGGCACTCTGGGTAGTTTTTAAGATTAGGGGGAGTGCAGCTCCTTGCTACGGAGCACCCTGCAATACCACTGAACTCTGAAACTGCTCACCTCAAGTGTCCATTTTTCTAACAAAGTTGTTAAGCATAGGTTTGTACAGTTCCATCCACACCAACGCAGAAAGTGACAAAGGGGGTTATTACAACTTTGGAGGAGGTGTTAATCCGTCCCAAAAGTGACGGTAAAGTGACGGATATACCACCAGCCGTATTACGAGTCCACTATATCCTATGGAACTCGTAATACGGCTGGTGGTATATCCGTCACATTTGGGACGGATTAACACCTCCTCTAAAGTTGTAATAACCCCCAAAGTCTTTAGTCTTCATGCATAGGATTAGCTAGTGCCATCCGTGCCGAGCTAAAAAATAACAAAATCCTTTCACCACTCCAGTCACTGTATCACAGCTTTGAACTGGAAAAATATCTTACAAGCCAACCTGCAATGAATAAAAACAGCCTCTGACACATATTTTGCTCTTATGAGAGCTCTCCAGAGATGTATGAGGACTGAGAGTATGGCATGAAGAGTAAGTAGTGAGAGATGAGGAGTGCTGCATGAGGTATGAGGAGTGAAAGATGGGAAGTGAGAAATTAGTGATTAAGAGTGAAGGTTGAGAAATGAAGACTAAAGAGTAAAAACTCAAATCCAAGGATGAGGGGTGAGGGAAGAGGAATGAGGAATAAGGGCTGTAAGTTCAAGAGTGCAAAATGGTGAGTAAGAGATTAAGACAGAGGTGTGAAACGTGATTGAGGGACAAGGTGTAATGAGTGAGGAGTGAAGCATGAAGAGTCAGAGAGGAGGCGTGTAGGACAAGCAGTGAGCAAAGATGGGTAATAAATGAGGTGTGAGAATGATGACCGAGAGTTGAGACCCAAGCAGTGAAAAATGTGAAGAGTGAGGGACAAGGAACATGGAACGAGAAGTAAGGACTGAGGTGTGAGCGATGAGGTCTGAGGAAGGAAAGATGAGAAATAATAGATGCAGGATGAGTAATGAGAAGTGAAAAATGGGAAATGAGGGGTTATGGACAAAATGCAAGGAATGAAGAACAAAGAAGTGAGAATGAGGAGTAGGAGATGAAGATTGAGGGATAAGAAATCTGAAGTAAGTGATAAACACTAATGTGGTGAAAATGAAAAGAATGTGGAGTGAGAGATGAGGAATGAGATATGAAGAGTGATCTATGAGGTGTGAGAGTAGAAGAGGGTGGGATAAATGATTAGGGGTGAGGAACTAGGATTGATAAATAACAATTGAGGGGTGATAAGTAGAGAATGAATGTTAAAGAGGGAGGTTTGATGAATGAAGTGTGATCACAGAGTCAAGCGTACAAAGGAAATTGAAGGCGAGAAATGAAAGATGGGTTATAAGGAATGAGAGTGGCAGATGAGGTGTGAGAAGTGAGGAATAATAGATAAGAGATAAGGGATGAGGGCTGAAGAATGAGAGGTGAGGACTGAGGGATGATGAGTGAGCAATGAGGATATCTTAAAAAGAATTAGAATCTGCACATTTGAAGGATGAAGAATGGGGAATGATGGATAAGGAGTGAGAGGTGAGAAATAAGGAATGAGAGATGAAGTGTGAGGACTGAAGGTTGATTGGCAAAGCTATAGAGAGGGATGTAGAATGAAGGAATAGTAAGGGGTGGTAAGGGAGAAACATAAGGTGAAGATTGAGATCTGTGCCATGAGGAGGGAGGGATGAGGATATCCTAATATGGTCAGGGTGGTGGGCATTTTGGGAAAGATCATTCATACAGTTCCCTTGTCACTGCTGGAGTGAGGGGAAGTGAGCAGTGATAGATGAGGGATGTTGAATAAGAAATCAGGGGTGAGGAGTGTGAAATGAGGGAAGAAGAGAGAGAGGAATGTGGGTGAAATAGTGAAGGATTAGGCAGGAGGAATAAAGGATAAGGTTTGAGTGGTGAGGATCAGGAGTGAGGCAGGAGAGAAGGCAATGAGGGATGTGAGAGAGGATGAGAAGTGAAGGTTGAGGAGTGAGACAGGATGAAAGAGTACTTAAAAGTGAGGGGTTACAGATGACAAATGAGAAATGAAGGATGAGGAGTAAGATATCAGGGCTGAGCATTGAGGAGTGAGGGATGAAAATGAGGAATGATGGTTGAATAAAAAAGGATGAGAAGTGAAGAAAGAGGAGTGAGGTCAATAACGTATGAGTGAGGAATGAGAACTGAGACATGAGATGTAAGGGGGCAGCATGTCCTAAAACGGACAGTGTGATATGAAGTTTAAGCTATTATCATAGTCGATTTCATTTATTTCTCAGAGGGGGAGGTATGAGCAGTAAAGGATGATGAAAGAAGAATAGAGAAAGGTGAGGAATGAAGTGTGACAAATAAGTGACGTAGAGTGAGTAGAAAAGAGTGACAGATAAAGGGATGGAATAATGGATGAGAGATGTGGAGAGACAACTGAGAGGTGAGGGGTGAAACATAAGAAGTAGATTGAGTGAGCAGGTGAGGGATGTGAAGTGATTATTAAAAATTAAAAGTGAGCGCTGACTTATGTATGGGGAATAGAGGATAGCTGATGGATGGTGAGGGATGAGGAGTGCAGGAAGAGGAAAAAGCAGAGCATTTAGGGCCTGCTTTATATTTTTTCAGTCGGTCCGTCCTCTGCCAGGGTGACAGAATAAATGACCACGTCGCCCTGACGGAGGTGCCTGCCACCAAATGTTGAAATGTCCATTGGCCTGACGGACATTTCACACATTGACAGGTACCATTGATCCCTCTGCACCTAAACTTTTAACTGGGCCCTAAGTGTGATATAAGAGAAGTAAAGAATTAGGAGCGAAGAAGAAGGGAAGGGCTGAGGGATGAAAAGGAAGTCAGGAGTGAGTTGTGGTGAGTCATGGATAAGGACTGATGAGAGGGTTGAGTAGTAAGAGGGTATACATGAGGAGTAAAGGATGTGGAGAGGCGTGTGTGGAGCGGGGATCACCTACTCGCAGTGAAGACCTGTTTGCATTATATAATATACTGAAACTAACTAACTATAACTCTAAAATGTCAAAATTGTTCAGACTCTGTGGCCCTCTGCAAGACTATTTGTTAACTCATCATATCAACGGCATTAAACCTGTTAAAGCTTGGGCCAAACATGCAGAGCGGGGTAGTGATGGGTGAATGATCAGAATGTGTATACAGACTAGTTACTGCTCCAAATGTAATGATACTTAAACCACCCTTATGGCCCCATTTTAACTGTGATTAATAACACTGCAATTTGGAGGTTCCATCCTGAAGTGTGGAAAGGATTTCTGGGACAAAGTGGCCACTGTGGGACTGCTGATGTATGCCACAGAGGAGGGCCAAATTGTGCAGCAGGGTTAACTAAATTATGTGGTAAGAAAAGCCAAATTATGCAGAATAATTAGGCACATTTTGTGGTAGTATTACTGCATTATTTTGCCATTTATAACCATGTTACCATCCTCCAGGACCATGTCCAGACTTCTGCAATTTCATCACTGACTTCATTACCCCCTCACCATAGCCTCCAACAACTACACTTTCCTAGGTGACCTCAACTACCATTTCGATGGCCACAATGTCATCAACACTTCCAACCTCCTTGACAGCATAAACAACACCAGACTCACCCAACTCGTCCACAACTCAATGCACACGACAGGCCACACACTAGGCCCCTATCTTCATCTCCAGTGACCTCATCGGGTATAGCCACACCACAGAACTCACTTGGACCAACCACTCCACTGTTCACTTCAACATCACCACCCCCAGTCTGCCCAACAACCCTACCGCAGCTGGGGCAAAGCCTCACAGGACACATGGATCAATGCCCTCAACACCACCCACCCCAATTCCTACAAAAACCTAGACCAGAATGTCAGAAACTTCAACAACTGGGTCACCAACTGCACCAACAGCATCGCTTCCATACGCAACAACACCCACACAAGGCACACCAAGTAGTGTAGGGGTATACTGAAGATCTCAGAACCACTATACAACACTGTAAACAACTGGAAAGGAGATGGCGCACCAGCAAGGACAAGAGTGAGAATACCACCTTCAAGATAGCCCTCAACCTCTACCACGGACAGTTGAGAGAATCAAAGAAAAATGCGTTAGACTCATGCACTGCATCAAGCTCCAATTGTAGCAAAGAACTCTTTAACATCAATTCTTCAACCCCTCAGCCACAACAAACAACATTACCCCCTCACAGGAACTCTGCGACAACCTTGCAAATTTCTTCCACAACAAGATCGCCAACATCTACAGAAACTTCAAACCCGAGGCCCCCGACATCTTCGGCGCATGAGATATCCGTCACCGTTGTGACGGAGTAACTTATCTGCTAAGATCTCACTCAGGCCCTCTGTCACTTTCTAGCTTGGCATGAATGGAACTGTATAAATCATATGCTTAAGAACTTTGCTAGAAAAATGTACATTTGAGGTGGGCAGATTCGGAGTGTCAGTGGTGTTGTAGGGTGCTCCATGGAAAAGAGCTGCTCTCCACTTAAACTTGGGAACTACTCAGAGTTTCCTGCTTCTTTTTTTGCATACTTCATGCAACACTGTAATCCTGAATCAATAAAGATATATACATATGTGTGTGTGTGCACATATATATGGATATATATATATATGTTTATGAATTTACATATATGCATATATGTGTACATATATATGTGTTTGTCTTTTTATTTTTTGAGGAGGAACCCTCTTTTTTTTATCACTTACCTTCCTTTATCTCTATTCACTTCCTAAACCCTAACATCATCCTTACTTCCCTTTACCTGTACCCACCCGTAAACTCAAAAATTATCCTTACATCTTTTTACCTCTACCCACCTTTAAGCCCTAAAATCATCATTACCTCCTTTTACCGCTATGCACACATAAAACATTATATTATTTACAAAAATACTTACCTGCGTGATAAAGCACTGTGGCCCTGATTCTGACCTTGGCGGACGGCGGAGGCCGTCCGCCAAGGTACCGCCGACAAATGACCGCACCGCGGTCAAAAGACCGCGGCGGCCATTCTTACATTTCCGCTGGGCCGGCGGGCGCTCTCCAAAAGAGTGCCCGCCGGCCCAGCGGAAATGCCCCTGCAACGAGGACGCCGGCTCAGAATTGAGCCGGCGTAGTTGCAGGGGTGCGACGGGTGCAGTTGCACCCGTCGCGTATTTCAGTGTCTGCAAAGCAGACACTGAAATACTTTGTGGGGCCCCCAGGGGCCCCGCGGCACCCCCTACCGCCATCCTGTTCATGGCGGGTTTCCCGCCATGAACAGGATGGCGGTAGGGGGTGTCTGAATCCCCATGGCGGCGGAGCGTGCTCCGCCGCCATGGAGGATTCAATGGGGCAGCGGTAAACCGGCGGGAGACCGCCGGTTTACCCTTTCTGACCGCGGCTGAACCGCCGCGGTCAGAATGCCCTTGGGAGCACCGCCAGCCTGTTGGCGGTGCTCCCGTGGTCGGTGACCCTGGCGGTCACCGGCCGCCAGGGTCAGAATGACCCCCTGTGTGACAAATGTAGGAATACTTCCTGCATCGTAAATGGACACATGTAATGGATGTGTGGTAAAGGCTATTTCCTAGTTTTATATTCTGTCAAATGTGTGTTATATTAATTTTAGTTAATTCATTTTTGTCCATACCATATCATTTCAGAATTTGTAATATTGATGTCAATATGTAATATTAATTTTAAAGCAAATCAACATATCTTCTGTGCAAGCCATATTCATTTAAACAGGGGTCATATTCATTTAAACATTGCCTGTCGTCATTTCGGTATGTGCTTTATTCATTTCAAAGCATGCTGCATTTATCTCACACAGTTTCGTATTCATGTCAAAAAGTGTCATATTAATGACTGTCATACTAATTTTGATGTGGGCCTTTTTGATTTCACCAGCTGTCATATTCATTTCAAAGAGGTTCATATTCATTTTAACATGTGTCACATTACTTTCAATAAATGTCATATTCATTTCAGTGGATGGCATATTTACCTTAACACCTGTCATGAAAAATGTAACATGGGTCATATCTATTTTAACATAGGTCACATTAATTTCAATATATGCAATATTCATTTTGTCATATTCCTTTCAATGGATGTCTCATTCATATTAACACATATTCATTTTAACATGAATCATATCCATTGCAAAACGTATCATAATCATGTCAGTGTGTAGCATATTACTTTCAATGCAAGTTGTCATGTTTATTTTAGCGTCACTCAAATTCATTCTTAAAACATGTCAAATTCAATTCAAGGAAGCTAATTTTCATTTCAACTCATGTCATATTCATTTTAACATGTGTTATATTCCTTTCAATCAATGTTATGTTTACTTCAATGGATATCATATTCCTATTAATACTTGACATATTTTAACAAATATAATCATTTGAACATTTATTAATTAATTTAAATGCATGCCATATTCATTTAGAAAAATGTTGCAATAATTTTATCTTTGATCATACTCGTTTGAAGGCATGTCAGTTAAATTCAATTAGGCTTATTTTTATTTCAACGTCATATTCATATCCTATTTATTTCTGTATATCTCTTATTCATTGCAATCAGGGTAATATTCCTTTCAACACAGTTCATATTCATTGCTGCATGTGTAATGTTCTTTTCAGTGTACGTTATATTATTTTCAATGTGTATTATATTCTTTTCAGAATATAATATGTTAATTTCAGTACCTTATATTCATTGCAATCTGTCATATTCATTTCAATGTACGTCATATTCCTTTTGAGAAATATTGTATTTGTTTCAGTGATTGCTTTATTGTTTACATTGAGGGCCATATTTATTTCAGTATGATTGATATATATTTCAATATATCTCTTAATATATTAGGAGTGTGTGTTATTCATATTATTGACTAAGTAGCATATTCACTGTACCAGGTTTCATATATGTATTGGTTCAAGTCAGATTCACTCTGCCACGTATCATATTTATTTTGACACATATTACATTCATTTTGGCGTGTCATATTCATTTTGCAGCACACTATGCATTTGTGGAGATATCCTATATGGGGAGCTGTCATTTTGACATGAAGGGCTTCCCATACAAGAGTATGTAGGGCCACTGCCCAAGCCAGGAAAAGCTGAAGGATATTTTTTTTTAATAGCAAGAAAAGCTGATTATTTTTGGTATGTGGGTATCTATATTATAGATGATTGTGGATTTAATTACAAGACATGCAGTTCACACCATGCAGTCTCTTTTCTTACTGTTTATTTTATACAGCACTTAAACACACTACAATACCACCCCTGCATAAAATGACACAAAACCCAACTCACAGTATAAATAGCACCATTCCTCACATCCTCCTCTGTTCTGTTCTTGCTGCTAAGATAGGTTTTACCGAATGGTGCTGCAAGGCTGTATTTTGAAAAGAGCAAGTTTGCGGTCTTTAATTAGACATGTTTGTTACTGGGGGCTGCATTACGCATAACGCTAAGGAAATTACTTTCCTCCAAAAAGAAGCATTTGGAAGGTTACTTTGGGGGACCAGGAATACGCACACATTTATTTGATCTTCTGTCAATGGGTTGTAGACGGAGGGATGTGTGGTACAGTGCAGGTCCGAAAGGTATTTTGCTCAGGCTTCGTTCATTCAAAGAATTTGTTTTCGCATTTTCTGATTGTTATGATGGCGAGTCCATGGATGCACTGGGGGTCGATCACAGGTTCTGGGACCCTGCCCCTGGTTTTAAACAGGGTGTTGATTTAAAGCGGATCTAAAATTTTGGATAACTGTTTGCTTTTTCAATGAAAGAATAAATGTTTGTTCTTTCACTTTCTATGTGCTATTATTTGAGTGCCATTTGCCAGTAGGTTGTTATACTCAGGCCCTAGTTTCCGTAGGAAGAGAGTGTTTTATTTTGCTAATAACTTAGGCGTCATTTGATGAATCTTCATCAAATTTTAAAAACTAGTTTAACAGTCACTTCAGTTGCTGTCTGGATAGTTTCAGGATGATTTGTCGAGTAAGGGTTGAAAAAAATGGGACCCCAAAAAGCATTTTCCCCATGCAATTTCCCATAGGGATTTTAGTCATAACTACAGCCTGAATGGCTGAAACAGAATTACACCAAATTTGGCAGAAAGCTAGATCTTGGTCCAGAAAGAGTGCTTTTTGTAATTTGGTGTAAATCTTTTCAATAATTGTGGAGTTCTTAAAGTAAAAAGATTTATGCATATCTAGAGATGTGGATCCACCCCCTATCCACGCATCAACAGCAATGCTGTGATTGGCTTTTCGATACCTGAGAGGAAAGTTGTGGCCTACATTTTGTGGAATAGGATTTGGTTCCCAGGGGGAAAATACAATTCAAAAGTTATAGAAGAGGTCAGAGTAGAGGTACCATGAACCTAGGGGGCTGATGGAGGGGTCTGTGAGGAGCCCCTCACGGGCAAGAAATTGTTCAAATACACTTTTTTTTTTTAGCAAGCGCGCGTCCACAGATTCATCGCGGAGCCCAGCATGACCTCCATGTACTCTGTGGCAGATAGGCAGACCAGATCTCAATTAAAAAAACAGATGCACATGCTCACAGACCTACTCACACACTAACACACTCACAGACTCACACACCCAGTCACCCACTCACAGACTCACACAACCACTCACACTGTCACTCTCAAGCCCACACCACCACCCACACACCCATACAAGCACTCACACACTCCCACAAACACTCACAGACCCACAAATCCACTCACACACCCAGTCACATACCCACAGGGGCCACTCACATATATATAAAACCAACCTACTCTACTGCCGGTCGCCAGTAGGTAGTTATAGTTAGGACCATGTCTCCATAGAAAAAGCTTTTTTTTGACTTGCTTATTTCCTTCGCACCGTTTGACGAATCTTCAAAAAATCCCCCAAAAGGTGCGCTGGTGATTCTAGTTGTGCACAGAATGTTTCTGGGTGATCCATCAAGCAGGGACTGAGAAAAAGGAGGATACAAAAATAATGTGTTTTCCATGTGAATTCCGATAGGAGTTTTGAACACGGCTACAGCTCAAACAGCTGGATTGGTCCTAGAGGTCTCCTGTGCTTGTTTTAATAAAGCCCCCAGGTGGGCCAGGTCCTGGGGCCATATAAAAAAATAAAGGAGGGGGTGCGCGCCCCCGGGCTAATTTATGCCCTGGGGACCGCCACCTCCCTGAGGCTTTTATTCAATAGTATGCGGGAGGCCACGTGGACTGCCACCTCCCCAATGCTGTGTGGATTATATGTGGGGGCCGTACGCCCCCCCTGCAGCACCGGGGACTGCCACCTTCCTGGTGCTTAATTGAAATAATGAGGGGGGTCCGCCATGGGCCCCGGGATCTACCACCTCCCCGTGGCAAATTCAAATGTTAGAGGGGGGTCGTGCAGCCCCCTTTAAGAAGTCAATTATGACCCTGGGAACCACCACCTCCTATGGCTGGCTGTTAAAGCGCTTATGCCACTGGAAGCAGAGGTTTCCTGTGTTTTCCTGCTCACAGTTATGTGGGCAGGGAAACAGAGGAAACAATTGATGTGACAGACAGGGAGCTGCATGTTTAGCAGCTCCCTGTCTGTGACAGCAATGCTGGTTCCCACAGGAGGCAGGGAGGTGGCTGGGACCTCGGGGGCCTTCAGGCTCCACCTGCGGTCCCCAATTATGGAGCCTGGGTGCCACCATGGGCACCCAAGTGATATGGCTGGGCCCCAGGGGATGGGGTCCCTGAGGCGGAGATCAGCCCAGAGAGGGAAGTCGTGTGGTCCTCCTCCCAAAAAAGAATAAAAATATCTTGAAGCTTGGCCTCAATGGATGGGGTCCCTGGGGCCAAAGTCAGCCCAGAGAGGGGGGGCTGCATTGCCCCCCTTCCACATAAAAAAAATATATATTCCCTCAATATCACCATTTAACAGTGCCCCTCATGTCTCCATAACCACTCTCTCTCACGTGCATTTAATTACTTTTATAGCACCATCATACAAGTGTAGGATGTCCAAGCACTTTACATCACACACAAATTACACAGAGACAATCAATGACAGGTGTGTAAATCAGTGTATAGGAAATGTTACATAAGACAGAGGATTACAAACTTTAGGAGGCACATCATCCATACCGGCAGGCAGTGGGTTTGGATGGTTGTAGGGCCAACACCTGCTGTGCACGGCTTTTGGCCCTCTCCATACACTACTAATTACCCCAGATATTGCAGGACTCATGACACCTTCTATATCGTCATTAAAAAAAAAAAAAAAACATTAGCAGTCAAATTATTGAAGAAAAAACTGTGCATGGCGGGGGGCGCGAGTTATAGTTACCCTAGGGCGCGAGTTATAGTTACTTGAAATAACTAACTATAACTGTTGAATTACATCCCTGTAACCTTTGGATTTTTAAGTGAATATATATAGATATATACCTATCTATATATATATAGATATAGATATAGATATATATATATATATATATCTATATCTATATCTATATATATATATAGATATAGATATAGATATAGATATAGATATATCTTTTTTTACTACAAAATCCAAAGGTTACAGGGATGTTATAGTTAGGATCATAATTTACATGCACGGAACCATTGAAATTAATTTCTAATAGAACTCGTGTCCTAAGGTAACTATAACTCGGGCCCTTGCCATAAAGTTCTCAGATCAATAATTTTACTGCAAATGTTGCAATTATATTATCAATGATGTCCTAGAAGATGCAATTAATGATGCAATATGTGGGGTAATTAGCAGTCCATGTCAAGGGTGCGAGTTATAGTTACCTTAGGGCACGAGTTATGGATACTTGAATTAACTCTAACAGCTGAAATTCTGTGGTTTTCTGAGTGTAAATTCTGATCCTAAGTATAACATCCCTGTTACCTTTGAATCTTTTAAAGGGGGTAAGGATTGTAGGGAAGGAGTTGACAAAGCCTTGGCTTCCTTCCAGGTAAGCTCTTGGACATGTTGGGTTTGTTAAGTAGAATATCATGTTCAGCAGCACAGGAAAAGACTACGAAAGAAACCCCTAAGCCTGAAGGTTATATCTAAGTGGGGCCACAGGGATATTTGTTTCCTAGGGAACACTAATGCTGACCTTTCCTATGAAAGGAGGAAGGGTTTATTATTGAGAATTGACCCTAAATTGGGGGAGTTGGCTTGTTCTGAGGTTTCACTAACTACACAAACCTCCTTTTTTGGAAATTTATTTATAAAAGAAATTAGATAACATTCCAACTTTTTACTCTTTAGAGAAAGTCCACTCTTCATTGATGAGTTTTTAGAAGGTTCCCCTAGACACACGGGTGGCTTCACTGGTCGGGCATTGCTACTCAGACCCTTCTACAACCACCAGTTGAAGTACACCAGGATGTGTTCCTTCTGCAGATGAGAGAGGGCAGACATTTTGACTTTGGATACTCTGGCAGACAAACAAGTGAAGGGGAACACAAGGTAAGGGGCTGCGCTCTGGCATCTGCAAAAGTTGGAAGCAGGTTAGCTGTTTTTGTGCAGGAAGGGGAATGTATCTGACGATCCATGAGTTCATCAGACAATGAAGGGCTTTCAAATAGATTTTTATGAAACTCCTTTTTAGTACAGACTGCCAATTCCAACAGGTTTTGTTAAGAAGGTTGATATCTGAAGAAATAGAGAAGTTTCTTATGCAGTGAGCAAAAGAGTGCTTCGCCAGACATCTTAAGGTTTTACCAGCAATATTTTTGTGGTAGAAAAAAAAGCACAAGTAGTTTAAGCAAATGATAAACTTGAGGTCTAAATCATTTGGAAACTGTAATCTTCTGAAGAAGTATCCTGCTTCCAGGGGATTTGATGGTGTGATTAGATTTTAAAGACGCATAATTAACAGTGTCCATTGTTCACAGTTTATTTGGCAAGGGTGAGTGTACAGGTTTAAGGTCCTTCTATTTGGTCTTTCTTCAAAATCTTGACGTTCACCAAGCTAGTGCCAGCACTTCTCAGATCCCAGTGAATGAGGATGCTAGTCTATGTGGATGAAATGATTTACCTGAATCAAGAAAATCTTGTAAGATCAGGTTCAGGAGGTGGAAGGCCTCATTCAAGGTCTGGGGTTCATAACAAACATAGAGAAATCAGATTTAGTCTTGTCAAAAAGGATGGACTTTTGGGGTTTTCTGGTGGATTCAGAAACAGGAGTGTTGATGCTTACAGAAGTGAAGTCCAAAACTATCAAGAAAAAATTAAGGGGAATGTTGGCCCAAACACAGATTTTTTTAGACATTTGGCAAGGTTGGTAAGCATTTTTTGTTCATCCATCCATGCAATATTTCAAGGACCTCTTTATTACAGTGCACTACGGAGACTAAAGATAAGGGATCACAAACAGGTCTAGGGTATTCACAAATGGTTCCATTCGACGCAAGAGAAAGGACAGAAATGTCTTAGTGCTATCACTTGGAATGGGTGACCAGATTTCCTATGTATCCAAATCTTGGATTAGAATCAGAAGCAAGTCTATGGGGCACAAGGTGTGGTGCCTTTTAGAATGGAGGAAGATGGTGCAGGAAGTAGTCCTCTATGCACATAAACTATTTACAACTTCTTGCAGGCATCTTTGCAATCCAAATTCTGCGAAAAGTGTGCAGTCCTCCTTCGTATGGACAGTCTGACTGCAGTCAGATACATCAACAAGTGGGGGGGCAAGGTTGAAACTATAAGCAGAGTTAGCAAAGGTTCTATGAGAGTTATGTCTCAAAGAAGAAATACTGCTGGTTGGAGTATCTGGCAGGGTCAACCAACAAAGCAGCAGACTGCTACTCTAGCAATGTGCACAACAGCAGTGAGTGGAGTTTAGATTGACAGGTGTTGAAGACCTTGGAGGATGTGTGGGAACTCTTCGACATAGTCCTTTTGCATCCAGACTGACAACTTAGCTGGTGATGTTTTACATTTGGAGACCAGATCTAGATGCCTTGGCAACAGATGCTTTTCTCCAGGATCGGTCTGGAGAAAATGCATTATGCATTCCAGCCTTTAGCAATGATCTCCAGTGGTCTAGTCCAAACATGTTGACAATCAGCATGGGTGTTGACAGTGACAACATTGAGAAGCCACTTTGGAACCCCACTCTGCTGGAACTTTCAGTAGCTTGTCCAATTCAGTTGCAGTCTTTCCACAAATGTTGAGCAGCCCCTTCAGGGAGATTCACAGTCTAGTATTACAGGGCAAATTGACTCTTATGGCATAGAACCTTTCAGGGTGGTCAGAAATTTGCTAGGACTTTTGGATCCAGTCTTAGGCTACATCAAATCTTCTTGGGTCACAGGCACTGTCAACGCTTACAGGTCGGCTTGGGAAGTATAGAATGGCTGGTGCACAGAAAGGGGAAAGGATCCCATTTCAGCAGATATTGTGGAAGTGCTGAGGTGAGTCAAACATCATACAGAACCGTCAATGAATATAAATCTGCAATGTCAGCAGGAAAACTAGTTGAGGAACATTCATTGGTATGCAGATTACTAAAAGGGATAAGGTATATGACTCCTCCTAAGCCATTATATACTGCTATGTGTAACGTCAACCTTTTGGTGGAGAACGAGCATCTATCAGGAAAGTTGCTATTTGCTAAGTTGGTAATCCTATTATGCTTAGTTTCTCTTAGGATGCTGTCAGTTGTGAGGTCATTTGATGTTTCATCAATACAATTTACACTTGTGAGTGTGTATTACAAGGAGAACTAAGAATGTGTTAACATATGTAGAATATCCAGCTTCTTTTCAGACACAAAAGTTTGTGTAGTGAGGTACCGCAAACACTATATTCACATAACAAAAGAAGTGAGGACTTCTGCACCTCAGATATTGATAGTTTTAAGGAAACCTTTTGACCCAGTAACATCAACAACATTGAGTATATGGGTAAAGGAGGCAATGCCTATGGCAGGCAGTGATACAGGAGAATTTGGAACTTATTCAGCCATGTCCAAGGCGTTGTGGGCTGGCGCAAATTTAGACGACATCTTGAGAGTGGATTAGTCTACAGTGTCAACTTTTAAAACACGTTATTGTAAACCTGTTGACCAAGCAGCTATGACAGTAGTTGATATGCTTTGAACATGCATAGTATGAGTATCTGTTCTTGCAATAAAATTGCAGATTCTTGTGAAGGAGAGCCTGATTTTATTAAAAACAGAGGCGAGTATTATCGCACCTCTGTAGTTTACCCACCCAAGAAATGATTGTCTGTCTTTTGGCTATCTTTACTTTCTTAGGCAACCAACCAGGCAGCAACCTTAGGTAATGGATACAAACTCTGTGTTTTTGTTGCACGAGATAAAGCACCAGGTCCAGGTGGACTTAATGTGGCTTCTCTTGGGTTTCTTCTGTTGTTTTGGACTTTTCCGCTTTACTACAGACAATAAAAAGACGCTTTAAAAAAAAGCATCAAGAAAACGGGAAGATAAGGTGGGCTTGGTGCTATTTATACTGTGGTTATTTGATTGCGTTTTGTTCCACTTCATGTCCAGGTTTAAGGATTGTTAATTTTATAGTGCATTTAAGTGTTGTGTAAAATAAACAGTAAAAAAGGAGATTATATAATACTCGCCTCTGTTGTCTTTAATAAAAACAGGCTTGCCCTTTACAACTGGCTAGCAGAAACTACAACTTTATTTTACATCAGTATATCAAGCCATTTTGATGTTTAGGACCACTCCCAGTGACATTAAACTGTCATGTTAAAATCATTAATTAGAAAACATATTATCAACAAACTTAATTGACTCCTACTTCGTGTGAGGTTAGTTAAATGCACCTTTTAAAAAAAACATTTTAATTGTTTTTGACCAGAGACACATGTAAACCGTTTCAATTAACATTCTGCACCGCCATTGACAAGATATTTGATACCCCCCATGCTACTCAGCAGTACACAGAAGTCATTGGCGTTGAAACCATTGGTCCCCTAAAAGTATAAATATGGGCCACAATGTTTTCAGCCTGGGGTCCAGACTACTTTATCTGTTTATTTTCCACGCAGCCCGTTTGCGCTGCATTTTACATAGTGCGATCGCGCTGCGCTTTTTTTCTTCAAAGCGCTAATAGCTCTAACTCGAGCAAATGCGAGACCTGCTGCATTGAAAATGCTTGTTCTCCATGTGTCCATGCCTGCCTTCCACTCACGTAGCCGGAAGGAAAGGTTACTGCCCGATTTTGGGGCAATTTCCCTCTTTGCCAAAATGTACCCCAGGGTAATCAATTGTCTGTTATAAGTTGTTGCATCCAATTTTGTCCATATACCCAACAATGAAAGGGGGCTCTGAGGTCTATTACAATGCCTGTGGCATCCATGAGTCTGCATGTCACCCCATTCTAGAACCAGGTAAGCTTGGGGCATTCCCACAAGGTATGTATAAAGGTTCATCAATGTCCACAGCCTCTAAGGCGAAATTCATCTTGGGATCTAGCGATTTTGTTTAGGAGTGTTCAGGTATAATAGTTACTATGCAGGATTTTGTATTTCATGAGGCGCGGCTTGGCTTTATGGCCACTTCCTTAGGAAATTTTAAAGCATCCCTCCAGTTGCAGTCAGTCAGCTCCCAGTATATTTTGCCAGTGGGCCCTTAGTTTGGACAGTTCTCCTTCAGTGTTCCTCTTTAGTGTGGCATATGCCAGAGAAATGGCTTTGGGTGTCATATACCTAGGAGTCAGGTTTCCATGCAGGAGGAGTCCTTTGTTTCTTCTTATCTCGGGATTATGGACTGTAAAGCATGTCGTAGTTGGGAATATCAGAAAATCTGTGACAGGTGTAGCACAAATTCCATCTTTAAATATTCAAATGGCACCACCCCATTTGCATCCCACGTCATCTAACCTGGAGAGGCAAATTAAGTCCCAAAGTTTAAAGACCAGTAACTCTGGCAGAGGGCCTAGCCATGTCTCTTTCCATAGGTGAGTTCTAGGAGTAAGCCTCCCAACCCGTTCCATTTCTCTACTTAATATGTGCCATAAGGATACCACGTAGCAGCGGCAGGTGGAGCAGTTGTATGAAGCTTCCCCACATAGACCACATTTAAGTACCCCCTTGGCCCAAGGTTCTCTCTATTTGTCTGGAGTCCAGAGTTCTCTAGCAGGGCAAATGCCAATTCGTTCACTATCTCCATCTGTGGCGCCTCATAGCATTTAAAGATAACGGGCAGCAGGATGACTCTCTCAAGTTAAATGCACCTTTTGAGGTAATGCAATGCCTGAAGGAACACTAACATCACTTCCGGTTTTCCACAAGCTGATCCAGTATGCTTTCCTTTAAAAAGGAAACCACCCAGAAACCGTGCTTGTCAATCTTGCGCTGGAAATTCTGGCACCTCCAGTGTGTAGAATGAAGATCTGATTTTTACGAGAATTCTACATTCTGCGTTTGTGCAGCAAGTTTCTGCTTGGCAAATAATTTTGTGCAGCAAGTTTCTGCTTGGGAAAGATAGTTAGACATTGTGTTTTTCTTAATTGGACTTCACCAGTTTAGAAACAAACTATTGAGGATTTGCTGTGAAACTACTGGTAAGGTAACCCCATTCAGCCTTTGATTGTCCTTGCTACATGTATCAGACGCTTGTTGTGAAGAAACCAAATCCACTTCTGATTTACCCACTGATCAACTCAGCTGGGTGTTGCCTTTACTTCTTCCTCTCTTCTAGAAGCCAGATGCTACTTCTGTCTAGTACACATTTGCTCAAATGCTAACTCTAACTCTTATTTTATTTTTTAAAGTACATTTTTGTCGTACTCGTAGACTTTTTTCTTTAAAGAAAAATGAGATGCATTTAAAAAATGTACTTTATTTACTTGCGATACCAGATACGGTGGTTGCGGACCACGGAAGGTAATTAGCATCATGTTAAGCGATGGAAGAACAGCAATTCAGGTAGGGAGATGAACTTGATGCAATAACTAATGGTTTATAATGTTTCTGTTGGAACTTTCTATCATAATATATTTTGTGCTTTTTTGTAGTTACATCAATAGAGTAACAAACTTCAAAGGGGTTATTTACCCCCGAAAAAGAGTCCAACCATGTGTGAAATGTATTGATGATTTGATTGATATTAAAACAATCCAGAGTTTGGACATTTGAAACCAATGTTTTAAGAAATGAAAAAAAACATTAGTGACAAACATGGATAATTTGTATAAGAAAATACATTGGCTACGCCGGGTGACATTGAAGCCGAGAGCTTGGTGTTTTGAAAATAGAACTTGTTTGTCCCCATAACACCGCTGCACACCATGAAACAATTAAGTGAATGATCAGTTCAAATGGTTTGAACTATGGCGAACATTCAAAGAAACAGACACATTTAGGATTGCTTTTTACGCCAGGAAATGCTGTAGTTTCACTCTTTCAGTTCATGTTGCATGGTTTGTTTCTCTGGCCTGTAAGAGTATTTCCTTTTCACTGATGTGTTTCTGTAGTTGTGTTTTTATGCAACATGAGTCTTGTATGATTCCTACTGTAATGAGTCACCTTAGGGTGTCTGGTTAAGTTCAGAATGTGAATGGATGTTCAGGTTGGGGCATGACTGAGAGCTCTGGAGTAAAGGCGCAAACTAGTGTACAGGGAGTGCAGAATTATTAGGCAAATGAGTATTTTGACCACATCATCCTCTTTATGCATGTTGTCTTACTCCAAACTGTATAGGCTCGAAAGCCTACTACCAATTAAGCATATTAGGTGATGTGCATCTCTGTAATGAGAAGGGGTGTGGTCTAATGACATCAACACCCTATATCAGGTGTGCATAATTATTAGGCAACTTCCTTTCCTTTGGCAAAATGGGTCAAAAGAAGGACTTGACAGGCTCAGAAAAGTCAAAAATAGTGAGATATCTTGCAGAGGGATGCAGCACTCTTAAAATTGCAAAGCTTCTGAAGCGTGATCATCGAACAAACAAGCGTTTCATTCAAAATAGTCAACAGGGTCGCAAGAAGCGTGTGGAAAAACCAAGGCGCAAAATAACTGCCCATGAACTGAGAAAAGTCAAGCGTGCAGCTGCCACGATGCCACTTGCCACCAGTTTGGCCATATTTCAGAGCTGCAACATCACTGGAGTGCCCAAAAGCACAAGGTGTGCAATACTCAGAGACATGGCCAAGGTAAGAAAGGCTGAAAGACGACCACCACTGAACAAGACACACAAGCTGAAACGTCAAGACTGGGCCAAGAAATATCTCAAGACTGATTTTTCTAAGGTTTTATGGACTGATGAAATGAGAGTGAGTCTTGATGGGCCAGATGGATGGGCCCGTGGCTGGATTGGTAAAGGGCAGAGAGCTCCAGTCCGACTCAGATGCCAGCAAGGTGGAGGTGGAGTACTGGTTTGGGCTGGTATCATCAAAGATGAGCTTGTGGGGCCTTTTCGGGTTGAGGATGGAGTCAAGCTCAACTCCCAGTCCTACTGCCAGTTCCTGGAAGACACCTTCTTCAAGCAGTGGTACAGGAAGAAGTCTGCATCCTTCAAGAAAAACATGATTTTTATGCAGGACAATGCTCCATCACACGCGTCCAAGTACTCCACAGCGTGGCTGGCAAGAAAGGGTATAAAAGAAGGAAATCTAATGACATGGCCTCCTTGTTCACCTGATCTGAACCCCATTGAGAACCTGTGGTCCATCATCAAATGTGAGATTTACAAGGAGGGAAAACAGTACACCTCTCTGAACAGTGTCTGGGAGGCTGTGGTTGCTGCTGCACGCAATGTTGATGGTGAACGGATCAAAACACTGACAGAATCCATGGATGGCAGGCTTTTGAGTGTCCTTGCAAAGAAAGGTGGCTATATTGGTCACTGATTTGTTTTTGTTTTGTTTTTGAATGTCAGAAATGTATATTTGTGAATGTTGAGATGTTATATTGGTTTCACTGGTAATAATAAATAATTGAAATGGGTATATATTTTTTTTTGTTAAGTTGCCTAATAATTATGCACAGTAATAGTCACCTGCACACACAGATATCCCCCTAACATAGCTAAAACTAAAAACAAACTAAAAACTACTTCCAAAAATATTCAGCTTTGATATTAATGAGTTTTTTGGGTTCATTGAGAACATGGTTGTTGTTCAATAATAAAATTAATCCTCAAAAATACAACTTGCCTAATAATTCTGCACTCCCTGTATGTTGTTCACAGTGCTGGTCACTGGATCCGAAAAGTATGCAAAATACATGTTGACCAATTCCTTGGCCTCTCTGCAGAGTGGAGAGAGAGATGACATTTGAGAGAGAGAGAGATGACATTTGAGAGAGAGAGAGAGAGAAAGAGAGAGAGAGAGAGAGAGGGAGAGAGAGAGAGAGAGAGAGAGAGAGAGAGAGAGAGAGATGGAATTGGTTACATATGGGTTTATGTTTCCCCCTTCCATGTGTGTTCCCTCCTCATCCCGCACTCCATCGTCCATCTCTACTGCCCTCCTCTTCTGTTTGGAAGATCAGATAGAGCATATACTGACTGCAAGGCTGACAGCTCTGGAAACAGAATAAAGATTGATATGGGCCAATCGATATTATGATTCAATGGCGGGTTCACAGCTCTAAAAGTGCACACATCACCAAAGAAAACAAGCATTTGCAATGCAGTGGGTCTTGCATTTGCTCGAGTTAGAGCTATTGGCACTGGAAATTCCTAACTTGACTTTTCTTGTCACATAAACTGAAATTGAAAAGTAAAACAGTTGACATAAGGGAGCAGATTCAAAGTGCCATGGCTGCCATGAGCACGAAGGAGAGACACAAAAGGAAAAACAGCACCTCCCCAAGGCGGGACAAACTTAAAGCATTTACCAGTGATAACAAAGGATTTTTGAAAGGCTTGCGCTCGACCTGAAAATGTGTAGCTTGTTGTTTGGGGAAAAGAGATTGATGCCCAGAGCGCCACCCTTGCCAAAGCAGGTCCTGCATGTCTAGATGTAGCTCATGGAAGTTTACATTTCTGTCAATGCTTATGAATGAGTGTTGACCTGAAAATCTGCAACTGTAGTTACTTTTGATAAATACTGCTGGAATGCTAAGTGAATTTCAAAAAAGTGTGAATCTTTTCCAAATGATGGAATTGTACAAGAGGAAATGTATATTTTATTTTTTTACATGAGTCTGGTTGTCAGAGATTGAGACACCTATTCAGCTTTCTAAAAATAAAGTACACTAGCTAGGTAGCATACCCTGAATAACTGAAGACTCACATCATCACCTAAAGTTTTTACAATGCATATGACTTCACCATGCATGCCTTTGCAACAAAAGGTCAGTTTAGTTAAGGTAAATGTGTATTGAGCTTGCTTCAAGAGTGTAATTTCATTTTCTTTGTTTGTGGCAGTAAAGAGAATAGTTCAATAATAGAAATGTAGGCAGTATCTAAAATAATCTGTTTTATGTAACACAATTTCTGCGATGTTGATTAGTTTATGTCATGTATCTAATCTAATATAGCTCTATGGTACCACCTCATGGGATAAGTGATAGCTCACATTTCTGTATTTCTATGCATTGAACCAAGAATCTTTTGGGCTTATGGAGAGGGCTGCAAATGCCTATCACATTTCTATTTATACAATCTATTCTATGGAACAGAAAATAAACCAATAACTCCTAATGAAGCAGAAAAAGAAAGACTAACAAACATTCATATATCATGTAACAAAATCGTATAAGACAATGTGATTTTTAGCAAAGAAAAATAATGTATGCAGAAAAATGTGCCCACAAAGTCGATCGCCATTAGTATAAACAAGCTTAATTAATCATGAAAAATGATAAATGTACAACTATGTCATAATTGAAGCTATATCTTATGATTTTCTTGTTAAACTGTTATATGCTTAGCTTAAATTTAGCAGAGGCTTTGGCCTAGTGGCCTGGTCTCAATTTTAACTGCATAGTTTTCACTTGTATTAACAAAGACGTGTTTTAAACCTTTAAAGGCTGTATTTTTCCAGTAAAATGACTAATACACTTATCTCAAGGTTGCGTGTTAGGCAACTTTCATCCCCTTTGAAGCAAGGTCAGCTTCTGCAGGTGCAGACAATAAAGACACCGATGCAGAATTAATTGGCAACTTTGTTGCTACTTGTGTTCCAAAACTCCAAGGACACCTTATACGTAGATGAGTATTAAGAGAAAAGACACTATTCATTGGTCAAAGAGAAATAACCCCATGAACCCTCCAATGGAAGAACCTGAAGAATTTTGAACTTTTTCTTATTTAATCCCACCGGACGAAGAGAAGCCAGCCATTTTTCTTTGATGCCATTTTGAAGCCAGATTCGAGAAGCCATTTTGATGACACACTGATGCTTTTTCTCTATCCCAGAGAGAGAGAGAGACTTTAAAGAATTCTCACCCTAGAGACTTTAACTTTAACTTTACCCCGTCTTGCCCATACGATAACTTTTGCCCCTGTATTCCTTGCTGCTGCAAGGAAAACTTGACTTTAACTTTGCCCCCTTGAAGTCTGCCCCATGCTGATCGAACCGGTACCTTGAGGACGAAGACCTACCTTGAATGCTGATTGTATTTGGTAATTATGAAAGGATAAATGTATTATGCATTGTATTTTCCTTCTTAGGTACCAACTGCTTATTTTGACAGAGCCCAAGCTAGAAGTTTTCTAAATGTATGTTGACTAAATTCGTTTTGCATGAAGCCCCACATGCCAATGCTAATCAGAGGTTAGATGAGGTATTCATTTGATGCACCATGCTGAATTGAAATCTTGTTATGCTGACAAATGTATGCAATTAGCCAAATTCAGTTACTTTTATTAGTGATTTGCATTGCTATAGCCGAATGCATTATAATCCAAGTTTTGCGAAGATTGCGTTTCTTTCGTCGCTATGGACAGGCAGTAATGTTCGTGTATGTGTATCATTTGATTTTAAGGCTTACTTATATTGTGTTAGCTTTGTTAATATAGGGAAATAAACTCATTAACTTTTAATAAACAGGTGTGGTTATTCATGACTGAAAGGTCATGGTGTGTCTAATTACTGATTTTCTGTCTAACTAATTCATTGATTGATTAATAATTGAGTATTGGTTATTGATTATTAATGATTATTGAATTGAGGGATCCGACAATTCTTTGGATGAGGAGAACTCAACCCGGTCAAAAAGGTTCACCGACCTCCGGCGTGTCCAAGTATAAGTAATTTATAATGGACTGGACGCGCTATCAGTAGATGGTAGCAGAGTTTGATGGTTTGGCCCTTTGCGACCCCATCCGAACAATAGACGGATTCAACTTAGAATTTTCTTTAATAAAACAAGTTGGAGAGATGATGATGCCCTAAATCCCCAATGACTTTCCTGGAATCTCGGAGCTTGTGAATGGAGGAAATGGAGGTGTGAGAATGTTTTCGGCGTTTCTAATGACGGTATGAGTGAGGTTAGGGTTTTGCGCTTGCATAGCTTATGCCGCAGATGAATTGTGAAGTTTGTGAGGATTTTAGGGGGTTACGAACTCCAATTAAAATTTTAGAGGAGTGGCACTCCAAAGTATAAAAGTAGGGAAGTCGTCGAACTTGATATGTGTGTAGCGATTTGTGCAGAAAAATTGTCCACGTGGTTTTTGAGGTTGAGACGGGCCCTGCGAGGTCAAGAGACTCCGGAGTATGTTGAAAAGTGTATGAGACACTTGATTGATGTTGTAATTTGTTCGGTTTAATAGGTTGATCGGGCGTGGTCAACAAATCAGTACGAATGTTGAGGAATAAAAGAAAATTTTCGACTTTGAGATTTGACGAATTCTAAGGTGCACTAGAATAGTTCATTGATCAGTTGAGAGTAAAGTTTGCAGGTCAAATTTTGTTTGCGAAAGTGGGAAACCGAGAAAGATGGAATAACTGCCGAGGCTAGTGAAAAATCCCTTAGGTTTCTGAAGCGATTGTATTACCCTTTCCTGTAGTAAACTGACAGATTTGTTTTTTTCTTTTTGATTAGTGCTCGCGATATATTGCAGAAATTAGTTTTGAGTGAAGTTGAATGAAGGAGGACAAGCCGAGAGACTTTGTCAGCCGCAGTGTGTGAGTGTGACGTCACTAGGAGCCGCGCTGGGATAGGTTGGTTGGTGAGAAGGGTCGCGTACGGATTGGACGCAGTCCGTGAAGCGCAATTGGTGGGGAAAGGCAAGCGAAGAGTATTCCGGGAATTAAAGTCACTTACTGATTACATTTTTGAGAAAAATAAAAGACGGAAAGATGAAATGTTTCAAAGCATTGAAGAGTGCCTTGAGGGGAGATGTATATATTAAAGCAAATGTAGGAGAAGAAACACCGCCTGACGGTACACCAGCTTACATCGTAATTGAAGAAAAGGGTGTCGCACCATGTCTTTGGTTAAAGCAATGGTGTAAATTAACATAAAAGCATGGAAGTGTAGCGTTTCCTATCCATGGGACGTTTAATCTAAGAGTTTTGGAGAATTTAAGATTTGCGCTATATGACATGAAAATACCTCCAAGACCAGCACAGTTTGAAGCATTAGCAATTTGGGAACAAATGGCTAGAAAGCAACTACAGAAGAAATTTGAGACAAGAGTGAGAAAAGCAGAAAAGACACTAGCGGATGCTAGATGGGATAGTGCTCAAAAGGTTTGGAGATCAGATATATTGCAGGGAGTTAAATTGTTTCCAGCAATTACTGACGAAGCAGAGATGGAAGGAAAGAAAGTTACCCATAAAACAAACAGGAGTCAGTCCAAAGATAGAGAAAATAAGAGAACCTCGAAAAGGTCAGACGAATCAGACGATGAGGAGTTCATTCTGCAATTGTTAAATGATCGTCCACCACCATATGTGGAAAACGAAAATGGCCCAAGCACTAGTACTGCCCCTCCAGAACCGATACAGGGTACTGTAACACCGAATTTGAGAAAATTGCAGAGCCAAAGTAGTCCTGATATTCCTTTTACACAAGAAATACCACAAGTTCAGAGAATATATCCTGGCATAACTAAACTGGAACATGTTAATGATTATCAGCCACAGGTCCAAAGACGCTATTATGATGAGCATAATTTAGAAATGACTTCTAATTTAATGGTACAGAGAGTACAGAATTACCAAAGACCGGCATTGATTCAAACAGAATCAACACAAATTTTGATGCCTCAAAAGCAGATGCAAGAAAAGCCAAAGTACATTCAAACAGCAGAAAGACAGTTAGACATGTCAGCAATGATGAACCATAATGTGGGAATTAACATGCCACCGAATTTGGGTAACACGCAGAATCCAGATGCAATATCTTTGCCTATCACTGTAGGTCCGCCAGTACCATTATAGATACAAACAAAGCCAAGTGTATGCGATCAAGGTGTAATGACACAGAATGAGACAGGAAGGAGATACATAGAAAATACTCAAGAAATGACTCCCGTAGGAACACTGTCAAATAGATCTGGGTCTTTGTTGGAATTTAGTCCAATTCCAATTTGTGTTCTGTCAACTGTGGTAAGGTCAAATCCACCACAAATAATACTGCAAACCTCAAAAACAGAAATATTACAGAAACCATCAGTAGCAGTAGACGTAGATGCTACATTAATGGGACTAAACGCACAGCAGTTAACACAATGGTTGAACAGCCTGAATTCCCCACAGAGTACACCCAAGGGGAAAGGAGAAGAATATCTGAATCAGATAAGATTGGTCATGGAAGCAGGTGAACTTGTAGATGGAACGATGGGTCTGAACAGTTAGAATCATACACAGAAGAAGAGCTGAGATACATTTGCCCTAGAATTACAAGAGAAGTAAGCAGCATACATAAGAGGTTACAAGAAATTGCAAACAGACACAAAGTAGACATAAATAAAACCAAGCACTTGAGCAGAAGTTACAGGTTAGACTTTGAGGCAAAAGATTTTGAACACATGAGGTCTGCAGGAATGAAAATACACATTAAAGAAATATTGCAAAGCACGCAGGTTTGGAGATGTTTGGACAAGTGGGAGAGTAGGTGGGTTAAGAAAAAGGATAAGAAGAAAGAAAGTATCCCAGATCGAGCATAATTTAGAAATGACTTCTAATTTAATGGTACAGAGAGGACAGAATTACCAAAGATTCGAAATTGTAGTTCCAGCAGATTTGTGGGAAGATTGTAAAAAGGCTGTAGAATGACCAACAAGTGAACCGGAAAGTGATAAGAACACAGGTGACCCATCGCCTAGGGTAATGAGCATATACCATAAAGTGACTGAGTATTTGAAAACAAGAGTTGCGTCGAAAAATGTAGAATGGCAGAAAATTGACAGGACAGCACAGGAAGTTAAAGAGTCGATACATGCATACTATGAGAGATTGTTGAAAGCATTTAAAAATTATAGTGGCACAGAAACGATTGAGGAAAAGGACATGCTCCATTTTGTATTCAGATTTGTGAAAGGATTGAGACCAGAAATTAGCCAGATGATTAAAATGCATTTGATTTGTTGGCAGTCAAAATCGATCGATGAAGTGTTGAACTATGCAAAATACTGCAGTGATGAGATTGAGACAAAGCAGAAAAGTTTGAAAGAAAAAGTGATGGTGATGCAGATTAGAGCAGCTCAGACAGGTTTGCAAGGTTTCCAACAACAGTTGCCGCAGCAGCAACAGCAGAGAAATGCTATGTTTCAGCCACAAATGAGAGGCAGAGGCCGAGAAGGTTTTGTGAATAATGGTCCTGATTTAAATACAGTCATAATTCCTAATGGTATACAGGCAATGAAGAAAGTGATGCCATGTCACACGTGCAGAATCGTCGGGTATTTGAAACGCGAGCGCCCAATGTTGGTGCAGGAAGGTGTAGGTCAGCAAAACAATGATGTCAATACATTTCAGAATATGAGAGGACCAAAATTGAGAGGTCCAAACCCAAATTTCCAAAATAATGTAAATCAGATGCAGGGTCTACAACCTATACAACAACAGCAGGTGCAAATGCCCCGTGTACAAATGGCACAGTCGCAGCCAATGCAACAGCAGCTTCCTATGGTACCTAATCAGCAAATGCAAGTACAATGGATGGGAGAGTGAAAGTTCAGATGAGGAGGGAAATTGTATGCTTGCGGCATCTTTGGAAGTTGATCAAAAGGGACCATATGTGGAAGGAAGAGCTATGGGTCACAACGTTTCATTTTTGGTTGACACAGGAGCTACACGCTCTACAGTTAGAAGTATTGAAGTACCAAATTTGCCACTTTCAGGGAGAACAGTCCAAGTAGTGGGAGTAGGAAATCGGTATCTGACAAACCCAATTACAGATCCAGTGCAAGTCAAATTTGGTAACTTTCAAGGGTTCACAAATCTGTGGTATGTGACTCAAGTCCAATATCCCTATTAGGGAGAGATTTGTTATGTAAACTAGGATGCTCGATTATGTGCTCACATAATGGAATTAAAATTCAGACAAACAGTGATGAAGAAGAAGAGGACAGTTTAGAAGAAGAAGAAATGGAAACTGTTGATGAAGAGTATCCCCTGATTACTCTTTAGCCTATGCTCACTGAAGCAGATATTCCAGCTGATTTACAAGAAACAGTTGAGAAGGAAGCGTGGGATATGACAGGGAAAGAAGTAGGATTGATCAAAGGAGCAGAACCAGTGAAAGTGACTGTAAAACCTAATGTAAATTTTCCTCAGACTCCACAATACCATATGCCACAAGATACTCTCATGAAAGTCACCCAAATTATTGACGAATTTGTAAAACAGGGAATACTGAAAGAAGTACTAAGTAGTCCATGTAATTCACCAATCATGGGACTAATAAAACCAAGTGGAAAAGTCTGAATTGTTCAAGATTTGAGAAAAATAAATGACATAATAGTCAAATGTTGTCCCGTAGTACCAAATCCAGCTGTAATAATGTTTAAAATTCCCTGTGATGCAGAATGGTTCACAGTCATCGATTTGTCACAAGCATTCTTTTCTGTGCCTCTTCATGAGGACAGACAATTTCTCTTTTGTTTCAAATTCCTGGACAGAGTCTACAGTTGGTGTTGAATTCCTCAAGGGTTTTCGGAGTCACCATCAATTTTCAATCAGATTCTAAAGAAAAATCTGGAATCATTGGAATTACCTTTTGAATCAACCTTAGTACAGTATATTGACGATTTACTGATTGCATCCAAAACAGAAAATGACTGTACAGTTGACACTATTGCCTTACTGAACCATTTGGGAAGGAATGGACACAAAGTCTCTCCTTCAAAATTGCAATACTGCCAAAAGAAAGTGAAATATTTGGGTCACCAAATAGAAAAAGGGTTGAGAAAAATAATGAAAGAAAGAATAACGAGTGTACTTCAAATGAGTCCACTCAAAACAAGAAAAGAGGTGAGAAAGTTTTTGGGAATGGTGGGCTACTGTCGCCAATGGATTCCCAATTTCTCAACTCTAGCCAAACCTTTACTGAAACTAACCCAGAAAGATGCGCAGGATGAAATAATGTTGAAAAGACATGAAATGGATGTCTTTGTTGAATTAAAGGAATGCATGTGCAGAGCCCCAGCTTTAGGTATGCCTGATTACACAAAGCCTTTCACATTGTTTTGTCATGAACGTGATGCATGTTCCTTGTCTGTCTTGACTCAAGCCCATGGTGGTGTAAACAGACCAGTAGCATATTTTTCAGCTACTTTGGATCCAGTCGCAGCTGCCTTACCAGGATGCTTGCGTGCTGTAGCAGCAGTTGGTATGAGCTTAAATCAGAGTGAAGGAATAGTGATGGGACATCCTTTACCAGTTATGGTCCCTCACTCAGTCGAAATACTTTTGACACGTTCCCGAACACAGCACATGACTGGTGCTAGACTTACAAGGTACGAACCCATAATTTTGGGATCACCTAATGTGCAATTAAAAAGGTGCACTACATTGAATCCAGCAACTTTGTTTCCCAGTGAAAATGTTGAAATTGAAAACGCATATGATATCGAGCATGACTGTCTTCAAGTGACTGAATTTTGTACTAAACCAAGACCTGATATCAAAGATACTCGATTGGAAGAAAATGATCAGATTATTTTTGTTGATGGTTCATGTTCGAGAGATGCACTAGGAATATTGAAAGCAGGATATGCTGTATGTACAATAAGTGGTGTTCTAGAAGCATCTTGGCTTCAAGGAATTTACTCTGCACAAGTAGCAGAACTAGTAGCCCTTACTAGAGCTTGTCAACTTTCCGCATTAATGAAAGTCACCATTTACACTGACAGTCAGTATGGATTTGGAATAGTGCATGATTTTGGACAATTGTGGTCACAAAGGGGTTTTATGACCTCTTCAGGATCACAAGTGAAAAATGGTGAAAGAATAAGAGAATTGTTACATGCTATCCAGTTGCCAGGAGAAGTGGCAGTGGTAAAATGCAGTGCACATTCGAAATCACAAGACTTCGTTTCTTTGGAAAATGGATATGCAGATCAAGTCGCAAGGTTTTGCGCGTTGAACTGCATATTGCTCAGAGATGAATGGAATTTGAACCAAATGAAGCCTTTGCTCTAAAAGTTGTAGACACAATAGAAGAATTGAAATTCCTACAAAATAATGTTAGTAAGGATGGAAAACTCTCATGGAGTAAATTACAATGCGTAAAAAAAACAGATGATTTGTGGGTTTCAAGTGAAGGGAGATTAGTTTTGCCAGACAGTCTTTTGACACAAATAGCTAGGCTATACCATGGACAGGCACACATTGGAATAGATGCCATGATTAGATTATTCAAAATTGATTGGTTTAATCCCAAATTTCGCCAACTTGCTGAAGCAGTTTGCCATCATTGTGTCATTTGCCAACAAATGAACGCAGGGAAGGGAACCGTAGTAAATTTGAGCCACATTGGAAGAGCAAGTGGGCCGTTCAGCAGGATGCAAATGGATTTCATTGAGATGCCTATGCATGCAGGCTTGAAATATGTGTTGGTGATTGTGTGTATTTTTAGTCACTGGATTGAAGCATACCTTACACGCAGAAATGACAGTCTCACAGTTGCAAAACTACTCTTGAGAGAACTAGTACCACGTTTCGGATTTCCGATCTCTTTAGAATCAGATAGGGGAAGTCACTTCAATAACGAAGTAATCAAATTACTATGTGCAGCATTGAACATTGAACAAAAATTGCATTGTAGCTACTGCCCTGAAGCATCAGGACTAGTGGAGCAAATGAATGGCACGCTGAAATCAAGAATGGCGAAAATGTGCGCATCCACAAACTTGAAATGGCCTGACGCGTTGCCTTTGGTGTTAATGTCAATGAGAAACACACCTGATAGAAAAACTGGACTATCACCACATGAAATTCTCATGGGCAGAGCCATGAGACTTCCAGCAGTTCCTGCGAATGCTCTTGTAAATATTACAGATGATATGGTATTGGACTACTGCAAAGGTCTGGCTGATGTGCTCCGCTCTTTTTCTCACCAGGTAGAGGCAACCACCTTGCCACAGATCCAAGGTCCAGGACACGCCCTGAAAGCAGGTGACTGGGTTGTGGTAAAGAAGCACATGAGGAAGTCGTGTTTGGAACTCCGTTGGAAAGGACCTTTTCAAGTGATTCTGACAACTACCACCGCTGTGAAGTGTGCGGGAGTTCCCAACTGGATTCATGCCAGTCACACGAAAAGGGTGGTGTGTCCCTCAGAAGAGGAAATTGAAGCACTGAAATTACCAACAGCTAACAGGAAAGTACCAGGCACTGAGACAGAACGAAGAGAGCCTAAATGCGAATAAGAAGAAATTGAGACAGAAGAAATATTCTCTGAGGAAGACGCAGTCGATCCTTTTGAGGACAACAGAGAAGAAGCCTCAGGAGGTGACAAAGATCCTATCTTAGGTGAAGAAGCAGGAGAGCCTAATAAGAGGAGGGCTTTCCCAGAAGCAGACGACACAGGAAAAGAAGGAGAAAACCTGACTGACCTCCCAGGTGAAGGAGACAAAACAGAGCAAAGTGAAATTGTTCCAATTCTTCCAGAACCGGTTGCAGGTCCATCAGGTGAAAACAACGTGAAACGGAGACAAAGCATATCACCAGTGAAATCAAAGACTAAAGAAACATTAAACGAAAACAAATGGCCAAAATCAAAGGAGAAAAGAAAGGAAGTGTCTATCATAACCACATCGAATGAAGAAAAAGACACAGCCAAAGAACAAGACATAAGCGAAAGAGAATCGAAAGGAGATGCAAAATTGAAAAGGAAAAGAATAGCGAGCAGAAGATATTCTGGTCCAGAATGGGCATACACAGCCTCTAACGATTGGTCAGACGAATTTCTACCTCTTAGTCTTGAAAATGAAGAAGCAGAACGACACTTTGGTACTTGAAATGTGAAATTCATGAACATTACTGAATAAGACATTAATAACCTGATTGACTTTTGAAACCGATTTTGAGACAAAGCTGCTAAACTGATAAAAGACTAAGCTGCAAAAGAAAACCGTGTGAACTTTGACCTCATTGATCCTTTATATACATCTGCAAATTTGATTTGATATCTTCAACTTTCTGATTCTCTATAGATCATGACAGACAATACTACACAAGGTATAAAATGAAATATTGTAAATACATGTGTATAGGTCTGATAATTGCATGTGTACTATTAATTATGGCAATAATTTTTGGAATGCATGGAGGGAATGAAAGAGACGTGAATGATGCTTCTACTTTTAAAATTACGACTGAATTAACTCCTTTGAAGAAACTCGAACAAGAAGAAAAATATTTACATGACTATACTAACGACAAGAAAGAACTCTCATCTAACGTCTTCTATCGCTTGCTGAATGAGTATGTTGAGACAATGGACGCGAAAGATTGTTATATATGTACACACATATCTACCTCAGTAATAGAAGGGGTGACGTATCATAGCATGCCCCTCACGTATGGAATAACATGTACTTTGTTACTAACCACATTTTATGGCCAGGAGTATATTCAATACTTCTATTCCAATCATGATGTCATATTTTAATATGTTCCCATAATTGAGTACTTGAGTAAAGTAGCAAGAGATTATTATATCAAATTAGTTAGGGGTTTCTTTGAACCATTATCACCTTTTTCCATAGTTCACGCACATAAAGAAAACCTTACATGCTTACTTTCACCCGTAGAGAAAAGCTTTTTAGATCACACTGAAGATAGAAGGAAAATAATAAAGGAAAAATTAGAAAAAGAATTACATAAAAGGACATCTGTAGATAACTATGCTTTTGTGACAATAAAGACACAAGGGAAACTAGCTTTAGACGCAATACATATAGGGAAACTTTGTATATATAGACCTAAATCAAACTATGACACGATCTTTGTAGGGACGAGTGAATGTAAACACGTGTTTTTATTCCAGAGTAAATGGACATTCATGCTGAATGGACTAGATCCAGCTACTCCAGGGGTATATTATATTTGTGGACTTAGGGCCAGATGTAGGTAGGCTTTTGCGCCTCGCAAACGGCGAAAAACGCGGTTTGCAAGGCACAAAAGCCCTCACGCGATGCAGAAACACATTTTGCGAGTCGGAACCGACTCGCAAAATGTGTTTCCGACTCGCAAATAGGAAGGGATGTTCCCTTCCTATTTGTTTCGCGGTCGCAAATCAACTCACAGTTACCATCCACCTGAAGTGGATGGTAACTCATTTGCAAACGGGAAGGGGTCCCCATGGTCACAAAATTATTTTTTCAGAGCAGGCAGTGGTCCTAAGGACCACTGCCTACTCTGAAAAAATCGAAACAAAAGGTTTCGGTATATTTTTATAAGTGCAGCTCGTTTTCCTTTAAGGAAAACGGGCTGCAGATAGAAAAAAAAAACTGCTTTATTTAAAAGCAGTCACGGATATGGTGGTCTGCTGTCTCCAGCAGGCCACCATCCCCGTGAGTGCCCAGACTCGCTATGGGGTCGCAAACTGCGACCCACCTCATTAATATTAATGAGGTGGGTCTTTGCGACCCCATAGCGAGTCGCAGAAGGTGTCTGAGACACCTTTCTGCATAGCAAATTGCGAGTTGCAATTTGCGAGTCGGAAGGACTCGCAAATTGCAACTCGCAATTTGCCACCTACCTACATCTGGCCCTTAATGCTTATTATCGTCTTCCAAAAGGATGGTATGGGAGATGTTATTTGGGAATAGTATTTCCAAAGATTTATCAACTAGAAGACTTAAAGAAATTTCCAAAGCTGTCTGAATTACATTGTATTCAGAAACGGGAGACAGCTTCTGGTGTGGTAGGAGATATGTTTGGAGCAATAATTCCTTCAGTAGGAGTTATATTGAATTCAATCAAAATACGAAAGTTGTCTACTATTGTGGATAACATGCTGACAACTTTCTCAGGAGCAATGATCCTGATGGATACTGAACTTGCTACAGAAAGAGCTATGACTCTTCAAAACCGGCTTGCTTTAGACATTTTTTTAGCAAAGAATGGCGGCGTTTGCAAAATGCTTAGTGCACGTCACTGTTGCTCATATATACCAGACAACTGTAAACAAATTAGAAATATGCTTACAAATTTAACTAACGATAGTACAGATTTGAAAGAATTGAAAGAACCAGGAGTATGGGAAAAAGTTGGAAAAGGATTTGCTTCCGTGGGAAACTGGCTCAGCAACATTTGGAACGGAATATTACTGAAAATAGTAAAAGGGATATTATTAATACTAATTTGCTTAATAGGTATTTGGGGAATACGAAAAGCTATTAAAATACTGAAATCAAGAAACAAGAGAAGAATTGAAAAGAAAGAAAAAAAAGAAATGGTACAATTACACAGGGAAAAATCAAAGGGAGTAAAACGGAAAAGGGAAATGATTGAGATGCAAAATTATTAAAACAGAATTTTTATGAACTAAAATTTGTGATGGAAGATTTAATGTGATGACATAATTAGTCATCAGAGGAGGGATTGAGCAGAAAAAGAAAGACTAACAAACATTCATATATCATGTAACAAAATCGTATAAGACAATGGCCCTCATTCTGACCCTGGCGGATACAATCCGCCAGGGCCAACGGGCGCGGGAGCACCGCCGACAGGCCGGCGGTGCCCCTAAGGGCATTCTGACCGCGGCGCTAACGCCGCGGTCAGACAGGGAAAACTGGCGGTCTCCCGCCAATTTCCCGCTGCCCTGGGGAATCCTCCATGGCGGCGCAGCATGCTGCGCCGCCATGGGGATTCCGACCCCCTTCCCGCCGGCCTGGCTCTGGCGGTTCTTACCGCCAGAACCTGGCCGGCGGGAACGGGCGTCTTGGGGCCCCTGGGGGCCCCTGCAGTGCCCATGCCCATGGCATGGGCACTGCAGGGCCCCCTAACAGGGCCCAACTAGGCTTTTCAGTGTCTGCGATGCAGACACTGAAAAGCGCGACGGGTGCTGCTGCACCCGTCGCACGCCTTCCACTCCGCCGGCTCGATTCCGAGCCGGCTTCCTTGTGGAAGGCGCTTTCCCGCTGGGCCGGCCGGCGATCTGAATCAGATCGCCCGCCGGCCCAGCGGGAAAGTCAGAATACCCCTCGCGGTCTATTGACCGCGGGGCGGTATTCAGGCGGCTTCCGACGGGCGGGCGGCAACCGCCGCCCGCCTAGGTCGGAATGACCACCATTGTGATTTTTAGCAAAGAAAAATAATGTATGTAGAAAAATGTGCCCACGAAGTCGATCGCCATTAGTATAAACAAGCTTAATTAATCATGAAAAACAATAAATGTATGACTATGTCATAATTGAAGCTATATCTTATGATTTTCTTGTTAAACTGTTATATGCTTAGCTTAAATTTAGCAGAGGCTTTGGCCTGGTGGCCTGGTCTCAATTTTAACTGCATAGTTTTCACTTGTATTAACAAAGACGTGTTTTAAACCTTTAAAGGCTGTATTTTTCCAGTAGAATGACTAATACACTTATCTCAAGGTTGCGTGCTAGGCAACTTTCATCCCCTTTGAAGCAAGGTCAGCTTCTGCAGGTGCAGACAATAAAGACACTGATGCAGAATTAATTGGCATTTTTTTTGCTACTTGTGTTCCAAAACTCCAAGGACACCTTATACGTAGATGAGTATTAAGAGAAAAGACACTATTCATTGGTCAAAGAGAAATCACCCCATGAACCCTCCAATGGAAGAACCTAAAGAAATTTGGAACGTTTTCTTATTTAATCCCACCGGACGAAGAGAAGCCAGCCATTTTTCTTTGATGCCATTTTGAAGCCAGATTCGAGAAGCCATTTTGATGACACACTGATGCTTTTTCTCTATCTCAGAAAGAGAGAGATTTTAAAGAATTCTCACCCTAGAGACTTTAACTTTAACTTTACCTGCTGCAAGGAAAACTTGACTTAAACTTTGCCCCCTTGAAGTCTGCCCCATGCTGATAAACCGGTACCTGAAGGACGAAAACTTACCTTGAATGCTGATTGTATTTGGTAATTATGAAAGGATAAATGTATTATGCATTGTATTTTCCTTCTTAGGTATCAACTGCTTATTTTGACAGAGCCCAAGCTAGAAGTTTTCTAAATTTATGTTGACTAAATTCGTTTTGCATGAAGCCCCATATGCCAATGCTAATCAGAGGTTAGTTGAGGTATTCATTTGATGCACCATGCTGAATTGAAATCTTGTTATGCTGACAAATGTATGCAATTAGCCAAATTCAGTTACTTTTATTAATGATTTGCATTGCTATAGCCGAATGCATTATAATCCAAGTTTTGCGTAGATTGCGTTTCTTTCGTCGCTATGGACAGGCAGTAATGTTCGTGTATGTGTATCATTTGATTTTAAGGCTTACTTATATTGTGTTAGCTTTGTTAATATTGGGAAATAAACTCATTACCTTTTAATAAACAGGTGTGGTTATTCATGACTGAAAGGTCATGGTGTGTCTAATTACTGATTTTTTGTCTAACTAATTCATTGATTGATTACTAATCGAGTATTGGTTATTGATTAATAATGATTATTGATTTGAGGGATCCGACAATTCTTTGGATGAGGAGAACTCAACCCGGTCAAAAGGTTCACCGACCTCCGGCGTGTCCAAGTATAAGTAATTTATAATGGACTGGATGCGCTATCACTCCTCAATGCCTCAAAAAGCAGTTAGCAAATGTTTCTTCAAATCACTGCAAACAGTGATATGGTTTTATTGACCTAAAAAAGATGCAAAGCAGAGTTAGCCATACCATGCTTCGAATCAGGAACATAATGGGTGCCTTGCAGCACAGACGTTTGGGGTTGGTTACTCCAACATTCCGGAAGGCCTGAACTGGACCAAGGGTCTTTGCACATTTGTAATGTATCATGACTGAGGAATTAGTACTGGCACCTGAGCACTTACATCATGGGTGGAGGGAATGTCACTACACTGTGCAACTGACATCCACTAATTTGGGTAACACTGCTTATTTCAACATGTAAACTGCAGGTTTGATATCCCACAAGCAGAAGAACATGTAAATGTCTGGTCTTATACTTACCATGTACCACATGCTAGACCAGATGGGGTCATTGAAGTAAATTACATTTGGATCAGCTCGGTTGTGCCTCTTCACTCTTCTTTTCACTTCCTGTTGCTGCACCCACTCCACCTGCGGAAAACAATAATGGTAAAACACTTATGCTGAGCGGATACGATCATTGCTTCAGTCAAGCCTACATTAGGGGTCAAGAATGAAAGGTTATTTTACTGAAATAGACGTTCTCTATATTTATCCTGTTGATGACTGATATGGGTATCTCTTAGGCTGAAGGGGATCCCAGTGAGCAATTATATAAAAACTTGAAACAGCTTTTCCAATTACAAACTAAAATCACACAGGCAGAGGAAACGCTGGAGAGTTTCAACGCTGTCCCTTTAAGGGTGACATCCAGCAGGATTAAGCGCATGTTCCCCGGATCGGACCCAGCCTGTCCCAGATGCAAAATACCAGCAGCACAGTTCTATCACATGGTCTGGGAGTGGCCGCGGTTGGGGGGGGGGGGTGGTCACAGCCTTAGCGGAAATCACGGGGCTCAACCTGGACACGAATCCCAAATCCTGTCTACTCGGACTAAGGACAAGGACGAAAAGAAATAAACACTTGCACAGGTTTGTGGATCTAGCATATGTAATGTACAAAAGACTGATAGCAATGAACTGGAAGGCTCGCAACACACCTGACTTAAAAGTCTGGCTCGCCCTCACGTTACGCTGGGCTCGCGCTGAGCATCAGGTATTAACAAATTTAGCTCGAAGGGGACTGCGACAGGCGGGCTGCGAGACCTGGGGATGTCTTAGTGTCCAGGCTAGAAGCCAAAAACGATGAAAGACCCCCCTGAATCACAGACGGCTGCACCCACCTGGAAGGCTATGGGCCCACCCCCCGGCAGAAAGACATCACCACATCTGGGGAAGCATATATATCCATCATTAATGCCTCGCCAACATGGATAGCACAGCAGCCCCCCCCTCCCAATGCATGCATGCCACAGCACTAAGAAGCCTGCACACTCAACCAATAGTCACCAGCGCTACGCTCCACTGTGCCATTCCCCTCCTCCTTGCCCCCCCCCTCCCCCCTCCCTAAGCTCCTCTGACCCCCCGCCCTCGTCCGTGTGGCGATGCGGGCCCCTGTCACCAGTGGCAATAGAACCACATTGCAATTGAACGCCTCGTCTTATGCAGCGGCAACTTCGGAAGTGATGGGCAGAATAAACATACCGGGTAGTGCACACAAGTTCTTAGGAGTTTTGTTATATATATCGTTCTTAATACGGGAAAGCCAGACGGCAAACTGTAACCAATGACAAATCGTTATTAATGTCTGTATATGCAAGAAATGTATGGCTTTTGTTTTGAAAAATCAATAAAAATATATTAAAAAAAAAAAAAAAAAAATGGAATGCTTGAATTAATCTCACCCACTTGTAACTATGTGGAGCGCATCCCAGTCCATCAGTATTTTGTACACCATGTCACCTCAGTTTGGACCCTGCCATATGCAAATCAGTCTTGACCCTGCTCCGGTAGGAACAGTCCAGCCCGAACTTCCAGATCCGGACCCCCAGAACTGAACACAAGTAACCCAACACCGGTTTTACTCTGTTTGGGGCTCTCCAGTGAGGTGCACATTGGTTCCAGTGACACAGTGAGTACAGGACCCAGGTCTGGGCATACGCATTACACTTAGGGCCTCGTACTGAAGTATACAAAAAAGTGAAGGATGGAATGCTTGCTTTAATCTCACCCACTGATAATGTCATCCCAGTCCATTGTTATTTTGCACACAATGCCACCTCAGTTTGGGTCATACCATATGCAAATCAGTCTTGAACCTGCTTCAGAGGGAGCAGTCGAGCCCGAACTGCAAGTCCTCTCTGAACTAGAACACAATAAACCCAAGACTGGTATCACTCTGACTGGTGCTTGTCAGTCAAGTGCAGCTTGGTAAGTGGTGCAATGAGCAAGGGACCCACGACTTGGCATACCCATCACACTTTGGTCAGCCTTGAGAACTCAACCTGATGACGCACTAACCGCTCTCGACCCCCAACATGCTGCCTCAGATACGTGATGCAGGACTGTGCATACATCCCCTAGAGGCCTGCCCACTTCACAGCACTACTAGCAACAGACTACCATGTGACAGTTGAGAGCACACCTGCATCTCCTTGCACTGCCATTCAGATAGAAAAGCTTAAATAGAAAGAATAAAATAAAAAACAAAGTGAGCAAGAAGAACAAATCAGACAATAGCTCCAGTGACAGAGAGCCAATCCGCCCATGCGGATGTCATGTCAGATAGCCCAGAGACCAACAGGGCCTACACAGTGCTGCAAAAGAGGCCATCCTTTACTCAGCATGACACCAAGCACTTTATTCTGTGAGATAGCTCTACACTCTACTGATGGCACCCCATTCATTAGACACTGGTGGCAGGACAAACCACACATGAAGGCAGAGCCCCAAGACACAACAACCATCCCCGGCGGCACCAGTGACAACCCCCTCCACTAAAAGGCCCCACAGTGCCAGCAGCCTTCCACTTGGGGAATGTAATGTGCCATATACTCCCTTGAGTGAGCTGGCGGCTCTCACAACAGCTGCCCGTTGTTGGACCTAATGAATGAGCAGACTGAATAACATCACCATAAGGGAAACAGGATCAAGAATAAAGAGATTACTTCTACTCTACCACGCGGGAGAGGAAATATGTACACTGCTTATGGATCGGCCAAACACTGGAGAGGACAACAATTATGAGGCTTCAGTTGCAGAGCTGGAAGCACACTTTGGCTCAGTATGCACATCAGAACATGGCCAAAACGAAAGCCTAATTACAGGAATTTGAGTGTGAACTGCCTACTTTGCCAAGCTATCGATGACACTCACAATACTGTCCCTCATCTTCACAGAAAGTGTACAGATACCTTGGGGAAAGTCAATCTATATCCATGTAGCCTGTTGAATTAACAAAAGCTTCTTGTCTTCATGGATGCAGGCTCCAAAAAGCCTGTGGTTGAAACTGTACAATCCTTGGTGTTCAACTGAATCAGACCTAAATTTGAATATATCTTTGTGGCCTATGACTTCCCAGTCTGCCTCAGGATGAACAAAGGTCCACTCCTTAATAGAATGGACTTTGGAAAATGCATGCAATAACGGAACATCTAGCATCAGCACCACCTCGGTGGCCACAAGCCTGCTGGAGGTGCCATCGGTTTCAACAAGACATAATGCATGGCGTTGGAATTTGGTGACATCATTGAATGAGCATGCCACAATTGTCTGCATACCTACAGAAATACTCATTGCAAGACCAAGTACTCACAAGCAGCCGTGTTGCTTGGGATGCCTCCTGAGTGCTGGTCAAAGATCAGCATCCCAGCAGCAAAACTCAGCTGCCATATAAGCAATCACCATGGACAGTCAGTTACAAAAAGGAGAAGAGGGTCTCTGCTGGAAAAGGAAGCAAAACGGTCACTCAGAATACTTCAGTGTTCAAGAAAACCCCATTGGATGGATACTTCTCAAGAAGAAAAGAGAGGAGATGACAGCATAGTGTGGAACAATGGAGAATTTTCCATTGCAGGAAAGTTGCAAGCTCTCTCAGACGGATGAACGATAACCCATCAGACCTTTCCCAGAGCCGAAGGAGCTGATTATTGAACACCACTAGCTCCCATAGCCTGAGCAGCAAATCTGCCTCCAAGAAAATCCAGGACTCTCCCAGAAACTGAAACTTTCTGTGTTACTGGAAGTGCTTAGGAACATCTATTTTGTTTTGTTTGTTTATCAAGATGGTGAGAGATGTAGTGTGCCACCCGCCACAATACAGAACAAGGCACACGCAGTGACCGTTGTGGTCAGGGTCACTGTTAGGCACGCTTGGGCATCAGTCCCAAACTGCGCTTACAGCATTAGTCCATTATTCCAGCTCCGCCTTCCAGCACAATTCACATGGAGAACCATGTGTGAGAAATAGTTATATAGTGATGCCATACTCTTTGTTTTTCATTATTTTGTTGAATGTGTGCGTTAAGTGAACATTGGTGATTGCTGTTCTTGGCAGTGCTCCTCAAGTGTTATTTACTACGGTGAAAGACAAAGCAGGTCATATAAAAACAGCGATAATATTAGCGGGTGCGTGGTTGTGGTTTGATTCTGTTCAGATGTGCTCAATTTGACATACACTGCTTTATGGTTTTGGTAGCTCAATGTTAAGTCTCTAGAGGTAGATGTTGCCTCTGGGTCCGTCATAATGATGGTTGCTTTGCAAAGCCAAGTGAAGGCGCGCCCATTTCCTATCAATATATGATCTGATGGCCTATATCCCACATAAGGCTATGCTGTGTGAAATGAAACCACCTCTACCTGTCCGACTGAGAGCCTATTTGAATAGAGGAAATGAAGCCATTGTGGCTGATTCACAATAATAAAATAAGAAATGCAGCTACTTGGAAATCGACATTCATTTTTAGGCGTTGTTGAATTGCGTCTAATGCCAGAGCAGAACCTCAGGGAGGGCAGGCTGCCTCCAAGAATCATAACACCGGGGCTTTCTTCCTCTTCACCTTCCTTTTTTAGGCTCAGAATACTGTTGGTTGACAAAAAGACCATGATTCCATGACGGGGAGAAAAAGTTAGTTACTTGTAACAATAGTTCCCGCATTTATCCTATTCATAATCATCCGCCTCCCTCGCCTCTCTTCTTTAATCCTCCTGGAAGTTAGAGACGTAGCTGGTCTCTTTCACTGGGATTACACTATACTAGAGAGTTGATCTACTTGCACTGCTGTGAGGGCCGGCGCCAGATATGTCTGATGTAGATAATTGAACTGTGTGTATCTGAATCTGGGGTTTCTTGAGACCTCGCGTGTGTGGCACAGAGCTTTTAGCCATTCTGTCTCTGAGATCGGAGTGGGCAATACGGTATTCAACCTCTCCCTAGCTTTCTGCAGGTTGTCTTCCGGGGGTCTGTTCAGAAGTTTATAAAGGTTTGAGACTGCTTTTCCTTGGGGATCCCAGTTCAGCATGTGGTGCAGGGTGACTGAGATATCAGGCTCTGCGTCGCCAGATGCCCACGTTTTCCTGATTGCATGGCATATCGCGTGGTATGCCAGGAATTGCCCCGGATTGATCTCTGTGAGGGCCTGTATAGCTTCGAAAGTCATTAATTTCCCTTCCTCAAAACAGTCTCCTACTGTGCTTATACCCGCGCCTGACCAAGTTGTAGATGAATATAAGCCGGCTTCCACCCATCCGGGGAGCCGATCCAATGGGAGGAGTGGTGAGTAGGGTAGCTTTTTAATTCCCTTTTGGATATACTTCTTCCAATATGTGTGTGCCACTATCATCAATGGATTTGTGCATGTGCTTTTAGTCTGATTGTCCAGCAACCACACTAGTACGGGAGCGCCCTGGAGTCGGGATTGCAGCCATATGGTTTCTGCCGAGCTGGGTCTATGGAGCCAATTTAAGATCCACTGCAGCTGTGCGGCCGCAGAATAGAGCTCAAAGTTTGGGGCGCCCAGTCCACCCATTGCTACCGGATGATGCAGCGTGGTAAGTGCAATCCGCCTTCTGCCCTCACCCCACACCAGCTGTAGTAGGATGGAGTTCAAGCCAACGAAAAAGCTTTTGGGGATATTGATTGGCAGGGCCGCAAAATAATACAACAGTCTAGGTAATATCAGCATGTTTGCTATAGCTACTTTACCCAGTGGTGAGAGTGGTAATTTATTCCAGAAGCGTATTGAGCTCTTAACAGAGGACACCGCTTTCCCCAGATTTCCATCCCTTAGATCTTCCGCCTTGTGGTAGACGTTGATCCCTAGGTATTTAAATGTGTCGAAGCACCATTTTAGGTGGCCTGATGGGGCGCTCTCTTGCCTCGCAGGGGGCCAGCTGGTTAGTGGGAATATACAGGATTTCCCCCAGTTAACTATTAGACCAGATACCCTTCCGAACTCGGATAGTAGCGACATCACTGGGGCCAGCGAATCCTCCACTCTGCGTATGTATATCAAGGCATCATCTCCGTATAATGATATGGAGTGGAGAGTACCGTTCCTTGACACTCCCCATTCTTCTTTTTTGGCCCGGACGCGTACAGCTAGTGGTTCCATCGCTAAAGCAAACAGGAGGTGGGAGAGGGGGCAGCCCTGTCTTGTTCCCCTGCTAATCGGAAAGGTTTCTGATATTACTCCTCCCGTCTTCACCCTAGCCTGTGGGGCAGTGTACAGAATACGTACCAAGTTTATGAATTTTGGACCAATACCCAATAACTGCATGGTGGCGAACAGGAAGTCCCATTCTAATGTATCAAACGCTTTTTCTATGTCAAGCGATATCACCACTTCCTCGAGTGCGGTCGGGGAGGTATCTCCCATCACACTGAGCAGCCTCCGAATATTTAGGAAGGTGTTACGTTTCGGGATGAATCCATTCTGGTCATCCTGTACCAGGATATGCATGTAGGGAGCTAGTCTATAAGCCAGGATTTTGCCAAGTATTTTACAGTCTAGGTTCAATAGTGAGAGAGGTCTGTAAGACCTGACGTCAGTGGGGTTGCGCCCCTGCTTTGGAAGGACCACTATCATTGCCTCTCTCATTGAGGGGGGCAGGATACCGTTGATCCCTGCTTCTTCGAACGTTTTTAGGAGATGTGTGTTAAGGTGTGTCGCAAAAGTGGAGTAGTATTCTGATGGCAGGCCGTCTGTACCTGGGGCTTTATTCCTAGGTAGTTGTTCGAGGGCCTTATTAAGTTCCCCTAATGTGATGGGGGCTTCTAGTGTCTCTCTGTCGACGTGCATTAGTTGGGGCAGAGGAGAGTCTGCTAGAAAGGACACAAGCTGTTGAATGGTGCTTGATGTGCTTTTGGTGTATAATTGTGTATAATATTCCCTAAACGCATCATTTATATTGACCTGCGTAGTAGCTATTTCGCCTGCGCCTGTTCCTAGTGCCCCTATTGGAGGGCACCGCCGGTCCTCCCGCAGCAGCCACGCGAGCAGCCTACCAGATCTGTCGCCTTCCGACTGTAGCCTAGCCACGTGGTGTTTGTGGTCGTGGAGGCGTAATGTGGCATCAGCCTTTGCATGTTCCGCGCGCGTTTCCTTCAGAGCCGTGTATGGCGTTTCATTGCGAGCAACCGCGTTTTCTAGTACTCTTAGTTTCTTCTCCAGCTTGCTAACCTCTGCGTGAAGTGTGCGCCTCACCCCCCATGTAGTGGAAATACAATGTCCACGAATCACCACTTTGTGTGCGTCCCACTCCATTGCTCTTGATTTTGTGGTGCCGGTGTTTAGTTCCCAGTACTGTTTTAGCGCTGTTCTGTAACGTTCTGTCATGTAATGCTTCCGCTTGTAGCCTCCATGTTGGAATAGCCTGGCGCTTCCTGCCCCAGTCCAAGGCTATATTAAGCGGTGAGTGATCTGATAGTGTCTTAGCTAGATATTCTGTTCCGCTGATCCCTGTGCAGATCTCCTGAGTGCCCCACATCAAGTCTATCCTAGTGTGTACCTTATGTGGTGCTGAGTAAAATGAATACTCCCTGTGTCGTGGGTGTTTCATGCGCCATATGTCATGAAGGCTCATGTTACTAGCCCTTGTCGATAATGGGCGGCTGAGGTGTCTAATGACTATTGAATGTGTGGGGGGATTTGACCTGTCCAATGCTGGATCTGGCGTGCAATTAATGTCTCCTCCCCATATGGCGGGTGCTTCGGGGTTCGTTAATAGCGCTGGAGTGAGTGTACTCAGGAACTCAGGCAGTGCGCTGTTGGGAGCGTATACCCCTATAATTGACAATTGTTTGCCGTCCAGCTTACCCTCCACCACCACATACCTGCCCTCGTGATCTATCTTGTGCGATGTTTGAGTGAAGGGGACACTTCCTGCTATCCATATGAGTACCCCCCTCGCGAAGGATGAATAGGATGTGCCCACAATCTGACCTCCCCATTTACTACGTAGATCCTTCAGGTCTGGGTCCCGCAAGTGAGTCTCTTGTAGGATTGCAATATGTGCGCCATGGCGTTTGAGTCGTGTGTGCACCCTGGCCCTCTTGCCCGGAGTCCCCAGTCCCCTAACGTTCCAGGTGATTATGTCATATTTGTATGTGCTATGGGTTGTGGATTGGGCCATATTCAATTTGTGAATGTATGTCTTGCTCCCCGGAACCCGGGAAGCTCCATTGGGTCCCCACCGCCCCCGTCGCCCCCACGGGCGGGCCCCACACCGCCGGGCATTTGTCCAGTGTTGTGAGCAGACCGGTAGTGCACGAACTAATAGTTACCCTCTTACCCTCCCCAACTGGATCCCAACCCCAACTGTGAACTTGCAACAGGCCACACACCCATAGTGGGTGCGGGCTAAGGTGTATCCGTATGGATATCTGCGGGGGAGCAATAATACTATCCAGATGCGGCTCATTTTAGGGGCTCGCATCCTTCTGCAGACACGGTCCGCAATTAGCTTGGGGCGCTCCCAGGGCACGGCCCTCCGCCCACCGCCCCTCCGCTCTGCGCCACCAGCTGCGCACAATATGAATAAAGGAGTTATCTCCAGGATCAAACGTGTAAGGATACAGAAGTTCAGGTGATATGATCACCTATTTCAGGAGGAAGTAGCAAAGTTCAGTTCTGTGCTCCGGCTGTGGCGGTTGGACCCCCCTAGGGGGATAGTTCAGTGGTTTTTGTTCAGAGTGCGTCTGCGGACCTGGGGGTGAACTCCGGGCCTCTCAATGCCTCCGTTAATGTAGAGTCCGAGCTGATCGAGTCCGAGCCCTCCACTGGATGGGACCTAAGCGTCTCAAAGGAGTTCTGAGTTAGTAGGGGAGTTTCTTTAAGGGCCCTGGCTCTCTCCTCTGCAGCCTGTTCCTCCGTGGGTTGACCCCTGGCGTGCCTCTTAGATCGTTTCCTAGGTTTCATCGTTGACAAGTTCTCGTCAGCACCGGCTGCCTCGCGTGGTTGGGCGAAGCCTTTGGCATGCATCCACGTCCAGGCATCTTCCGGAGAGGTGAACACATGGGTGCGTTCATCTGTTATTACGCGAAGTTTAGCGGGGAACATTAATGCATATTTTATGTCATACTCCCAGAGGCGTTGTTTGACTTGGGTGAAGGAATTGCGTTGCCTTTGCACATCCTGAGTGAAGTCTGGATAAGCATGAACAGTCGAATCCTCATACCTGTATGGGCCTTTGCTGCGGAGCTGTTGGAGTATGGTATCCCGGTCCCTGAAGTTTAGGAACCTAGCTATCAGTGGTCTCGGAGGTTGGCCCGGTGCCGGGGGGCGTCCGGGGATTCTGTATGCTCTTTCCACTGAGAAGAATTTGGATGGAGTTCCATTCAAGACCTCTTTAATTAACCAGTGTTCCAACAGGAGCTCTGAGCTTTGATCCAGAGATTTTTCAGGAAAACCGAGAAACCGTATGTTGTTGCGGCGGGATCTGCCCTCCGCCTCCTCTGCTCTTCTCAGCAGTGACTTAACTTCTGCATCTAGGCGGAGAATTTGTTTTTGGTTATCCGCTACCGTGGGGGCCAGTTCACTTAGCGCCGCCTCCGTTGTCTTCATTTTATCAGATAGTTTGCCATGGTCTACTCTGAGGATGTTCAGATCTTGCGATACCGTGTCTATCCTGGTTTCCAGTGAAGTTTTAGTGTCCATGATTGCTTGCAGAACTTTCTCGAATTGTGAGGAATGGGACATGAGCGTGGACTCCAATGACTGCAGAGAGGGCGTATGCTGCTGATCTCCGGGTGCCTGGCCTTGCGTGCTCCGATCCTGGTTTTTAGCTGATTTGGGCCTTCTGGCCATTTTGACTTATCTGTTGCGGCCTGATTCCTCCTAAAATCACGCGCACACCTGCGTTCTCTGGGCCCTGCAAGCGAGGAGGGCATACAATTCCCCGCGGGGCCACGCCAGTGCAGACTTCAGTGTTTGAGGCTTCGGCCCTGCTGATGGTCCTCTAAGCGAGATCTTATTCAGGCGATCCAGTACCTCCCGTCGCTAGTTCCACACGCGTGTCACAAGCCCCCGGTCGGCAGCCAGCTCCAGGCTCTAGGTCCTCTTTCGGTGTGGAGTAGGGGAGTGGCGTTCCCGAGCTTAGTGTATTACGGGCCCGCACAGTTCTTTAAGCGCTATTCCACCCTGTGGTGCAGGTCAGCACCATTTAACAGAGGATATGGCTTAGCTTGATCCTGACTGACCCTGCGCGGACCACGTCTGTGGTGGCCTCGATATCCAGCTGCAGGCTCAGAGACGACTCCCGGGGCGGGCGCATCGCGCCATCAGACATGAGATAAAGGAGGCACCCCCAATGGCCCACGTAAGGATTCATCACCCGTCCTTTATCCCCCCTTGTGGACGGGAGGGGGTAGTCGGCACAGGGCAAAGGCAATGACTCCCATGTTCCCCTCGCCGTGCACCCGTCTCACCGTCAGGACCTCCAATCTAGTGCAAAACCCCACCTCAGGGGAAGACAACGCCAGCAGCCTCCTGGAGAGGGCGCGACTGCTGTGGCCGAGCTCACAGCCGCCCGGCAGGCTCCACAGCCTTGTGAAGCATCCGGGGGGGGTCCAGGGAGCGGGTCCCGACCCGCTCATGGAGCGAATTTGCCCCTGGCCTATTGTTGTACTCCCACAAGGCCTTTTGCGGGGGGAAGTGCGTCTCCTCGCTCGTTCCCAGCCGCGGCTCGCCGCTGTGCCTCGGAACTCCCCACGCCCGGCGGAGGGGGGGGGGGAGAGCCCCGATGTCCGATATCCTGGCGAGGAGGGGGGGGGGGCCGCCCAGGGCGGAACCGAGACAGAATATGGGCTTAACGCCCTCGCGAGGTTGGTCGCTCCCTGCTCCTCCCCCCCAACTCTCTTCCAGATTCCGGGACAAGATGGCGGCTGCAGCTTTCTGCTCCGGTCCACTCCGCGGCAGCACCTCCGCCCGGCCGCCCGAACACACCTGGAGCCGCCAGCAAGTGGAGAGCGGCTGCAGAAGCGGATCCCGCCGCAGGGATGTGGCAGCGGCGCCCCAGGAGCGCCCCGCAAATTTTTCCGTGGCGAACCCGAGAGGAGCACTTAATCAAGCGTCCTTCCCGGTCGCCATCTTGGCTCCTCCCCCAATTCAAGCATTCCATTCATCACTTTTTTGGCATTCTTCAGACTTGTTGTAGACAGCTGCGAACTTCTCGATGAATGGGGTGCGGGTTTACTTTGTGGGAGCTTCAGCTGATGACAAATGAGCTTGCAACTCTCCTGAGAAGCTTGGAGTAAGCACTGCATGTGTTGCAGTTTCAGGTATTTCATTATGTCTCTCAACAATGGTGTCCTGCACTGTTAAAAGGAGAGGTGGGTTCTCTTTGAATGTTCTTGGCACTGTATGGGTGAACGGTGGACGTGGCCACCTTCTGAAACTTCGCGGCCTTATTGTCAATGTGGGGGTGCAGGAAGGCAGCACAGGGTTGAAGGCCTCATATTGTAATGCCCAGCTGCCTTTTATTTAGCAGTGACACTGACCACTACTGTCATTGTGCATGCCTTGTTCTATATTGTGCTGGGTAGCACACTACACTTAGTAAAGAATGAGATAATGAATACATTCAATTCCAGTAAAAGGACTATTACAACTTTGGTGCTAACACTAAAAATCAAAGCTCACATCACTAGCACAATGTATGAATTTGACAAAGAGTAACTTTAAATTCAACTTCTACCAAGGTGGGATCTAACGTACAACAAAAATCTTTTCTTCGATTTTGTCCATGACAAAAACAGCCTTCAAAAAAGGTGGTCAACCCTTACTGACAAAAAGGGAAACATGTCTTGGTTAATATATACCTAGCAATAAAGTATTATTCACTATCAGTACTAACAATTAACAGATTGATCATCACAAATCATTGCATAATAAAAGGGTTTAACCCATATACAAATGTGCAAATGCTCATACTATTTACAGTTAAGAATTTTCATACGATTCTGGGTAGGAAGGCCAGTCCTAGAGAGATTTGCTTGTAGGAAAATCTCCTACCTAAAACAAACCAAAGGTCGCACTTATCTCCTATAAATCAAAAGCCTCTTTTCAGGCAACACTAGACCTCTTCATTTGTTAATATACTATTTGGGAAGTTTATGAGTGACACCCAAGTAGGATTCATTAGGTGTGAACTACCTAATGTGGCAGAGGACCTTGTTCTCAGGGGACTCGAGCAACAGCCTATTGGCTGTAGGCACAGTAGCTGGTTCCTTTCCTTCCTGACGTATAGACAACCCGGCCTTTCGTCAGAGCATGAACACTTACCTCTTCACAGTAGGTACTTATTTCAAAGGAAGTTTGGTATATAACTTTGGGCATATGACATGATGCAAAGAATTAAAGGCCATCCAACAGAAAGAACAGGATTGGTGACCATGATCACTGAAAACAGCACCAATTGATTGGGATTCCCTTCTAACATGGACAATCCACAAACTTTTGCAGAATATTTGGATCAAAAGTAAAACTTACATATTAAGAGGAGGCTCTTATTTACACTTCTACCTTCTATGAAATCAACCAAATCTGCTGAAATAAGCTTCCTTATTTATCCACTGACATAACAGAGCAATTTATCTAATGTTGGCGCTCAATCTGACAAGATACCTGATGTGCTGGTAGCTGTGATTTCACTCAACTGAAGCGATAATAAGGACTGCTGCAGATGCAGGTCTTTGATGTGGAGAGTCTGCCTTAAAAGGACTGTGGTATAGCCGACTGCAGACGGAGTGAGACACACTACTGCAGTCTGACCAAGATTTGTACCGGGGCTTGGCCATAAGGAGACCAGTCCTTATGGATATACCAACAGTTTTTTTTTTAACTTGCTCAATGAAAGCAACCTGCTAAGGTTGTATAGGGCAGGCTTTGATATTTCGGTTTTATTTGTGTCTCAAATTAGAGGGTCATACCTCTGCCTTTTGCAATCCGGTTATAGCCCATCATGTCTAGCAGCCCACTAATTGGGTTAATATTGAATAAAAGGGGAAATACATCACTACCAGTTTCCTCAAGAAAGGACAGAGAAGAGCCTTAAGTGTGATTCATAGCTAGTCAAAATGGATTGAGAATAAGGGTACCAAGGCATCTGTGAGAAAGAGTAGACTGTGTTTATTAAAAGCAGATATAACTTTTAATGTGCCATTTGGTCATGAATGGTTTCTATAGAGTGGACCTGTTTACAGGAAGTACATCTGACATTCAATCAAGGATGTCAATATGAGGTGCCAGGGGCAGCAACCCCCAAGATGTTGTATAGGACTGAAAGTGGTAAAGGAGGGTAATTAGGTAACATGCAAATGCTTTGAAATCTGAGCTATTTCACATAGGAGACTATTCCTCTGACGTGGCAAAAACAGAGGACCAGTGGTTTTCATTGCCGCCACCACTGGCTGGCTAACAGAATCTTCATCTCTAAACTGCACTGCTGATACCACTTTGTGTTCTCATCCGAGCTAGCATACAATTTAAGGAGCACCTTGGTGTCATCAGCGAAATGTAGAAACACATGCAACATCCACTGAAAAAAAACAGGAAAAACCGAGGAACCTTGTAATGAATCACCTGGGGTCTGAGGACGATATCATCAAATAAAAGTGAGTTTTGGCCAAGGTGATGCCTTTTAAAACCTATTTTCCGAAGATATGCAAAGAGGAAGACATTGAAGGTAGGTACAATACATTTCAAAGGTCCAGGAATATCACATAAGGCAGGCCTTTTACCTACATCATCAAAGTTGAAGGGAGCTCACAGCAGTATCAATGGGAAAGGTGTATGTGCTCCCTGAGGGCCAGGATGTAGGGTACTTGGCTTACAATGAAAAGCTACTGCTCCATAGTTACTTTTTTAGTGAGTTAAAATAGAATTTAGGTGCACAATATGTATACAATTATTTTAACTATTTATATAATAACAAAATCATGAAATCAAAATAGTTCTATATCTCAGCTTTTCCAGACCAATATTCTTTTGGATCTGTGACCCATTATTTCATCCATAAAAACAATACAGTTTTAAGAATAAAAATGCATGATCTTTGAGAATAAAATATTTCCGTAAAGTGCGGACAAATCTTGGTATATACAACTAAATTATATATCTTTATTCATTGAGTCTCTTATAAATTTAACATACTTTAGACATTATCTCTTGTAACAACATGAAAATTCTTGTAAAATATCCAGAACTTATTTAATTATAATTTTGAAATGCTCGCTCTTATGTAGTGCCATCATTCCTATGTTCCTTTTGCTTCCTTGTCCATTTCCATTCTATCACCCAAGGGGTCTTCAGTCCTTCCATTTGTTTAGCAGTGAGTCTTCTAGCGACAATGGACCCTAAAAACAGACGATTGTGTACTATTGGTCAATTTAGATATGTAAATATGAGCCAATCCCATAAGGGCTGTCTTTCTATCCAACTCCATATGGATTTCAGTATGACTACCTATTTGGGTTTGAATTTGTTTCCAAATTTCTTGCAATCTAGGTCATTCTATAAACATGTGTTCCCAGGATCCTTTTTCACTTCCACTGCAATAAGAATGGCCTTTGGGAGTCATGTCTCTATCAATCTATCCACCATTCCCACTCTGACTCATCCCAAATCCATTCTACTACTTTCATCTCCTAAATAACTCTGCCTAAGCTCTTCCCTCCACTTCCACATCTAACTCACCCAAACCTCACTTTACTACCATGATCTCCCTAACAACTCTACTATATTCTCCCTCATTTATCTCACCCTGCTACCATGATCTCCCTAACCCTTTACACAGACTCTTCCGACCTTCATCCCCCCTTTACTCATACCAAGCCTAAATCCTATTACCATATACTACCAATTAACACTTCTGGATTCTTCCCTCCTCCACCCCTCCATTACTCCAGTCAGTCTAACTAACAAACTCTCATATCCGCGGCTCAAATTAACTCATAATAATACTAAAACTACTCATTTCCCTATACTAATCCACCATTAATTCCTTTTGGGTTCCGGAGTAGCGTGCTACTCGCCGAAAAGCGCTTCAACGCCTCGTCAGGGGTAGTAAGCGCTATATAAATACTATTACAATACAATGACTGAATCCTAGAAGGTGTATAGTATAGCCTTGATTGAGTAAAACACAATGAGTGTTAGATATAAGATCCTTGAAATAAATTGTACATTTTGTACTTGATAATTGCATCCTTGCCCTTGCCAGTGTCTCAAGTATTTAATCAATTCCATTCTCCCTGATAGAATTAAGTATGAGGATTTTTAACAGTGTTGATATTCTTTTCTTTTTACAGATATCGATCAATCCTCCCAGACTCATTTTTGGGCCTTTAACAGTTTAACGAAGTTGATAACTAGTCTATCAGCTGCAGATATTTAAAAACGTTAAACTGGTAGGCAAGTTGCACTGATCCAGAATTTCAGTAAATTATTTAAACACTGAATCACATCATATATCGTTTAGGGCTGAGATTCAGCTAATCTGCTAAAATCAACTACCTTGTAATTTCCAGGAGTATCGCAGGATTGTTACACACAAAAGTGAATGTAGGTACTTTCAAACTTTTAGCTAGTGTGTCACAGATTGTTATATAGTAATGCAGTACTCTGTACTGTATTTTCTCCAAATAGCTCAGGTGATCAACTTTCTATAAATAGCCCTCCACCCATTTAACACTAATATACCTTCAAATTGCCTAGTATCCATTTGACTTGCCCACTCTGGACCAATTACATTTTGCAAGTATCTTAGGGCCAGATGTAGTAAGCTGTTTGCATGGTGCAAACTGCGAAAATCGCAGTTTGCGCCATGCAAACAGCCTTCTGCGATGCACATTCACAATTTGCGAGTCGGTACTGACTTGCAAATTGTGAATGCGACTCGGAAATAGGAAGGGGTGTTCCCTTCCTATTTGCGACTCGCATCGCAATGCAGAATTGCTTTGTGACCGTGAATGCGGTCGCAAAGCAATTCGCAGTTACCACCAGTGTCACACTGGTGGTAACTCATTCGCAAAAGGGAAGGTTGCCCAAAAGGTTTTTTCAGAGAAGGCAGTGGTCCAATGGAACACTGCCTGCTCTGAAAAAACGAAACCAAATGGTTTCGTTATTTTTATTTTATTTTGCAACTTGTTTTCCTTTAAGGAAAACGGGCTGCAAATTTTTTTTAAAACTGCTTTATTTAAAAAGCAGTCACAGACATGGAGGTCTGCTGACTTCAGCAGGCCACCATCCCTGTGAGTGCAGGGACTCGCTATGGGGTCGCAAAATGCGACCCACCTCATTAATGTTTATGAGGTGGGTCTTTGCGACCCCATAGCGAGTCGCAGACGGTGTCTGAGACACCGTTCTGCATCCGCATTTGCGATTCGGAAATTGCGAGTCGCACAGACTCGCAATTTCCGAATCGCAAATGCGGAAGTTGCTACATCTGGCCCTTAGTGAGGTCACCTATTTAAGACTTCTCAATGTCTGGTAAGGGATATCCCCTGCAAAGAATGCTGCGATTTCGCTTTTTAACTAAATTGGACTTATTCCCTCTGCCCAGATGAATTGAAAGATTGCTTCCTTTAATTCCATAAAAAGTTGTTTTAGTTCAATAGCAAGGAAAAGTTTGAAATAAAAAACACACTGGAGCAAAATGGTCATTTTTATTAAATTAATTTGTACTGTACATGTAAACAATTTCTAATCCCAAGCTTCTAACTGAAATTCTGTGATAAGGGGGGATCAGTTTAGTTCTTTGAGCTTAGTGGTAGCTGTGGTGGTATGCATTTCTAAATATCTCACTGGATTATTTCTCAAAGTCATACAAAAGGGTTGGGGGAAATTCATCCAGATCCACCTCGAAGGAGAAAGACTCTGCCGAAAATTCCTAAATGATCCTACGAGATCTTTAGATGTTTTTCTGCTCAGTGTCTAAATACGTCGCCACATCATCTCTCAGGCAATACACCGCACAGTAACTTATATTCTCTTATTTTAATGGCAAATAACTCAATGAACAGTGCAACAAGATAGAGTAGAATGTGCATTTCTGTCATGTTCCACAGTTGATGTATAACCTCACACCTGCTTCCGTTCAGCATAAACCGGGCCTGTGAAACAGTATATACTCAGGATATGGAACTGATGAAATTGGAAGGAATATTCATTTGATTGAAAACTGCCCATAGAAAGTCACAGTTTACCAGTTCAAAGGTCTTCTCTGCATCTAAGAAAACAATTAAGTATTTTCTTCTCCCAAAAGGTAAAAGATGACTTCTATTAGGAAATAGATTTAGGCTGACAGTTTTCAGTCTAGTATAAATCCTGTATGATATCACCGAGCTCACAACCATCACTGTTAGGCAATTTGCTGAAATTCACCAGTTATATTTATCTCAAGTAACTATGACTTGTGCCCTAAAGTAACTATAACTTGCACTCCAGAGATCCACACCATTGTTATCAATGATGTCATTTCAGATGCTGCAGTAATGTTATCAGTTATGTCATAGAACATGTCATGTTTGATGTAATATGTGAGGTAATTGACAGTGCATGGCGAGGGCACGAGTTATAGTAACTTTAGGGCACGAGTTATAGCTCCTTGAGATAACTTGGCTTGGTGAATTTCAGTGAGGTTCTTTGTTTAGAATGGTATGTTTTAGTTTTAACTGACATGAATTCAATGACCAAGGACACTTAGGTGCTCATTCCGGGTTTGGCGGTCATACCCAAAGACCGCAGTGCAAAAGGCAGCCGATACCCAGCCAGCGATGGCGGAGTGAAGCCCGTCGCATTACGAGTGTTCAACCCAACACCGCCAAATTTTGATCGGAAAAACAACACCGTCAGCCCAAACAACGGAAAGGAGGCGTTTGCACCATCACCACTGCCACGGCGAGAAAATGCCGCCTGCCAAATTCTGATACACAAATCAGAAAAGTGGAAACCAACACAGCGGTAATCCATTGGCGGTCCAAACCGCTGCGGGAAAATAAGTAGCCAACACCGCAGCAACACTGCACCAGATAGGATAATACCAATAGCAACACCTGAAACACATACAGACACCTGTCCACAGCACTACAAAACACACCCCCATACATACCCAGAACCCTTTGCAAAAAGAAACCGTGACAAAGCAAGAGAAGGACAAACTGAAAGAAGGCACTGCACCTAGATACCACAGGCACCATCATACTAAGCACACAGCACACAACAAACAACTGCACACAAACACCACAGAGCACACGCACATATCATTACACCTATTCACAACTACAAACAGCACACCCACAATCCATGCACACCAGACACCCCCACCCACAACACAACCACCATGGCACCACAAAAAAAACCCAGATTCACAGAAGAGGAGCTCAGGGTATGGTCGAAGAAATAGTCAAAGTGGAGCCAAATCTGTTTGGAGCACTGGTCCAGCAGACATCTATAGCCCGGAAGAACAACTTATGGCAGAGGATAGTCAACAGGGTGAATGGAGTGGGGAACCATCCACTCACATGTGAGGACATTAGGAAGAGGTGGAACGGCCTTAGGAGGAAGGTACGGGCCATGGCTTCAAGGCACCAAGTGATCATCATGAGGACTGGTGGCAGACCATCACCACCTCCCCCAACAATGGCACCTTGGGAGGAGATGGTCCTGGCCATGCTACATCCGGAAGGCCTGACTGAAATTGCTACTGGACTGGACACTGGTAAGTCCACTGTACTCGCTGGCCACCATGTCCCTGTGCACAGCATGTACCCCACCACCTTCTCACCCCCTCAAACCACCCGAACATGCACAATCCCATTATTGGCCCTATATCCACACTTGTATTTCACATCTCCCCACTGACGCCATTCCCTCACAGCCCAACCTAGTGCATGTATGCCTCACACAGTAGAATGTACCACAACTACCACAATGCAACACTCCCTACCCTTGCCTTACTGCTACGTCCATATCACATCTCTGCAATTGCACGTTAAACCATGTCACTCCCAATCACCAATATGTGGTAGGAATGCACATCAGTACATGGCAATGACAGTAGCAAGACAAATGTAAACTGTACTGCAAATTAGGACCATTGTAACCTTCCACTGATGGGAACACAAGCAGTGGACTACAAACTGTCAATGCCAGTACTGCCCTGCAAATACAGTGAATGAGGGAATACAACAATGTGTGTCACCACATAAATAACATAATCTGACACAATACCTCTCATCTCGCAGGTCTCCCAAGTACTGACACACAACAGAGGAGCCCAGTGACAGAAAGCCCAGGCCTGGATGCAGCACCAAAGGGGGAGGATCCACATGCAAGTCTGGATTCAGACAATGAACCTGGCCCATCAGGCATGAGTAGTCAGTCCACCACCACCAGCCTTACCCTGCCCACAACTCAAACCACCTCCCCTGTGGCAGCCAGTGCACAGCAGAGCCCACCTTCCCATATCTGTGTCCCAAGGTCACATCAATCATCAGTGTGCCCCACAACACAGGGACAGGAGTCAATGGTGAAAACCCAAGACAATGACTGTCCTGGTGTCAGTCAAAGGGAGCACACTGCACCAGGGGCACAGAGGGCAAGGGCCAGTGAGAGGACAATCGTGGGACAAGGGACGAGGCAGGTCCAGGACACGACTGGCCAGGAGGCCGTCTCCAGGGTCCTGGGAGCCTACCAGCAAACCCAGGACCAGTTGAGCCAGATACTCACCACTTTGCAATTCACACAGAGGCTACAGGAGGAATACCACCAGAAGGTCAGGTAGCAGTGGCAGGCACACAATGCCACCACGGCCTCCATATTAGGGGAGTTCAAGGAAATCAACTGCATCCTGTGGACATTCTCCACCCAACAGCAGGCCAAATCCAGTAGTCAGTCAACACCACTGCCCCAACATCAGCACCTGCTACTGGAATGGAGGCACAGCAGGAGGACCCACAGGACAACAGCACCCCTACCACTGCAGCTGAGGAACCCCCCGCCCCCCATAAAAGAGGTCGCCCATCCAGATATCCTGCAAGACCCCAAGCCAAGACCAATCCCCCCACCAGGAAGTGATCCCTCTTCTGAAATGTCACTCTTGTGTGCAACTGTAACACCCTGATGGTTGTCCAACACCAAGGTCACATAATTCCGAGGCTAATGGTCACAGGACCGATAAAACTAACAGCTGGACCACCCACTCTGTTCATCACCTAGACCACTACCCCACTCCTCTGGACTGTGACATGCTACACTAAATAAAAACCTATAATCACAAGTCATGATGCATGTCTCTTTATTGTTAGTATTGCAAAATATGTTGAAGAACAAAAAAATAATACACAGGTCTACAAAAAACAGGTGTCCAAGTTACATGTGTATTGTGATACTACAGCAGGTGTGTAAGTACATCCATTTTGTTTTAACATCGACTGTCAACTACACCAACAGGTAAATACAGCAAGCAGACTGCAAACAGAGATGTCACCTGAAGAGGGATAAATAAATGGAATGAGGTACAAGGTGGTAAGAACTGTAATCTACAGTCATAGATCAATAGCAGTTGACCACAAACACAGGATGAGTGCCCCAGCAGCTATGTTGCACCATAAATAAGGGACTGCATTGGCATTCACACACGTGTGGTACAGGAAAGATGATACATAGGTAACATCCTCAATTGCACAACTCCCTGAGTAGTCAGGAACAGGTACCTGACACCCAGCAGATGTCAATGCATGATATGCCTACACAGTAGGACAAGAGTGAGAAGTCCCCTAAACATAACCCCAAATAGGCAGTCTGAGGACCTTAAACCTTCACAACAACTTGAAGGCTGTACCACAATAGCACCAGCATACCACAAATGAATTTAGCAGCTTTGCATTTCCACTACCCCTCATGGTGAGTCATCTACCCTTCAAGGTCGTTAACCAATATGTAAGGCTCCAGTTCCCACATATACATTGATGCATGCAAATACCGCCTACAGACTGCCTTTAACAATACATCTCCCATGCGCAGATGATATGCAATGCAGACATACCTGTACATCAAGGAAAGTAGTGACAAATCATTTCTGTCCTGTTGTCATGTGCCTCATCCTCGTCTGCCTCCCCCTCAGCATCAGAGTCACCGGCCACAAACACAGCTCCAGCATTAACGTCCCCCTCCTCTAACAGTGGGATGTGCCTTCTGAATGCCATATTATGGAGCATGCAGCTTGCAACAATGATCTTACAGCATTTCCCTGGATTGTACTGTAGTGCACCACCAGACACATGGAGACACCAAAATCTGGCTTTCAAGAGACCGAAAGTACGTTCAATCACACGTCTCATCCAGCCAGGTGCCTCATTGTACCTGTTCTCCCCTAATGTAATTGGATGTCTCACAGGTGTCAGGAGCCAGGGCAGGTTGGGGTATCCGGAGTCAACTGTGTGGGAAAGGAAACATGGCCATGGGTAACATTGCAAAGCGGAGTGCTGACTGGGTCATGAGGGGTATTGATGTCTGACATGGAGAGCAGTACACATACCTTTGAGCCAGGCCCTTTCACCCTGTGCCAGGGACATTATTTCAGGGACACTGCTGTTCCTCAGCATGTAGAAATCATGTACTGATCCAGGGAATTTAGCGTTCACATGTGGAATGTATTGGTCTGCAAGACACACCACTTGTACATTTAGTGAATATGCACTCTTCCTGTTCCTATAAACCTGTTCATTGCTCCTCGGAGATACCAGGGCAATGTGAGTCCCATCAATGACCCCAATTACATGTGGGACATTTGAGATGTTGTAGAAGGCTGCTTTCACATTGGGAAAATCTTGAGGTAACTGTGCACATGCTAATGTACCTGTGCACATGCTCAAGTAGGGCATCCAGCACATCCTGCAACACCTTACAGAACTGGGGCTGTGAAAATCCTGCATCTAATCCCACTGTTCTCTGAAATTAGCCACTCGCAAGGAAATGCAGGATTGACAACACCTGGACTGTTGGAGGAATGGCATGGAGATTCCTCAAACCCGGCAGGAGGTCTGCCTTCAACTGGGCGACCAGTTTCCTGATGCACAAATGATTCAGTCGATAGGTCAGGATGATGTGGCGCTTTTCCATGGTTTCCAGATCAACAAGTGGCTGGAAAATTGGTGCATTCCACCTCACTCCATTCTGGCGAGATCTGTGCGGGGATACAAACAACAATCAGGATGTCTGTCACAATGTAGGCTATACAGTATGACACACAACAGTCATTATGCAATAGTCATGCAAGTTGCCTGTAATGTGTCAGTACACATTACTCCACCCTCCATACCTAACCAAACAATGGCACATGATTACTGTGTGGATGGACGTATACAGGACATGTACACCTACACCTTTTCTGTGTTTTACTTTACTGGTCAAATATGCTGACAATTGTTGTGGCAAGTCTGTACATTTCACTAGACATGCACTACACTTGTCCATATTCACCATGTCAGACCTGAAGTATGTTTTTGTGTGGAAAGTCAGGTAGTGAAGCTGTGTAAACTCAGGACAGTAATGTCACAAACTAAAATGACATCCGCGTGTCCGGCATGCATTGGACTGCTGGAAGTGACCTCGCTCCACTGGCGGAAGTCGTCATGGCGGTGTGCGGTCAAAACCGCCGTGCAACTCCTCATTGTTTAACATTGATGGCAATGGAAGACTGGAACCAATGACGATCACCGCCGGTGTTGATGGTCATGACCGCTGCGGTCGTAACCGCCATTTTGTGTGAGACAGCTCACTTGACTTCTGGCATTCGAGCGATACAGATGGGGTCCTACCCTTGTATGGGCAGTTGTTAGAGCTCCAGGACAACAGGTCAGTACAACGTCCATAGTCCCACAAGTTGTGTGTTGTTTGACGATGTATGTGTGTGCTCGTTCACATGTCATGACTGACCAGGTGTGTAGCATGCACATGATATGTGTGGGACATTGCGAGTGTGCATGAGCAATGTTCGTTGTGTGTTGCCTACGCTCACTGCTGGATTGTTATCATTTACATCATGTCCCCCCTTTTCTCATTGTTTCCCAATCAGGTCAGCGCCTACCAGAAGAAAGAAGTGTAGCGAGCCATCGACAAGGAAGTGCGGATCCTGGTGCTACATTGCCGGCAGAGCACCCACTGCAGGATGCAGTGGGAAGACCTGCGTCGCTGGGCCCGTAAGATCGCAGAGGCCCAGCTGGGGACAGCCTCCCAATGTGGGAGTGGTGCACATCGGACCCTGACCCCCATAATGGCCCGCATACTGGCAGTGGCATACCCTGATTTGGATGGGCGCTTGAAGGCAGCACAGCCGCCACAAGGGAGTAAGTGTTGACTGTCAGGTCACTACTGCATGGTTGTGCACTGTCACCCTCCTTGGACTTTGAATGAATGTAGTCACATGTGATATAGGGAATGTACAGTCCTGGTTGCCACACCCATCAGGTAGGAGTGTGTGATGGACGCTATGTCGAGCCATGTAGTGAGTGGTACAGTGACACATGTTCAGCTGTAGGTAAGGGTCTCTCAACTCTGCTATCATGTCAATGGCTGCATCCTCCATCTCTGTGTGTACTGTAGTAATTTGAAGTGGTCATGATGGCACTGTATATGGGTAATGACAGACATGCTATGTGAGGGCTGCAGTTGCATCACTTCCTACATCAATGTATCCTCTGTACCACATGTCCTCCTCACATTCCTATCAGTTAGTTATTGTCCTGAGTCCCTCTCTGCTTAGATTTGTATCATCCTGAAGTGGATGACATGTGATTGGTTATGGTCCAGGGCTTGATTCTAGGAGTGGTCATTTTGTCATTGATGGGCATGTAGGTGCCTTCATGCAGGAGTTTGGTCTGCAGGGTTGTAATGGGTTTAGACATAGCTTGCATGACTCTTTTTGGTAAACGGGCACTGTTATCTGCATTGTTTGTATGTGAAGTGGATGTGTGGGTTCTATTATTTCCCCCCTTTCTGTTTCTGCCACACTCCTTTTCTCTCTTCACCTCTGTCTATGTGTGCATTAGCATCATCTGGCGAGGGAGGAAGGGCACCGGCGAGTGGGAATGCTGCAACCCACGGGACCCAGGAGGCAACCAGCAGTGAATCAGAGGGGACCAGTGGGACGGAGGGCGAGGGGAGCACCACGGCGGAGACTGGAGCTACCACAACATCTGACTCAGAATCCTCCTCCGATGGTGGCTCCATGGCAGTGGCAGACCCTTCTGATACCACACCAACACCACCGTTGTCTGCCACCCCCCTTTCCAGCACTGCCCTCCCTGTAGCACCCCACCCAGTTGCCCGTGCCCGCTCACCCAGGAGGGGCAGGCTGCACCTAAGCCCCTGCCCCAGTCAGCCCTGCTGCCCTCAATGAGGAGGCTATTGACATCCTGAGGACCATCTCTGTGGGGCAGACAACGATCGCAGATCCTAGATGCAGCAGACCAATGTGTTCCTGGAAGGCATTCACGGTGCCTTGTCTGGCATCCAGAGATAGTTTAAGGCTCTGGCCTCCTTGCTGACGTCAGCCAGTGTCCCTTCATCTTCCATCCCCCCTCCAGCTACCTGTTCTAAATCCACAAGCCCTCTCCACCCATCCATGGCACACCAACACACATGCATACACTCAGTACAACAGACAAGGTGTGCAAAGACAGACATGGGCATCACAAACGTTCACACAGGCATGCACACACACAACACACATCTGCAGACACAACAACAGACACTTCTCCCACCACCTCCTCCTGTACAGTCACATCTCCACTCATACCTGCCAGCTCAGCATCATCACACACTGGTCCTGCTGTCATTCCTGTCATCCCAACAATCACCACAACCGCAGACTCACAGTCACACACCCCACCCGCACTCACCATGACTACTGTATCTACCACCTGCAGCACATCCACCTCACTTGCACACACCACCTCAACATTCACTCACACATCACTCATTCCCTCTCCCTCCTTCTCACCCCCTCCCAAGAAATGCATACGTACCCATTCACCCACCCAACATTAAGCCACCAAACACATACAGACACTGCACACACCAGCATCCACGTACAGCACACAGACACATCAGATGACACTCCCTCTACCACCACTCCTCTCCCTCAATCATGTGACCGCCCCCGTGTGCCTAAGAGAGTTTTCCTTGCCGCCCTTGACCTCTTCCTAACTCCTCTCCCACCCTGTCTTCCCCGTAAACAGCGTGTCCCCCTGCCCCTCTCAGGCCCTTCCACCTCCCATTCCTTGGGTACCCCCTCTGGTGTTTCCCCTGCTCCTCCACCCAGCAAAAAAATCCACCCCTCCCAGTGCCAAGGTCACCCCTCCGAAGCCCAAGCCAAAACGTTATCCTTCCACTTCGAAGCCTCCCCCACAACCCCTGCACCCCTGAGGTGCCCGTCTGTCATATTGCTGCCCCTATGAAGTAGAGGCCTACCTTCAGTCAGGAGTCAGGTTGGGTCATTCTTGATGGACAATGTGTCTTGCAAAATTGGACATTTGAACTTGCCATTGGCACTTTTGTATATAGTTTATTGTTCCAATACAACTGCCCACATTGCTGTGGTTGGCAAGATGAGATGCTTGTCCTGGTTTCCTTCTACATTGTGGTGTGACATCTGTATACAAAGGTGTGTGGTGTCTGTGTGTGGATTGTGTCTGTGTTCTTGCATGAACTTGGTAGATGGTGTGGGCCATGGGGATGTTGTAATGTGGGTGTCTGCTTGCTTGTGTGTTTGTATGGGGCGGTGTGTGCGTTCGTGTGTCTAGTGCTTGATTTGTGTATTTCCTTGATTGTTGGTTGTATTTTTGTGTCACCTGTATGATTGTCTGGATGTGTGTTCACAGCTATTGATTGTGTGTCATTGCTAAATGGAGTTCATGGTGTGTGTGTATGTGTGGTGTCACACAACATGCCCGCCCATGCCATCGTTGAGCTGTTTGTGGGGTAGTTGTCTTTGTGTGGTTATGGGGTGTGTTGGTGGTGTTGTGCGTTGTGCTGTATGTTTGGCACGTATCTGCATGGCTTTGTGTGTGTGTATTGGGTATTTGGCATTGAGGTATGTTGTGTGTGCATTTGTGTGGCCTTCTCTGTGTGTGTGGGATATGTGTGTTCAGTGTGGGAGTGTATCACTGCCATTTCCCTACCATCTGTGCTAGTTATACTTACGGTTTTCATCTTCGTCGTCATTGGTGGTCCTGAAGGTGTATGGCGAGATATAACATTGGGAAGACCAGCAGTTAATTTGCCATGGCGGCCGTGGTGGCGTCTCTGTGCAGGGAGGTGGGTGTTTCCATTTATACTTTCTGTTTCGGCCAGGTTTTTCATGGCGGTATGGCCCCACCGAGTATCCTGGGGGAGTGGTTACTCGGAATATGGAGGGCGGGACATTGGCTGCCTCCTGCCTGAAGTTGTCTTCCGCCGGCGGATGCTGCTCGGCGGCGGTGGCGGGGCTTGTGGTGAGTTGTCTGTATTGCATTGGATTTACTAAGTTACTCGTTATTTGGCGGTCTGCACCGCCACCCTGCCGGCGGTCACAAGACCACCATCGGCATGGCGGTTCGGTTACCGCCAAACTCGGAATGAGCACCTTACTGTTTATTCTAATGTTGCTTAGACAGCGCTGTCCTCCCAGCAGCCCTCAAGAACATTAAAAAAAAAAATCCTGATTGTGCCCCTGCCGCTATTCGGGCACCACAAGGATCTTAAAAATATGACAAAAAACTCCTCACAGGACATTATGGGACACTGCTTGCTGGGGCAGAAAATAACAAATGCGTGGCTCCTGACACTCTTGTATTCTTTTTTTAGTTTTATAAAAAATGTTTAGGGTACCCAGGTGCCCTCCTGGGGCACCCACACTTTATTTTTATATATGTATTTTTTTTTTAACATAGAGGGCTGTGGTGGGAGTCCCCGTGGCACGTACCCCCTTCTGGCTTCCCAGCCGGTACTCATACTGTGTGCCGGCAGGAAATGGCAATTTTATTTTCAAAGTGGGTGCTCTGGTGGGCACCCAGAGCATCCACAACATTTTCCATAGTTGGGAGTAACAGGGGGAGCCCCATAAACCCCATTGCCCCTGCTGGCTCCTCAGCCAGCAACGTGGCAGGAGCTGGACATTTTTTAATTGTTTTTTAAAAGTGGGTGCCCAGGTGATCACTCAGGGTACTCACGACATCCTTAATCATTGGGAGCCGTTGGGTGGGAGCCCACACTCTCCTGGGCAGGAAACAGCAGTGTCTTGGGCGATGGGGTCTCCAGAACACTGCTCACATCTGGCCCCACGGAACTGGGTTGATGAGGCCACAGACCAACTTGAGGAGGGGGAGATGCACATATCCCCCCCCCAAAATGTAACTCTTGTGCAGAGGGGATGGGCATGGTGGGGGGCCCTCATGCTTCTTCCCGTAAATCTTATATTCGGCCCGGAGTATGGGATCCCTGGGGCCTCAATGAGGTATGGGGAGGAGGCTGGCACGCACCTCCCCTAAATATTATACTCGCCCCAGACATGGATGGGCTCCCCAGGACCTCAATGTGTCATGGGGCAGGAGGACCACACGCTACCCCTCCCCTGAGTGTTATACTTGGCCCAGGAGATAAGGACCCCTTCCCCTCCCAAATAAAATATATGAAAATCTACTCCTGAGCGATGGCCCATGCTGACGGAAGGGCCTCATATTAAATAACAGGGGAGGCTGCATTTTTTTCCCCGCATTGGGATACGTGGGTGATGTGAAAAACAAATGTTGGCCCCAAAAGTGTTTTTCACCCCGCCACCAAACCTACAGGTCATGGTATGCCTATTTTTTTTCTGAGTCCTAAAATGGGGTTGCCATTTTGACTGTAGCTGTGTCTAATTTCCCTTATAAAACACTACCCCCTTTTTTCTTTGCCCCCCCCTTGATGGATCATCCTGAAACTTTCCAAGATTGAGCTCAGGTAGATGAGATTTTATTTTGGATTTTTTTAAAGGTCTAAATGGTGCTAAAGTTATAAATAAACCAAAAGAATCCACTTCCTATGGAAAAGTGGTCCTAATTATAATTATCCATTGACAATACTGAAGAATGATTGAAAAACAACAGAAACTTCCTTCTTCGCAGGCACTGATTTATGCTTTTACTTTTTGCTTCTGTCTTTATTTAGCCTGTCATGCTAACTGATAATCTTCAGCCTTGTTCCCTTCCTCTTATGCATGGTGCTGATATTGAGTAGCTTTCATCAGCTGCTCTTCTTCATTGAATGGTTTTGTCCCTGCACATATCTTTTCAGACTTTGTGAGGTAATAGCTCCTGAAAGTTGCATTCGTAATTGATCTTTAAAGTTTTAGTAAAGTATGACTGCTTTAACAGTGGTCCTCTAAAGCTTGATCACAGTAAAGATCTTCCTTTACCACTCCTTAACTGATTACCTGGTTGTTTTAGCTCACCCATGCTCCGAGATAAATGTAATTATGATAGAGCTCAGTAAAGAGTAAAGTCAATGCAGATACTTATAATAGTCACATATGTCGTGAGAGTAGTTTGTAATTGTATCAGTGCTTTGGGATGATCAGTGGTCGGCTTATAGCATGCTAATAAAGTTAGACTGTAGGCCGACTACCAACAACACCAAAGCAGTGTTGGGTCCAGTTTCTGAATAAGAACAGGATGGTTTAGAGCTTCATATATTTTATGGAACACCTGGAATGATCCCTGCCACACCAGTACCAAATATGATACAGCCACTGTGGAGGAAGGAAGTCCTAACTTTTTAAATTCCAATTGTAGAGACCTCATTTCTATCAAGCATCTATATTTATCAAAAGGCAGATATGGGAATATTAAATAAACTATATACTAAAATTGTATTAATAGACTTCAGTTCTTTTTTTATAAGTAGCCTTCTTTTAATGGTGGTGCATTCCTGGAAATCAAAATTGAAAGTTCTGGGTAGGTTCCAGGTGTTGATACTGAAAACAGCACATGATGGACACATGCTACGTTGAGCCGCTCTGGATAAAATGCTATCTCTTTTCCATATACTTTCTGACTTAGAAAATCAGTAATCCACCTGTAGACACTCACCTTGACTCATTTATGGTTGTACAGAAAGAGACTCTGAGCCCTCTGGAATACCAAGAATTCTAATATTGTCTCCTCAGGACTGTTTTTCTAGTCCTTCACACTTTCACTCTAAGCCTTTAAATCTAAGGTCTTGATGGCCAGTCCTTGATTGCAATGTGGCCTCTACATTTGAAGTATTGTCAATTGTGAGTCTCATTTTCTCTACCCTCTTTCTGGTGTGAAGGAGATTAGGGCGACCCTTCCAGAAGCCACTCCACTGTTCTCTTGAACGCCTGGATGAATAGAAGGAAGACAACGAATATGGTGCCAAAAAGAAAACAATACCTCACAGGAAGATGATTAAGAAGATAGCAGCAAGGTGGCACCCTAAGAGAGAAAAAAGAAAGAATCTACAGAAAACCTCTCTGCAAATATTCAAATACACAAGTGAAAACATGTAACAAAAAGTATGAAGAGCAAGCACAAATACTATTAATTCCATAACAAACAGATACATGACAAATAACCTGAAAAGAAGAGAAACAAAGTATTGAGGTGGGAAATGGTGTAGAATGCAACAAAGACGGAACCATAAGCATTGTGATACAGGGAAGTCATTAAAACCACCCCTTTTTTTATTATACTAGTGTTAATGGTGTCACTGGTAAACCAGAAATATCTCCACACCACCTTGAACTCGGATGTGTCCACAGAAGATAGGAATCCTTCCTGAAATGATCCTTGACTGTCATTACAGTCCTTCATCCAGCAGGTATTGCTAAGGATCAAGTTCTTCGATAACCACCCTCCACTGCTCAAATAAGTTGGTAGGGAAAGACATTACCCACAAAAGACATCCAGAGCTCAGGCAATGCCATGAAGGAGTGACGGTAGGAAGAAGTAGCTGGGCACTGTAAGTTAAGGCCACTGCCTGCCCCCTTTCCTTCTTTAGCCTAAAAGGAACTATAGAGGCTTGCAGTCTTGTGGCCACATTCTTGAAGCTGTGGTGTAACAAATATGCTCTTCAGTAATGATTGTGCCTTCTACAATAGATCCTATCATCTCTGATAGTTCATTTGCCTTTTCATTTTCAAGTTGTCTATGGATATTTTGTGTTGATTATTTCCGTTGCTTATACAATGGTCTAAAGACATTTTCTTTGCAGAGATCTCTGATTGCTGTGAATTGGGCTCTATGTCCTCATCTCTCAAATAATGTGATTTAGTGCTCATCTTGGTATTTTCTGCTGCGGCATTCCTTTGTGTTTTTGAAGTGCTCTTTTCCTTGCTTCTTTATTTCTTCCAGATTGCTAGTTCCAAAGCAATCTAAAGGGTGATATATATGTACAATATCTGGATTCGCCCTGTTAGGGTTTATTGCTCGCTTTCAGTTTCTTGTTCTGAATGAGTGCAAATTCTTGAGTTCTAGAATGCAAGAAGTCTTCAAGGGCATTAACGTTGCGTCAAGCTTTTCAGCACCCAAAGATCATTTCTGTGCTCATCCTAGCTTGGAACAATAGAAGGCTTATTCAGTTCAAACTGGATCTACGAGGTTCTTTTTCTCAGTTAGAGTATATGTCTTTGAAATTTCTCCCAATCTTTGCATATTCATTCTGAGAATTTTCCTCAGCTGGGTGTCTTTTATTCTTCTTCTGTGTTTCTGATTGTTTCATCTCTGCCACCATTTCTTTGTTTCCCTCTGGTTCCCCTTTCTCCTCCTGGAAGAATACCCCCTAGCTCATTTATTTATTGGACAAGTTGATGACAGATGTCTGAGAATAGTCTGCAGTAGTTTTGATTAAAATCCCATCAGGTTCTTTAGACACTACTATTCTTGGTTGGTTACATTTCTTTGTCCACATAAAATCACAATGTATTCTATTCTTGGCATTTATAGAGCACATGGGTACCCGAAGGGCCTCTCAGTACTAATACAGTAGATTACACCAATACCTGTATCCTAATGGAGTTAAATAAACAGCAAAGCCTTTAAGTGCTTCCTAAAACTTAACTCATCTTTAGTCTTTCTCAGCTCGATAGGCAATGAGTTCCATAGTTTAGGAGCCAGGTACACAAAAAATCTTTCTCCACCTCTTGATTTCTTAATCTTAGGAATTGTTGATAAGCATGAAGCAGAGGAACGTATGTTCTCTTGGATTAATATGGATAAACCAAGTGTTTTAACAGCTGTGGCCCTTTTTGTGTAAAACCCAATGAGCCATGCATAGGGCTGCAACTGAGCCTCCTGGGAAATCAGAATTTTCCAATGGAAATGACAATGTTTGACAATGCACTCCTTTCGGAAAACAAAAATTACTCTCAAAATTTGCCAGTTTTATTATGTGCGAAAGGGTATCACCCTCTCATCATAGGCGTGAGACAAATTAATCCGTAGCAGCTTCCTCAATGGGAACAGGGTCCCCTTTATGCACACCTATTTATCCTGAACGGGATTTCTCCTGTTAGCCACTTTTTGTGATGCAGTCCACCAAACTCCTTATTGGTTCATAGGTGAAATGACATGTAACACACTTGAGTAGTAGTAGTAGTAGTTATATGTACTTGGTTTGTGTTCATAATTATAAATTTTATTCCACCAGAGTATATGTTTGAGTTAAAAGTCCCTCTTATTTCGTCGGTGAATGCGTGAGACTAGACATCCTGATGCATTTCGGGCAGTGCTCTTCTTCAAGGGATATATTTTCTGTGACACAAAAATTAAATGACAGAGTAAAGTTCTTTGAAAAAATAGTATTTTGTCAATGGAAAATTCATAGTACCGAATGTCCTAGTAGAGATCTAAATATATCATAAATTGTGTGTAGAAATTCACTTTAGTAAACGAACAAACACAATATGGCTCTCTACACTTGTGTTAGGAAATGTATACCTCACTGAAAAAACAGACAAGAACAGATCTTAGAATGTTGCCCTAATATCGTTCAGTAAACTGGTATAAGTCTCACTGAGAAACTGAACAGAAAGAGATCCACCGTACATTTACCATGTTGCCCTGCATGTCACCCAAACCGTTCTGTCAGATGGTTTGCTTACTGAGACAGAAACAAAATGGACGAAACAAGAAATGACCCAGCAGGTCAAGAATATGTAATATCCTACTTGTTGGTAACATTGGGATACATTAATACAAGCTCCTCTCTTTGAACCCTTAGGGAACATCTATACATGCGCCGTAATCCTGCTATAATCCGGTGTCAAAACTATAAATTAATCACTGAGTGCAGATGCGGAAGTAATATAAAAAGGCAACCCGTTCTCAGATATGATCCCTCACTGTGATAACGATGTGGTTCCTAGCATGCAAGAAATCTCCAACGGCGTTCATAACAGCTGCCATATTAACTTTGCTATTTATGTGGTCCCTTCAATGGGTATCGAAACAGGACAACAATTAATGAAACTCAGGTGGTAGTGATGCAGAATGCTTTGTACTGTGACTCTACGTCAGGACCGGAGGCTCTGATTATGCTTCTCTTTCGTTATTGTGAAAAAATACAGCAGCCTATCACAACACAATAAATCAAAAAACTACATTTCCCATGTTACCATGACTATTCTTTGTCACATGCACCAGTCGCATCCAACATGTCTCTATAAGTAATGCCGAGTCCATCCTGTGTCCGGAGGGGACCACGGCTACAGTGTCTGACAGGCCCAAAATTAGGATAACGCAGTTTATCCCTCCAACATTACGGATTCAGACGCCTCGTCTGCTGACAAATTGGATAGTGATAAAGAGGATCGTCCAGGTCCAAGCAAACAGAGACGAACCGAGAACTCCCAAGATCAGACCGCTAAAGTGCCCAAAGTCCTAAGTTTAAATCCAGAGGAGATCATTCATCCTCAGTCTTCCAGTTGGACTCCTACTCTGGAGGTAGTGGAATATATTCAACACCACATCAGGTTACGTTCTGACAAGGAAGTGCGAGTTAGGCTCCGCGCAGAATGCCCCAGACCACAATTAGCTGTGAAAGTTACTGATATCCCAGAGATTGACCCTATCATGGTCACGTTCATAAAGAAGTGGTCCAAGGACCCGGAGAAAGGACTTGACAGGGCCTGGCGGTCCTGGCAGGATAAGCTTTTAGACCTGTCTGGACCCCTTGCAAAAATCCAGGAACTGGCATTTCTGGCCAAAGAGACCAACGCCCCCATCGACCCAGACATTCTGGTGGGCTGTGCTCAAAGGGCAATTTGCCAGTTGGGGAATGCCAATGTGGCAATTTCTATAGAATGCCAGTGCTCTTTCCTGATGAGAATTGACCCTCAACTAAATGATTGAGCTTCATCAGAGGCAGGTCCGGTGGCACAGAGACTCATTTACAGAGCTCCCTTTATTAAAGATTTTTACAAGTTTGCTGCCACATTCAACTTGATGGACAAGGCACAACTGTCTTTTAAAAAAGTGTTCTGCAACTGTAGTGAAAATAGGTAGGTTTGACCACTGACTTTGTGTTTCACCACTGTGCATATTAGTTGTTCAATGTTCACCAGCTGCAGATTACATTTTGTATTCAGTTTAGCTGCCTATTGGCTTTATCGTGGCGTTAGACATTGCAGTTGAGACATTGCAGGTGAGCTGTGCTTTTCCACATGGTAAACTAAGCTTGTGTTTTTCGTATTTTCTCTTACCGAACACGATAGCATGATAAGAAAGCACATATTTTTTGTTTTCTCCAGTGCAGGGAACAGTTTGGCCTTGGAAGGGGAGCCTTGAAAGGTTGGCCAATTTTCAACATTTTTCTTCCAACTCTGACCTACAGTAGCCAGCATGTTTGAATATTTCCATCTGAGAGGGGAGGGCCTTACATAAGTAGCAAGGGAATTTCCGAGACCTCGGCCAGGATTGGACATCAAATGCCTGACATTTTCCCGTGAGGGTGGATATTTCTTTCTCGCAGTTGAACAGGGGTCATCAACTTGCTGGCATGAGAAAGATGAAGAGCTTGGCAGGCCCTACAGTGATGAATTTTTACTTTATCCTTTGCTTTGCAATTATGCTACAATATAATCACATATATTTGCTGTGTACATTGCAATTGAGAATCACTTTGATATATTTTCCTTTCATTGCTGTGACTATTTTTAAACGAGTGCCTTCGACCTACTAATCTTCTTCATTTGTTTAGGAACCTATTGGTCGAATAATAATAAATGTCTTCTTTAAACTAAGAAGTGCATTCCAGAGATTTTTGTCAGCTCGGTCATTAGTGAAAGCAAAACAGCAACACTCTTTTTCGGCAGGCCATACAAATGTGAGGCCGATCGTCAGGCAGCTTCTACCATCAAGGCCTCCAGTGTGACTACTCCTACTGCGGATACGGTTATGGCCAGGGCCAAACAGCCAACTCCACCTTCTACCCCACTCGCTATCATGGAGGACATCAACACTTCTGCAGAGGCTACGGCAGAGGTCAGCAGGGACCCTGTCAAGACTCCTCAACTTCAGGTGAGAATTATTCCCTATTCAGAGGTAACTTTGGGGGGCAGAATACGATTGCTTCTTCTGAATTGGCAACTGATAACCAAAGAACCATGGGTCTTAGAGATGGTTCAGGGGTTCAAACTCAAGTTCTATCACTCCCCTTCTCAAGTAAACCATCCAACCCAACTCCATTTTCCCTACAAGATCAAGGGGTTATTTCAGATGAACTACAATCTCTTCTACTCAAAGAGGTGATCTGCCACTCTTCCCCTCACCCCTTGGGGTTTATCAGTCCCATCTTCTTGGTGGACAAGAAAGGAGGGGGATCTCAACTCGTCTTAAAGCTAAAGGAATTCAATACATGGGTAGTTTACAGGCACTTCAAGATGGAAGGCATCCATCTTTTAAAAGATATTCTGCAGGAAGGGGATTGGATGGTCCGTTAGTACCTAAAAGATGGGTATTTGACAATTTCGATTTCCCCCCCTCATCGGCGATTCCTACAGTTCTTTTGGTTCGACCAATGTTTTGAGTTCCAAGTCCTCCTTTTCGGCCTCTCGTCAGCCCCATGGTGCTTCACCAAACTGATGAGACCGGTGGTGGAGTCCATTTGTGCCCAGGGAGTGAGTTTGATTGTTTACCTTGACCCGATTCTCCTTGCGCAAGATCCACGGTTGCTGATCTTGCACCTGTCTCCGACAGTTCTGCTGCTTCAAGATCTGGGATTTCTGACCAACCAAGCAAAATCGTGCCTAATCCCTTCTCAAAATATGGAGTTCCTGGGTTTCCAGATAGACTCAGTGCGGTCCCAGTTGATTCTTTCTGCGCAGAAAGTTTGCAGTAAAAAGAAGGTATTACTACGGATGGTTGCATTCTGGTGTGGATAGACAACAACTCAGCAGTCAGATATGTAAAAAAACTGGGTGGTACAAAATCACAATTACTTGCGGAGATTGCCAAGGATTTTTGGGACTTTTGCCTTCAACACTGTATTCCAGTGATTGAGGAATATCTTCCAGGAGAGAAGAACTCAGTGGTCAATTGGAACTCCAAATTTTTTCAGGATTGCAGTGGTTGGAAGCTGCACCCTTGAGTGTTTCACTGCCTCGATCGCCGGTGAGGTCCATGCTCAGTGGACCTATTCGCCTCATGTCTGAATCATCAGTTACCCAGTTATTTCAGTTTGAAGACTGGATCCGGAGGTGACAGCCACCGATGCATTTCTTCAGGAATGGTCCATCCATCTGGAGTATGCTTTTCCTCCTTTCAGCATAATTCTGAGAGCTCTGGCACAGGTACATCGTCTACGAGCGGAAATTATTTTGGTGACACTACTCTGGAGGGCACAGCCATGGTTTCCTGTGGCTCTGATACTTTCTTGCAACCTTCTACATCTGATCTTGGTTTGGCACAATTTGCTACTGGATCCATTGGGGAACCCTCACCCATTGATATTGACGTGTCAGTTACGCTTAGTAGCATGGAGGGTTTCAGGAGTCGTTAGCAAAGCCGTGCATTTCTCCACACGCTTTCTTCTACATTAATCATGGATAGGCATCCGGCACCCATAAACGCTATGCTTCAGCCTGGATAATATGGGTGCATTGGTGTTCAGAATCAGAATACGATCCCTTTAAAGCAGATGTCAATTTGGTGATTAACTTTTTGCCTTCGTTGGCGGCCTCCAGGCTTGCCTATGGGTCACTTAACAGCCATTTCGGGAGGTCACTTACCTGTTTCAGGCCGACCAGTGGGTGAGCACCTGGTTGTGTGTAAACGTATGAGGGGTATTTGTTTTCCTAAGCCACCAAAGCCCAATACTCTTCCCTTTGGAATGTTAATATGGCATGTCCTTCCTAGAGAGGTGGCTGGAGAATAAATACCTTTCTCGTAAGCAATTATCAGCCAAACTGACGATGCTTCTGTGCCTCAAATCCTGTAAAAGAGTTTCAGATGTCCGTGATTTGGATTTGGATGGCAGAGTTTTTTCACCCGAGGGGGTTTCCTTCTCCATTTCTTGACGGACTAAAACTAGCATGAGAACGATTTCCTATCAGGCATTTACCCATAATTCAAAATTGTGTGTGGTGCAATGCCTCAAAGCATATGAAGCTGCTACAAGTGAATTTAGAAGAGCTTCTGGAGGACAGGTTATCATTGCTCTTCAGAAACCTTTTAAGCCAGTGGCAGCTGCCACTATGGCAAGATGGATGTGCTGGTTGCTTTCGGAGGCTGGACCTGACATCTCCATTTTTGAAGCGCATTTAGTCAAGGGCGCCATGCATGTAAGTGCTTTGCTTTAGGGTCCTGATTGGAGGATATTATGAAGGCTGCTGACAGGTTGACAGAGTCAACTTCCAGAGCTTTCTATTAAAAAACCTATTGTGGATATTGCTTCAGTTGTGGTGGACCAGCTTTAAACAAGCATAATCAAAGCCTCCGGTCCTGACATAGAAAAAAAAGTTTGTAGCTTACACAGCAAGAATTTTCAATTCTGTTAAGGGCACGGAGGAGAGGATTATTCCACCCTGAGGCGTATTTCAGCTCTATGTATGAGTTAAGTATTGTGTATTGTGTATCAGACGGTATGATGTTAACCCACCCTAGATTTCATTGCATTTCAATGAGAGTCAACTTGAATTATGTGATACTATTGTTTCAAAATCATTCTGCATATTATGCCTTTCTTATTTCTTCTGGATTTCCAGGTTATGATTGGAAAAAGGACTGAGGAAACTGATTGTTGGAGGTGTTTGTCTTCCTCGAAGTTGGGCATGTGGTCGGTTAGGAAGTCGATCTGCGACTTTTGTTTTGCCTGAAGGCTTTGGAATGTTACTTTGCATTTGACATTTTGGTTATCTGTTATATTTGACTATTATTCCGCAAAGAAAGAGGACACAAGATGAACATTACTGATAGAGACCTGTTGTATACGTTCGGTGCATCTGCTAAGGGAAAGTCATGGTAACATGGGAAATGTCCCCTGAAGAAGGGCAATGCCCGAAATGCCTGGGGAGGTCTAGTCTAATGTATTCACAGATTAAACTCAGACAAATACTCTGATGGAATCAGATGAATAATTATGAACATTGGAAACCATGTACATAGAACTACAACTCAAGTTTTATGTGTCACTTCACCTATGAACCAATAAGGAGTTTGATGGACTACATCACAAAAAGTGGTTTACAGGAGAATTCCCTATCGGGATTAATAGGAGTGCATAAAGGGGACACTGTTGCCATTGAGGAAGTTGCTACGGGTTCAAATCTGAATTTTCCAACAGATCTTGAGCCGTATCTACAGTAACAGCTGCTCCTTATAACTCTCTAATCCTCTTGAAAAGGGTACTTATCTGGCAGGGAGGCATCAATGAGTGCACTTCCATTCCCTGGGTCGCTCTTTTTTTGACTGCTTGATAACTTCCTATGTTTTTTTTTCTTAGCTGATCAAGAGCACTATCTGAGCCAGATGTGATATTTACATTCTACACCTTGGATTCCTTCTCCCTTTTCTCCTGAGTCCTCCTGGGTAGAGGGGTGTTACATCCCCCCCAATACATGTATTTTCTTATACACAGTTGAGTGCAAGTGCTTTCAGTCGGGTATGGTGAGGTGTCTGTCAGATTCCACCAGGAATTTTTACATACACACAGACAAAAACGCACACACGCTCTCTCCCTCCCGGTTTTGGAAGTCCTTCAAAATTTTGTTTTTTCTTTTATTTAGTAGTACTACCAACCCACACTCCGCTCCATTTCCACTGCCCCTTAGGTCACATTCATGCACCTTGATTGTCCTATAATCAGAGCCACTGAAATTATTCAATTTTGCGGCCTCAGCAATTTTCCCATTATTATAGATTTGCCGCATTTACTACATAATTCATCACTTGCTGCATAATCTGCAGAATTCAACAAAACAAAATAGTTTTGTATCTCAAACGGTTAAAAAGTTACTAAAAATGCAGCACCACATGTTGCTGCATGGTGGAAGGCCATTTGCAAAGCTGGACTGGTCACCTTTCTGTTTCTTATTCCTATATTTAGGAGTTAAACTGGTATTTATTAGGTCGAACCAATGCCCAGATAGTGTTACCGAGTTTGAAAATTACGTAATAATGGAGTAATGCTAATACCAAATGCACTGCCTTGTGTTGCATAATTTGCCTTTTCTTGTCACATAATTTACTCAACCCTGCCACATAAATTGGCCCTCCCCTACCGCATAATTCCAGTTGCCCTGCCTATAATGTATTTTAACATTATATGCCAGTGTCACTGTTGAGAAATCTGAAGCTCACATCTTCCCGGTCATTCTGACCAAGCTACTCCCCTGTTTGGATATTGCGTTTTATCCCTCACACCTTTTGATTTCTTCTTCCTGACATAGCTGCAGGTGCTAATTGATTGTCAAGAAACAATACCAGGAGGCGCCAAGGCCTTGATGTTCTTCTATGGGAGGCCACCATCTTTCATGGCTTTCTGTAACACTCACTGGATCCCAGACACATGCAGTAGTGGATACAGGTAGTCCTAGAAGTGAGCAAGTCAATTATTCCTCATCATCAATGGGGTTTTTGCACGGCTTTCAAGAATCACTGTATGATTAGGTGTCCAACTCTCGCCCTCGCCCAGACCCTTAATTTCAACGATCTCCATTTTTGTTACAGATAATTTATTTCTTTGGGGCATCCTCCGAGTTTCTGAATATCATCTCACAAAGCATGAAGTTGTTTTTAGGTGAATATGAGCAAGAGATAAAGAGTGTTTTAAAGAGGTAAGGAGCATCGCATGTAGAATCTCAAATTAAATTTCCTTCAAGATGAAGGTTATAAAACCTCATTGGTGTCTTGCCTCAGGAGAACTCAGACAATGCTCTTCTAATTTATTTGTGCCTTCAGTACACCTGCAGTCACAGACTGGAGAAAGTAAGCAAACTTGGGGCCGTATTATACATGATTTGCCTGCGGCGCAACAAGCGTGTGCACCCGCTTTGTGCACCCCGGGCACAAAGATAAAACTGAAGGGGCCGCGGATGCTTGTGCGTTTTCTTCTGTACTACCGGGTCTTATGTACCCCTCTGGCATCCACCTTCAGGAGGGTGAAGTCACCCATTGCACCTGCCTGCCTGCAAGAGGATCTCTATCCCTCTTGAAAGAGCAGGCAGCATGCTGTCTGCACTGTAAAACACGGAACAGCTTTAAAGCAGCCACTCCGTAATTCCCTTTACAAAAAGGAGATCCAGATGTCTCTTGCATAAGTGATTGATTGAGAATCATTCTACTGTTCGTGATCACTGTGCTGTTCATAATGACATAAACATAAAAAAATCCTAATCACATCCCTCTCAAAGGACACCAAGGTCCTGCATTATCATGTAGAGTTCTAGCACTAGCGATAGCTCCAGTGTTGTCACGTATGGTGAAATGATGTAACATGGGAGCCATGGGCGTGATCCTAGGGCCTTCTTAGAGGAGATAACTAGTAGCTAGCTTTATTAAATTGCCCTGCAAAATGCACTAATAATTCTCCTGTCAAAGCTTTATTTCCTTATGGTGTATTTTGTACGCATGCCTGAAGTCAAGCCAGAAAAAGTACAGTGATCTCAAGGCTGCATTAAACATAATGAAAGTCACTGTACCTCAGTCCTAGATATTCACTTTTAATTTTGTATGATGTTCTAGGGTGTCAACACTTTTATTACCAATGCCTTGGTATCTACTGGTCATGGGTGAAAACTGGCCCAAGGCATTTTGGCTAACTAAACAGGCAAGGTTGACAGCCCATATCTGAAAGCAACTATAGTGTCTGAACCATTATTCAATGTCAGTTAAGAAATTCCGGTGATATATTGTTCAGGATGGCAAGGGATGTCACCAGCCCTAGGAACATCTTAGAAATAGGAAACATGATATTTTTGGTGTTGATCACTATAGTGAAGTGAGGACAATAGTTCTATCACTTATTCTGCTGGTGTGGATCAGGATGAACTCTAATGATCAAGGTGCTGTGTGGTCACAGGGGACAAGGGCACGCAGAAGGGCAATGCAGTTTAATCCTTAAGTAAGTTTTGGATCCAGCTCACCCAACGCCAGCAGTGTGCTCTACCAATGTACAGTTAGGCAGGGGTAAAAGGATCCCTAAGTGCAAATCCTGGTATTTTTTCTACCACCCACGGGTATTGGGGATGTTGTAAAGAGGGAGCCCAAGAAGTTATCAAAGCAAGGATTGGCACTGAAGAGAGGGATTAGCAAGTAGAATGGTGACTCCTGGTAAAGCAGATCTGCACCTAACGGTATGGACTCTGGGTGCGCTCCTCTGTCTCCGGTGAGGGGCTGAACAGCTCCGGGGTGTTCATAGTTGCTTTGGTTCCCTGAGCACTGCGTAATGGCAGTCAGCCAGCAGTAATAGCATGGACAGTCAGTAGAGCTTCTGCAGAATAGATGTTTTGGCCAAGCTTGGAGGAGTTGAGCAGTACTTATCTCCATAGGGCATGGGGAAGGGTCTATGTGGGTCTGGTCAAAATTAGATTTTCCAGTGAGCTGAAGGGTAACTCCGGTTTTTACACACTGTGACAGCTGGGTATTGGCCAACTGTCAATATATATAATTGCCATTTTTAAAATGTTTAATTCAAACCAGTCGGGATGGGACTGTATTACTGAGCTTTTCATTCTTGAAGGAAGAAGACGTTTGTGCTGGTAAAGCAGGCTTGTCCTGCTCCTAGCATGCACTGGGGTTTTCCATGGCTAGGAGCCTCAAAAGAGGTATCACTCCAAGGTGGATCCTCTGCTGCAAACCTTTTGTACTTCATGCACATCCGTCCTCGGGGGAAGGAGGAGGAATGGGCTGGCTCTGTTTTCTTGGGGGCAGCCTTTAACCCGCATGTTAAGAACTATTTCAGACAGAGGGGTTATTACACTCTAATGGGGACATCAAAGAAATGGCGTTTGTGATGTTCCATTGTTCACAATTCTCTTTGATATTTATGATCTATCCCCAGCCCAATACTGCGGGTTCTCTAGGTTTTTACAGGGATTCAGTAGAGTGCTCCCTCGTGGGGCAATCTTGCTGCACCCCAGAACTATTGAAGGCGCCACGAGCGAGGTTTGCTGTACTATGCTTCCCACTTCAGCCTCATTCCCCACCCCCCACAGCTACAAAACAAAAATGTAGAGGAACTTCAGAGGAGAGAGTAGAAAATAAAGGACAGCTGAACACAGCAGCTGTGGACTATACCATGACGCTGGCACAGTGCATTTTTGGACCCAGAACACTGAATGCATTACAAAGGCAGAATATATTTTCCAAATAGGGTGAAATTCTGTTAGCACATGTTCAAGGCATTGGCGTTTTCAACATCTTCATTCTACCTCAATATTTTCTCCAAGACTTTAGAAGCCACTGGAATATGAAATCTGGACTATGGTTGGTCACATAACTATTATTAAACAATGATTTTAAGCAGAGGAATTACCATTCTGAAAGGGCTTGTGGTTATAAAAGAAGTGTGGGTGAAAATGCTGATTGTGCTGTAGTTTTGCAGTTTGAGAGATTTCCAATAGTGTTTCACAAAACTTTCCAACTTGCCTACAGTCCTAGTACCAAACAGAAAACATTTAACACATCCTGCTTGAGGTCCAGTTCTGATATTCTTCTGCAATTATTCTTATTTCAGATTTCTTGCCATGTACAACAGCTAGCTTTGTTTGTAGTCAAGGTTCTAGCATGACTTAACTGAAAGAGCATTCACAACAAAACTATAGGAGTCCCAGAGGGAGACCTAACGGCCTGCGTATAGGTAACCCAGAGGGCCGTGGAATTATAAAAAATGCTAGGCAAGCCCTCATACACCAACCTAGCTGTCATGCTACATCTTGGGACTGTCTCATTCGAAAGAAATGTTTATGGTGCCGAACCATCTCCCTGATTTCAGGGAGTACTTTGTATGTGAGTGCTGTGGGAATCATTGTTTCTGCCTACCCAAAGATAGTACTTTTTGAAAGCTTTTTTTATTAGATTTGCAGCAGTTGTTATCAAAGTGCAATATGCAACACTGGAGAAGAGGATTCTATTGTGTAGACCAGAACTTTTAAACAACCATAACGAAGAACATACTGGTAGGATTAAAGTTCTTAGCAGTAGTGCATAGTCAGGATCATCTCATCACAATGTAGAAGTGAGTACATTCCACAAGCTGTGTACAACAAGATTTGTCAGTGACAGCAAATGCAAATTCTTTTCAGGGCCGACAGGCGTCCAGTCCCACAGTAGTCTGATGGTGATAACTGCAACAACCCAGCTAAAAAACAGGGGGTATGTACAGATGGTATACTATTGGGTTCATTAGGACCCTGGCGGTGTTCTGACTGCTGCCAAAGCGGTGGTCCAACCACTATGGTGGCAGTCTGACCGCCACATTACGTCCGTGGCACTTGTGCCACGGTTGGCCCACCAGCACTGCCAGTTTTCCTCCACAGGAGGGACTAGCAGTGCTGGTGCCCCTGATCCGCCAGGTTACGACCCCCCTTTCCACCAACTTTTACATGGCGGTAGCACCGCCATGTAAAGGCTGGTGGACATGAGGTGCAGGGGTCCCCATGGTCAGCCCCGTCACGCTGCTTTGCAGACAGTGAACAGCGCGATGGGTGCTGGTGCACTCTACGCACTGCAGCATTGCCGCTGGCTCAATTATGAGCCAGTGTCAATGTTGTAGGTAGTTTCCTGCTGGGCCAGCGGGCGGAAACACTGTTTCCACCCGCTGACCCAGCAGAAAACTCCTAAATGGGCCCACGGGAAGGCGGCCGCACTGGCAGCAACCTGACTCTGGGAGTTTGGCGGATGGCCTTTTCCATCCGCCAATCTCATAAGAAGCCCCTATATGTCTAGGGAAGTCTAGGTAGTGTCATGAGAGTCCTGTTGTAGCAGGAAGTCATAAAGTGGCCCCCAGATGTACTTCCAGAAGTAGGTGGCAAAGTTTTTGCATATATTTCACTCCTAGTATCGCATTGGGTCATACTTGCAAGCCAGTTTTGTGTGGTTGGAACACATCAACTTCCCCAGTAAATGGCCATCTTTTGTTAGTCAGTAGGATAGCCAGTGCAGTAAACCTGTGCACCTCCTGCAGCACCTCTCGCACATTTCAAGCATGGCAATGAGCGGAACTGGCTCCAGAGCAGTGCTTATCATGCAGGACAGTAGGGAGAAGACGTCCCTCCAAAAGCCCCTCACCCACACAAGCGTCCATGTCATATGCGCAAAATCAGCCTCCTCCACTTGCCACTTAGGATATTGCGAAGGTCGAGTGCACTCAACATAGTGAATGTACATCTAAAGAACTTAAAATGAATAAGCTTATGTCTGTGATTCACAGATATGAGTTTCGTTTGTTGACAGTAGTAATACCAACTTCTGTCTGTAAGTAGGTGTTGCAGCTCACGTTCCATATCTCCCTAAGCTTCCCACCCTGAGTTGGTAATATTATTAGACTAGTGTGTTATAACTTGGACACCATGTGCCTGCCATTCGGTTCGGCTATCAGTATAGTCAGTGGAACAAATTCCTAATGGGTTAGAGTGTAGGTGGAAAATTGTGCACGCAATGCCCTGTGTATGCACCGTAAGACAAAGCAGTCTACTGGGGTGGCATCTGCAAATCTTGTGTCACCTGCGTGTGGAATTGTGTTCCCATTGGGGAAAAGGTCACCAAAGGTGCACAGTTCGAGGCAGGACAATGCACGCTTGACCAGTACTTTACTGGCAAGTGGTAGCCAGGAGTTATCTGCAATGGGTAATGAGGGTGAGTACAGTGTCCACTTGCCAAGTAAGCAAAGGAGCTTATGCTAAGCCCAGCTGGTGGTGGATAGAGTCAAGACATCGGCAGTGTCCAGTGGTATCCCTTGAGGTCATGTAGCATGTGCCTGGTCTCGCTCAGGTATGTCCTACAATAGTCGCTTGTCCCTATGATACCAATGCTACGCAAATTGGCATTGTGCCACTACAAAATAAAGTTGGAAGTGTGGTACCCCGAATCCACTGCCTTCGTGGGAGAGAGTTAAGGTGTCTCGGCTGACCCGAGGGCAGTGGCCAGCAAACACAAGGCAAAGAAGCAGGCATCACAGTGTCTGAAAGGAGGAGTTAGAAAGCTGGATTGGTATATTTAAGAAGAAATATAGAAGCCGAGGGAGTACTACCATGTTAATGATGGCGATCCATCCAGCCATCGAAAGTGGAAGCGTGTTCCAGCGCTCAAACTGCATCAAGAGATGGTCAATGGCTATTGAAATGGAGAATTTGCTCCTTCTCATGATGAATATGGAGTCTGAGATATTTAACTGAATCAGCACACCGCTTTAGAGGGAATTCGCCCACTTAGGGAGCTGGGACATCCGTTTGTGGGAACGTAACAGTTCAGACCTGTCCCAGTTAATGCTGAGACCTGAATATCAACCAAATTGCATGTTCTCATGCAGTATGGGCGCTAAATTGTCCTTCGGATGTCAAAGAGCAGAATGTCATCTGCATATAGGGAGTTAATAAAGGGCCTGTCCTAAATTGAAGGCTGCGGTAAAGGTGGTTCTCCTGCAGGTGACAGACCAGTGTGTCCACTGCAATGATAAACAGAATCGGTGACAAGGGGCAGCCCTGCCTCATCCCCCTGGAGATACTGAAGGCGTGGTGACTGAACCATTGGCTCATATCCAGATCAATGACTGAGAATACATTAACATAATAAGGGAAATAAACCCCCTGAGGAGGCCCAATTTTTGGAGCGTAGCATGCAGAAAAGGCCATTCCAATGAGTCAAAAGCCTTCTCTGTGTTGAGCTGGGCCACCACAGCGCGCACCTCTGGGGATATTCTGTGTAATACCAAAAACAGTGTTTGCAAATTGAGGGAGGTGGATCATTTGCAGGACGAAGGCAGTTTGCGAAGGTCAGATGACTGTGTTGAGTAAACGAGTCAGCTGGGTCACCAGAATTTTGGCAAGAATTGTATTGTCAAAATTTAATAAAGATAGGGGTCATTATGATGTGCATTGTAGTAGGTCTTTACCAGGTTTTAGTAGTAGGACTACCACTGCCTCTCGGAGGGTGGGGGGAAGTTTCTAGCACTTCCATATACATTTCCAGCAAGTGCAGCACTAGAATGTGCTTGTATGTCTTGTAAAATTCACCCATGAGGGTGTCAAGGCCCGGAGCCTTGGACCCAGCGAAAGAGTTGATGGCCTGCACCACCTCTTCTAAGTTAATGGTTACACTTAGGAAGAACCTCTGTGCATCCGAGAGCCAAACCTGGCAATCTCCAAGAGGTAATGTTTCATATCTTCGCCCGCAGCTGCACTGCAGGAGCTATAGAGTAATCTGTAGTACTGCTAAGCTCTGCAAGTATAGCTGCAGGATCAGTTGTGTGGGAGCCATACAGAAGGAGCCGTTCAGGGATACCTCCTACGCCCTGTGAAGGTCGCAGTAGTCGTGCCACGGTGCGCCCCAGACAGTCGCCCTTTCCATACTGCTGAGCGTGGCCATGATTTTCCAAGTCGGCCACCTCCTAATCAGCAAGTGAGAGGAATTTGTCGAGCAGTGCTGAGCGGCGCAGCAATTGCGTCTCACCATCCTGTCCAGCATTAACAAGATATGTTGCGTATTTCTTGTTGGATTCAAGTGAGTGACTTCCAAATGTCCCACAAGATTCTCACATGCTTGGAAATACAGGCCCCCGGGATATAGGCCTTGAAGGCATTCCACAAGATGGCTTGGGAGGCCACTGAGCCTAAGGTAAGTTCAAAGTATTCCATAATGGCTGTGCGAAGTTCCTGCCGAAAGGTGTCATCTAACAAAGCGTCACATGGGAAGCAACAATGTCCCTCGGGCCTGACATCAAGAGGTAACAGTAAAGTCACTTGGACCGGTAAATGATCAGAATGTACGTGGGAAGTGTGTTGTGGAGCCCAGCGAGGGGAGAATGAGTGGTGAGAGCAGACAGTAGTCGATGCAGGTCCAAGTGTTGTGTGGTGCAGAATGAAATGTGCAGCCCAGGGTGTCAGCATGGACGTGGTGTCAGGCATCTCAAAGAAGATATAGGTCACAGATGTCACAGAATATGTGTAGGGAGCAAGGTTTACTGTTGTGTGTCAAGGCAGTAGTGTCTAGCTGGGGCTTCATTTTGATATTGAAGTTGCCTCTACTATGATGTGATCAATGCCCACCCCAGCAAGGAGTGTATCTTGAGAACAAATTTGGGGTCGTCTGAGTTAGGGGCATAGACATTGAACAATAACATGCTGAAGGCCTGTCAATGCAATGTATTGGCCATTGTCAACTGTAAAGCTCCCCTCTGGAGTGAACGGTACGGATCTGTGTATTAGAATACTAACCCCATGAGAGTAGGTGCTATAGTTGAAAATGTACCTGTGCGGGCCCCAAGCAGAGGTCAAAGGGTGTGAGAGGCACAGAGAGAAATGTGTCCCCTGCAAGAAGGCAATCTTGATGTCATGGCAGGTTAGGTATTGAAGCACCTGCTTGCCCTTTCGGGAGTTGCTGATCCCCCGAATGATCAAGGATAGGAAAGTAAGGCCACGTGTCATGGAACTTGTGTCACATGACATGTCTAGTCAAATCAAGCGATAGTGATGTATCAGCATGCAGCGGATGTATGTGATTTATCCTGCCAAAGAGGTAAACAGACGGTACCCTACCAGAAAAGAACACCCTCCCCCATATCTCCACTCACACACTCCCCTATGTCAAGTGAATCCCCAAAATCTTAACCATCAAAATAACAATAATTAGTCAACCAAGAAAGAAATAGATCCAGTGGTATATACTGTAAAAGACAGGAAACACAGGGCAGCAAGTCCCTGGTTGGTGAATGTAACTGTTACAATAATAAATAGATTAAGGCCTAGAATTTGAAAACAGAGCATGTGTAAAAGTTTGCCATTCAGAATCAAGTTTGCCATTTGGAGGAAATAAAGCAGATCTAAGTGCGGGAAGTGAAGTAACGCCTCTTTCAGTCAAGTGTAATAGTTCTGAGCTGCTGGGTGTGTGAAGAGGAGACTGTACTGGGGTGTTGCGGCGAGGACTCCACTGATCCTAGGCGTATTGTTGGCAGAATGCCAGGGAGTCTACTGGTGACTCAAAGATGCGCGCCTTTCCTTGATGTCCACTTTCAAAGGAGCAGGGTAAAGCATGCTGTACTTCAGTCCAAGCTTCCTCAACATGTTTTCGGCATCAGTGAACTTGTGATGTGCTTTCTGGACGGCCACAGTAAAGTCTGGAAAGAAGGAGAATTGTGAGCCTTGATACTGTACCGTACCAGCCCCTGTTCTTGAGCCAAGCAGAGAGCAGTGTTGCAGTCCCTGAAATTCAACAGGCACACTATAATCAGGCACAGAGGGGCTCCAAGTGGCAATGTTGCCCAAAGAATCGGTGCACCCTTTCCACCCGAAATGTGGAAGTGAATTGTTGGTGATCAAGTAGTTAAGTCAAGTGGCATTCAACAAAAAGGTCCATCCAACCCGGGTCAGTTGATTCAGCGATACCTAGGATTGTTGCCACAAGATCTGGCTACTAAGGCTTCATTTTTAATGGGAACTGTTTTGAGCAACTTTTCCAGTCTTTCCAACCGTTTCATGGTCATGGCTTCACCATCCTCCAGAGTTGTCAGCGCATTCCAATCTGGAGTGTCAAGTCAGGAGGCACTCAGCAAAAAGGTCCATCCAACTCGGGGCAGTCGATTCCACAATACCTAGGATTGTTGCAGCCAGATCGGGCTATTAAATCTTAATTTATAATGGGAACTGTTTTGAGTAACTTTTCCAGTCTTTCCAGTCATTTCTGGTCTTGGCATCACCATCCTCCAGAGTTGTCCATGCGTTCCAATCTGGAGTGTTGGCAGTCCAGGAGCTCCTCCATCTTATCCAGTCTGCCAGACAGAGTATCCAATCAAGCATCGATGGCACGAAACCCAGAACCGATTTCTGCCATGATAGCGCCTGTGCCAGTCAGCTGTTCGAGTTCGGGGGGACGCGCCGCCCTACATATCAGCTGTGGTCCCAGGTTTATTAGACCCTCCGGTTTTCTTGAACTGCAATCTCTGTTGTTTGGGGTCCCCCGTTCCATTACAGTGACCACACCTCTCAGATCCACTCAATTAGCCCCCAGAGGCATTGCATGTGTAGTTCAAGGTGGGGGGAACTGTGTGCAGTTCCCGTTGTGTTGGTTACAAGCGGTCTCTACGTCCCAGGATGGGCCCCAGGGGGTCAGTATACCATAAAGGCAGCTGCACTCGGGCACAGCAATGTTGCACGGTGCGAGGGCTACTGATTCGAGGGGTGATTCCTCAAATACTGTTCAGTAGATGGGGACCCCCAAGGTTCAAGGGGTGCCGTTCCCCTAAAGCACTCCAGGTGCAGTGAGCAGGCAGGCAAGTGTCTTGTGCGATTCCTCCAGGTTACTGTGTTAGGAGAGCGAGGTGACAGCCACGCTAAGGCAAGAAGGTGGTCAAAGTAGCGTACCACTTCCCATAGGGTGTCTTCAAGTTGGATACTGTGCCCCCCCCCCCAGGGGCTGATATTGCAGCAGGCCTCAACATCTGTGCTCCTCATGGGCGGGCCCAAGCACAGGATGACTAAGTGGGGGCGTCAACCAGGCCCCCAGCCACCAGCAAGGGTCTACAGGACCACAGGACCACAGAATAGTCATCCAGGGGTTGTCGCTCACCAAGTGCCTTCCAACTGAGGCCACTCCAAGTGCAGGGGAGTGTCCTTGCAGATTGTGCCACAGCCTGATCTAGCCACCAATGGTTTTTCGCAGTTCTCAGAACCACAGCGGTGAGAGAGTGCGACCTGTGGTCCGCCCAGCTGGCACTGAGCCCAGTAGGCAGCAAGCTAAGGAGGGCAGGTTGAGGGGGCACACTGGCTGCCCAGTAGGGCTGGGTAGCTCTTAAGTCCAGGGTCACTCACGGTCTCTATCACTGCAGGGCCTCAGAGACTGATGTCGGGCCACCAATCGCATTGGTGCCCCCTGAACCACCCCACTTCCCCCGCCGGTCGTTCCGTTTTTTTGAGTCCCTGGGGCAGGGGTAATGTCAGTAGGTGCCTGCATGTCTCCAATGGCATCGAATGGTATTTATAATGGCCAAAATTCACAGCGTACAGGGTTCTTACTGCCACAGCTTTATTTCCATGCAGTGATTACAGACGCCGGTGTGGCTATGCCCATACCCCCAAGGATAATATTTTATTCACTGTGGGCACACGAGATAAAATAAAGAGTGAGAAGAATAGAGTGCTATGCCTGCAGAATCATTTTGATCCACATTTCTCAGCTATTTGTGCATCCCTAAAATCTTTCATCAGGACCAAAGGCCAGATGTACGAAGCATTTTTCAAGTCGCAAACAGGGAATCTGGCCGTTTGCAACTTGAAAAATGCTATTTGGGATGTACAAAGCTCAAACTGAGATTCAGTAACTTGTTATCGAATCGCAGTTTGGGTTTTGCGATTCGGTATTAGGAAGGAGCGTGACAAGGGCGTCCCTTCCTAATACTGAATCCAGATGGTATGTCTGATTGTTTTGTGACCGCGAAAGTGGTCGCAAAACAATCGCAGTTAGCACCAGTTTCAAACTGATGCTAACCCATTCGCAAATGGGAAGGGGTCCCTAAGGGCATGGCAGCGAAAATATTTTTACAGAGCAGGCAGTGGTCCCACAAACCACTCACTGCCTGCTCTGAAAAAATGAAAAGAAAACTTTTCATTTTTGATTTTGAAATGCATCTCGTTTTCCTTTAAGGAAAACGGGCTGCATTTAAAAAAAAAACAAAAAAAACTGCTTTATTTAAAAGCGGTCACAGACATGGTGTCTGCTGTCTCCAGCAGGCCACCATAATTGTGAGGGGCGGCCATTTCTAATGGGATCGCAAATTGCGACCTACCTCATGAACATTCATGAGGTAGGTCATTTGCGATCCCATTGGTAATCGTAAACAGTGCCATTGGCACTGTTGTACATCAGGATTTGCGACTCGCAAAATGTGAGTCGCTATGACTCGCAGTTTACGAGTCGCAAAACCTGAATTTCGTACATGTGGCCCTAGGATCCCTAATATTTCAATTAGTAGTAATTCATACAACATATCGTAATCTCACTATTTGCATTCATGCAGTGTAGTACAAAACATACTTGCACCCTAGCATTGAGTTCTTGAATTGTGCAGTCCTTCAAAATGTGAAAAAAATATTAAACAAAACAAAACTCAAAATAAGATGTAACGAAATGCCACAGGTCAAATCGCAGCATGCATTTGTTTTAGTGCCACTGCAAAACAGGCATGTCGGTGTATGAGGGTTCGCCTTACAATTATTCTGTAATTTCAGGGTCCTCTGGGGAACATACAGATATGCCTTTAAATCTCCCTAAATAAGGAGAATTTCCTTTCTGGGACTCCCATAGGTTTATCATGATTGCTCTGCTGTCAGTTAAGTTACGTTTGTAAGGGTGCATACCGAGACAGCCCAATTCCCTCTTGCTCCTTTGTCCCTTTCTTCAAGGATAGACATCGGCAAGGTTCCAGCAAAGTCAGTCGTTCACTTGACACAACTTGTGATTATGTAAAACAAACTTAAGAGCACTCATTTGAAGGGAAATAAAAACAAAATGTACTGGTGATGCAAAAACGTTCATAAACTGACTGTTCTGCTAGAACGAAAATTCATAATACAAACAGTATGTGTAATGAGATGCACAATGGCTTAAATGTTTGTATCAGTCACCTAGGAGATCATTTTAACAGCCTTTTACTTAATAAAATGCCAAAAATACTTTATGAGTGACAGAATACTATATCACTATGTGTGGTAGTAATCAACATGCAAGTGCATGCTGTCCTATTCAATGGAATGCACCTAATCCCCACCCTCTATACTACGTAAGGACTTAATTCAAACCACATTACCACTGCAAGCCAATGTCTCCACCTCACATAATATTTTGTCAATTCCACAGAACACATCTACGACAAACAAGGATGCTTGACAACAATATGTTACACTCAGAAATACTATTTGCATAAAGGGTGAGAAAAACCAATGTAAGCTGTTGGGATGGAAAAACCTCCTGCATGGTGTTGGTCGTGCACCCCTGCCCTGACTGCCCCAGCTGCAGGAGTGTCTGAATCCTCGGAACCAATTTTTCGTCATGGGACAGATTATGCATGTGTGCCATGACCTAGGCCTGTCTCACAGTTTGCAGTCAGTCCAGAAGGGGTGCACTAAGAGTTACTGTGAGTTAAGTAACAGGAGCGTGACAGTGATAGAATACCGATTATTTGGCAGGGGTCTACAAAATGGACATGCCTTTTTACCTGTGTCCCTGGAGTGAGGCCTGCTGGCCAACTTATGTAAAGTTCAGCTGCTGTGTACCTCGTTCACCCTTGGTCTACATCATGTTAGTATGTAGTGCTGTCGCACATGTGTGATTGTGTGTGCATGCTGTGACATTAGTGTAGAGAAGCTCAGCACAACTTCTGCCTGTTGTGACCAGGACTGGGAGACTGAGGTGTGCCAGTCTTCCAGCTGGGTCAGGGGACTTCCCCCAGGAGAATCAAGTTTACTTGCCCTGGAGCCCTGACCATTGTCACTTATCTGCCTTCCAAGTCCAGAGTACCCTGTGAGGAGGAGGAGAGTGCCTAGAGTGAGCGAGGTCCAGTGAGAACCGTTGCACCAATCAGGCTGTCCACCCCAATGCAGCTGTTTGTGACCCATGCTGCCAGGTGAGAGGTGCAGTAAAGGTAAGGGGCATCGTCCTAGTACAGCAAGGTGGCAAGCAGATGGCCGTCATGCATGCAGCTTTGTGAGCAAAAGGGCCTGACACCTTGTGTGTGCTATTGTGACCCCCACTGCCAGTTGAGGGCCATGGTGAACATAAGGGCTGTCACCCTGTAGAGCGCTGTGCCAAGGAGCGGTTCTTCACCCTGATTTCGTTATTTGCAGCCCCCTTTGCCAGGAGGGAGGGCTGTTACATTGGAGCAGCATGTGCTAGCGCAGTGTAGTTTAGGGGGTTGTGACCTGCAGGAGAAGAGCACCAATTCCATCACTGGAAGCCAGGAGCGCCCAAGACTGGCTGCCAGAATCATAAAGACTTTCCGCTTTATCCACTTCCCCCAAAGAAGGCATGGAATGCTCGACCCACGCTCCCACTGAGAGTCAAGTGCTAAATGGGTAGTGCTTGGCCCAGTTACGCAGGACCCCTAATAGGCTGGTCCCATGGACATCAGAAGTAAAAGGTGACAACCCCCATGGCTGGGCCCAGTGGTTCCTGCATGCCCCGTGGTCCTCTGAAAGGGGCTCTGAAATAAGGGGAAAAAGTAGCAGGATTCTGCATTGATATTTTGTTGTCCCATTTAGAGAGCTAGGTATCCAGAGATGTCAAATTCTTCAATTCGTTTAAATTTGGGTGTAAGATATATTTTCTTTTACATTAGATTGATTATGCCGGTGCATCTCAGAGAATGAACCACAAATAAGCAAAAGATAAATGAGTAACAGTACAATATACAATGACGCATGCCAGTACAGTGAACTGTCGCTGATGCCTAGGAGATGCCCCACTAGTGGCAACATGACCCCTGGTCTAGGAAGGGCCCCTAGATAGCTCCCCAACTAAAACAATTTATGGCATGTGCACAGATGGATTCTGTGAGGACGATAGTAGGCACAGGTTAAGTTTGTAGCCAGGTTAGGAGACACAAAGAGTGTCCCCCACTGGGTGGTACTATGGAACACGCATGGCACTGAAGGCCCCTACACAGTGTTTTTCATCAATACCATAATGTCATTAGTGTAAAGAGTTGGCAAATGTTCAAGTTACAATCTAGATAAATGGGTTTCCCTCACGGTGATTATGTTCTTTTAGAGCTAACAAAGCACTATGTTTACGCAATTTATGTAAACTCTACCGGAGATAACCAGACATGTTGGCATGTATAGTGATATTTGCAGTAAGGATCTGGCATAAAACGATATTAAAAAAATGGTGAAAGGTATGAAAAAAGATAATTGTGATAAAAGTGCATTAATTAGCCTTGTTAGTGAAGCCAGCACCTAATGATACCCCCAGACTAGCGATGTGTTGCAGAGAGGTGTCTGAGTTGGTCATATGAGACACACAGTTGTAAAACAAATAGCAATTAGCAAATGAAGCGTATACAATTCCTTAATTTAATGGCCACAATAGAGTTTAAGCATGAGTGCACTTGGAAGTAAGTGAACTGAAATAACCACTTGCACTGTGTGACCGCATGGTAGAAAATTATGGTAATCTTGTTTCTATTTCTGTGGTAATCTATATTCACTTTTAAATCTGAGATTATATAATGACAGTGATCAATGACAAAAAAATCTAAATTATTGATTTCAATGCGTGGCAGGTGGGGACAGCCTGAACCATGCTGAGTGTTATTTACTGCTATTGGAGGTTGGATCTAAAGAAGGTGGTCATATGGGAACAGTAGCCACCGAAACATGCGTCAACCATTTTTAGGCTCACCAGACAACAACCCAGCAGTGTATAAAGAACCGAAGAATTTGCTGCACACTACACTTTGGGATTGCAGAAGCTGTCTAGGATCTATTATTTTTTAATGTGGGTAATAAGTGAATATGAATGTTTGAATGAATAGAGCACGAGGTTGGGGGACTTTATGGCAATTATTATTGTGAAGTAATTTTGATACAAAAATATTTATCAAATATGTATTAGTTTGAGATGTAAACTAAAAAATTGGGACGGGATGTGAAATAGAATAAACAAATTATATGAAATAATATACTGCATTATGTGTTATAAAGCTTGCAATGTGATGCCAGAATAGAAGCAATAGAGGCTCAGAGGGAGGATTAATAATTTGTTGTTGTTATACACCCCCTCCTCCTGAATCTTAAAGTACAGATGGAGTACAATGTCAGACAGTGATAACCAAACTCTTGCCACCATGGATCTGTGCAAATGCAGGCACACAGACACACTCACAGATGCAACCCAACTGGAATACCTCAGACACATCATCCTGTGTAAAAACAAAAGTGCACAATGGACAAGGATGCACATATTAGTATAGCACCTTGCAGATGTAATGCGTCACTGTGCACACAATACAACCTTTGTCAAGAAAACAATACTTACCATCTAATAGGACACATTAGACAGAACATTAAGCATACTTCCAATAACAGTTTAGATGTTCCACATCGCCGGGTCTCACCAAGATGACAACGGTACGAATTGTATTTATATCCAATCACAAGCCTCTATTGTTTTACCATTAAGATTACTTGGGTCAAATTGGTAGATCCCTTAAGCCCCAAATGGTAAATGTTAGTTTTTCAGAGAATAGTAGAACAAGCAGGTGTCTCACACTCCCCTCTCCTCGGAATTATGCTCTGATAGCTAGAGTGTTAGGCGCCAGACCAACTTGTCAGAGAGATTCTTATCTGCAGCCGGTATACAGATCCCCGCCCTCACCCTGAAATCAGTACACACACAATAGTTGGCATTTCACGTATACAAATCATGTGTATTATAGTGAGTGTAAGTATTATAATGAACTCCTCGATAATCGTACTAATTAGGATAAAGATTAAACAAACCCCAATCGTATTTTATCACACATCCCTACTGTGTTATTCTAATAAGGGCCTGATGTACATACAGTTTGGTAGACAGGATACCCCGCCACACGAAACTGACTGCGAAACTGACTGTGTCAGAGAACCCGTTTTGCCAAAATGTCAGTCTACGTGTTCTGCTTAGAGTCAGGGAGACTGCCATGTTTCTGACAGTGGTTTTCCCACTGGCTTTACATGGGAAACCCTACCCCAAACGGACCGGAAGCAGTTGGGGCCATTGATGTAGGTGCATCTGACTGCCTGCCTTACTTGGAACAGATGGTCTGATTTATGGAAACCCTGTCATCCCGAAGTGAAGAAAAAAAAATCAAACTGTCCCAAAAGTGTCAAGGGCCTTTATTTTTCGTTTTTCAAAAACAAACTCCCACTTAGGAAGTTGTTTTTTGGAAAACAAAAATGTTTCAGGAGCGGCCCCATGAACATGACAACAGCACTCCAAACTTTCAGTGTTTCCAGAGGAGCCACCTTGAAGGCACAGAAATCTCTGCTGGGCCAGTGGAGATCTCCAAGTATGGTGGGCAGTAGTCTAGCCAGGGTAGCTGAGGAAATAGCGTCCGCCACTAATGCAAGCAGCAGGCCGCCCTCCATATTTTAAACAAGACTCTGCTCCAACTTTTAATCATCTGCCTAAGAGCACGGTTGTATAAAAGTTATTTTAATCTGCTAAATCATGTAATACCCCCATAGGTACCCCATTATGCCGTCAGGCTAGCAGTAGGATCTTTATGTTTTAGCATTTCCTCAAGCAGCCTGTCCATCCTTCTCATGAACCCTTTCACTAGTGTCTGATATACTTTTCTTAAGAATGGTATTCTATGGAGCAAGGAGCGGTGGGGTTATACTTGTCTGTATCAGTATACAGGGTATTTGAACAATGCATGCTTTTCAAAATATAAGCGGAAGCTTACTGCTACTTTTTTCTTAATTCTTCCTTTGAGAAAGATCAGACAAGGTGGTCTTGCCTTGTAGCCATATCTTAGCCACTGGGTTCGTGAACAGTTTCTGTCAAAGAAGATAATTGTTCATTGTGTCTTGTTAGCATCAATCAACAAAAAAAAACAGGGCAATACAAGACAGAAAAATTTATGCCACACACAAGTTGTCTTGTTTTCTATACTTTGTACTTGCAGCTCATACACTAAATTTAAATGAATATGCAATTATCATGAAAGCTCGTGTTACCTATAAGCAGACTAGTATTGCATGCAACTAAAAACATATATAAGCCTTTGGCACACGTCAACACAACACAGTAGTCGGCACACGTTTCAAACGTTGCTCAAAGGCAACCCAGGGGCACCACAAAGTTGGACCTCACAAGGTTCACAACAGCACTCCACTCTTCTCTTTCTATATAAATATACCAATTCATTGGAACACACCACACCGAACACATGAACAACATCAAAAATGTAATCTGGTTTAAAAAGCATACTGTGGACCCTAAAACGACACCATGCTCTCAGTTGGTAATTTACACTAGGGGGGCCCACTGACCCTTATTAATGGGACTGGGACTCTATGGTCCTCTCCTGCTGGCAGTGGTCTCTCTGGTACTCAGGGATGCTTTGAGTGTGCCTGTTCTCCCACATCTCTTACTTCTCCAAGGCCAAGCACTTCTCTGAGTAGCTGCGGTCCGACAGGTCACTCTCTAGTGTCACCCCCTAAGCCGAAAGGCCCTGCACAGTAATGCACATGTTCCAGTGACAGAAGCTGAGGGAGCGGTCAGTGCACGTGTCACTTCATGAAGGTTGACTGCATCAGCACTGCCGGTTGGACGGGGGGCGTGGCCAAGATGGCGGCCGGAGCGGCAGCTTAATCGCAGAGCTCCACTCTCGGCCCACCGTTATATCAAAATCCTGCCCCTGCTGTGATCCAAAGCGCCTGGGATCACAGCGCGATCATTGCCGGGCATAAATAAAAGCTCCAGGGGAGCGGCGCCTCGGAGGGCGCGGCCGCCACGGAGGACCCGGCGTTCCCAGATCGGAGCGGCCGCCATCGGAGGGGATCGCGGCCGTCGCCTGAGCGCGTTGCGCGCAGAACAAAGAGGAGGTAGGGAGAGCGCCCGGCCCCCTCGCCCCTCGTTGGGCATCTCCAGGCCCCAGTGCCGCGACTGAGAAGCGGGAGGCGCCCTTCGTGCCGCACATCCCCGAGGAACGTTGGGGAGCGGTGGATGCCGGCACCAGATGCTCGGGGCCCGTCCTGCTGCCTACGCGGGACCGTCGCTCGAGCACACAGTGTGCCGAATTAAGAGGGGGTAGGGCGAGCGCCTGGCCTTCTCGTCCCTTGTTGAACGTCCCCCGAACCGATGCCCGAATAGGGGAGCGTGAGACACTCCTCATCCGATTGATAGTGGTAGATGCCAGCATTGAATTCCCGGGGCCTACCCAGCTGACCACGAGGGGAGAAACATCGTTCCCTATCACGGCGCCACATGTGAGCCCTAGACCCAACGTGCATAGACTAAACCTCCCAAATGATGAACACCTAATGCACGGCCTCCCACAACCCAACAGATTTCATCGGTGGAGCCCTTGGTGGTCAATGCTACAGGCTCCCCCGTAGCTTCGGTTTACGAATAGCCCCCCCACCGGGCGCAGGGCACTGCACGGGGCGCCGGATCCAGCCGAGCTTTTCACACTGCCCGGGGGCCCGCTGCCGCACCGCTAGGGGCATTCATGAAACAAATAGGGCCCTAGCCCACGGAGGCGAAACAAATTCAAGAACATCAAAATGGAAACCATAATAGCAAGAGCCATGGAACTCCTTAATAAATAAGGAAACGACTGGAAAGAATATCGGAGGTATAAGTGGACCCTCCCAGCAAACCCCCAACCACCATCCCCAGTGGAACGACTCAGTACAGAACAACAAGGAAACATGGTCAAGCCAAAACACCCCAAGACAGGGCCGATAGGAGATGGAGATCCTCCCCCGCCAACCGGCCACCCAGACATGCAACTGACCACCTCCCTGCAACTCGCTGAAACACTCCGTACGCATTCCCTCCAATTTGATAAAATAATGCAAGCAATAATGGACACTAAATCCTCGTTGGAAGGGAAAATTGACGCTGCAGTACTGGAAGTCTCACTGCTACGCGCTGACCACCGCAAATTAGCAGAAAGGGTCCACGACACTGAAACAACTCTGAAAACCGTCCAACCAGAAGTATCGGAAATGAAAACTAAAATGCAACAAATGGAACTGGACATAGCTCAATTACAATGCAGAGCGGAAGAAGCTGAAGGACGCTCCAGACGCAACAACATCAGATTCCTTGGAATCCCGGAGCATATGGAATCCCCTAAAGCAGAGGTGTTTTTGGAGTCCTGGCTGAAAAACATACTCACAGAACAGTTCCCTGGTACAACACCAGTGATCGAAAGGGCGCACAGAATCCCGAGCAATCCGCCCCGCCCTGGGGCTCCACCACAACCACTAATAGCACGCTTCCTAAACTATAGGGAAAGAGACCTAGTGCTCCAATGCTTCAGAACCTCAGACCAGATCCAGCTGGAAAATAGCAGGGTCACAGCTTACCCTGACTACACTATGGAGATACAGCGCAGAAGAGGGGTGTACAACAAGATCAAGCAGCTGCTGCGTGAAAAAAGCATTACCTACTCTCTCATGTTCCCAGCACAACTACGCATAGTAATGGGCGAGACAACCCTAATGTTCCCTACACCTGAAGATGCATGGACATGGATTCACGCAAAGGGCTTGGTAGACCCAACCAAAGAAGACACACCAACCGAAGAATGGACTACCGCTCGCCCCCGAAAGAAAAGGAAAAAACCTAAAACGTCCTCTCGCCCCACTAAAGCGCAAATGGCGTTAGACCAAGCACAAATACTAAAAGACGCTAACTCTTTTGCCCGTGCGATGACGGACCCTAGGAGCGAATCGGATACCAATGACACTACCTCACATGGGGGAGACACAAGCCTGACCCCCTCCCCACTGCTGGTGGGCCCAGACCTTACCCCACGATCGGCTGACGAACTTTAAATTAAAGGATCGGCGTCCGTGGTCCTCCCCAAGCGGCGGCGACAACTGAGGTGCAACCCGCCTTCTTCATCAGGGCTTACTCCTGGGAACCTTCAGCGGACTGCAGCCCTCAACCTAAGAGGCAATGACTGAATCCTTGACAAACCGAACAAACGCGCTTGGTACAGCAGAGGCAGAGGCATATCCTGAAGGTGGGTCTCTCAAGGGCCCAACCTCGTCCAATCCACGACCCCCTAAACCTGAACGGTTTCCGAACGGACCTGACTTCCCTGGAAGTCATATTAGGCACCGGTTGTGCCACTTCGTTTAACGATCGGACACTGTCCGTAATATCCTTTTGGTTGGAATATTTTCTCTTTTCTCTTCCACTCTTAACCCACTATGGGTTTCTTCTTCCTCACCGACACGCGGGAGATGGTTGGGCACTGGATGGGGCTATTTGGGACGGGCGGGGTGGGGGGGCCCCATGGGGTGGGGGGAGTCGAGCTAACACAGATTGGATGGCCCCCTCCAACTCCCATACAATGCAATGAACAAGGAACCTGTTTATAACATAATAACCTGGAATGTGAAGGGCATGGCAGGCGCTAGCAAACGACATAGAATACATGCATTTCTAAAGCACCACCATACACACATAGCAATATTGCAAGAAACTCACATTACAACTGCTGAGGCAGCCCGGTTGGAAAAATGCTGGTCGGGCTCAATATATAGCACGGGCGACTCATCCTACGCTAGAGGAGTGCTGATCTGGTTGGCCCCGGGGGTCCCCTTCACAGTACAACACAGCATAAAAGACAAGGAAGGCAGAATCATACAATTAAAGGGTTGTTGGACGGGGAGGAGCTCGTGATAAATGGACTATATGTCCCGAATATCAAGCAAGGTGAATTTTTACAATCAACGATATCACAACTAACCAACGATTTAACCACATCATGCATTTGGGGAGGAGACATGAACTGCGTTCCACAAGTTGATAAAGATAGATCTCATCCCCCATTAGTGGCCACCCTTCCAACGAAAAATTCCCTAGCATTAAGCACATGGATAGAAGAGCGACGGCTGACTGATATATGGAGGCACTTACATCCACATAAGAGAGAATACTCTTACTATTCCCCAGTACACCAATTGCTTACCCGGATAGACCTCATCCTCACCTCACAGAACATAACACATAAAATAACGAATGCAGAGTACTCTGCCAGGGTACTCTCGGACCACTGTCCACTCAAAGCACAAATCCGATGGGGCAAGCCCCGCTCATGTATCCCAACCTGGCGACTGCAAACGCAATTATTACAAGGCCCGCCCTTCAGGAAGGACATAGCCAATCATATATCAGCATACTTTAAGTCGAACGCTGGGACAACTAGCTCTAGAGCTATTGAATGGGACGCACATAAGACAGTCATAAGGGGGGTTTGTATCTCAACCACAGTCGGAGTACGTCAGACTTTAGTGCGCGATCTCCGAACATTGGAACAAGAAATCCAAACCTCTGAATGCGAACTTGCTAAAGGCACCATAACTCTAGCGAAAATTACTGACACGCGCTCTAAATGGACCGACACAGATAGCCGCCTCAGGCATTACGAAGATCGTCACTATTTAGCTCGCACACACGCTGAAGGTGACAGATCTGGCAAATTATTAGCATGGCTCATAAACAATGAACGCCGGAATCTCCCCATAAGAGCTATTCGCCTGGAATCTGGGCTGATAGTGAATACGCAGGTAGAGATAAACAAGGCTTTCCGAGAGTACTACAGCTCACTATATCAACCACGTCCACCTCCTTCCAATACTCAACTAGAAGACTTCTTTGGTGGTATTACCCTGACTCGTCTATCTGCCGCCCAAGCGACAGAGTTAGACGGCCCAATAGAGATAGTTGAAATTCAGCGCGCACTACAACAGTTAACGCATGGCAAAGCACCTGGCAGTGACGGTATTCCCATCGAATACTACATCACGTTTCAACCCCAGACTTTGACTCCATACCTAGGAATGTTAAGTGAGGCTCTAGATCGAAAACAGCTCCCCGACACGTGCCGGGAGGCGCTGATAGCAGTACTGCTGAAGGCGGGCCGCGATCCATTAGATGTTCGCTCATATAGGCCATTATCATTGCTAAATACTGATTGTAAGTTACTAGGCAAGATCTTAGCCAACCGCCTGCTACCACGCATAGCTGAACTGGTCCATCAAGATCAGGCAGGCTTCATACCCGGGCGTAGCACCTTCAGCAACATCAGGAATCTGCTACGCCTAATGGGAAACTCCCCAGCAAACGAGGAGATGCAAGTCGCAGTCTCCCTGGATATCGAAAAGGCGTTCGATACATTGGGATGGCCTTTTCTAATAGAAACACTTAACCGAATGGGCTTTGGGCGAATATACATCGGCTGGGTGGAAACACTATATGCAGGCCCAGTGGCTAGGGTTAGGACAGGGGACACGATTTCAGATAAATTCAACATCGGCAGAGGTACCAGACAAGGATGCCCACTATCCCCACTCTTATTCGCACTAGCCATCGAGCCCCTGGCCGCCAGACTACGGGTAATGGCCCCTATATGGGGCATCCTAGATGGCCAGTCACACCAGATAGTCTCCCTATATGCAGATGATGCGCTGATTTTTCTACGCGACCATGCTATGTCCCTCCCGGGCTTGCTGGAACTTCTCAAAGAATACAGTGCAGTAGCCGGGCTAACAGTCAACTGGGCAAAATCCTGTATATTCCCCTTGCGCCCGGTTCCCGAGATACTCAGAACGCAATCAAGCCTGGGGGGCCTGAAATGGTGTTATATCACATTCAAATACCTAGGTGTAAACATATTTCACGACAACCAAGATCTAAGAGATGGCAACCTTGGTCAAGTGATCAGATCAACGAGGGGTTCCTTGCCCTTCTGGTGCTCACTCCCATTGTCTCCTATGGGCAGAACCGCCATTGCAAAGATGATAGTACTCCCACGCCTCCTTTATTATTTCAAGGCATTGCCCTTAATACTACCGAGCTCCTTTTTTAAACAACTGAATAGCCTATTAACAGACCTAATATGGGGCAGGGGACGCAGACGCGTCGCATTAGCAAAAATAACTCCCCCAAGTTTGAAGTGTACTATGCAGCCTCCCAGGTACAATGGATAACCACCTGGATGGGAAACCCTACCTGCGCGGAGGCACAGAAGGTGCTGGCGGATCTCGACGGTACGGAATTACTGCAATACCTTATGAATCGGACAAACCCTAGACACACAAGTAATATGCTACTGACCACTACACACTGGGCCTGGGGACGCTATGCCCTGCGAAGCAGTAAAGACCCGCAGTACTCTCCCAGGATACCACTATTGGCACACCCGACGCTGGCGAATATTGCGGTCACTCTGGGTTTGAACGCCTGGGTCAGCAGAGGTATACACACACTTGGAGACATTTACCAAGACGGGCAACTTCAACCATATGAAACATTAGCCGACAAACACGAATTGGGTCAGGGGGGCTTCATAGCCTATGGCGCAATCAGACAGGTAATGCGCGAGTCATGGAAAAAAGGCAACGCGGAACCTGAGGTCTCCCCATTGCTCCATGAGCTACTGGGGAACATCAACGTCTCATCAAGTATTTCAAATATATATAGCATCCTCACCACCCAAACCGAACACAAACAGGAACAGGCAAAAAACAGATGGGATAGTGTGTTACCAGAGCCTTTAACACTTAATTCATGGGATCAGGCGATAAGAATGACCCACGAGGTCTCGCGCAATCCCCACTTTCGATATACACAGTTTAACTATGTACATCAGACTTATTTAACTCCACACCGTATAACACGCATGTTCCCCCTTTCACCCCAGACATGTCCCAGATGCAATACAGAAGAAGCCTCCTTTTATCACATGACCTGGGAATGTCTCCCTGTCAGGAACACATGGATAGCCATAACTTTGTTATTGACTGAATGGACGAATATCACGCTATTCCCCACTCCTAAAGTATGTTTACTGGGTATAACACCACACTCCAAGAAACACAAACGATCATATAAATGCATCGCCCTGGCCTTAGTGCTATATAGAAGCCTTATAGCCATGCACTGGAAGGCCCCGGGCGCCCCTACGGTTGCCCAATGGCGAGAAGAGGTAATACGCTGGGCCAAAGCAGAGACGCAGACCCTACAAAATTTGTCGGTTAAAGGTATTCTAGTAAAAGGCATAGAGGTATGGAACACATTCGTGATAGCTGCAGAAAACAAAGATGACGTTCGCCCTCCCTAAAATAACACAATACCAATTCCCCCGTCACTTCCGCGGCAAATGGAATCATTACCACATTGGTTGACCGACACGCTCAGGGTAGTGATACACCAATACAGAATTTGCAATAACCCGCGAAGGAACCCCCGGAAGGTTCGCTGGAGAATAGGAAAACGAGTGGCGCTGCCTCTTCCCCCCCCGGCATCCGGCCCGCCCCGCTGCGGCCTCGCCCCCCCCCCCTCCCGCCTGCCTCCTCTCCCCGCTCCTCTTCGGCTGTGCCCGCCATCCCCACTCTATTTCTCTGCTTAATGTCCTTTGCTACATTTCTCTGTTCAACTACCAACTTTGCACATACTAAAATTACTGTATAATTCGAAAATATAATCTGTAATGCCCAAATTGGGTTGCGGTTGAACTGAGACATGCAATATGTGCGTATAACGTTCGGTATGAACAACGCGTGTCGAATATACTGTAATCTCTGTTATATTATTTGTAAGTTACCACCTGGTTGATAAAACAATAAAAATATATAAAAAAAAAAAAAAAAAGCACTGCCGGTTGGACGTTGGTGCGCAGGGCAACTTGTAAGAAAACAACCCCTTGCAGAAACAGCGGATTCGAGGCTCATTTTACCATGGAACTTCACAGTACACCTCACCCAGACCGCACACACCTATGGCAGCAGAGAGCAGCAAAAGCAGAGCAGAGAAAGGTTCAGACCATGGGAGAAGGCGAGAAGAGAGGAAATAGAGGTGCTGAGGCATAAGGTAGAAAGTCAAGAGGAGTGAGTAGAGGTCCTGGCCACAGGAGATGGGTGGATATGAGAGAGACTTAGGAGAGAACAGGCAGGAAGAGGACGGGGAGAGGTTCTGACTTCCGAGTAACTGCCCGAGAGTGAGGAGGAAGCCGGACAAGAAAACGCGGGGAGTTATTAGGCACTGAAGGACTGCAGTCAAAGGGATTGGGGAGAAAGATGCTGGCTGGGAAAGTAGAAGAGCAGGAAAATAGACTGAGGAAAGAGGAAAGAGGTGGTGTCGGTGAATATTTTCACTTGAACATATATTTATTGTTTTTATCGAACATTATCATAAAAACATTTAAGAAGAACATTCATTATCAATTGCCATCTCCTAAAAGATGCTATTGCCCGATTCTGGTCCTGATCTGAGAGCGCTTTTGCATCTATCTGGGATAGCTTATGGTATAAAAAGGAGTTCCCCACTGCACCTGTGAAGGTGTTTGACCCTGTAAGCATCAGACTGCAGAGGGTGCATTCCAGCTCTTTGAATTAAAGTTTCCAAACACTGGTCCAATGTTTGCGGGCATCCGTGGAGCCAATTCTTTGTCACAAGTGTCCTTACTTGGCAGGCCTAGTTCCAGCTGCAAGCCTCTATCCTGAAGTCAGCAATGCTTCTTCATATGCCACGGTCCCTGCGTTGAACTCCACTGTAGATGAGCACATTGCTATATGTGAAAACAAGGATATTATTGTGCTCCAGCCACCCACATACCTGCCATGAGATATGAGCGAGGTGATCGGAAGTCTTTTGTTTTTCTCACATATCTTCTGTGGAATACCAGAGGCCAAGTATTCATGCCATTAACATGCCCTGGAATATCACATATGAGTAGAGAGTGAATAAAGTATACTTTTTATTAAAATCTTTTGGAGGATGTGCAGAAGGAGAAAGGGGCTTATTTAGAGTTGAGCAGAAGCAAGACGTTCAACAAAAAGTGGCAGATATTCTGTCCACAGCATTATAAGTGCACTGACGTCGGTGTTATTCTAAATATGGCAGACAAGACATCTGCCATTTTCTAGCAGGTGACCCACTCCGCCAATCTTTATATAAGGCGCTGAGTGTTGCTATCACATACAGTATACACCACGAGGGAGAAGGAACTGAGCAGAAAGGCTGAGGGGTCCTGTCATATAGAATACATACTTTGTTAGCCTGGAACATGTGCATAAAGGTTTGTTTCTATCACACATAGTACGCATGCCAGTATAGTAAAGGCGGAGTGTTTTCGTCAAATGCAGTATTCACACTTGAATACTGGAGGATGAGCAGACTGCGTGTTTCCATCACACACAGCATATGTTCTGGTACAGCCTAGGCTGTGCAGAATGGCAGAGCATTTCCATCACATATAGAACACATAGGCCCTGAAGCCGCCCGCCAAGGTTGGACCGCAGGGCGGCCGCCAATGCAGCCGCACTCCCGCCGCGGTCATTTTGAAATCCCCGCTGGCCAAGCGGGGATCACGGCCGCAACACAGGAGCCAGCTCCAAATGGAGCCGGCGGTGTTGCAGCTGTGCGACGGGTGCAGTTGCACCCGTTGCGCTTTTCACTGTCTGCATAGCAGACAGTGAAAAGCGCAACGGGCCGTGTCAGGGGGCCCCTGCACTGCCCATGCCAGTGGCATGGGCAGTGCAGGGGCCCCCAGGGGCCCTGCGACTCCCCGTACCGACAGCCTTTTCCTGGCAGTTCAAACCACCAGGAAAAGGCTGGCGGTAGGGGGACTCGTTATCCCCTGGGCACTGGCGGATTAAAACCACCGGGATTGAAGTGGCGGTAAACCGCCGGTCCCGGCAGTGCGACTGCAGCGCTACAGCCGTGGTCGTAATATCATGGGAAGCACCGCCAGCCTGTTGGCGGTGCTTCTGTCGAAACAGCCCTGGCGGTCTTGACCGCCAGGGTTGTAATGACCCCCAAAGTGCTCTGGTACGCCAAAGGATGTGGTGAAGCACAAACTGTTCCCATCATATATAGCACACAGTCTCCTGGTACACCAAAGGATGTGTGGAAGGTCAGAGGGTCCCCATCATCTACAGGACACATAGTGCCCTGGTACACCAGATGATGTGCAGAAGATCAGAGTGTCCTCATCACATATAGCACACATAGGCCCTCATTACAACCCTGGCGGTCGGTGTTAAAGCGTCGGTAATACCACCAACAGGCCGGCGGAAAAAAAATGGGGTTACGACGTGGCGGAAACCGCCAACATAGACAGCCACTTTAACACTCCGACTGCCACGGCGGTACAAACAGCGCGGTGGACACCGCCAACAGATAGGCGGGAGACAATGTACCGCCCACCCTATCACAACAGGCCTATCTGCCACCTTTTCCTGGGCGGAACCAACGCGAATAAAAAACACGGTGGAAACAGTACACAGAAGGGAAAACACTCACCTCTCCACACCCCATGAGGAACCAGGACGCCATGGAGCCCGAATTGCAGATACTGCCGGCGATGGTCTTCCTGCTCCTCCATCAAGAGCTCCAACGACGGCGGCAACGACCACGGTGAGTACTGCACCTACAACACAGGGGAGGGGGGAGGGAAAAGAGAGTGACACACACACGCAACATGCAACACCCCCACCCACAACACCATACACGCAAACACATGCTGCAACATTACATATACACCCCCCCAACCTCCTGGAAGAACACAAGGACAAAAGGAAATGATTTGAACAAATGTAATCATGTGAAATATCATTATCAAAATGCAAAATCCAGTACATACAATTAAGTACACCAAATACACAAGTCCGGATAGTGCAACAAGCATTGTCCGTGGACCAATGGGCCAAAAATGCATGGGCGAGGCCCACACTAGATACCTGACTCCAAACGGAGAGAACACTGGAGGGGCATCACATAGAAAATATACAGGCACCTCAGGGGGAGGGGGGCACCTCAGCCTGATGAACGCACAATGCCACTGCTCCACGAGGGGGCTCCATGCCCACAGTTTGGTCCTGGGGAGTGCAAAGCCACAGTCTCTCAAGTCTTTCCAGTGGGTGGTTTGCCCGCTGCTGCATCCTGGGGAGTGCAAAGCCACAGTCTCTAAAGTCTTTCCAGTGGGTGGGTTGCCCACTGCTTCATCCTGGGGAGTGCAAGGCCACAGTCTTTCAAGTCTTTCCAGTGGGTGGGTTGCCCACTGCTTTATTCTGGGGAGTGCAAAGCCACAGTCTCTCAAGACTTTCCGGTGGGTGAGTTGCCCACTGCTGCATCCTGGGGAGTGCAAAGCCACAGTCTCTCAAGTCTTTCCAGTGGGTGGGTTGCCCACTGCTGCATCCTGGGGAGTGCAAAGCCACAGTCTCTCTAGTGGATAACAGTCTCCACTGGTTCTGGAGGGGGCATGGTGCCCAGAGTGCTTCATCCTGCCAAGGACTGAGGTAGTGGATGTGATACTCCACTGGTTCTGGAGGGGGCATGGTGCCCAGAGTGCTTCATCCTGCCAAGGACTGAGGTAGGGGATGTATCTCTCCACTGGTTCTGGAGGGGGCATGGTGCCCAGAATGCTTCATCCTGCCAAGGACTGAGGAAGTGGATGTGATACTCCACTGGTTCTGGATGAGGCATGGTGCCCAGAGTGCTTCATCCTGCCAAGGACTGAGATAGTGGATGTGATACGCCACTGTTTCTGGAGGGGGCATGGTGCCCACAGTGCTTCATCCTGCCAAGGACTGAGGTTGTGGATGTATTTCTCCACTGGTTGTGGAGGGGTCTTGGTGCCCAAAGAGCTCCACGTGCAGTGTGGCCAGAACAATACACTCTCCTGGGTGTGTGTGCCACGAGATTGTCGAGGTACAGGTAGCATGATACGCCATGGAGGCAGAGACAAACCCCACACTGCTGCGGCTTCGCAATCCATATGCGGGTGACAACTATGATGATAGTGATGCTTCTTGGAAGCTGCCCAGGGTCCTGGAACTCACCACCGCCTCGGACGACTGACCACTGGGGATGGTAGCCATGTCAGAGGTGGTACCACTGTCTGAGGACGTCACGGGCCGCTGGCGGTGCTTGCGGCGGTGTCAGTAGCGGTGGTGATTGTGGAGGGGTCTGTGGCGGCTGTGCTGACTGCGGGGTCTGTGGCGACGGTGCTGGCTGTGGGGTCTGTGGCGGCGGTGCTGGCGGCGGGGTCTGTGGCGGCGGTGCGGGGTCTGTGGCGGCGGTGCTGGTGGCGGGGTCTGTGTTTGGCGGTGCTGGCTGCGGGGTCTGTGGCGGCAGTGCTGGTGGCGGGGTCTGTGGTGGTGCAGGTTGACGTGGACAGAAGGTGTGACACTGGTCCCTCAGTCGGTGCCACCATGCCCTCTCCTGACCTGCCCTTCAGTTTTTGGTCCATCCCCACCTTCGATGGTGGCGCAGCTGTCTTGCCACTATCCCCTTTCGTTTTCCCTGACCCCTTGGTGGCAGGTGTTTTCTGCTTCTCCCTCCTGAATGTGGGCACCTTTTTCACCTTGGCAGGTGGCAGAATGTCCTTACCCTCGCTCTGTGGCACACTGGCAGCCCTGATGGTTGGCGCACTCCATGACCCTGCAGTTGCTGGCACCACTGTGTCTGGGGATGTGGTGGCTGAGGTGCTGGGCTGGGACCTGGAAAGCCTGGCCCTAGGGGAAGGACGGGGGGAGGTGTAGGGAAGAAGTCAATGTTAGCCAGGAAAAGATTTTAGACACACTGGGACGGGTAGATGGAGGGGGTTTGGGAGTGGAGGTAGAGGTAGTGGTTGTAGGAGGTGTACGTCTGCTGAATTTGGGTGACGGTGCATGGGCTGGAGGTTGTTGTGAGGTGGATGGCTGTTGGGTGGGGTGTGTGTCTGCGTTTGTGTACTTTGGGAGGAGGGCTCACAGACACACTGGGAGAGGACACTGGGGATGTGTGAATGATAGTGGGGGTGGTGAGTGCACGTGAGCGGTGTGTGGTGATGGGCATGCTGGCGATGGAGGTAGTGGCTGAGGATGCAGTGCATGCAGGTGTGAGTGGAGACGAGACTGGGAGGGAGGAGGGAGACGTGGAGGAGGGGGACACAGTGGAGGCAGTGGATGTTGGTATGTGTGCATGTGTATGATGCCTGTGAGATGTGTGGTGCTTATGTTTGCCAGAGCCACTCTTGTGTGTTGATGTGTGTGCATGCTGGTCTGATGGTGTGCTTGGGATAGGCTGAGGTACATGGGATTGGGTCTGGGTGGAGGAAGTTGGAGGGGCGAGGCTGGACACAGGGACACTGGCTGCCATCAGTGCTGAGGCCAGAGCCACAAATGCTCTCTGTTGGGCTGCCTGGCCAGAATGAATGCCCTCCGGGTATGCATTTGTTTGTTGCAAATGCCTCTCAACACCCTGGATGGCATTCAGAATGGTAGACTGCCCAACAGTGAGGGATCTCAGGAGGTCAATAGCCTCCTCACTGAGGGCAGCAGAGTTGACTGGGGCAGGGCTTGAGGTGCCTGAGGAGAAGGAGATGCCCATCCTCCTGGGTGAGCGGGCACAGGACACACGCTGAGGGGCTGCTGGGAGGGCGGTGCTGGTAGGGGGGGTGGCGGCTGTACCTGTTGATGTGGTGGGCACAGAGGTGCCCGCCACCGCAAGGGAGCTCCCATCAGAGGAGGAGTCGCTGCCGCTGGTCTCTGCTCCTGTCCCTGCCGTGGAGCTCCCCTCACCCTCCGTCCCACTGGTGGCTTCAAACTCCGTTATTTCACCCTCCAGGACCAAGTGGGATGCAGCTCCCTCCTGCTCCGGTGCCAGTGCTCCTCCGCCTGATGATGCTATTGCACACAAGAACAGAAAGACCACAAAAAGGGGGGGAGAGAAGACAGGAGAAAGACATGTTCAGTGCATGCAACACCACTACCGTTGGCGGACACAACAGACACAGCAGCCCTCTGCACTACGCCATGCACTTATAGTTCCTAGATTAATCACATGCCCATGGGGTACAAGGCCTAAGCCCCATTGCTGCACACCTGGAAGTCACAGGAGCCTGACTAGGTGTAGATGGCACTAATCAGTAGTGGGGTTGGGGGTGCCACAGAGCCTGCCTCACAAGGGACCTTGCCTACAAACTTCACCCTGGCCTAGGGGAACCCACTGCCCACCTCCCCCACCCAGACACTTCGTAATGTGCGCAGAGTCAGCTGAATGAGTGTACTCACCCCCCTGCGGCTGCTGTGATACCCTCAAGTGCCCATCCAACTCCGGATACGCCATCGCCAGGATCCGGAACATCAGGGGGGTCATGGTGCGACGGGCACCTTTCCCACGTTGGGAGGCCATCCCCAGCTGTGCCTCCGCCGTCTTCTTGCTCCAGCAGTGCAGGTCCTCTGATCTTTCACGGCAGTGGGTGCTCCGTCTGTGGTGGACCCCCAGGGTCCGGACGTCCTTGACGATGGCATGCCAAATAGCCTTCTTCTGGTGGGCGCTGACCTAGAGAAATAGCACAGGGGGAAAGGAAAATCATTACCCGTCCGGACCGTCATACTCATTGACCCACGTTCCCACGCTTGCCCTGATGCACATACACTCACCGTCCGCACATGCAGGCCTCAGCCCCCCCCCATTTATCTTCCATCCACACCACTCCAAACAGGCATTGCCTATGCAGCAGGCTCACAGTTTACTCACCTGTTTGTCTGGAGGTCCGTACAGTTGTGTGTACTGGGGGAGGACCCCATCCACTAGTTTCTCCAAATCCTCCGAAGTGAAGGCAGGGGCCCTTTCCCCAGACACATGAGCCATCGTTATTTCCAGACACAGGTCACAGCAGTACTTGTAGTGTAGGTCCTCTCCTGTTGATGGTCAGGTGAGTGAACAGACAGAAAATGGCGGTCACATCCGCGGCGGTGCGTACCGTCACCGCCGGCGAACACCGTCATTGGCTACTCTGACCCATAGGGTTCCATGTTAACAAATGCTGGATTGTGCCGTAGTCTTCGACCGCCCACTGCGACGGTGTACAACGCCAGCGCAGTTACCTCATATGCCCTTGTCCCACCTTACAGGTCAGGCAGCCGCCATTTCAGGGGGCTACATGGCATTAATATTAACTGCGTCACACCAATGTAGGCTTTGAATACACACAGTTACAGGCACATTGCGGATTAATAAATGTGTGCAAATGACATTTTGTGATACCTCAGTGTTGGCTGGCTCTCTGCTCGCTGTTCTCGTCCATAGGGCACGTCTGCTGGGGCAGGTGATGAGATGCCGGCATCCTCCGGTGGTGGACCTGTCGACAATGGAAGAGAGACACATAATAGTCACCTACAGACTTGATCCTGCAACAATCCATGAACTGTGTGCCCAGTTGGAGCCAGACCTGATGTCAGCTATCCGCCATCCCACAGGAATCCCCACTCTAGTGCAGGTCCTGTCAGTACTCCATTTCCTGGCAAGTGGTTCCTTTCAAACAACAGTGGTCATTGCATCAGGGATGTCCCAGCCAATGTTCTCTAACGTGTTGTCCAGAGTGTTGCCTGCCCTGCTAAAACATATGCGCAGCTACATCATGTTCCCTCAGGTGGAGGATTTGCCCACAGTGAAAGGTCACTTCTATGCCCTTGGACATATCCCCAACATCATTGGTGCCATTGATGGGACACATGTGGCCTTGGTAACCCCCGCAGGAGTGAACAGGTGTACAGAAACCGGAAGAGCTACCATTCTATGAATGTGCACATGGTGTGTTTGGAAGACCAGTACATCTCCCATGTGAATGCCAAATTTCCTGGCTCAGTGCATGACGCTTACATTTTGAGGAGTAGCAGCATCCCTTATTTGATGGGGCAACTCCAGAGGCACCTTGTGTGGCTAATAGGTGAGGACAAGGACCCTATACAGTGTAAATAGGTGTCTGGGTATGGGGATGTCCCTACAGGTTAGTGTCTAACAGTTGTCCATCCATATTTGCAGGTGACTCTGGTTACCCCAACCTGTCATGGCTACTGACCCCATGGAGAAATCCCCGGACAAGGGCAGAGGAACGCTACAATGAGGCACATGGGCGAACTAGGAGGGTGATTGAACGCACCTTTGGCCTCCTGAAGGCCAGATTCTGGTGCCTCCATATGACAGGTGGTTCTCTCTACTACTCACCAAAGAAGGTGTGACAGATCATCGTGGCCTGCTGTATGCTGCACAACCTGGCTTTGCGACACCAGGTGCCTTTTCTGCAGGAGGATGGACCAGCTGGTGGTCTTGTGGCAGCTGTGGAGCCTGTGGACAGTGAAGAAGAGGAGGCAGAAGAAGAGGATATCGACAACAGGAACAACAGAATCATGCAATACTTCCAGTGAGACACAGGTAAGAAGATGTCACGGCCTCCCATATCTCATACTATTATTGGAGCTAGCATAAGTCTGTCATTTACACTCAGTGTATGGACCCTGACTTGTCACTTTGTCTTTCCATTTCACAGATGTGGGTCCCACTTTGTGCCCTCTGCTATATTTCCTCCTGGCCTACAGCTGTGTTACATCATCATGTGCACAAGTAAATTGGCATTGCTATATTCCATGGTTATTGCAATCACACGTTTGTGAAAGCACAGACTGACTCCAGATTGTTTTGTAATTGAAGTGGGTTTATTTCTGTGAAAATATGTGGAGGGGGTTATAAAATGGACAGGGAGGATGGTAGAGGAATACCTATGGCAGAGTCCAGTCTATTTGTTTCACAGGTGCATTGTCCAAAGGGGCATGGGAAGTGGAGCAATGACAGTTGAAGGATGGACAGGGTGACAAAAGTGGGACAGAAGGGTGACATTCAGGGGGGTCTCATTTCCTGGCAGGGGTCTTGGCAATGTTCTATGTCTTGTTCCTGGATCTCAGCGACCGTTTGCGGGGTGGTTCTCCATCTGCAGGGGGTGGGGTGCTGGTGTCGTGTTCCTGTGGCCGTGCCTCCTGTCCAATAGCGCCAGCAGAAGTGGAGGGCTGTTCATCGTCCAGACTAGTGTCAGGAGCCCCTTGTTGTGCCACAGTCTCCCTCCTGGTGTTGACAAGGTCTTGCAGCACCCCTGCAATGGTGACCAGGGTGTTGTTTATGGACTTCAGGTCCTCCCTGATCCCCAGATAGTGTTCCTCCTGCAGCCGCTGGGTCTCCTGAAACTTGGCCAATACAGTTGCCATCGTCTCCTAGGAATGATGGTAAGCTCCCATGATGTTGGAAAGGGCCTTGTGGAGAGTGGGTTCCCTGGGCCTGTCCTCCCCCTGTCGCACAGCAGTCCTCCCAGCTTCCCTGTTTTCCTGAGCCTCTGAACCGTGTGCCCACTGCCACTGCCCCAGGTCCCTGATTTCTTGGATTGGTGGGTTTGCCTGGGTTCCCTGTAGTGGTGGACACACTGCTGATTGACGTGTCCTGGGGACCGAAGGATGGGCCCGCTGAGTGGGTGCTGTGCTGGTGTTTCCTGAGGGGGAGGCTCTGTGGTGGCTAGTTACAGTGTCAGGGGAACCGACTGTCCTGAGGTCCCTGATGGGCCGGGCTGGTCATCTTGATCCAGTTGTGCAGAGCTGCTGTCATCACTGTGGGTCTCTTCTGTGGGGGGACTGGATATGTCTGGTAACTCCTGTCCGGTGACGTTGGTTTGGGGTCCTGCAGGGGTGTAAAGGCATGATTATTGCATCTGTGTGTGCCATCGTGTGCAATGGGTGAGTGACCCTGTACTCCAGTGCTTGCATTCTTGGCTTGGTCCTTGTGTGATATTTGGTTTGGGGTCTGTGTGGGTATCTGTAGTGGACATGCTTTGGTGATGGGTGTCCATGCTTTGGTGTTGCATGCAGGGCTTGGTAATGGGATAGGTGGGTTGTGATAGTGGGGCATATGTGAGGTGTTGGAGTGATGGGGGTGAGGGTGAGGGTGGGAGTATGTGATGGCATGCAGGTGGGGGGGATGAGGTAGAAAGATTCCAGTCCTCCTGCTACTCTTGCGAGGCCCTCAGGATGCAGTATTGCCAAGACCTGCTCCTCCCATGTTGTTAGTTGTGAGGGAGGAGGTGGAGGTCCACCTCCAGTCCTCCTTACAGCAATCTGGTGTCTGGAGACCACGGAACGCACCTTCCCCTGTAGGTCGTTCCACCTCTTCCTGATGTCAACCCTAGTTCTTGGATGCTGTCCCACTGCGTTGACCCTGTCGACAATTCTGCGCCATAGCTCCATCTTCCTTGCAATGGAGGTGTGCTGCTCATGTGATCCGAATAGCTGTGGCTCTACCCGGACAATTTCCTCCACCATGAGCTCCTCCTCAGAGAACCTGGGGTGTCGTTGAGGTGCCATGATGTGGTGTGGGTGATGTGTGAGGTGGTGTGTGTTGTGATGTGTGAGGGGATGTGTTGGTGTGTGTTGTTTGAGTTACGTGGATGTTGTGTAAGTAATGGTGTGTGTGTCTGTGGATGCTGGTGTTGTTTATGGTGGCGTCTCTTTCTGGTGTGGTTTCAGAAATCTGGTAGTAAGGGTTTGTGGGTGATGTGGGTGTGTGCTTTATATTGGATTGGGTGTGTGGGTCAGGTGTGTGTATTTTGAATTGTCCAATGTGGTTGTGTTTTGTAAATGTGTGTGTGTATTTTGAGCGCGGCGGTGTGTACCGCCAATGGAATACCACGGTTGAAAGACCGCCGCGTGGATTCGTGGGTCATGTGGGCATATTCCTGTTGGCGTGACGGTGGAGGTTATGTTATCGCCAGTTTATCACTAACCTTTGGTGTGTCGGACTAGTGTGGTTGTCTGGATTATGGCGGATTCCGAGCTGTGGGTCGTAATAGCTGTAGCGGAATTCCGCGGCCGCAGCGGTATGTTGGCGGTCTTCTGCATGGCGGTAAGCGGCATTTACCACCAGGGTTGTATTGAGGGCCATAGTGCCCTAGTACACCAAGGGATATGCAGAAGATCAGAGTATTCCAATCACATACAGCACACATAGGACCTCATTACAAGTCTGATGGAGGAGATTACTCAGTCACAAACGTGACGGATATCCTGTCCGCCATATTACAAGTTCCATAGGATATAATGGAACTTGTAATAAGGCGAGCGGGATATCCGTCACATTTGTGATGGAGTAATCCCCTCCGCCAAACTCGTAATGACGCCCATAGTGTCCTGCTGCACCAGAAGATGTGCAGAAAGGCAGAGATGTTCCATCACATTCACTATATATCCTGGTACAGAGCAGGCTTTGCACAAGTTCCCGGTATTGCCATCACATATAGCACATATTGTGCCCTGGTATACCAGAGGGTCTGCAGAAGGTCAGAGCGTTCCCATCACATGTAGTACACATAGGGGGTCATTACAACATTGGCGGTAAAAGCCGCTTACCGCCGTGCAGAAGACCGCCAACACACTGCCACGGCCGCGGAATTCCGCCACAGCTATTATGACCCACATCTCGAAATCCGACAAAATTCAGACACCCACACAAGTCCGCCACACCAAAGGTCAGTGATAAACTGGCGAGAAAAAAAAACGGCACGCCAACAGAAATACGCCCACTCTATCACGACCCCGAATCCACGCGGCGGTCTTTCAACCGCGGTATTCCATTGGCGGTACACACCGGCGTGCTCAAAATACACACACTTCTACAAAACACCGCCACATTGGACAATTCGAAATACACACATCTGATACACATCCGCATGATGTAGGCGTCATGCACTGAGCCAGGGAACATGGCATTCACATGGGAGATGTACTGGTCTGCCAAACATACCATCTGTTCATTCATGGAATAATAACTCTTCTGGTTCCTGTACACCTGTTCACTCCTGTGGGGGGGGACCAAAGCCACATGTGTCCCATCAATGGCACCTATGATGTTGGGGATATGTCCAAGGGCATAGAAGTCACCTTTCACTGTAGGCAAGTCCTTCACCTGAGGGAAAACGATGTAGCTCCGCATGTGTTTCAGCAGGGCAGACAACACTCTGGACAATACGATGGAAAACAAAGGCTGGGACATCCCTGATGCCATGGCCACAGTTGTTTGAAAAGACCCACTTGCGAGGAAATGGAGCACTGATAGCACCTGCACTTGAGGGGGGATTCCTGTGGGATGGCGGATTGCTGACATCAGGTCTGGCTCCAACTGGGTACACAGAACCTGTAGGTGATGATCAAATTTCTTTCCTCCATTGTCGACAGGTCCACCAGCGGTCGGTACACCGGAGGATTCCGCCATCTCCTACTTGAGAGACGGTGGCTTTGCACTCCCCAGGATAATGCAGTGGGCACCCCACCCACTGTAGAGACTTGAGAGGCTGTGGCTTTGCACTCCCCAGGATTGAACAGTGGGCAAACCACCCACTGTAGAGACTTGAGAGACTGTGGCTTTGACTCCCCAGGATGGAACAGTGGGCAACCCACCCACTGTTATCCACTTGAGAGACTGTGGCTTTGCACTCCCCAGGATAAAGCAGTGGGCAACCCAGCCACTGCAGAGACATGAGAGACTGTGGCTTTGCACTCCCCAGGATACAGCAGTGGGCAAACCACCCACTGTAGAGACTTGAGAGACTGTGGCTTTGCACTCCCCAGGATACAGCAGTGGGCAGACCACTCACTGTAGAGACTTGAGAGACTGTGGCTTTGCACTCCCCAGGATGGAACAGTGGGCAACCCACCCACTGTAGAGACTTGAGAGACTGTGGCTTTGCACTCCCCAGGATGGAACAGTGGGCAACCCACCCACTGTTATCCACTTGAGAGACTGTGGGTTTGCACTCCCCAGGATACAGCAGTGGGCAACCCAGCCACTGTAGAGACTTGAGAGACTGTGGCTTTGCACTCCCCAGGATACAGCAGTGGGCAAACCACCCACTGTAGAGACTTGAGAGACTGTGGCTTTGCACTCCCCAGGATACAGTAGTGGGCAAACCACCCACTGTAGAGACTTGAGAGACTGTGGCTTTGCACTCCCCAGGATGGAACAGTGGGCAACCCACCCACTGTAGAGACTTGAGAGACTGTGGCTTTGCACTCCCCAGGATACATCAATGGGCATGGAGCCCCCTCGTGGATCTGGCGTCGTGCACTCATCTGGCTGAGGTGCCCCCCTTCCATTACCCCTGAAGTGCCTGTTGTGTTTCTATCTGATGCCCCTGCAGTGTTCTCTCCGTCATGTTCGGGTATCTTGTGTGGGCCTCGCCCATGCATTTTGGGCCCAGTGGTCCACGGACTATGAATGGTGCATTACCTGGACTACTATTCGTGGTGTATATTTTGTTAATAGTGTATATATGTATATTTTTGCTGACTCTAACTTGACATAATACAATGGTTACACTAATTTCCTTTTGTCGTTGCATTCTTCCGGGGGGGGGTTGGGGGTTGTTACTGTAATGTTTTGATATGCATTGGTGTGTGTGTTGTAGTGGGTGAGGGTGGAGGTCGGGGTTGAGGTGTTGCGTGTGTGTGTGTCCCTGTTTTTTGCCTCCCCCTCCCCTATGTCGTAGGTGCAGTACTCACTGTGGTCTTAGCTGCCGGCGTTGGTGCTCCTGGTACAGGAGCAGGAAGACTAGCGCAGGAAGAATATGGAGTTCCGGCTCCATGGTGTCGTCGTTCCTCGTGGAGTGTGTAGAGGTGAGCGTTTTCCCTTCGAAATGCCTGTTTCCGCCGTGTTTTTATCCGCGGTGAATCCGCCCCGGAAAAGGTGGCGGATTGGCCTGTCATAATAGTGTGGGCGGTACATTGTCTCCTGCCTGTCTGTTGGCGGTGACCGCCGCGCTGTTTGTCTGTACCGCCGTGGCGGTCGGAGTGTTAAAGTGGCTGTCTTTGTTGGCGGTTTCCGCCACGGTCGTAATTCCAAACTTTTTACCGCCGGCCTGTTGGCGGTCTTACCGCCACTTTAACACCATCCGCCAGGGTTGTAATGACCACCATAGTGTCCTGGCAGACCAGAGGATGTGCAGAAGGTCAGAGTGTTCCCATCACATATATATGTCCTGATACAGAGCAGGTTCTCCAGAAGGTCAGAGTGTACCCATCACATATAGCACACACAGTGCCTTACTACACCAGAGGATGTGCAGAAGGGCAGACTGTCCCCATCACATATATTATATACCATGGTTTTTCTGGTGCAGAATAGCCTCTGCACAAGGGCTGAGTGTTCCAATCACACATAGCACAGATAGTGTCCTGATACACCAGAGGATGTACAGAGGTTAGTGTGTAACCATATTCATTATATGTCATGGTTGTCCTGATACAGAGCAGGATCAGCACTAGCGCTGAGTGTTCCCCTGGCTATAGTGTATACCCAGGTGTGCAGGGAGATACGCAGAAAGGGGGACACATTTCGTGACATAAGGTATGCCCTGGTGTACCTGAGGAGTGTTACCACCACATACAATATACACCTTGGTACAGCGCAGGTCTACATAACAGAAGGTCTGGGCCTTCCGTCATATACAGAGTAGAACCTGGAATGGTGGAGGGTGTGCAGCAGGGCTCAGTGTTACCCCTGCCTACAATCTCCACCGTGGAAAGTTGAGTTTATGGAAAGGGGCGAGTGTTCACCTGTTCTATTTGAAATTAAAACATTAAGATGCTCTGTAAAGAACTGAAATCACGTGCGACAACATCACTATATAAAAGTAAATAAATACACTGTAAAATCTTGCAACATCAAAAGGCAGCAATTACACATTCTGCACAGATTGCAGGTTTCTAATTAGTTTTTAAACCCATAAAACAGCCTAGAGAATGAACAGGGGAGAAGAGACATGACGACCCCAGCAACGCGGGGATTTGAATATATTAAAATGTCAGACTGCGGAAGTGTGTTTTAGACACTTGTAAAAGGTCATTAAGCTATGTATTCACCTAAAGCAGCAGGGGCCTGCCATTAGGGCGGCCTGGCACACACAGGAATGGCATGAGCGCCGGTCTGCAGGAAGTGGCAGCCAGGGACTGTAAAAGTAAAACGTCTAACAGCAGCAGAAAGACAGGATTAAAATCCGATCTCATTAAAACCACCCACCCAACCCAAAGGGTGACCTTCAGGAAAAAAAATATTTTTGAGAAAAACCACTCAGCATTTATATCAGAAAGAGAACAAAGAAAAACACACGCCAAACTTGCTGACCTTATCAGCTTTCACTGGCTTTTTAAACGATACCCTAAAGTCACAAAGGAACATTTAAGATTCTTTGCAGGTCTCAGAACAAATAGTGGTAAAAATGCTTAAATGCCTATTCTGCAATGTAGCACATAACACAGAATTTTTGCACAGAAGAGATTTTGTGTGCAAAAAAATAAAAAGAGAAACATGAATGCGCTTCATCTGGTTTTCCAGTGTAATTTTGTTGTTTATTCGGCTGTTTATGTTAGTTTGTTCTGCCTGTAGAGTGACTTTAGTGTGACTTTGATTTTACATTATGCTGTTTTCCATTTGCTTTTGATTCTTTAAAGATTCGTACTGTTCTGTCTACAAATCCAAAATAGACTAGAGGGGCCTCTTTCTTGGTGTCACCCCTGCAATTTGAGCACTGCTTAATCTGATCACACCACAGCAGGTGCAGTTTAAAGTGTTGGGTGCCTTTATCAAAAAGCGTAAAATCGCAAACCACAGCTGTGAGACCACGATATTCACCTAACAATGCAGCCAATAAGCTGGAAAGAATTACGATGGACTCGCTTTTTGGTTGGTGGACTCATTGGCAGTCTTACTTTCTACCCTGCTCCAGAATTGTATATGTGGTCTAGGCGAGGCTAGCTTGTTCATAAGTGGAGTAGGGAGTGAGGGGACAGAGAAAAGAAGTGTGCGCGGGTGGTGCTCAACAGTCCCTTTGTCTAGGGCATAGGTACTCACAAACATTTCCTCGGGGGCCACCAAGAACTCTCTGTGGCTTGCCCGAGGGCCGCACCTAAACCAGCAGGGAAGGGTTCAGGTGATGAAAGGTGGGAGTAGGGGGATGCAAAGCAGAGGCAGACAACAAACAGGGCCTTTGCATGACTTCTGTCTGCCACCAATGATCTATTCTCATACACCAAGAATTAAAGTCAAAGCACAAACTTCTCATGTGAAACACAAGAGGAAAAGAGAGACTCATCTGATGGCTGAATTGCAAAATGTGAAACCAGAAAACCTGGTATCTGTCCTGGCTTCCCACTTGACCAAATTGTGTGATCCTGGGCAATTGATTAATTTCACTTTGTCTTATTTTTCTTCATTGTCACATAAGAGTCCTTGAAATACGTGAGTTGCAGATGTGCGCTGTACAATACCTTTTCTTGTGGTTTATTTAATAAACTATAATGTTGTTCCAGTTATATAACAACCAGGACTATGCACAAGGTGCACCTGACAAATAACTCTTCTTTTAATAATGCCATTGATTTCCGATTGTGGGCATCATGATTGTTTCCAAGATCATGTTTGAAAAATATCACTGCTTATAAATGTCTCTAAATGCAGTGACATAACCTGATGTACTAAAACGCACATGCATGTTAATAAAGCCCACTTTTTTGAAGTTTTCAGAGAAATGTACCATGTCTCTACATGTTTAGTGCAAGATGTCTTTAAAACTAAAGGTGTTCCCAAAGATAAGTTGGATAGGACACCATCTTTGCTTCTTTCCTATTACTTTAGTTAACGTGTAAATAAAATATGTGCATTTCACAGTTTTCTGAATGTTCCTTCTCTGTCATGTGCACAGCAGTTCAGTGCTGCCATTAACCAGGGGGCCACAATTAGAGGTCAAGAGGGCCGCAGGCAGCCCCCGGGCCATACTTTGAGTATCCCTGGTCTAGGGAGTACCAGACACCCTGGAAGCTCAATAAAGCTCTGGAAAGAGAAGGCTACTGCCCTCATTCTTCAGAGCTATGTGGTCCTGCATAGTTTCCAGGCCAGAGACAATGTGAGGTGAAAGTGTTCTAGCAATGTTTGTGCTCAATTTGAGCTATGTCCCTAAATAACCAAATCCAGAGTTCAGAACTATCAAAGCCTTCTTAACCACTGAGTAGTGAAGAAAACGACCAGAACTGCAAAAACAGAAATGTTTTGCACCCAGAAACTGTTCCTGCTATCTGATTCTCTCACAGAGAAAATACCAGCATACTAAACCCACACTGGAAACCCTCCTAAACATTTTACCTGAGAGCCATTGGCAGTAGCCTTTGTTTACCCACTTCCTCCTTGTTGACCTTACTGAAATTTCCCTGTCTAACTCACAATCCAAGGGCTAAGCTTTCCATTCAAATCTTAGGTTGTGGCTGTCGTTTCCGGACCTTTCTGAGCTTGCTGTTAGTTTTGGGTCATCCCATTCAAAATATTACAAATACATCCATTACAGTTTAAATGGCCTCTGTCTCGTGGATATATTTTTAATTCACTATTACAGTTTGAGTTTATTCAATGTTTTTTTTAAATTATTGGCAGGTTGGCAGGTGTGGGTATTTATTATTCCGTTTTACTGTGTTCATGGGCATTTATCTGTGCAAATGTCACCTCCACACTTCCTAAGATAAACTTTTAAGTAGCATCAGTGGTTTGGTCCCCAGTCTAGGCAGGAGAAAATCCTTTTCGCCATCCAAAATACAGTTATAATTGCCTGCCCATATGAGAGGGGCATCCATCCCATCACCTATAATCTCAGGGATACCGTCATAAAAGGAGTTATCATCCACATTAGGTGCATAAATATTCAGTATGGTGAGGGGCTCCCAGTCTAAAGTGCCTTCCACAAGCACATATCTCCCCTCAACATCCACCTCACTGTATACATGAGTGAAGGGGACCCCAGGGGCGATCCATATCGTCACAACTCTTGCGTAAGAGGAGAAAGATGATGAGCACATCTGACCCCGCCATTTCTTTGCTAACTTTTGAGTTTCCTCCTCAGTCATATGCGATATGAACCTTATTACACTTCAAAAAAGACTGCACCCTATACCGTGTAGTGTATTCCTTCAGCCCCCTGACGTCCCACTTCAGTATATTAATCTGCCACCCCACACCAAAAATGTTTTCACCTTCCATCACACTTGCCCTCCACCCCTTTCCCCCCTACCAGAGAGATAAAGCAGAGTGAGAGCTCATTCCATCTCCTGCACACACAGATGAACTGCTATTGTAAAGTGCAAACATTTGCACATCTGACCAATCAAACAACCCGACTCCCCAGTACCCACCCCGGTTGAACAGTAAATCAAACACATCAGACCAAACTGTAGATCCATATGTGTGATTGTTGCCAGGACAACAGCCTAATCCCCAACTCCCCAGCTACTAGGCCCTACCACAACTGTGGAGTAACCACCCCCCACCCTGACCACAACATTCTTGTATTCAAGCACCTACTAATAGAAAGCAGTAAATGGCTTGTCCCACCCATCGTATCAATAAATCAATCAATCAATCAATGCATTTATAGAGCGCACTACTCACCCAAGAGGGTCTCAAGGCGCTGGAGAGGGGGGGAGTTACTGCTGCTCGAAAAGCCATGTCTTGAGGAGTTTCCTGAAGGCGAGATGGACCTGGGTAGTTCTTAGGTGTGCGGGGAGGGAGTTCCATGCTTTGGCTGCCAGGTAGGTGAATGATCTTCCTCCGGCGGTGGTTCTGCAGATCCGTGGGGCGGTGGCGAGGGCGAGGATGGCTGAGCGGAGCTGACGGGTGGGCGCATAGAACGAGAGGCGGCTGTTGAGGTATTCGGGTCCCATGTTGTGGAGTGCTTTGTGTGCGTGGGTGAGGAGCCTGAAGGTGATCCTCTTGTTGACGGGGAGCCAGTTCAGGTGTTTCAGGTGGGCGGATATGTGGCTGTGGCGAGGGATGTCGGGGATGAGGCGTGCGGAGGCGTTCTGTATGCATTGTAGACGTTTCTGAAGCTTTGCGGTGGTACCTGCGTATAGGGTGTTTCCGTAGTCCAGGCGGCTTGTGACGAGGGCATGGGTAACTGTCTTTCTGGTTTCGGCGGGGATCCATTGGAAGATTTTTAGGGGCATGCGTAGGGTGTTGAAGCATGATGACAAGACAGCGTTGACTTGCTTGGTCATAGTGAGGAGGGGGTCCAGGATGAATCCGAGGTTGGTGCGTGCTCCGAGGGGGTTGGTGCAGTGCCCAGCGCTGTGGGCCACCAGGAGTTGTCCCAGGCGGATGGGGATTGTCCGAGGATGAGGACCTCCATCTTGTCTGAGTTCAGTTTTAGGCGGCTGAGCTTCATCCATTCCGCAATGTCTTTCATTCCTTCCTGTAGGTTGGTTTTGGCAGTGGTTGGGTCTTTGGTGAGGTAGAGTATCAGCTGGGTGTCGTCGGCGTAGGAGATGATGTTGATGTTGTGTTTACGTGCAATGGCAGCGAGGGGGCTCATGTAGATGTTGAAGAGGATTGGGCTGAGCGAGGATCCTTGGGGTACGCCGCAGATGATCTCGGTGGGTTCTGAGCGGAAGGGAGGGAGGAGGACTCTCTGGGTTCTGTCGGAGAGGAACGAGATGATCTAGTCTAGGGCCTGTCCTAGGATTCCCGTGGTGCGGAGGCGGGTTATTAGGGTACGATGGCACACGGTGTCGAAGGCAGCCGAGAGGTCCAGGAGGATGAGGGCGGTTGTTTCTCCATTGTCCATCAGAGTCCTGATGTCGTTGGTGACTGCGATGAGGGCGGTTTCTGGGCTGTGGTTGGCTCAAAATCCAGATTGAGAACGGTCAAGCGAGTTGTTAGACTCGAGGAAGGCGGTCAGCTGTTTATTGACGGTCTTCTCGATGACCTTGGCCGGGAAGGGGAGAAGAGAGATGGGGCAGAAGTTCTTCAGGTCTTTGGGATCAGCCGTGGGTTTTTTCAGGAGGGCGTTGACTTCCGCGTGTTTCCAGCTCTCGGGGAAGGTGGCTGATGCGAACGAGCTGTTGATGATGTTCCGGAGATGGGGGGCGATGACAGAGTCGGCTTTGATGAAGATGTGATGGGGGCAAGGGTCTGAGGGGGAGCCGGAGTGGATGGTATTCATGATGCTTCTGGTCTCTTCTGAACTGATAGGGGTCCAGTAGCTGAGTGTAGTAGTGGGGGCTGCTGGTTCGCTAGTAGGGGGCAGGGTCTGGGGTGCGAAGCTGTCGTGTAGATTTGCGATATTTCGGTGGAAGAACGTAGCGAGGGAGTTGCAGAGTTCTTGTGAGGGTGTGATGTTGTTGGAGCTGGCGCTGGGTTTGGAGAGCTCTTTGACGATGTTGAAGAGTTCCTTGCTGTTCTGGGTGTTGTTGTCTAGTCGCTCTTTGAATGAAGTCCTTTTGGTGGAGCGGATCAGCTGGTGGTGTTTACGGGTGGCGATCTTGAGGGCTGTCATGTTTTCTGTGGTTCGTTCCCTGCACCAGGTTTTTTCGAGGGTTCAGCAGGATTTCTTGGATTCTTTGAGGGCGTCCGTGAACCATGGGGGTTTCCTGATGCTGGTCCAGCTTGGGGGGCTTTTAAGTGGAGCAAGGTTTTCGGCACAGTTGGTGATCCACTGTGTGAGGCTGTGGGCTGCGTTGTTGGCGTCAGTGATGTTGGCTTGTGGGTTTTGGCTCAGTGTTGAGAGGAGCTGCTCTGTGGAGATTTTGCTCCAGCGTCTGCGGGGGATTTGTTGTGTGCGATGGTGGTGAGTCTCCCGTTTGAAGGTGAATTGGACGCATCTGTGGTCGGTCCAATGTAGCTCGGAGGAGTGGCTGAAGGAGATGTGGCTGCTGGCAGAGAAGATGGGGTCGAGTGTGTGGCCAGCGGTGTGGGTGGGGGTGTTCACCAGTTGTTTGAGTCCGAGGTTGGCAAGGTTGTCGAGCAGGGTGGCGGTTTTGTTGTCGTTGTTTTTCTCCAGGTGGAAGTTCAGGTTCCCGAGGAGGATGTAGTCTGGTGAGGCTAGTGCGTGCGGGCTGATGAAATCTGTGATGGTTTCGCTGAATTGGGCGCGTGGGCCTGGGGGTCTGTAGACGAGAGTTCCTCTGAGGGTGGTTCTGGGGTCGGTGTGGATCTGGAAGTGTACGTGTTCGGCGGCGAGGGGGGTGTCTTCGGTGGTGGTCGTGATGTTAATGGTGTTTCTGTAGATGATGGCGATTTCTCCTCCGGTTTGGTTGATGCGGTCCTTCCGGGCGATCTTGTAGCCGTCGGGGATGGCTATGGCGATGTCTGGAGCCGAGGAGGCGTTCATCCAGGTTTCTGTGATGAAGGTGACATCTGGTGCTGTTGTGTCCAGGAGGTCCCATAGTTCGATGGCGTGCTTGTGGACGGAGCGTGTGTTGAGGAGGATGCACTTGAGGTGGTTGTTGTTGCGAGGGCCGGTGGGTGATCTGCAGGTTCGGTGGAATGTGTACTTGCAGGCTTGGCAGGTGAAGGGTCCATGGGTTCGTTTAGGGCTGGCTTGGTAGCAGGTGGCCGTTCGTCCGGTGTTGAGGGCGTAGAGGGAGGCGGCGGCGTATATTAGTCGGGTTTTTTGAGTGCGGTGGGGGCCAGGGGTTCTGGCGCTGGGCGCGGTCCAGGCGCGGACGGGCGCAGACAGGCTTGCATTTGGCGCACCTTCGGCGCACCAGTGGCGCAGCCGCGCAGCGGCCGTCATAAGAAGGAAGGTGGGGAGGTGGGGTCAGCTGGGAGGTGGGAGGCGGGAGGGAAGGAGAGCCAATGGGAGCAGGGGGGCAGGGCCGCAAGGGTGGCAGCGGCGGGAAACGAGCAAAGCGCTAAGGACAAGAATGAGAATGGAGAATGGAAGAAAATGGAAGAAAAAGAAACAAGAAAGAAGAAAATGGAAGAAAAAGAAAAAAAGAAAGGAGAAAATGGAAGAAAAAGAAACAAGAAAGAAGAAAATGGAAGAAAAAGAAACAAGAAAGGAGAAAATGAAAGAAAAAGAAACAAGAAAGGAACGACAAAGGAGGAAAACCAAGAATCTACCTGGCAGGGGCCTGGGCAGGCGGAGCTGCAGCGGCGGGGAAGCGACCTGCCTGAGGGTCAAGGGTCGCTGTCTCTGCCGTGCAGCGGCCGTCATAAGAAGGAAGAGGGGAGGAGGGGTCAGCTGGGAGGCGGGAGGCGGGATGGAAGGAGAGCCAATGGGAGCAGGGGGGGCGGGGCCGCAAGGGTGGCAGCGGCGGGAAATGAGCAAAGCGCTAAGGACAGGAGGAGAATAGAGAATGGAAGAAAATGGAAGAAAAAGAAACAAGAAAGAAGAAAATGGAAGAAAAAGAAACAAGAAAGGAGAAAATGGAAGAAAAAGAAACAAGAAAGAAGAAAATGGAAGAAAAAGAAACAAGAAAGGAACGACAAAGGAGGAAAAACAAGAATCTATCTGGCAGGGGCCTGGGCAGGCGGAGCTGCAGCAGAGGGGAAGCGACCTACCCGAGGGTCAAGGGTCGCTGTCTCTGCCGCGCAGCAGGCGTCATAAGAAGAAAGGGGGAGGAGGGGTCAGCTGGGAGGCGGGAGGGAAGGAGAGCCAATGGGAGCAGGGGGGGCGGCCGCAAGGGTGGCAGCTGCGGGAAACGAGCAAAGCGCTAAGGACAGGAGGAGAATGGAGAATGGAAGAAAATGGAAGAAAAAGAAACAAGAAAGAAGAAAATGGAAGAAAAAGAAACAAGAAAGGAGAAAATGGAAGAAAAAGAAACAAGAAAGAAGAAAATGGAAGAAAAAGAAACAAGAAAGGAGAAAATGGAAGAAAAAGAAACAAGAAAGGAACGACAAAGGAGGAAAAACAAGAATCTACCTGGCAGGGGCATGGGCAGGCGGAGCTTCAGCGGCGGGGAAGCGGCCTATCCGAGGGTCAAGGTCAAGGTCATATACAACTTATATACAAATTCAAAGTTCAAATGTGCCCCCTCTTAATGCAGTACCTCTAACAGGCATTCCAGGAGCCTTTCATGGGGGTTCAGGCACCCCCATCAATAGAGCACAGCTTCAGCATTCCAAAGCAAGAAAGCAGGTCAAGTGTCTACAGGGAGCATCTCCACACCCGGAACCATCGTTCCCATCGATCCGTCAGCCGAACCAGGAGCTACCACAGACATTGTCCCATCTTGTTGAATCTCAACTCTGGTGGAAGCAACAATACCCACTACCTGGTCTGCGGTGCCCCCCAGCTGTCTCTCCCCGCGAATTCTTCAATCCGGGCTGGCCGGGCCTCAAGAACAATGAACAGTCAAGCTGGTCCTCTCCAGCCTACCAGGAGCAGCTTTGTCCCTCATCTCCAGGAATCTCCAAACCTCCTCCGGTCGATCGAAAAAGTGAAATTTCCCCCGGTTATCACCTTCAGGCGTGCCGGGTACAGCAGCATGTATCTGATGTTCATGGCATGGAGCTTGGCCTTCACCTCCATAAACCAATTTCTAGAAGTCTGAACCTTATTTGTATAGTCAGCATAAATGGAGATTTTACAATTCTCAAAGATCGCTCTCTTAGACTCACAAGCTGCCTTCAGGATACAGTCTCAGTAGTCGGGCAATAATAGCTCTCAGAGGTGCCCCGGGACGAGGCGGTGCCACCAGGGTCCTGTGAGCTCACTCCAATACAAACACCCTGGACAACCCAACCGGCTGCAACACATCCTTTACCCAACTTTCCACAAAGCCTTCCATTCTGGCTCCCTCTGCACGTTCTGGGAACCCCAGCAAGCGGATATTATTCTGACGGGACCCACCCTCTGCATCCTTCAATCTGGCTTCCAACCTTTCGACCGTGGAATCGACCTGCACCATCTGTTTGCGCAGAGAGCCCACCTCGGTCTGCAGCTCAACTATGGAACCCTCCGGTACCTTGACCTTCTTAGAGACCTTCATTAGATCCGCCAGCAGGAAATTGACTTCCACCGCCACTGTCTCTATTTTCCCCTCAAGGGCCACCCGAGCCCTGTAAAGCTGCGAGAAGTTCTGCCCACGAAGGCCCACCAGTGGTCCCGGGCGCACCCAGAGCATCCTTTGGCCCCCCATATCGTGTCTGGCACTGCGGCAGAGGCAGCGGCGTGGTGTATTGTTCAATGGTATTCCCCTGCGATGCCGCGGAATGTTGGTGCCGTCCCATACCGCAGCTGGCAAGGGACCATGCGGCATCAGCACCACAAGTAACCCAGACAGGGAGAAAAAGTACCTGACAAATGCAGCACCACTCAGAGTCGCAGGAGTTGTCTCTAGGCTGTGCACCGCACCAGCTGCATGGCGCTTTTATCACAGACAAGCAGCCCCGGGGTCAGTATGTCCGTTCTCCCCCTGATGTCCCGGGCAGCAGGTCCAATACGGCCATACCAGACAGGCCCACAATGGGGTTACAAACGCTTACTTAGCCAGCTGAGACACCGCTCAGAAGTCTGCAGCGCAACCATGCAGGCAGCACCACAGTCTGACCAGCAGCTTCAAGCTGCTCCTTCATTGCCCCCACACAGCTGATCCAATGCTTGTCACCAGGCTCCCGCTTCTCACCCTTCACCAGATCTGACAGGCGGGCCAAGTCAGGGCCCTCCGCAGGCGCTTGAGCGCACAGGCCCACTCCAGCACCGGGAGGCACCACCCACGCCGCGGAACCGTGATCCGACTGTGTCAGCAGGTCTGGAATTCCTCCACTGGGGGTAGGAGGGGCGATCACCCCCCACTATGCCAGCCTGACTGCGGCACGCCTGACGGGGTCGCCGCACGCACGCCTCCTTCTCCTGCGGCCTGGCACTCTCTGGCCGATCCGCTCGGCCCCAGAGCCATGGGCCAGAACCCCCAAACCAGGCACTGAAGGTGTCTACAAGGTCTGCCATGGGGGGGACCTGCGACCACAGGCACCCCAGGATAAATCCAGGATTAGGCCGGGATAGCGGCAGGTCACAGAGAGCGCGCCCCGCCGACCATCTTGCTTGGCCATGTCCCCCCCAAGCATGTACATTATTACATTTTCGAAACTTACAGTATCAGCATTTCAAGCACAGACCTATCCATATGTAAATCAGTCTTGTTCCTGGTGCAATGGGAACAGTCCAGCCCGAACTGCCAGGCCGTGTCTTTCCTGAATTGGAACACAAGACCAATTTCGCACTGATTGGGGCTTTTCAGTCGGGTGCCGCTTGGTTCCAGTGGCACAGTGTGCACAGGACACAGGATGGTCTGGACATACCCTTGCCACTTCAGGTGTTAGATTAAACACACAAAATCTGATGGAAGAAATGCCTGCAATTAGCCTAACCACTGGCAATAAATCTGGGTAGCATTCAAACCCATCCACAATTCTACATTTTAGGTATACAAGTACGGCAAGGGATAGTGGCAGGGAAAAGGGGACGATCTACCACAAAGTAGGAGAAATAAATTTTAAACTAATGAGGGGCACAGGAAGGGACATGCAAACACAGCAAGCAGCGGCAAAACCAAGAGGACAGGCCTTTGGGCGTCTTTCCGTTTTTAGCAGTGTAGTGCAGCTTGAAAACCAAAAAAAAGAAACCAAAAAGTTTCAAAAAATGGTGGTATCATGAGACAGCTGCAGCAGCCAGGTCATTTTGTAGGCATGTGCATGTGTGCAAGCATGCACACAGCTACAAATGTGTAGGACTTTTTTTCTTTTCATTTACTTATCCAAGTTGGATTGATAAATTAAATCAAAGATAGTGGTGATTAGGGTAGTGGTGGTTAGGTTGGTAGTTATTAGGGTAATGGATGTGGTGGTCGTGGTAGCAGTCATAGGTGTGGCTAGGCAGTGCTAGGGGGAGTAGTAATGGGGTGATGGTAGGGTGCGAGGTGGTGGTGGTAGAGTAGTGGAATTAACGTGGTGGTAGGTTGATGGTGGTGGTATGTGAATGACTCATGTCCAGTTGTCTAACAATTTGGTATTTATTTGAGGTGGGTAGGTGGAGGCACAGTCAGCAACATGTTGTGGACAGGCTGACTTTTTACTCAAATCTCTCGATTTTCTACAATTAATCTGGTGGCTATGGAATGTCTGTAGGATTTTGGTTATGTATGGGATTAGCTGTGCCCCTATACAATTGTGGCTTTGAGACAAGGGCTTTTCAGGGATTTGGCATGTTTCCCTTTGGCTCAGTCCACCTCTTCATTTGTGGATTGTCTATTGTTTAGGGATGGGAACTGTGTAAGCAGTGGCTGTCTGTGCTTGGACAAGACATGCAACCACAGCAATCATTGGCAAAACCAAGAGGACTGGCCTTTGGGCGTCTTTTAGTTTTTAGCAATGTAGTGCAGCTTGAAAACCATTAAAAAAGTAAGAAAAAAGAAAAATAAATGGTGGAGATATGAGACAGCTGCCACAGCAATGTCATTTTGTAGGCAAGTGTATGCGTACAAACATGCACACAGCTACAAAATGTGTGGACCTTTTTTCTTTTCATTTACTTATCCAAGTACCTGCGCTATAATACAAATGAAATGTATGTGCGGTGTGGAGGCCGGCTATGGAGAGATGAAGGGCACTTTTGCTGGGTGGTAATGAGGGAATCCGAGGAAGAGGGAGTGGGAGCACCAATAATGATTGTTGGACTGGGCGCAGGAGGTGCTAAAGACTGTGACGAATGGTATGTGACAAGGTGTTTTTTGAGTGTCTTGAAAGTACGTGCTGATTGAGGGAAGAAGCGCAGGTAATGTGGCCTCTACTGTTGCACGTATCTCACACACATCATCGATTTTGTGACTCTCTACGTAGGCTAGTGTTTTAGAGCAACAGTTTAGCCAATAGCAGAGATGGCATCTTGATGGATGACTGCTGCCGTCACTCGGGTTATAGAGGACAGCTTTGACATAGGATCAGAGACTGAGACATCAGATACTGAGACAGCATCTGAGGGATAGGACAATGGCGCAGAATCACTGGGAGTGATTTTTCAGTCGGAGGAGTCCCATTCGATAACTCCTCTACCAGTAAATTATGAGGGAGGTGATGAGGACAGTCCTGCTGTCCCTTCGCAAGCAGTCTGTGCAACTGGGTAATAGTGGGTTAGCCCAACCCAGAGAGCAGGTGAATGCGGCGGCAAGAAGAGAGAAAGAGTGCTCGCTTGGGAGCTCCCCAATTTAGTTCAGCCCCAAATTCCACTGCCCAAATCGTATTGTGGAAACATCAAAATTATCTATTGCAAAACAAACTGGTTTTGTAAGGCAGGCACCTGTGTTTTTGGTCCTGGGTTCAGCGGCCATATAGAGAAACACACTAAACCCAAACATTTCTAGAAACTAGACATTCGGGGAGTAGTCCACAGAGGTGTGACTTGTGTGGATTTCCCAAAGTTTTCTTACCCAGAATACCCTGCAAAGCTGAAATGTTAAATAAAAACTCTATTTTTCTCACATTTCTATCACACAAACTACAGGAATATGCTGGGATCCACAAAATTCCGGAATGGATCACCCCAGGGTCAACAGCTGCCTCATGTAAGGACCAACATTGACTGTTGTGTGATCTATTCCTGTCGCGGGCACCAGGCCTACCCACACAAGTGAGGTACTATTTTTATCGGGAGACTTGGGGGAACGCTGGTTGGAAGGAAATTTGTGGCTCCTCTTAGATTCCAGAACTTTCTGTCACCGAAATGTGAGGAAAACGTGTTTTTTTTAGCCACATTTTGAGGTTTGCAAAGGATTCTGGGTAACAGAACCTGGTCAGAGCCCCACAAGTCACCCCATCTTGGATTCCCCTAGGTCTCTAGTTTTCAAAAATGCACGGTTTGGTAGGTTTCCCTAGGTGCCGGCTGAGCTCGAGGCCAAAATCTACAGGTAGGCACTTTGCAAAAAACAGCTCTGTTTTCTGTCAAAAAATGGGATGTGTCCATGTTGTGTTTTGGGGCATTTCCTGTCCCGGGCGCTAGGCCTACCCACACAAGTGAAGTATCATTTTTATCAGGGGACTTGGGGAAACGCTGGGTGGAAGGAAATTTGTGGCTCCTCTCAGATTCCAGAACTTTCTGTCACCGAAATGTGAGGAAATCGTGGTTTTTTAGCCACATTTTGAGGTTTGCAAAGGATTCTGGGTAACAGAACCTGGTCAGAGCCCCACAAGTCACCCCATCTTGGATTCCCTAGGTCTCAAGTTTTCAAAAATGCACAGGTTTGGTAGGTTTCCCTAGGTGCCGGCTGAGCTAGAGGCCAAAATCTACAGGTAGGGATTTTGCAAAAAACAGCTCTGTTTTCTGTCAAAAAATGGGATGTGTCCACGTTGTGTTTTGGGGCATTTCCTGTCGCGGGCGCTAGGCCTACCCACACAAGTGAGGTACCATTTTTATTGGGAGACTTGGGGGAACGCTGGGTGGAAAGAAATGTGTGGCTCCTCTTAGATTCCAGAACTTTCTGTCACCGAAATGTGAGGAAAACGTGTTTTTTTAGCCACATTTTGAGGTTTGCAAAGGATTCTGAGTAACAGAACCTGGTCCGAGCCCCACAAGTCACCCCATCTTTGATTCCCCTCGGTCTCTAGTTTTCAAAAATGCACACGTTTGGTAGGTTTCCTTAGGTGCCGGCTGAGCTAGAGGCCAAAATCTACAGGTAGGCACTTTGCAAAAAACAGCTCTGTTTTCTATCAAAAAATGGGATGTGTCCACGTTGTGTTTTGGGGCATTTCCTGTAGCGGGTGCTAGGCCTACCCACACAAGTGAGGTATAATTTTTATCCGGAGACTTGGGGGAACATAGAATAGAAAAACAAGTGTTATTGCCCCTTATCTTTCTCTACATTTTTTCCTTCCAAATATAAGAGAGTGTTTAAAAAAGACGTCTATTTGAGAAATGCCCTGCAATTCACATGCTAGTATGGGCACCCCGGAATTCAGAGATGTGCAAATAACCACTGCTCCTCAAAACCTTATCTTGAGCCCATTTTGGAAATGCAAAGGTTTTCTTGATACCTATTTTTCACTCTTCATATTTCAGCAAATGAATTGCTGTATACCCAGTATGGAATGAAAACCAACTGCAGGGTGCTGTTCATTTATTGGCTCTGGGTACCTAGGGTTCTTGATGAACCTACAAGCCCTATATATCCCCGCAAACAGAAGAGTCCAGCAGACGTAACAGTATATTGCTTTCAAAAATCTGACATTGCAGGAAAAAGTTACAAACATAAAGAAAAATGGCTGTTGTTTTCAGCTCAATTTCAATATTTATTTATTTCAGCTGTTATTTTCTGTAGGAAAATCTTGTAGGATCTACACAAATGTCCCCTTGCTGAATTAAAAATTTTGTCTACTTTTCAGAAATGTTTAGCTTTCCGGGATCCAGCATTGGTTTCACACCCATTCCTGTCACTAACTGGAAGGAGGCTGAAAGCACCAAAAATAGTAAAAATGGGATATGTCCCAGTAAAATTCCAAATTTGTGTTGAAAAATGTAGTTTTCTGATTCAAGTCTGCCCGTTCCTGAAAGGTGGGAGGATGGTGATTTTAGCACCGAAACCCTTTGTTGATGCCATTTTCAGGGAAAAAACCACAAGCCTTCTTTGGTAGCCCTTTTTTCCCATTTTTTTGAAAAAAACGAAATTTTCACTGTATTTTGGCTAATTTCTTGGTCTCCTCCAGGGGAAACCACAAACTCTGGGTACCATTAGAATCCCTAGGATGTTGGAAAAAAAGGACGCAAATTTGACTTGGATAGCTTATGTGGAGAAAAAGTTATGAAGGCCTAAGCGCGAACTACCCCAAATAGCCAAAAAAGGGCTCAGCACTGGGGGAGGGGAAACGGCCCAGCAGCTAAGAGGTTAAGGGAGACCACGCCAAGAATGAAAAGTCTAACAGTAATGGATTGCTGACCCCACAACTTTAGAACACTTCTGGATCAAGAAGAACCTCTGCAAGGAAAAAAACTGAAGAACTGTGAGGAGGAGTCCTGCCCTTTTGCTGGGTGATTTGCCTGGTTGGCCTGCAGTTGCAGCTTCTGCTTTGGAGAGGACAAAGACGGCTTTGCTGTGTGTCCTGCTTGTGAAGATTCTCCAAGGGCTTGGACGGAGCTTGCCCCCTGTTAAGAAGTCTCAGGGACAGCAAAGACTTCACCTACCAGCCTCTGGGTTCTACTGCTGAGGACCCCGACTCATCACGTGGTGCCCATTCCAGTTCTTGGGCCCTTGGAAGTGAAAGCTGGCCTAAAAACCAGAAGAACCAGGCACATTGACTCCGGATGCCTCCAGAACTGGCACTGCTGCCTGACTCCACCTGCACCAAAGCCGCGGTCCCCGCTGGAGAGAGACGACTGCTACTGACCCCTGCTATAGCAGGTCGTCTGATTGTGTCTCGACCCACTGGATTCATTGACCCCACCGGATTGTAAGGAACCAACGCCTCACCACCGACATCGCATCACCTCCCCTGCAACCGTAAGAAACTGATACCTCACATCCCCGGCCTCACAGTAAAAAAACATCATCTCACCTCCCTGTTAGAAGTAAGGAACCAATGCCGCACCGGCTCCAGCTGGTAGAAGTAAGGAACCAACGCCGCACCGCCTCCAGCGACGCTCACCTACACAACTCTGTGCAACGTCTTTGTTCCAGTATTTTCAAAGGTACTGTACCTGGGATACATCCGACTCCATGACTGGGCCACACTCCCTCATGAGTGGAGTCAGACTGTTGGGATCAACTCAGTCAACGACTTTGTGGTAGTCCCAGATGGAGCTCTTGTGTTTCTAAGCGCTTTATTGGGATTTAATCTTTAAAAATTCAAATCTTTGCTTCTGTATGTTGGATGTTTGTTGTTTTGAACTTGTTTTACTTAGATAAATATTGGCTATTTTCCTAACCTGGTGTGGAGTACTTTTGTAGTGTTTTCACTGTGTTACTGTGTGTGTGTGTGTGTGTACAAATACTTTACACATTGCCTCTGAGATAGGCCTGACTGCTTGTGCCAAGCTACCAAGGGGGTGAGCAGGGGTTGTCTTAGGTGTGTGACTCTCTTACCCTGACTAGAGTGAGGGTCCCTACTTGGAACGGGTGCAAACCACTGCCAACTAGAGACCCCATTTCTAGCAATTACTCTCTACTCATACTCATACTCAAAAATTATAACTCATTCCATGTTCTAAAACACAGGCAAATCGCCATTTACGTTATGCAGAACTTCATTCCTTGCTTATGGATTTTGAAATGATTCAAACATTGCAACAATAGCATAAGCCCCTCCATTTGTAGAAACAGTGAGAAGTTTAAAGTGTCTAAATGGCATACATGTATTCCTTTGTATTGTGTAAATCATTTGAAAAAACAATTCCAAAAGCTTCAAGTTGTATAGTTTCTAGTCAGGCACAATTTCTGGCCAGTGTTTGATACACTTAATCATGATTCTCTCGCTGATGGAGAGATCAAATGTGGCAACTGGCAATTGCCAGGATACAACCTAAAAGTAATTGAGTCATTGAGTAGGATATTGTCCCATATGCCCTTAAGCTAAACCCTGGTGAAGGATGTGCTTTTTGGATCTTGGATGCCACTTACCAGTTTACTCATAGTTTAAGGAACTAACTCAGAAGGGTAGACTCCTGCCTTGGCTGTGCAGGTTATTGTGGTGGTTCTTTTGATACAGCCTTTAACTGTTATCTTTAGAAGCAAGGCTACAATTTAATATGGCTCGTTAACGTGCTAAAATATCAAGTTTGACACAGCCTTATCATCTTTGATGGCAGTAGGGGGACAGAAAGCAGAACATAAAGTCATCAAGGCACAGCCAGTGTTAATTTCAGCCACTGGCAATCACTTTGGGTCACATCCTATTCCATAATTTATTGTCTTCTTCACCATTACATATAGAGCAACCATATTCAAATTAGCCTCAATCTAGCCCGACATGCTAGGCTGTTTCTCTCTAAAGAGGAACACATAAACCTCTAGGCCAGTTTCAGCCTTGTTGAACCTCATCAGTAAGGGGATGTTTGCTTCACATGTCACAGAAAACCTAAAACTCATATCTGGGGACACATCATCTATTTATAGAACTCACTTAGGCATCACAAAATTAAATGGATGGGATACTCAAATTAATCTCTGCCACTGGTAGACATTCTGGGTTGCATTTCGTTCCATTGTTTTATCTTACCTGTGCCATTACAGTCCTGGGCCAACCTTATGGAATTTAGGGCCTTATTTATACTTTTTGGTGCAAAACTGCACTAAGGCAGTTTTGCCCCAAAAAGTTTTGCACCGGCTTGCACCATTTTTTAGCACCAGCTGGGCACCATATTTATGGAATGGTGCAAGCCGGTGCAAAGGGTAGGCTAGCTTAAAAAAAAATGACGTTAGGCAGTTTTGAGTCAAAATATATGATTCTGACCAGATTAACATCATTTTTTGACGCTAAAGGGCATATTTATACTCTGTTTGCACTGAATTAGCGTCATTTTTTTTAACTCTAATTCAGTGCAAAACTAACTCCATATTTATACTTTGGTGCTAGACCCGTCTAGCACCAAATTTATTGAGTTAAAGTAATTTTTTGGAAGTGGAAACCTACCTTGCCTTAATGAGATGCAAGGTAGGCGTTCCCGTGCAAAAAAATGACTCTATGGCCTTAACACCATATTTATACTCCCATGTAAAAATGGTGCAAGGGAGGGAGGAGGGGTCAAAAAATGGGGCAAAGCTTGCTTTGCCCCATTTTTTAAGACCTAGGTCAGGGCAGGTGTTAGGGGACCTGTGGCCCTATTTCGATGGTGGAACACCATGGAATAAGCCCAGAGGTGCCCTCCCTAGGCCCTAGGGGCACCCCCACCCACACTAGAGGGACTGCGAGGATGGGGGACCCCATCCCAGGTAAGTACAGGCAAGTGCATTTTATTTTTTAAAGTGCCATAGGGGGCCCTGAAATGGGCCCCCATACATGGCACCGGGTGCAACGGCCATGCCCAGGGGAACCCTGTCCTCTGTGCTGGCCACTGGGGTGGTGGGCATGACTCCTGCCTTTTCTAAGACAGGAGTCATGTGGCATGGTAGGTTTAGCACCATAAAATGACGCTAATCTGGTTAGAGTCATTTTTTTTTACTCTAACCTGCCTAAAGCCATTGTTTGGTGCTAAACCCTTTTCTTCCATACTGCCAGCCCCACCCGACTAAAGTCATTTTTTAAAACTCTAGCCTACCCTTTGCACCGGCTTGCACCATTCCATAAATATGGTGCCCGGCTGGTGCACAGAAATGGTGCAAGCCGGTACTAAACTTTTTGGTGCAAAACTGAGTTAGTGCAGTTTTGCAGCAAAAAGTATAAATAAGTGCCAATATTTTGTAAGTTTGCGCCACTTTTGTGTCATAAATTGACGTTAATGCGGTGCAAAAAAAGTTTAAATCAGAGCCTTGGTGCTAGATGGGTCTAGCACCAAAGTATAAATATGGAGTTAGTTTTGCACCGAATTAGAGTGAAAAAAAATGACACTAATTCGGTGCAAACAGAGTATAAATATGCCGCAGAGTATAAATATGCCCCTAAATATGGCGTTAAGGCCATAGAGTCATTTTTTGCACTGGAACGCCTACCTTGCATCTCATTAAGGCAAAGTAGGTCTCCACTTTCAAAAAATGACTTTAACTCCATAAATTTGGTGCTAGAGGGGTCTAGCACCAAAGTATAAATATGGAGTTAGTTTTGCACCGAATTAGAGTTTAAAAAAATGACACTAATTCGGTGCAAACAGAGTATAAATATGCCCCTTAGTCTCCCAGAGATTTCATATGTGCAAAAAGTAGGCACAGATGTGGATCACATATTTGTGGGCATTAGGATGCTACTGAGGTCAAATAAGGTTGATTCTGAGATTGCCTGTGATCCTATTCAGGGAAGATGCTGCCCAGCAGTTCAGGCTGGACTGTTTCTACTATAGTTCTTCCAGATTTATAGTGAGACAGCAAGCAAAAAATACGGACTGGAATGTAATTATCAAGACTTATTTCAAGCATTCAACCCACACTTTTATAAAATCTCATTCAGAAACCCTAAATGCAAATGCAGGCCTAGACACGTGTACAGTGCTCGCTGTAATGTAGATCTGAAGCAGCACTTGAATGATTAGGCCTAACAAGGCTAAAACCTGTGTTCCCATTCATAATGGATACGGCCTAGTTGCTCAGGCTATAATCGTTCTACAAGAGCACGACCAAGGCTAATTTGCATATAGTGGGCCCTGTTAATAATGGCTTACTGAGCAAAAACGGATAGACTAGAATTCAGACCAGGGTAAATGAAAGTAGCTGCATTTAATTCAGTCATTTCACCCATTTCTAATTTCTCTCAGTTAGGATAAAAGCAGGTCCACGCTCTCATTGGAAAATCAGTAAAAGTAAAGCTCCTAGTAAACTTTTCATTAGTTTGGTAACTTCTGTCTAAAAAGCACTGTCAGTTACAGGTCATTGAAAGCAGTAAATATTTAGATTTTTGAAAGGTCAAAGACCTATTTGTTTACATCTCTTTTTCAGTCATGTGCTTAAGTCATATGAGGGTTGGCTAAGGTATTCTTTTTTTCAGTTTTGTAATGTAGAAACTGTGTTATTTTGTGGTCACTCTTAAATGTGCATATACACAGAGATGCTCTTTGGGCTTATTTCACACGCTATAAAATATAAGACTAGATAAATAAGTGATGGCATGGGAGGTACAACTGACAGCAAGCCAAACTAAAGCCTTGCATGCCTGTGCAGAAGATGTCTGAAATAAGGAGTAGCAGCAGCAATGGAGCTCGTTTGTCTATCCTGTGAAACCAGCAATAAATGGATGATGGAGGGACATGAAAAGGAAATCACGTCAAAGTATGCTGGATTTAAAGAGAGGCGTGCAGCAGAAAAATGAAAAAAAGAGATTTTAGCTTTTTTTCTGAAAGTGAAATGGTTGGTCAGTGCAAAGTCTAGAAACCTGATGTACAAAGCTACTTTGCAAAATCACAGGGTTTGCAACTGAAAAATGGCATTTTGTTAAGGTTTAAACCCATTTTGCACATTAGAAAAACATTCGGACTCGCTAAACGGGTTTACCAACTGATTCTGATCGCAGTCAGGGAGGGACATTCCCTTCTAATTGTGATCCAGTATAGTACGTATCAACTGTTGCAAACAATTTGGAAATAGTGTCACATCGTCACATAACAAAACTAGTGGAGTGAACATCCAATAAGCATGCTCCATCACATTTCTGGCCCTAAACAAATGCCAAAGGAATGATTTCGTTTTCAATATTTTTGGAGCTGAATAATAACAGCTTTCTTTCATATTTTAGGAGGGGTTACATTGGAGTTTGGGAGAGAATACTGGCAATCAACTGATATTTTTTTCAGTAGGGGTGTTAGAAAATCGAATTCCACAGTGGGACACCCTCACTGGAGGAGCTGTTAGTGAATTGTGTGATTAACGCGGAAAATTCCTTGGAACATTCTTTGATTACACTTATGATGCACATGGTCGCTGACCTAACCAGTTGCAACTTAAACAAATCAACACCAGTGCGGTTTTACCTTGCCAAATGCCTCCTCTTGGATAGTTGCTGTGCAATATAAGGGCATCCTAGTGCTTGTGCTTCGGCTCTGCTTGTTCTGCTGTGCTCCACTGTCTTGTTGCTTATGATGACTGGTTGCCACCATTGCTGCTGCTGCTGAGACTGCTTTGTTAGTTGGGGTCTGGCTTCCCACTTCCTGCTACGGCTAACACCAGCACCCTCCTGTGAGCTCTCAGTCGTCTACTGGCGGTGTCCACACTCTGTATGGTGAATACAGTACCAGAGGCCAGATGTAAAAAGCCTTTTTGTAGATGAAAACAGCCCGATTCGCAGAATCGGGCTGTTTCTTTATTGCAAAACTGCATTTTCTTATGTACAACCTCAACTGTGATTCTGTAACAAATTACTGAATGACCAATTGGGGTTGGGACCCAATACTGATTTGGTATTTGAAAGGGAGGATGTTTAGGGCATCCCTTCTAAATACTCAGTCATAGTGGTATGCATTAATGTTTTGTGTCCGAATTCTGGTTGCAAAACATTAATCTTTTACCACCTCCTCAAACGTGCCACTGTGGCAAGCCATTCGCAAACGGGAAGGTGTCTCAAAGAGACCCCTTACCCTGTGTGAATGTTGACCAATAGATTTTTAAGAGTAGGCAGTGGTCCCAATGACTAATGCCTACTCTTAAAAAATGAAATGTACACTTTTCATTTCTATTTTTCATGCACCCTGTTTTCCTTTAAAGAGAACTGATGCTTTATTTGAAAGCAATCATAGAAATAGTGATCTGCTGGCCCCAGCAGGCCCCCATCCCTGTATTGGTTGCCATTCCTAATGGGTCTCAATTTGCGACCAACCTCATTAATATTCATGAGGTAGTTCAAACTGCGACCCACTGGAAATAAGTCATTTGCAAACCGACATTTAGTACATAGGTTGGGTGACAAACTTCCTAACTGTTTGCAAAAAGACGTCGCAGATTGCAACCGCCAGTGCAATGGCGCAGGTTTGCAATGAGCACCACCAGGAATACATTTTTTTCTCAACCAGCTTGGAGCAGGCATGCAGGCGGGATTGAATCACCTAGCGTGGCTTGTGGCTCAGTCAGATGTGTTGAGTTGTGGCACTGTACCTTCCTGTTCCTGGTCATTTATTCCTGACCATTTGTTCTGGGTCACTGAATGTGCTGACAGCTCCTTTATGTATCACTTTGTAAGATGAAAGACTGGGGAAAGACTCTGAAGGGTGATATGGTCTAAGCAAGACCTTTTGTTTTTTTATTCTTTTCCACATGTTGTGAAGTCCTAGCACTGAACTTTGGATGCGATTGTCAGAATTATTACTGAACAACTGTTTCTCAGTGAAGATTTGTGCTCCTAATTTTCATATCTAATTGTTAAACTCTTTCTAGCTGGCAGTTTTCCACACTTTCCCCTAAACTCTGATATTCCTATATTCTGCCATTAGCGGATTTATTACTGTGATATGTATTTGTAGCGCATTCGTGTTTGTGTGCATTGCTCCTTTTTGAGGCCTGTTGGTAATGGGTGTGTGTGTGCATAGCATGATTTTATGACAGTTTGCCCCATACATACAGTGGTGCCAGTTTAATGTCAAAGAGCGGTGAAGCCGCTGAGCTATCCAGATCTACCCAGTCTAGTACTCAGTATTGTTTATACATTCATTCATAGAACATATTTGCTGAGCCATGACAATTTATAAATTATGCGCCAGGGTTTCAATACCGAAAATGTCATCAAGAAATTATAAAAAGTTGACAAACACCCTACCTAAGGTTTCTAAAACAAACAAAGACATGAGCACCTGAAGTAAGTCTCAAAAGAGGCAATGGACCCAAATGGTAACAAGAGGGCAATTAGACATGATAAGCATGACATCAGCTACAAGCACAAACAAATCTAAGCGCATTACTCACTGACTTGTATGGTACTGCGCCAAATGTGCCAGCTCTGCCCAAAGCTCTAACAGCTTCTGATATCACTTCTTCCTTGGGTCAAAAGATGATAAGCCATGTGATAAGTACTCAAGCAACCTTTGGAACCAGCAGAAGTGGGTATAGCTCCATCTGGCACTAATCCGAAAAGCTGGTATGAAACTGCAAATAGGCACACAATCCCTTTGATGGACTCAATGGCTGCAGCAAACTCAGTGAATACAACTCTGACTAATAATCTTACATCTGAATATAGTGGTGCTGCTCCTAAAGCGAGTTCCTTATTTGAGTATGATTATCCACCTATGGGTGTTCTAAGCCTTCCCATACCACTAAAACATGGGGAGGGCCAGGCCCAGAGTTTACACAAAGATACAGTGAAGCAGCTACGTTTTTGAACAGCTCACATTCGATTATGGCAGACTATTATATCCTTCTCATTATAACAAGAATTAAGGCAGGGCAGATGCACCATGTAGGAAAGTTCCCCTTTTGGGATCGTTACACCCCCCACCCCACACACATACTTTTTGCCTGATATTGATGCTAACTTGACTGAGTGTGCGCTGGGATTCTGTTAACCAGGTCCCAGCACCTGTGTTCTTTCCCTAAAACTGTGCCATTGTTTCCACAGTTGGCACACCCTTGACACACAGCTGAGTAAAAGGTATCAGAGGCACCAAGGGCTCTGCGGCCAGGGAGGATCCCTAAGGGCTGCAGCATGTATTGTACTACCCTAAGGGACCCCTCACCAAACACATGCACACTGCCATTGCAGAATGTATGTGTTGGTGGGGAGAAAAAGGTAAAATCGACATGGCATCCCTCACAGGGTGCCATGCCCCCCAACCACTGCCTGTGGCATAGGTAAGTCACCCCTCTAGCAGGCCTTACAACCCTAAGGCATGGTGCACTATACCATAGGTGAAGGCATAACTGCATGAGCAGTATGGCCCTACAGTGCCTATGTCCATTCTTATACATTGTAAGTACAGTGTGGCCACATTGAGTACATGGGCTGGGAGTTTATCATTATGAACTCTACAACTCCATGATGGCTTCGCTGAAGACTGGGAAGTTTGATATGAGCACAATCGACCCACACAGATGTCAGTGTTGGCTTTTATTGTAAAACACACAGAGGGGGCATCTTAGAGATTCCCCCTGTATTTTGTACAACCCTTTAGTGCAGGACTGACCTGTCTGTGCCAGCCTACCACTAACAGACAAGTTTCTGACCCCATGGGATGAGAGTCTTCATGCCAATTGGGGTCAGAAACAAAGCCTGCTCTGGGTGGAGGTGCTTCACATCTCCCTCTGCAGGAATTGTAACACTTGGCGGTGAGCCTCAAAGGCTCAGGCCTCGTGTTACAGTGCCCCAGGGCACTCCAGCTAGTGGAGATGCCTGACCCCCGGACAAAGCCCCACCTTTGGCAGCAAGTCTAGCTGGAAAATTAGGAAAAACAAGAGGAGTGTCCACTTGAGCTGGGACCACCCCTAAGGTGTCCAGAGCTTAAGTGACCCCCCTCCTTGAGGAATCCTCCATCTTGTTTTGGAGGACAGAGACCAATAGGGTTAGGAATATCGCTCCCACACCAAAGGGAGTGGGCACAGGAAGGGTGTAGCCACCCTCAGGGACAGCAGCCATTGGCTACTGCTCCTCTGACCCCTGTAACACCCCTAAATCTAGTATTTAGAGGCACCTATGAACCTTATCCACCAGATTCCTGACAACCTCAAGAAGAAGAAGCAAGAAGAAAGAAGGACTGCTTAGCCGACCTCCAGCAGTGAAGATTCCAGACGACAACTGACTTGGCCCCAGCCCTACTGGCCTGTCTGCAGCTTGAAAGACCCCTGCTCCAAGAAGGTGACGCATCCTACAGGACCAGCGACCTCTACAAAACCCCCAGAGGAGACTGCCTGCCCAGCAGAGGACCTAGAACTCCTGAGGACAGCAGCCCTGACCAGAAGAAATCACCAAAAGGACTCCAGAACAGCCCGGGATCCACAAGGCATGTCCACTCTGCACCCGACACCCACAGCCCAAGTCCAGGTGGCCCACCGGTCCAGAGCAGGTCCCCAGATGAGTCCAATCTCAAGTCCAACTTGGGCTGACTCCCCCTGGCCAACACAACAACACCTCCAGTCTGACTCCAGAGGCTCCCCCTAACGGCGACTGGATCCAATGAAGATACCCGATGCCCAAGGAGACCCCTTCACCACAGTCCCGTGGCCTTGGGGCACCTCTCCTGCCTCTCCAGCCTTTGGTTTCCCTGAACCGACCCCCAGAACCGACCCCCTGAACCCAGCATGCAGCATCTTTTGTGACCCTTGGGGTCCCCCCATTGAAAAGTATTGGGCGTCCAGCTCTGTGTTTGCACCTTGCACCCGGCCGCCCCTGTGTCGCTGAGGGTGTGTGTTTAGTTTGATCATGTGCCCCCCCCCCGGTGCTGATCTAAACCAACCAGGCCTGTGTCCTGGAACCGCAGGTACTTATCTGCAATCTGCTTTCTACCAATCAGCCCCAGTCAGCCCCAGTACAGGATTCCACTGTAAAAGTGATGCTAACTTTGACCTCTGTACCTATGGGGCCCAGTGTTGCTGGTGGCAGTCAGCCTAAACTTTGACCTGTGGGCATCTTAAATCCGTAAGACTGGAATTGTAAATCATGTACTTACCCTCCAGTTAAGCCTCTGGAGAACCCCTGGACTCTGTGCACACTATACCTCATTTTGGTATAGTATATACAGAGCCAGCTTCCTATACACCATACTTTCTAGCATATAATGATACTAAGACTTCAGAAACTTTGCAACCACTTCAATCAATCAATCAATCAATGAGTTGACTTGTACAGCGCAGCTTGTCACCCATGAGAGTATCCAGGCGCTGGCACGGTCCAGGGTCTCAGTCGAAGAGCTAGGTTTTCAGCATCCTACTGTACTCCTGCAGAGTAGGGGAGATCCTGAGGTACAGGGAGAGGCCTTTCCAGGCTTTGGGTGCAAGGTAGGAGAAGGATCGTCCTCCTGCTCTGCTGCGTTGTAAATGGGGGTATGGGCCAGCACGAGGTATGCAGAGTGGAGGTGCCTGGAAGGTTTGTGGAATCTCAGGTGATGGTTGATGTAGGCGGGTCAAGAGTTGTGCAGGGCCTTGAGTGCCTGGATGAGGAACTAGAACTGGCGTCTTGTCTGATCTGGGAGCCAGCAGGGTTTTTTGAGGTGGAGGTGATGTGAGTGTGGCATGGAGATCCAGGATGAGTCTCGCTGTGGTGTTCTGGATGGTCTGTAGTCTTTGAACTAGGTGGGCCTCGATTCCCAAGTAGAGGGTGTTCCCATAGTCCTGTTGACTAGTGACAAGGGCTTGAGTGGTAGTGCGTCTCGTGTTTTGGGGAAGCCACTTGAAAATCTTATGTAACATTTGAAGGAGGATGACATTGAAGGAGGATGACATTGCATTATGTGGCAGCTCATGGTGAGTTTGCTGTCTAGGATGATACCAAGATTCCTAGCATGCTCAGCTGGGGGTGGAGTGGGCTCCAGTTCTGTGGGCCACAAGGAGGCGTCCCAGGGGTAGTTGTCGCTGCCAAAGAGCAAGACTTTCGTCTTCTCTGTGTTGAAGTTGAGGCAGTTATTCCTCATCCAATTGGTGACGCTGGTCATGCACTGGTGAAAGTGGGTTCTGGGGGTGGTGGAGCTTTTGTGGAGGGAAAGGATGAGTTCAAAGAATACTGAGTTGTATATTTTCTCCTTTGAAAAATCACTACTTGAAACTGTAAAAATAGTAAAAGCAGCTAATGCAGTTACTTAGACATGTTTTTCACCTCTCATACCTGAAGTTGAGGAAGGGCTTCTCCTTGTATTGAGTAGAACCCGGATCACTTGCCTTATATTAATTGCCATAAAATGCAGAATCTAATATTAAGCATAGTGAGATATGTAAAAGTCAAGGGCAAGACACAGAACTAAACACTGAAAAAGCCAAAAGATGTGGTCCATGAAGATGGCACTAATGTCAATACCGGCGTCCCAAAGAGGTCTAAAATGTTCCCCAAGAAAAGACAGAAAAACACGAATAAATGGGGGAATAAGTGAGGGGAACTGGATGTTGTTTATTCTATCATAGTTGTATTTATAGAAAACAGGTGTAACTTGGCTATGAGACATCAAAGACTGAGTCTGAAAGATCTACTCAAATTACTGATACAGAACAATCTGCAGGACTCTGCCTCAACCCCATTGGTGAATGATGGGTAACAAGAACATGTGACAAGGATTCGCATTTAGAACAAGCAGAATGTAAAGTTTCATCAAAAAAAGAAGAAGAAACGTGCAAAATACGTACATTGCTTGTTAGAAAAAGGCCATTTATTTCATCAAAACAAGTAAGCATCAACACACCGAAGAAAATTGGCATACTTTGGAAACTAGTAGTTAATCAGTAGATCCTGTCCTTCTTGCCATAAGTGACCTGGCTCTTAACCCGCTAGCAACTTCTTTTACCACTGGGAACTGAGAAGTTTCTACCAAAATAATTCTAACAGTGGGATGTAAATAGTTGAATAGCTTGCTGCAGTTCCATTTCTTCTATGCCATACCACCATGGAAGCTAATAGCTACTGTAGATAGAAAAAGAGTAGACCCCAATGCATGGGAAGGTCACATGGGAAATATTGCAAAAAAATGGAAGTGATGTTATATCCTCATAGCATCCACAAATTTGTATTTGATAATATGGATCATCTTTGAGGTATGAACGTTGATGTCAGGCCATGGCTTCCCTTGCCCAAGAGTTCCATGGCTGCAGGATTGCCAGAAATAGGACAGTACGCCCAGTTTCAATAGAACAGAATTCAGAAAAAGTGAACAACCCTTTAAGATCTTAACCATATGGTGCAGGTCATTCAAATTATTATTAAGAAAGACGATAAAAGAATGTCGAAAATGGCCAATGACTAACTCAATCAACGAAAAATCATTAATAGCATAATGGGCATCGTTGCCACCCGTCTTAGGAAGCACCAGAAGCAATGAAATTGTCCCAAGTCAAAAAGGAACATCTTCCTGGAGTCATTCTGAAGTCATCTGATGACTTCAGCTGGGCTATTCCTGTAATTATCTGGGGAAGTCATCACTGGCCATCCTGAAGTATGTGTAAAGGGTGAAATATTTAAATGAGATGACTCCAGCGCCATCACTGAAACCACTGCAGGATGGTGTACTGATGACTTCCTTTGAAAATGTGTGATTATCTTTAACTGCTATAGGATTACTCCATGACAACAAAAGGATTAGAGCAGATTACTTCGTGATAACTCCATGACAACTCTGGGATGGGAACAGATTACTTCGTGATGGCTCTGTGACAACTAGGGGATTGGGATAGATTACTTCAAGATGACACCATGACAACCAGGGGATGAGGGCAGATTATTTCATGATGACTCTATGACAACTAGGGGATGGAAGCAGATTACTACAAATTACACAATGGCAACTAGGGGATGGGGCAGGCTATTTCACAATAACGTCACTAGTACTTCAGGTGTTGCTTGCATTACTTCACAGTGACTTCATGTGTAATTCAGGGTGTAGTTTTATTACTTCACTGTGATCGCATGAGGACTTCTGGATAGTTTTTCCCATTGCAGTAACAATCCAAGATGGCTGCTTTTAAGTATTTCATTGTGCTTGGTGGTTCTCTCTCCCAGGGTCATTCCACTGGACTTTAACAGCACTGAAATGTACCATTAAACAAAAATATACAAGCCTTAATTAGTGAATGTCATATAGCTGCCTGACATACTATTATGGTAATACTACAATTCAAATCCATGTAAAGATGCATTCTTACCACCAGCTTTCAGTGAAATGAAATGGCCTCACTGCATGTCTTAATGTAGCAACACTGTGTTTAACTAAACTGAAACAATAATGTTAAAGGTAAGGAATTCTCCTTTCAGTATACTGGACATGAGCTTTTGCATGTACAGCAATCTGTTACAGAGGGCCAGAGAGAACTACCATCATGTCTTTAACCCAGTTATCTCAATCTCACTAACCATTATCTCTTTTAGTTCTGACTGGATTTGTGTCAGCAGTGAGAGGTAGATAGTAATGACAGTGGGAGAGGAGCATGTAGAGAGGCTATGAGTGAGAGTGTGTTGGCAAGTGTGTTCAGAGAATGTTATAAAGCTTCTGAGATGTGCCAGTGAATATTATTATTAGTGGGAGAAGGGAACAGATGTGAGTGTTACTGTGACTAGCTTGAGACGAGGAGCAGGTCAATTATGAATTAATGGGTTTGCAGGTTTCTGGTGTTACACAAGTGAATGGTGTAGTGAAATATGTGAAAAACATTGTGAGTTGTTTTGTTATTGGCTTGTAGGAGTAGGGCAAAGAGTATGTAATGAAAGTGGGAATTTGAGTGGTTGAAATTATATGATGTGAATTACTGTTGAGTTGTTAATGGGCGTCTCGGCGGTGGATGTTCAAGACTGGTATGAAATGGTGTTGGAGACTGGTTAAGAGTAATATTCAGAATAACTGTGCAATGCGAGTGATGATGCATTGTTGAGCATATGAACTTTGCGCGACTAAGAAAAATTGATTTGTTGCAAGTGGCTGTTTGGTGTGAATGGTGTTGTGTGGTTGTAGTGAATGAACGGTGTGAAAAACTAGAAATAGAGTCTGTGAGCAGAGGATCTGAGTAAGTGGTAAGAGTGGGCTATTAGGTAGTGATGTGAGTGCCAATGCATTGGGATAAATGAATGGCAAGCATATGACGCAATTGGCTGTAAGTGAATGGGTATTGTACAAGGGCGAGAGTAAGTATGTTGGTGATGGGTAAGCAGTAAGAGTGCTTTCAAAGTAAATGTCAGTGAGTAATGCATTGAATCGTTTTCTACATGGCAGCGCATACATCGTGCTATTTAAAAAAAAAATCTGAGTAAACATGAATTATAAGTGCAAATTATAGTGTAAAGAGTGGATGGTACCCTAGACAGCGTTTATAAGATGAGAGGATATGCTTAGAGATGCTTAGTGAAAGGAGTAGCTATGAATTGTGATCGTGGAGGGTGGAATCAAGACTATAGATATAATAATGGGTGAAGTGTGGTGTGCTGAGCAGATTTGGAGAGCACATCAAGCCGAAATTTCAAGAAAAATAATGTAGAGTGCTTGTGGAGGCTGGGGGTCAGCAGAGATGGGGAGTCAGTGGATGTTCAGGAGATAGGGAGACATGAGGATGTAGTGTGGATGAACAGGTTGGTTTTAGGGGCCAAAAGGTGCATAAGGAGGCAGTGTAGGTGGTGACAAGCAGATGTTCAGATTTATAAGTGGATGTTATACGGAGAATATATTCAGGGTGGAGACCCAATGAAGAGCCTGCAGAGACAATGAAGAGGGCTAAGTGTGAATGAGAAGGTTAGGGAGCAGATGTTGCTGACAGATACAGAGAGTTGGTTGTGGATGTAATGCACAGACAGCAGAAGTGGAAAGTAAATGTAGAGGGTGGGGAGAGGAAATGGAACTTGGCAAGTTGATTCAAAAGGCTCCAATTAGATGTGCAAGGTGAAGAACACATTTGATAGGTGGATATAGAGGGAGGACAATGAATCGTACAAATGAAGGGTGGAAAACCCATTTGGATGATTGCGTTCCCACATGAAGGATGACGAGCAAGTGTGTAGATCTAGAGATGAGATCAACTGTGTAAAGGTAGCAGCTGGAGAGCAGATGGTTGCAGCAGGGTGGGGGAGTGAATATACAATGTGGTGTTGAAAATGGCGAAACATGAAAAGTGGAACATGGAGAGAGAATGTGGGCTGTGGGATGTACCTGGTGAAAACAGGATCTATAGCGTGCACATAAGATGTGGTGAAGTGGTGAGAACAGATATAGAGGGAAAGTGTGGAAGTTGCACAGTGGATGTACCAAGTGGAGAATGCATGCCCATAGTGGAAAGAACATATGGATGATACAGAGGAAAGTACTCAGAGGATATGGAGGCTGGAGAGATCACAAAGTGGGTGAAAAGTGTATCTTTAAGAGTGGAGAGCTTGTCTGGAGAATGAGAGCATATGTACATGGTGGCAAAGACTAGTCAGGTTTGAGAGTGCATATATATAGGCTGGATGGTAAATATGTGTGATATGCAGGGCAGGTAGCAGAAGTGAAGTGTGGATATATAGGTTGTGAAGCAGATGTGGAGAACAGATTCACAGAGCGGGAAGTGCAGGTTGAGTGTACAGCGCATATGTGCAGGATGCAGCGGGCATGTCAAGGGTGGAGGGCAGAAGTTTAGGCTGGAGAGCAGATGTTCAGGATGAATAGTGCGCTTACAGCACATGGAGAGAGTTTACAGTAGAGTACAGGGTGGACAAAAAGTGTAGTTAATGGAGAGTGTATATAGAAGGTGGAGAGTATACGTTGAGTATAGGGTAGAGAACATGTGGAATGTGCACTGGAGGGGTTTCAGAGCATGTATGTTGAGGGGAGGGTACATCTTAAGGGTGGCGATCAGCTCTAGAGGGTGGAAAGTGAAGATGGAGAGAGGATGCAAAGGGCAGAAAGCATTTGTGGAGGATGGAGGAAAAGGGTACGTACTAGAGAGAATGAACAGTTTGGGGAGCACAAATTGGGGATGGAGAGCATGTGGGGTATATAAATCGGATATCTGTGGTGGACAATGATGCTCAGGGCATACATCAGATGCAGAAAGAGAAATTGGATTGTGGCAAGTGGATGTGAAGAGTGGAGTTTGAACACTTCCCGTGGAAAGCAGATGTGGAGTGTATATATAGGACATTTACACAGTGGTTAATGTATTTTCAGAGCGTGGAGAGTACATGGAGAACAGAGGTAGAGGGTTGAAAGTGCATATGGTGTGTGGATAGCCTCTGGAGGGTGGAGAAGGGACAGCAGATATACAGTTTGCACAGCATATCCAACAGTAGGGAACTCTTGTACTTAATAAAGAGCAGAGGGAGTTAAAAAGGATGTGTACAAAGTGGCTAAACCAAGTGGAGTGTGCAAGGGAGTTAAAATTACCCCCCCCCCCCAACTTTGAACCAAAGCTCTTATGGCACCAAGCTAGCAAAGCAAGTCATTGTGGCCCTCCCCAGAAGAGCTTGCCTGTCTCTTCCATCCAAGCATCTATTCATTCATCTTTTCAACCTTCCATTCACATCCATTCATTGTGAAGGTGACATCCACATTTTCATCTTCACAGTCTGTCATCCATTCAGTCTCTCATCCAACATTCAGTATGTCACCTTTCTGTCCATCCGTCCGTCCCTATCCAAACCTATCCGTTCAGTCTTCATACCTACCCATCCTTTCACTCAGTCATCCATCCTTTCACTTGTCCATCCGCTTTTATCCATCCTCCCTTTCACTCATGTATTCATCCACCATTTTACTCAACCATCCATCCTTTTACTCATCCATCCATTCTTTGTCCCATTCATTCATCTATCCACCCTTTCACTCAAGTCCATCAATTCACTCATTTATACATTTACGCTTTAACTCATCGATCCAGGCTTTAACTCACTCATCCAACCTTCATCATCCATCCTCTCACTCATCCCTCCACCCATGTATCTAGCCTCTCACTCATTCATCTTTACATCCATCTTTTCATTCATCCAGCCATGCATCTATCCATCCACCTTTTCACTCACCCATCCATCATTTCACTCATATCCATCCATTTACTCTTTCACTCATCCATCCACCCTTTCACTCATCCATCCATCCACCCGTTCATCCAACCATCCACCTACCCTCCTTTTCACTCAACCATCCTTGTATCCATCCTTTCACTCATCCATCCACTCTTTCAACTCTTCATCCATCCAGCCTTTCACTCCATCCACCATCCATTTACCCTTTTACCCCATCCATTCATTTAGCCATGCAGCTATCTATCCACCTTTTCACTCACCCACACAGCCACCATTTCACTCACATTCATCTATCCATTTAGCCTTTCACTCATCTATCTGTCCATCCTTTCACGCATCCATCCTTTCATACATTCATCCATCCACCCTTTCAACCCATCCATCCACCCACTCCATCCAGCGTGTGTCTCATCCTTTAACATGTCCAGCCATCAATTCCTCCATCCACCCATCTATTCATTCATCATTTCTCCTTTTCACTCATCCATCCTTTCACTACTTGATTCATCATATATCTATCCATCCACCCCATTCACTCACCCACCCAGCCACCATTTCAGACATCCACTAATCATCCTCTCATACATACACTCACCTTCCCATCCTTTTGCGTTAATTAGGAGCCTTAGTCTGCTGACTTGCGGGTGTTTGTTGACATCGGAATGTGTGGACGGTGAAGGGTGCAGAGAGCCCTTGTGCGGAACTGAGAGGTGTGTGGATGTAGGGTAGCGATCCGATGCAGCATGAAGAGCAGATGTAGAGCGGATGTACAGGGTGAACAGTGCACGAGGAGCACGGAACAGAGTGTAAACTCTAGAAAGGAACGTGAATTAAAAAAAATACCTTGCTGAAGCGAGATGTAGAAGAAAAAAGGAAAATGTATTGATAGGAGAGAAATTAAACGTTGTAAAAGGCTGAGAGTGAGAGGCATTCCTATACCCCCAATTTAAAAATTACGAAACTAGCGCAGGTCTCACCTAGGGGGTGGGTGAGTTCCATGCCTCGCTCACTTCGGTCATCTCGCCTCCCTTTGCTATCTTTTCCTACTCCCTTTCCCCTTCTGTCACAGTGCTTTAAATGGAAAAATAGAAGTGCAGGTACTCTGTACCAGAGTACCTGCTTGTTTCTGAGAAGTGCCGGTACTTTCCAATTAAAAGTATTACGTTTTTCTTGAGATATGCCGGTACTCTCCCTCTCAAAATAAAAAAGTGCTGGTACTCAGTACCGGAGAGTACCGGCCCATTTAAAGCACTGTATCTGCCAGATTACTGTACTTCATTCAAAACCCTGCACCTTTCCTCCTCTTTATCTCTAAAGAGACACGGCAAGCAGCTGATGTAATTCCTTCAGTATAGCTCCGTGTACGCTCCTGCTTCAAATTTACCTCGTTTTCAGGTACAACAAAGGCCGGCCAGTTGTGATCGAGTAAGGGCGTGCTTGTTTGGACACCACAATCGCCTTGACTGATTGGCCGAAACAGCCGGGAGGCGGGGACAGGTGAGCAAGGTTGGATGCAGGACAGCCTCTATCTATTTCATTTCAACAAACTTTATTGAACACGCAGGGCCAACTTTAGCACTGGTGACGCTGTGTGCGACAGCCTTTTTTGGCGCACCCCACCCCCCATGCCACCTCCTCGAATTCACTCACTGCCACCTGGCAAGTGTGCCACTAATCTCTCCAGAGCCCCTGTTCACATACATTTAACTTGCTTTCAAGGGACTGTAAAGGCCGGCTTTACTAATCCACTCAGCTAGCTATATAAAATATATTTCTGCTCTTTGAAACATCTACGCTACTTTATGACCACTTTACGGCAAGTGAAAACTGTGACAAAACTCCCGTCGATTTCCCGATTTCCCTAACAGGATCATTATTCACAAGAGGTGTCTTGACATTTTAATTGCGTCCTGAAGGCTGGACGAATATAAGGAACTTTTCAGGTGGTGCAAGTTTGGTAAGTTATTGCTAAACAAGGGGCCCCCTCGGGTCAGCGCCCCCCCAAGCCAGGGCAGCACCCAGTGCAGCAACACACCTCACCCCCCCTAAAGAGGCCCTGTGAACACATGAGAGTAACAAGAAAACAGGAAAACCGATTTAGTTCCAAACAGTAAAAGAATCTGAACCTATAGTTTAAAAGAATAATAGACTGTAGACCCGGGATCTGGAAATGAGATGCTATGACCGCAGAAGAGTTTATTAAAGTGTGCAATGATGCAGTCTACAATACGCACCCATAAAGAAATCTGTACTGATATGATTAAAGCATCTTTGCCATAACTCACTCCTCAGCGCCACAACTGAATTTTAGAGCCAGTGTGTGATCCCATAGCCACATTAGAGGAAACAAAATATGGGAAAACTAATTTAACGAAATAAAATTGTAAGAAAACACAACCAAACCAAAAATGAAAGAAAACATTTGGAAGGAATGTTTAATCATTTAGTCCAATTGATGCAGGAACGGCGGAAATAGAGGCATCCAGGGCAAAGGAAATGCCAATGGGAAAAGGTCCAACACCCAAATATCTGATTGGTGCAGTGAAGTAGACGTTTGGTTGGTTGTAAGCGCCTTCGACAGACTTCCTTTCCTATCACGAACTGCATTCTGGAACATGTAGTTGTATATTTGGATTCCTTCTCAATAACAAAATCCATGGAAAAAGGCGCAGAGTAACATAATTGTTTCTTTGCATAATACTTTTTCAATCTGCATAGCACAGAGGCCTCAGTAGCTTTTTCATCATATGCACTTTTTAAATAGAAGTATAATGCCTTCAACAACATTTCCATAGCACTTTGTGAAAATATCTACATAGCTCTACCATAGCTACCAAATTTTCGGAGTGCTTATGTGCGACATTCCCATGATTTACATGAACATAGGAGTGACATTTTACAGCCAAATGTGTGACACTTTGAGTCACACGTATCTTTTACTGTCTTTAATACAATTAATGACTTGCACGGTCACAATGCATTTGCAGTTGTAGGGTGAGACCTCATAGCACTATAAGTAGATTTTATTCCCTACACCGCCATCCAGGATTCTTTGCTCTTTCTCGCTCTTTACACACAGAAAGACATCTGCAGAGGGATTACATTTACCAATTGAGTTTCACAATGCAAAATAGTGCATTTCCCACCGATAACTTGAACTTGCATTGTTCATTTAAAGTGTTTGCATTATTTTAAACGTAGCTGATTTGAGGTGAAAGATCAACAAAAATACAAACAGAATAATTTTGTCTGTGTTATTCTGTTTTTGCCCAACCCATCCCACGCTCTAACACTGCCTCATTCGAGCTTAGTGCTCTGCTGCCAGACTTATTGGTACCACCAAGACATGACTGCCAGGGCAGGCTAAGACTCAACCAGCAGAAAACATCTTGCATCTGGAACTGTGCTGGGGTGGGGCACTGAATACATACATGGTGCTGCCATTGACAGCAGTACTACTATCAGTGCAGCATGCACTCACAGGGCCTGGTGGAATCATGGTAATAACGCCATCAGCGCTGCTCAGGAGGGGAAATCTATGTCAGCTGAGGGCTGGCTACTTTTAAAGTGTGCACTCTGACACACCTGACTACTGAGACCTGACTACTGAGACCCCACACTCGAGACAGGAGGGCAGGTGAGGCCTACAACCTGACTCTTAAGTTAGTATGCAGAGGGTCGGGCAGTATGTCTAAAGGCCTGGAGGGGCTGGCTGGAGTCAGGGACGACCTTAGCACTGTTGGCGCCCTGTGCGACAATGTTTGTTGGAGCCCCCAAATGCCCACCTCCACCACTGATTCCTTCACTGCCACCCTTAACAGTGCCCCTCAAGTTTCCATAAGTGCCCCTCAGGTTTCCATAAACACTCTCTCTCAGATGCATTTAATTAGTTTTATAGCGCCACTCATACCAGTATAGGATGTCAGAGCACTTTACATTGCACAATCATTGCACAGAGACAATCAATCATAGGTGTGCAAATCAGTGTATAAGAAATGTTACATAAGACAGAGGACTACAGGGTGTAGGACTCTCATATCCTCCATACTGGTAGGGTGTATAGTTTGAGTGCTTGGTCTGGAGAAGCACAAATTCAGAATTTAAAATGTAACACCATGGTTGGGGGTTCTCTTTAACAATAAGTAAGAATTCATTTCTACCCAAATGAACCCTTTTTGCAACATTAGGATAATGAAAGACTGAGGAAAAAAGCATAACTCTCTGCTCTATACCTTGTAGTATGCATGCAGTTCTTTGATAAGAGTTAATAGCTTGCTGTTCTATATTAGGATTGTAACTTCTTAACTGCAAGTCATAAAAGGACCTCTCCAATAAAAGTAGTAACACACTGACCTATTTGCATTATATGCACTTGGGCCCATATTTAATGGAAAATGACTGAGCTGAATGCTGCGCCAAAATTGGCAGCACCGCGCTCTGTCATTTTCACAATGCAGTGATGCGCTGTATTTAATTGAAAACGGAGCATCCCTGTGTTGTCCCCTGCGCTAGCGCTAAATTGAGCTGCCTTGCACCAACACAGGCATCCTTGCACCACTGTGCAAGGATGTCTGCGTTGAGGGGTTTGATTGTTTATGTGCAGGAAGGTGTCCCTTCCCGCACATAAACAATCACTAATGGTGATTTGGCACTTCTGTGTGCAGAATGCATCACACACAGAAGTGCCAAAGCGTCATTTTGAAATGATTGTTTATGTGCAGGAAGGGACACCTTCCCGCACGTAAACAATCATGTCTGGCATTTTGCTCTTTCTATGCATGCTGCAGAATGCAGCACACATAGAAAAAGCAAAAAATGAGGAGGAATAAAAGTATTTCTCCTTGTTGCGTCTTGCTAATGCCACCCCTGGGGTGGCGTTAGATTTTGGCGCTGCCTCAGGTTTATGAAAACTCGTGAATCTGAGGCAGCGTCAAAATGCAATGGGTGTTTCTGTGGCACGCCCCTTCCACTCAAAGGGCTGCATGTGAAGGAGCCGAATTTGCAAGGTGGCGTTAAGCCACTGTAGGAAGGTTTCCTCTTTCTAGCCTTGTTACCCCCACTTTTGGCCTGTTTGTGAGTATATGTCAGGGTGTTTTTACTGTCTCACTGGGATCCTGCTAGCCAGGGCCCAGTGCTCATGGTGAAAAACCCTGTTGTTAGTGTTTTTGATATGTGTCACTGGGATACTGCTAGCCAGGACCCCAGTGCTCATAAGTTTGTGGCCTATATGTGTTCTCTGTGTGGTGCCTAACTGTATCACTGAGGCTCCTCTAATCAGAACCTCAGTGTTTATGCTCTCTCTGCTTTTAAAATTGTCACTGCAGGCTAGTGACTAATTTTACCAATTCTGATTGGCACACTGGAACACCCTTATAATTCCATGGTATATGGTACCTAGGTACCCAGGGTATTGGGGTTCCAGGAGATCTCTATGGACTGCAGCATTTATTTTGCCACCCATAGGGAGCTCAGACAATTCTTACTCAGGATTGCCACTGCAGCCTGAGTGAAATAACATCCACCGATGGTGCCCTCATTGCATAAGCCAGTCTACATCGGTTCAGGGATCCCCCCAGCCCTGTTCTGGTGCGAAACTGGACAAAGGAAAGGGGAGTGACCACTCCCCTGACCAGGACTTCCAGAGGAGGTGCCCAGAGCTCCTCCAGTGTGTCCCATACCTCTACCATCTTGGATGAAGAGGTGTGAGGGCACAATGGACAGCTCTGAGTGGCCAGTGCCAGCAGGTGATGTCAGAGACCCCTCCTGATAGGTGCTTACCTTTCTCTGTAGCCAATCCTCCTCTGAGGGCTATTTAGGGTCTCTCCTGTGGGCATCTCACCAGAGTTCCTCTGCACTTCCCTCTTCGACTTCTGCCAAGGATCGACATCTGACTGCTGCAGGATGCCTGCATAACCGCAACAAAGTAGCAAGAAGACTACCAGCAACATTGTAGCGCCTCATCCTGCCGGCTTTCTCGACTGTTTCCTGGTGGTGCATGCTCTGAGGGCTGTCTGCCTTCACCCTGCACTGGAAGCCAAGAAGAAATTTCCTGTGGATCTACGGAATCTTCCCCCTGCTAACGCAGACACCAAACTTCTGTATCACCGGTCCACTGGGTCCCATCTCATCCTGACGACGAGCGTGGTCCCTGGAACACAGGAGCTGGGTCCAAGTGTCTTCGACAGTCCAGTGGCTCTTCTATCCAAATTTGGTGGAGGTAAGTCCTTGCCTCCCCACGCCAGACAGTAATCCTGTATACTGCGTGAACTGCAGCTGCTAGGGCTTCTTGCAAGGATTCCTTCATGCACAGCCTAGGCCAGGTCCCCAGCACCTCGCTGAGTTGGACTCCGACGTCGTGGGACCCTCTTTTGTGACTCTGAGTCGAGAGTCGTCCTCAGATCTTCTAAGTGCCTGTTCGGGTACTTCTGCGGGTGCTGCCTGCTTCTGCCTGGACTCTCTGTGTTGCTGAGTGCCCCCTTTGTCTCCTCCTCCAAAGGGCGACCTCCTGGTCCTTCCTGGGCCCTGGCAGCATCCAAAATCCTCAACCGCGACTCTTGCAGCTTGCAAGGCTTGTTCACGGTCTTTCTGTGTGGAAACAACTCTGCATCCTCCAGCACTTCGTGGGACATCTTCTGACCAAAGGAGAAGTTCCTAGCACCTTCCGTTGTTGCAGAATCTTCTGCTTCTTCCACCCGGAAGCAGCCCTTTTGCACCTTCATCTGGGGTTGAGTGGGCTCCTGCCCACCCGGACAGTTGCTTGACTCTTGGACTTAGTCCCCTTCCTTTACAGGTCCTCAGGTCCAGGAATCCGTCTTCAGTGTTTTGCAGTCAGTTGTTGTCTTTGCAGAATCCCCTATCTCGACTTTACTGTCTTTCTGGGCTAGTAGGGTAACTTTACTCCTACTTTTCAGGGTCTTGGGGTGGGGTATCTTGGACACCCTTAGTGTTTTCTTACACTCCCAGCGACCCTATACACACTACACTAGGCCTGGGGTCCATTTGTGGTTTGCATTCCACTTTTGGAGTATATGGTTTGTGTTGCCCCTATGCCTATTTCTCCATATTGCATTCTATTGTGATTCTACATTGTTTGCACTACTTTTCTAACTGTTACTTACCTGATTTTGGTTTGTGTATATATTTTGTGTATATTACTTACCTCCTAGGGGAGTATATCCTCCGAGATACTTTTGGCATATTGTCACTAAAATAAAGTACCTTTATTTTTAGTAACTCTAAGTATTGTGTTTTCTTATGATATAGTGCTAAGTGATATAAGTGGTATAGTAGAAGCTTTGCATGTCTCCAAGTTCAGCCTAAGCTGCTCTGCTATAGCTACCTCTATCAGCCTAAGCTGCCAGAACACCTCTAATCTACTAATAAGGGATAACTGGACCTGGCACAAGGTGTAAGTACCACAAGGTACCCACTATATGCCAGGCCAGCCTCCTACATTAAACGTGGTTAACGCCACCTTGTAAATACGGCGCAGGGCATTGTGCAACCAGAGCGTCACGAAAAGTGGCGCTCCGGTGGAGGTAGGGGCTCATAAATATGCCCCTTAATCTGCATGGTACATGCACTTTGCGGCAGGCATATTCACCCTCTGCGCTACCTTAAAACATCCACTAGATAATCCGATCTCTCACCACTCAGACAATTAATCACCAGAGTTATCTTGACATATTTATTGTTGCCTGAAAAAGTCTGGAGGCATGGAACGTCACAACAGGTGCTTTTAAAACCATAATATACTTGTAACCACGGTGCCCCAACTGAAGTCAGTACCCTGTTCGGTGGCACCGGTTGCACTGCCCTAGAGCCAGCCCTGGCTGGAGTACAGAAGAGAAAGCATTGTAGTGAACCATAAACCCAGTGGCATAACAAAACTTAAGGTGATACTACTTCCCAGCTGCACCAGGGCAAGTTTTTAGCTACTTGGCCTAAAGTTTGTACATTGGACTTTTTCCCAGCATCAGGATGCCCCAGCCTTTGGCTTTCTAAGGTAAGACAGTTGACAGTGAGAGGGGTGTGGTCTGAGGTGATGCCCAATAACAATATCTATGGGGGAGTAAGACCAAGCAACTTTGCTTGATGGCAGGCGATGGTGCATAATGTTGGACTCAGAATCTGATTAGCAAACATATTTATGGTAGGGTCTCTGATGGAGACCATGGGCAAGAGGCAAAAGTCACCATTGCAGGAATGGTTTCATTTTTTTTTTTACTTTGCAGTACTGCACTTTACACAGTTAAAAAAGCATGTAAAGTTTCAAGATGCCCGAGTCTGCGCCCCCTTGTTAAAATATCAAGTGGCTAAATTTCACAGAATGTGCAGTATAGTTTGCATTCTTTGATAATTTGATTTTTCCCAGCTGCATGGTTTAGACAATACTGCTCAATAAGTTCATACTCGATTATTGCCTAATCCCATTGGCCCTACATACAATTGATCAATTGGAATCTAAACTAACATGTTTTTAACATTTTATCACAATATACTTGTTAATACTGATTATTATAAATAAAATGATGTAAAAAAACTCAAAAAATATTTACCTGTGATTGTTCTTAGATATTTTATGAAGCACACTGTATGCTAATTTGCATTTTAAAAAAAAACCTCTTTTAATGCGTAAATAGTGTTCACTGAGTAGTAATCAGCAAATAATTCTAAAATCACACCACAGGTCAGACCTTTCTTACAGAAATGTAGCCAAAATAGTGGGTGTATTCTTGGGGTAATCAGCAAATCATTCTCAAAACATTTTAGAAAGAAATGATGTTTGTGGAGTTTTATATATATATTTTCAAATCATCAAGAACAGATTGGATCTTATGAAATAATCAGATACTCTTTCTTAACTCCTCCTGAAGTCATCAGTAATAGTCACACCTTGTGAAGTCATCAGGTACTCATTCTGAAATCATCCTAAAGTTATCAGGAAAGTCGCACCTTTTAAAGTCAACAGATAGTCATTTTGAAATCCTCCTCAAGTCATCAGAAATAGTCCCACCTTGTGAAGTCATCAGATGCTTATTTTTAAATCCTCCTGAAGTCATCAGGAATAGTCACACCTTGTGAAGTCATCAGATACTCATTTTCAGGTCATCCTCGAATCATCAGGCCTGAGTTTCTAAACTTTGCTGATGACTTCAAGAGCTTGATGATGTCTGATGATACGAAAATGACTTCTACAGTAGTTGGATGATCATCCAATGACTCTGGGATGGCTTCTAAAGTAATCCTGTTTGACCTGGGACGTTATACCCTGCTTGAAGTTTATTTAACGATTTACATCCACGACTTCGGGCATAACACAAAGTAGCCTGTATATCAATAATATACTCCTCCTTTCATGGAGCTTTGCAGGCCTAGGCTCCACACTGGACGGTGAGGAATGGCAAACATTCATATAGACGTCGGATATTTGTTGCTTCCAGCAGTGGCGCAACAATAGCCCCCGCAGCTCTTGCGGGGGGAGGAGGGGAGCTATAGGGGCTTTTGTTGCGCCACTGCTGGAAGCAACAAATATCCGACGTGCACTACACTGTGCACGGGCGTCGGGCTCCTGTCCTGAGCGCTCATGACCGGGTGAGGAAAGGGGGAGGGGGGCGTTTCATGTACTTTACAAGGGGGGGAGGGGACTGAAGGTGTGTTAAGTCACCGGCTTCCAGGAGACGTGGGCTTTAAAAAAGGCTGTTCTAGATGAGTGTAAAGAATTGTGCATCACTGCTAGAAAAATTACTAAATGTAAAGTACTCCCAAACAACCAATGGAGTGGGGCTGACAGTTTTCATTTTAATTAAATTCCACTGTGATATGCAGCAGCTCCCTGTTTCTAACACACGATCTGATGGTTTACATATTCAGTTGACCCAGCCCCCAGCACAAAAAGAGACAGTTTGCACCCTGGATGTTTATATTCTTCCGGGTCGCAGTTCTAACGATAAAAGTGATTGCTGCCCTTGTGGATGTTCTGGAGCTACTGAGGGGCGATAAAAAATCAGTAAGATTGCTACACGTTATGCTTGTGCGGAATCTCTAATATCCGCCTCCGAAAAGTCTAAAGGAAGATGTAATCATCGAGGAGCATGAAAGCAGGAGGGGGTGGGGGGCAGGGCTGAACTAATAATCCTGAAAAAATAAATGTGGCCCAAGGGAAAGGTTTTATGAAGCTGTTGTTAAAAACATGGACTACATTTTCTGAATGGCCCTGCTGCTTCTGACTGCCCGGCAAATTATACTTTCCGCTCAGGAAAAAGTAAAGTGTAATAGATTACATTATCATTAACAGAGGCTTGCAAAACAGTCATTGTCATTAAATTACTAAAAAGACCCGAAAGCGATGACAATCTGTTCATGTCCAACTCCTCAACTGACTATGTTGTAGCTAAAGATTCAAATGCCATTATAGTTAACTACCGTCAAATGTGTTATCATCTACAGATATAGAATTGAGAGAAATATTATAGTGAAATTCCATTCTCAGCGGAAACCATTAATGCCAATATCGAATCACGCTTTCGAGAATTAAGGAGTACTTATTTATGCTTTTATTATTATTGAGGAAATGTTTAGATGCCCAAACCAGATTTTAGAGTGAACTACACAATATTGCTAAAAGAAAAAATGCCAAACAAATGTGGGAAGTGGTAATCTTCAAATATAAAGAGGTGGCAGAGTGACAAAGCACCAGATCAGGTGTTGTAAAGGCTTTTGCAACGAAGATAAAGTCTTCTGCAATTGTTAGTTCCCTTACTTGCCAGATAAATCTATCCTGTGGCTGACAGGCCAGACACCAACAGCTCATCTGATAAACTCCCCAACTGCCATATAACCCTTGCATGTCACACAGCTCCCCTCTACCTAACAAAATTCTAAATGCTGTGCAATACTGCAAATCTGTATAAATGAAGACATACACCATATAACACATTCCCTTCCCTTCATAAACGCATAAGATAGACATAAAAGAAAGAGACAATACAAGAGTCACCAGACATGGGAGTCCTACATTGACAATGGGAAACAAAAGTGAAAAGACACATTACAAGACAAAACACCATATTACAAACAACACACAAAACCCTTCAGCCACACACTAAACACAAACCCCCGTCAACCACACATACAAAATCTTGCAACCAACTTGGTGGTCCACTACATCTTTTCTCCCTTTCCACCATCTGATTACCACCAATGGCATGGCCATTCCTATTTGCATGAGCTTCTCTGATACCTTCACTTTCCCCAGAGAAATCGCCATTTGCTTTCAAATCGACATTACGCATCACCATCCATCCTCATTGAGTTCCACTACCCTCGATCAATTTCATTTGGCATACACCTCCTTTCTGGAATAATGCCACCCTTCTTAACTTAAATTCCATGTCTGACCATTCTCCAGTATCACCCAATTTTGCCCCACAGCCCTCACGTTGTAGGGACTCTGAAATTTTGACAACCCTCGACGCACTCCTCCAAGTTTAACCTTCGCCCAATCTCCCACACTGATCAAATTTCCGGTCTTAACACACTTCACATCTTTCGTTTCCCTCTCAATACATCCTTCTCGCAACAATGAAGGAACCAATTTGGTCTTTGCTTTAATAACTCTCATCATCTCAAAGGGAGTATTTCCTGTGGTAGTGTTAGGTGTGGTGTGATATGCCCACAACATATCCTTCAGTGCAGTCTTCGCTACCATACCTGATTTGCTAGCTAGTTCCATAGACCATTTGATCAATATTTTGACCCTCTCCACTTGGCCATTTCTTTGAGAATTATAAAGTGATATACAAGAATGCTTCACTCCTACACTTTCCAAAAACGTTTTCATCTAATGAGATGTGAGTTGCATGCCATTATCAGTGACAAGTTTGGAGGGAATGCCCTCTCTCCTAAAAATGCCTTCCAGTATGGCAACAGTGGACTTTGGGGGTCATTGTGACCCCCGCGGGCGGCGCAAGCCGCCTGCCTGGCGGGAACCGCCAGAAGACCGTAGCGCGGTCAAAAGACCGCGGCGGTCATTCTGACTTTCCCGCTGGGCTGGCGGGCGACTGCCAAAAGGCCGCCCGCCCGCCCAGCGGGAAAGCCCCAGCAACGAGGATGCCGGCTCCGAATGGAGCCGGCGGAGTTGCTGGTGTGCGACGGGTGCAGTTGCACCCGTCGCGATTTTCAGTGTCTGCCAAGCAGACACTGAAAATCTCAATGGGGCCCCACGACACCCGTTCCCGCCATCCTGTTTCTGGTGGTGAAAACCGCCAGAAACGGGATGGCGGGAAGGGGGTCGGAATCCCCATGGTGGTGCTGCTTGCAGCGCCGCCGTGGAGGATTCCCTGGGGCTGCGGGAAACTGGCGGGAAACCGCCGGTTTCCCTTTTCTGACCGCGGCGGTAAAAGAATGGCCCCAGAAGCACCGCCAGCCTGTTGGCGGTGCTTCCGCGGTCGTTGGCCCAGGCGGTCCATGACCGCCAGGGTCAGAATGACCCCCTTTGTGTTTACACTCATCATGAACACCATTTCAAACTGCCATTATTTAGCATTGACCACAACAGCAGCAAACCTCTCCTTAGGCATAAAATCAAAAGGTTCAATACAATCAAGACTAACCTTTCCCCACACTGAACCTGCTTTTGATATGTGTTGATGGTCTCCAATGATGCCTGATCAAACTTTTAGTCTTTTTTCAGAATTCTTGCATTGCACATAACTCTATTCCCTCTGCTTCACATCACCATTCATCTTAGGCCACCAAAAATGAGTTCTTCTTCAGCCTCTTTAAAGTGTCTGCCCCATGTGACCTTCATGTGTAAAGCTCATCAATTTGTTTCTCATGTCATTTGGAGGTACACATCTTTCACCCCTCACAATAAGTTTGTTCCCTTTCAAGTATAATTTGCCCATTATAATTATGATATGGTTTAACGGTACCTGAATATGCGCTCTTTCTGCATACTATTCCTTTGATCATCCTCATGACCTCCTTAGGTACATCATCATTGTTCATCGTTTTTGTCCACTCTTTTATTAGAAACAATTCCTTGTAAATTTTCTACTACATCCTCTACATCTGCTACAACCTCCTATTTGTATAAATCACCTTCAATCTTGGTCTTAACAGGCATTTGACAGGCAATCAGCTACTTTGTTTTTCCAAACAACAACAAACTTAATACTGCAATCTCAATCTTACATTTTGACTGCCAATCTGGCTAGGTATCCCAAACAATTCTTAGTGCCATTAGGCCCTAACACTTTAAGCAATGGTTTGCGAACTATTCTAAGCATTATCTTCATACCCCAAATGAAGGTGCATAAATAACTTGATGCCCATGCAGCAGCCAATGCTTCTCGCTCAAAGACAGAATAATTCCTTTAAGTTTCTGTCATTAAGGGAGACACACAAGCTACACTCCTCTCTACCTTTCCATGCATCTGTGAAAAAAACTGCCCCAATACCAACAGCACTGGCATCTACAGTAAGAACAGGCTGTAAGTTGCATTGAAAGGGAACCAAGATGCCCATATTTGAAATGCCTTGCCTGATTTCTTCAAACATGTTACCTGAACATCTCCCCACTCAAACTTTCTCCCCTTCTCAATAGTTCTCTTAATGGTTGGAATTACTGGCAAAATCCTTCACAAATTTTGAGTAATATTCAACAGGTCTCATGAAGGAGCACAATTTGTCTTTGTCATCTGGAGCCTCAGAATTTACAGTGGCACTGAGAAGGTTTAATTATGTCTCACATCCTCCCCAGATATGAAATAACCTAAATATTTGGCCTCTTGTACTAAGAATGTACACATTTCTTTTCTTAGAGTGAGACCAGCATTCAACAATTGAGATAACACCTCCCCCTAAAGTGTTATTATAAGCAGGAATACTGTCACCAACAACTAATATGTCATCTTGAAAAATACCACATTGCTGACTCCAGACAACACTTTGGAAATATGTTTCTGAAAAACACCTCCTACTGAAGATAAGCCAAAAGACAACCTGTTAAATTGAAAAAAAACATCAGTAGTGATGAATGCAGTTAAATATTTTGGGTCTGGGTATAATGCAACTTGATGATAGGCACTTTCAGTTTAGTAAAGTACTCCCGACCAACCAATAGGAAAATCAATCTGTAATGTTAGGCAAAGGAAAATGGTCCGTACCTACATTTTGATTTGAGCTGCAGAAGTCAACACAGAATCTCAATGTGCCATGAGCTTTCTTAGAAATTACTAATGGAGATAGCCATTTTGTGGCCTCCACAGGTTCAATGACACCATCATGGTTCATTTGCCCCACAATTCCCTTGACTTCCTCTCGTATTACCACTTGAACCTTCATAGTCGAATATCTTACAGGAATTGCATTTTCTTTCAAAATTATCTTGTGTAAATAATTCTTGGCATGACCCAAATTAGCTTTGAAGGCAGGTTTAAACCGTTGTAACAAGGTATTCAAGTAGTTGTCGTCAACAAGCATGACATGATCAACAGCTCGAGGAAACACTATGAAGTTCAAGTCATACTGATGTGACCAATCTAAAATTGGGGGACCCTAAGTAGCTACGTATACCTTTCCTTGAGTGCGACGATTCACGAATTCAATGTTTGCCCACACATTACCAGTCACTCCTATGTTAGTCCCTTGGTAGCCCTTCAGTGCGACATCAGTAGAAAATAGTTTCCTTGCAGGCCATCTGAGCTCAAACAAATTTCTTGGTATGATGGTATATAATGACCTGGAATCCACCATCAATGCAATTTTTTTCTCATCCACCATGAAATCTGCCTTGGAGGCATGTCTTTCTTTTTGCCTCAGCATCTCTGTTACTCTCTGTTTCATCAGAATCAACCATGGGGAGCGTGTGATCCATCATTTCTCTTGTTTCTTCTACAGAAGCAACTCTTGTTTAATGCTTTGCATACTTGTGCAAAGTAGCCTTTCTTTCCACAGGCACAACAATCTTTGCCTATGGCATATCAATTTTTCAGTCTCCTAGATGTGAGCTGCTACCACATCTGTAGCATGACCGCACTGTGATTGTAATTGCACTCATATAATTAGTAGCTTTCACATTTCCACCTTGGTTCGATAACTTTAGTTTCTCTTCACTAAGGCTACCATTTCTGAACCACTGTTCACCTCCACTACCTCTGATTTGTATTTTTCTCCATCTTTAGCATCTCCCTAATGCATTTGTTTGATTCTTCAAACATCTTAGCTATCTTGATAGCATCTTTCAAAGTCTGATCACTGGCAGTCCATAGTCACTCTTGCATCTGTTTGTTATTGTACTGACCAATAAATTGATCTCTAATCGACTCCTCTGTCATGGGCCCAAACTTACACTTCAAAGCCAACTAACCTCATCCTAGCCATAAATTTATCCACAGACTCATTTGGTTTTTGTGGCCGAGTATAGAATTGATGACGCTGCATGACTATGTTCACTGTTCTGGCGAAACAATTTTGTATCACAATTTTGCTTCTTTAAACACATCCTCCATTTCCTCACCATTGTGTTCTCCTACTTGTGGTAAATATTTAAAGACATGTTAACCTTCAGTGCCAAAACATCCTATCAATAAGGCTTTCTTTCTGATTGGTGAAAAATGTGTATCCCCCTGAGCCACTAAGTAATTATCAAAGGTTTCCATCCAATCTTCCCATTCAACAGGTGGATCATCTTGCTGCATCACGAATGAATGTGGCATCACCACTGATTGATTAATGCTCATGTTGAAAAATAGCCAAGAAGGGTAGGATAGCAGATATATAAAAAATGAGAAAAGTGCAGTGGTGGGAGAATGAGATAGGTGGCACTGTGAAGATGCTTTCACTGTCTTGAAGACAAATGTCATTCTTATGAAACCTACTTTGACTCTCAGAAGTTCCTTTTCTGTAAATGGACTGCCACTTGAGATAGTGAGCCGCTTCTATCACTTTGGAATTAATTTTCACCGAGGCCTTACCTGACACTTAGGCATCAAGAGACTTGCAATCATTCTTAAACATTCTTGCAAATAAAGTTGGCAGCCAACCGCTAAGCACAATTCTACAAAGTAGTTGAGGCAGCACTGTTGATGCCAATATTTGGGGTTATGCAAAATCCAAAGAATTACAGGTAATAGAAAATACAATTTATGCTTTAAACCTGTGACACCTTAAATCTCCTCTACCAGGATTTGGGCATAAAACCTATCACAGACATCACTGACCTTTGGTCAGTAGTATAATGGATTTGAGTTAACAGTAAGCGGCTTGTTAGAAGTGATAAAGGGAGCTGATGCTATTAGTTGGGCAGCTCATGTGAAGGGCCTGCTTACAGTTATGGGTATTACACATTTATGGGATAGCCCTGCTATTACTCGGCTTGACACTAATACGTTTGAGAAGGAGGCATACTGTTTATATAAATTGAATAACGTAGAGAACACAAATAAGCTGAGTACTTTACCATCTAACTATCTGACATTGAGATGCCTGTGAGTGAGACTTATTTATACTGGTTACAAGGTGGGACATGCAACGTGCAGGCAATGTTTTAGTGATTGTATCCAGGGAGGTAAACACAACATCCAGCACTTTATGCTCTTTTGTATTAAAACTCATGAATGGAGGTGAAAATGACTCCTCCCTTCACTTATGAGCTACAACATTAGATCGTATTTTGATGCACTACAACACTGCTATTGGACAGATGTAGCTCTGATCTTCACATCAGTTGCCTCTTTTTTATGGCCTACCTGGTTATTGGTCACAAAGGTATAGAGCTATCAGAAGGAACGAATTTTGCATGATAATTATAGTGAATGTTTAATAAGATTTCTTTTACATATGTAAATATGTGTATTTTTTTATTAATTGATGCTTTTGTGTATTTTATTCTCCTGATTTTTAAATGTCTTTGGTTTATGTTTTTATCATACATATTGTCACTGTGTTTTTTTATTGATGGCTGCGACTGAAACCATGAACTAATTGGATAGGTCAACTACCCTAGACATTTTTAGATCCAAAATTTAAAATTCGTGATCATCCCAGCCTTTCAGAGCCCGTAGGTCCCCAAACTATCCTAAACATTACAGTACTTTCATTACATATAAAAGGCTTTATTATTATGAACTACATGCAACATGCGTTGCCACCTATGAATATTAAATTGACCCTCTCTACTGCTTCCAAAGGTTTGTTGTACTTTACAAACACTCTGCCACTGAGTTTTGACTCCCAAACGTGCTAGTTCCAAGCCAGCCAGAGCCCTGGAACTGGTTTGTCATGACGAACCGAAAGCATCAGAATGCTCCCTTTCGATCGCACCTTTTCTAACCAGCTTTTTAAACAAACCCCTAAGCAGAGATCGTCCAAAGACGCCAGGAGCCGAACCTCCATTAGTAACTGCAGCACTGACGAGGCCAAAACATGGTGAAACGTGCCTGTGATTGCTAAAGGGTTTTGAGTTCCATCTGCCTTTGGCGATAACGTAACGTTAACAGCTACCTTGCTCTCAGAAAATGAAATACCTCTTGCCACGAATATCAAGAGGTAATAGAAGTGGGTATTTCTGAATGAGACCGCGTGACTGTATTTCCTACGTCGTTTCAGGAGTGAAATTGATCGGCAGTAGGCTGATGTGCGTAGTGTTTTGGTAAGTGCATCTATCCCGTTACAAACAAATGAAATAGTCCCTGCGCTCAAGTAAAGCATAATAGGAGAGGCCCAGTGATTAAAAGACCTCAGGATTAGGGTTGCAATGCTTTGAGTTCAAGTCCTGAATAAGCTGCTGGCATGTTCTGTGATCTTTGGCAGATCACTGTATGTGCAGCATTAACTCGTGTAAGCCTGGAGCGCGTATAAATGATTTGGAGAATAGTGCATGTAACACAAGGCTACTTCTCGTTCCTTTCACAATATTTGTGCGCCTTGTAAATGTTTCCCTCTAGCCATGCAGTGACTGCATCTGTTTACTGTCCTCGAGTGCGCAGCCTGGAGCTGGACACATCCTGGTAAACAAGTCACAAAGGGGACTCAGAGAGCTAGTGAGTATTCAGTGCATGTAAAAATAAGTAAATAAATAGGCACCGTGTCAGTTTGCGTGCTCGGTCATGAATTAAGGCCTTGTGGGCGGGTGTGATACATTTTCCACAAACGTGCATAATGTACAAGTCAGAGTAATGGTGGCATCTGCTTGCATGAGTAGCCACATGTCAACAAGGCCATGTGGGGATATGTGGTGGGGTGGGACAACCCTCAGCCTTTCAGTCTCCCAAGAGGATTCATCTAACCTGTCCAAGTGAACCAGAAGCCGCTATGTTGGCACTCAATGCGCTTCCTCTGGTCACTGCGCAGGCTGGGGTGGGTGGAGATGCTGAGGTAACCACTGATGTCATCGGCTATTTTTAAGTCCTCTGCAACCTCTTTACTAAAGACTGACACTTTATTGATGAATGATGCGCTCTACGAAAGGTAAACAGAGGTCACTTGTGCCAGAGGGGCGGCTCGCCAGCCCAACTGCAAGAGACCTCGCTTTGACACAGGACTGAGAAGGGGAGCTCATTGCAGGGCACTGCTATCAAAATGGGTCCTGCTAAGCCCCGTATTAAAAGATAGCCACAATTAGGGGTGTTCTGGGCCTCTCATGCAACCTTGAGCCCTGAGTACCACTGCACCCCCATTATGACTTAAGTTGAATACCGACATGCCGGACAGTAACAGCCATTTTCCTTAAGTGGTTTAAGGCCCTTAGAGAGGCCATCTTTTATGCTCTTCAGTGTGCTTTACATGAAAACAAGTACTTTACAGATGACAAGGTATCAATACAATAATGAAAGATCAGAGTTTTTATATGCAGCGATTACCACAGATACTTAGTAGAAAATATGTTTTTAACCCTTTCTTGGACAACTTTGGATAGAGTAGAACCTTGTAGATGCAAGTATTTCAGCCAGAGCACTGATTGAAATACATACCTTCGGTTGATCTACTCAAGGCACCTGGATGGCTGGATGGAGCGCCAATGTCAAATATCCTGGTTCTGACCCATGCATTCCTCCACTCTTTCAGCATAATACTTTGAAATATGAATAGTGTCTGATGAGAAGTCTTCAAAGGTAGATTAATGCGGCCAGATTGTTTAGTGCTGGGGCAAAAGACTGTACAGTTTAAAATGGGTGCTTTTGTGGAGTTCTGTCGCAAATGGCGTAAATGTGAGCACTGCTATGCCATGCAAACATACAGTTCTCACTTAAAATCAGAATCTGGAAAAAATCAACAGGGAACAAAACCCTAGCACATCTCCTTAAAAGAGTAATACTCTGAAGTTTTGGGAAATGATCCAGTGCTCTCTGATTTCTGGTTCATGAGTCCTAAGACAGCATCCCTCATGTGGTGCTTCCCAAAGCCTGGGAAGAAAAATACACTATGAGAGCCACGTTGAAAGTTTGGAAAGGAATTGAGCTAATAAGCTTTGGAGTTGTGGAAGTTAAATCATTGGGCAGCAAATTGGGTGCTCTCCAATACTTCTCTGGTGCTGTTTCATTATCATCTCATCACTATCCAAACACAGTAAGCTAGTGCTTAGAAAAAGATAATGAAAGGAATGTTTCATGCTGCTGCTGCAACTGAGTGGTAAGCCTGTGGTCTCCGAAGACAAGGAGTTGCGGCTTCTGAAGTGCAGCCTCATCGGAGTGTCAATTCTGACGCTCTGCCATTAACTGGTTTTAGATTGAGATGACTAGAGTGTCTGGTGATGAGCAGTGCATGCTTAATGGTGGCTATGTGTTGGACTTTTGTCCTTATGCAGGGTCATCCCCAGTCTTTTTGCCTCCTTCCTCCTATTTTTTTATGACCTGTCGCTGTTGGCTCTAGGACTCTGAGCACTTTATCACTGCTGACCAGTGCTAAAGTGCAGGTGCTCTCCCATCTAAAGTTAGTATGATTGGCTTATACCTAATTGGCAAATTTAATTTACCTGTAAGTCCCTGGTTCAGTGGTATCTCTACACCCAGGGCCAGTAAATTAAATACCACTAGTGGGCCTTCAGCGCTGCTTGCGCCACCCACTGAAGTAGACTTTCAAACCTGTCTCAGGCCTTCTAGCGCAGGTCCTGTGTGCACAGTTTTCTACCACAGGGAGCTGGCATCTGAATTTAGTTGCCAGGCCCAGAACTCCCCTTTTACTACAAGTAAGTCACCCCTAAGGCACGCCCTAGCTAGCCATATGGGCAGGGTGCCATGTATGTAGAAGGCAGGACATGTGCCAAGGTTGTGTGGCCTGTCCTAGTAGTGATAAACAGCTTAACTTGGCGTCTCACTGCTGTGAGTGCTGTCTTCTCATAGGATTGCATTAGAAATGCCCTGCCTTATGTGTAAGGGGTATTGTCTGATTTATGAGGGGTAGCGTAGGCTTGTTTGGTATGGTTGTGATGGTAATAATAAATACTGGGTAGTGGTGTGGGTGTATTTTGTATTACTACTACAGAAATGCCACTTCTAGAAAGTGCACATTTCTCTGTGCTTATGACTCTGGTGTTTTGCAGCTTGACTCCAATCCACGTCCTGGCAGAATGACAGTTGGGGCTTTGTGCATACTTTTCAGACAGCCTGTACACAGGGAGGGTGGAGGTGTCACAGAGGTGCATCTGCATACTGAATAGTCTTCCTGGACTGAGAGAAGGGAGAGGCAGGGCACACCTACATTTGTAAAGGCTGTGCCCTGGCATCAGACAATAGGGTTGTTAACCCCCACTGATGTTTGGAGCACTGTGCCGAAGGAGTGAGGGGGAACTCCCAGAACCAGTTGTAACTGGCTGGAACATCCTCTCCCTACTATTGCAAAACATTGTAAGGACTGAGTATAAGTACAGGGGGATTTTCCCCACAATTTGGAGACTCTTGGAATCATCTTGGAACTGGAAACAGAAAGGCTGGAAGGATTCACTAGGGACCACCGTGGACTGCTGCTGCTGTGCTGACCTGTGATCTACTTGGTCACTCTAAGGGACTTGCCACCTTCTCACATCCTCTGTGCTGGCCTGTTGCAGGGCCCCTCCCCTTGTGGGCCTTTTTCCTAAAAACGTCTGACCCCCCAGGGGCAGGGTGCTGTGGCCCCTGACCCCTGCGACAAACTGCAGACATCAGGAGTGCTTCTCCTGATGTCTGGAAGTGGCACTGTGCAGAGTGCTGCTGCCAGCGCCTTGGAAGCGTTTTCCCCGTGTAGTTCATGGCGCTCGCTTAGCGCTCTGCTGCTGTGAAAGTCACGCCGTGACCCAGGACTCAATTGTGGTCCAAGCGCTTTTAGCAAAGTGCGTCCTGGTACTAGAAATCACAGCCGAAGCCCGGGAAGGCTGCTTCACCTAAGCGCGAGTGAGCGCGCTTCCTGCTGCCCCTGGGGTACAAAGAAAACCTCTTTTCCCGATACTGGAGCAAGCGTGCTCCTATTGGTGCCCCCGGGGCGAGGACCACTCCGTAGAGCACCCATGGGGCACCGGAAGGCCCTGCTTTGGGCCGGAACGTTGTTGGAAGCAGGGAGGAGAGGAGGATGCCTCTCCTTCGTCTGCCAAGCCCCAGAGGGCTCCTGTTTCATCTGCGGGCAGGGTGGCAACCTCACCGGAGGCTCACCCGCGCCGCAGACTCCTCGTTGGCCCCCTTGTGGGCCAGTGCAAGTTGGTGGTCTACCCCCGCAGCGGAGGACCAGTGCAGGCCTGGGGGGGGACCCCAAGAGATCAGCGGCCCCAGGAGAGGCCCGTTACGAATCGGAGGGGGTGCGTGGCACCCACCTCCCCCCTACATTATCCGGAGGGCATTGGCCCCCCTCGCGAGGGCCGGTTGAGGCCCGGAGACGCCCCCAGTGATCACGGGCCCATGGAGGGGCCCATCCACAACACCGAGGAGGTGCGTGCTGCCCTCCTCTAGCCCAAAGGATACCAGAGGCCCCCATTTTGCGCAGAGGAGTGCCGGGGGCACATATTCCGTCTTCTAGGCACTAGAGGTGCCTTCATCATTACCACAGGTATTACCTAAAAGGAATCATATACTTATTCTAAAGTTCTTTCTACAGACTTGATGAATACATATGTTGCCTACCTGCTTTATGATGTTTATATTTGTATGTAGATGTTCCTGTTATGGGCATACCATACTAATATGTTTTGATGACTTGCCATATGTTTTCAAATGTTCCTACTATAGGCGTTTATGATATTCTTATGGCAAGTGTTTTTGTGTAGTAACGTGATTCCTGACTACTGCTTATGTTGCACAATACTGAGTAACCTGTGTGTTATATGTGACTACTGTTAGTTTGCAGAGTAACTAATGTGTAACGTTCTGACAACTGCTAAGGGAGCAGGATACTACGGATATGTGATGTTTGGTCTAATAATTGTGTTGTGTACAATACAGTATATTTTCATATAACTTGGTGTTGTGTTTCCTTTGTGGTAGGGATATTGCATCACATGTGTTGTGCGTGTTGTGCAAATGCTTTACACATTGCCTTTTGGATAGGCCTGACTGCTTGTGCCAAGCTACCAAGGGGGTGAGCAGGGGTTATCTTGGACATGTAACTCCCTTGCCCTGACTATAGTTGGTGGGTTCTGCCTGGCTGAGGTGCATACCCTAGCCAACCAGATACCCCATTTCTAACATTGGTCGTCAGCGGTGAGGATAGGACTTACGCTTGCACAATCCCATTGTGACTCATTATTTCACTACAAGGATGGCATTTAGACCATCACATGTTTTGCTTCCCTTAACTTTCTCTCTTTGGTCATTTTTCCTGTTTTCAGTTCACACGCTTGGGTATTTTTTTTGTCACACTTGTGTTTCTTGTACCTTTTCAAAATGGGGCTTACCTTTGATTTAGAGGACCTGCTGTTTTACAAGCAGGAGGAATTAGAGGGGCTCTGTAGAGAGAGAAGGCTGCCTGTAGAAGGGGACCTCACGAGATCTCTGAATTTCTTTGAAAGGCTTGTGACATATACTCAGGGGGGGAGTGTGCTTAGGTGGTACCCAGAGGATCCTGAGTGTAGCAAGGGTTCCCGATGGGAGGGCTCCCAGACCTCATCCCTAGAGAGTGGTGGAGAGACTGATCAGGAAGGTGCGAATGACCGGGTGGGGACGCCAGTTGACAGGGAAGGCCCCAGTGATAGGGAGTCCCTTGCTGGGTCCAGTGTAAGAAGCAGGGCTACCTCTCATTCCTTGACGCCTGATGAGCTAAGAGATAGGCGAGAAGAGAGGGAACTGAAGTTGCAGTTAGCGCGCCTAGCTGTTGAGGAGAGAGGGGCTGAGGTAGAGAAGACCTTTGTACAGGAGAGGATGGCGGAGGCAGAGAGGGCCTTTGCCAGAGAAAGACTCGCTCTAGAGCGCTGTCTGAAGGTTCTGGACTCACTAGCGCTGCAGGTGGAGTCCAGTGGTGGCAGCAATGTAGAGTGCTGTAGCAAAGATGTTTCTCACATACTTATAGATCTGGTACCTAGGTTCCAAGAGTTGGGTGACATACGTCAGTGGTTAAAGGAATACGAGAGGGCTCTGGTAGAGCGCAGGATCCCTGAGAAGGATTGGGGGACTGGCCTAGGGAGCTATATTTCTGAAGAGGGGAGGGATGCCCTACTGACTCTAGAAGAGAGTGACAGGGAGGGGTACTCCACTGTAAAGAACACACTGATTGTGAAGTATGGTTTTTCCCCTGAGGAATACAGAAAGAGGTTCACGGGCGGTAAGAAACTGTCCCACCAGTCTTGGGAGGAGTTTGTGGAGGATTGCTGCATTGCACTAGATCGATGGGTGAAGGATAGCACAGTAAACAATTTTGAAGGGCTGTTTAATCTGATTGTCAGAGAGCACCTGCTTTGTTGTTGTTTTTCAGGGTTACACCAACACTTGTGAGCTTGTGTGAGCTCTCTGAACCCAGGGAGCTTGCAAAGGAGGCAGACTTCTAGTTGCGTACCAGAGGGTCTGGTGTGGCATTAGGGGGTGTTCCTAATGAGAGTGGTCTAGGATTTTCCCAACCAGGTGTGGTGGGAAAGGTTTGTGTCTGAGGTAGGTCCCAGTGTAATGAGAGGGGTTTGGGATCCCATGTCTTGCCTCAGAGGAGAGGGAGTGGGGATGGGCTGTGTCCCAGGATGTTCAAGACCTGGTCTCATAGCTTGGTTGGTTCCATGAGTGGACGCCAGGATGGGAGCCTAGCCTGCACTGTAGGGTCAGCTTCTCAGAGGGATCCCACTTTGCCATCAGAACTTGGGCAGCTGGCTGGTGATAGCGTTCCACCGGTTCTGTTGTCTGGTGGTCTCACTCCAGAGTGGAGGAGGCAGAAATCCAGGTGTAGGGTTGAGAGGGGGCTGTGGGCCCCAGTGGAGAACCTGGAGGGTCAGGGGTTAGCTCTGCGAAGACAGCCCCCCAGGAATGACATTGGTGAGACCATTTCTGGGCTGGGGGAAATCCAGACTCTGTCAGATGGGCAGAGGTCAGGTGACCTGCGCTAGCCAGACGTTTGTGTGGCCCCTGGGGAAGGTGTTTCCCTTGTGGGGGGTAGGTGTGCCCCCCAGAAAGTCCTGTTGCGCCAGCCAATGGTTCAACCGCAGGGTGGTCACTCTAGGTTGGATGATCAGGTTCAGGGGACAAACTCTGACCTGATGGGGAGTAGGTGTGCTCCTGAGGAAGTCCTGGTGCACCAGGCAGTGGTTCAACCGCAGGGTGGTGACTCTGGGTTGGATGGTCAGGTTTTTCCTGACCTGTTGCTGTTGGTTTTTGAACTCTGAGCACTTTACCACTGCTAACCAGTGTTAAAGTGCATATGCTCTCTGTGTAAATTGTATTGTTGATTGGTTTATCCATGATTGGCATATTTGATTTACTAGTAAGTCCCTAGTAAAGTGCACTAGAGGTGCTCAGGGCCTGTTTATCAAATGCTACTAGTGGTGGGCCTGCAGCACTGGTTGTGCCACCCACATAAGTAGCTCTGTAATCATGTCTCAGACCTGCCACTGCAGTGTCTGTGTGTGTGCAGTTTTTAACTGTAAATTCGACTTGGCAAGTGTACCCACTTGCCAGGCGTAAACCTTCCCTTTTCTTACATGTCAGACACCCCTAAGGTAGGCCCTAGGTAGCCCCAAGGGCAGGATGCAGTGTATGGTTAAGGTAGGACATATAGGGGGTCATTACAATCCTGGCGGACGGTGTTAAAGCGGCGGTAAGACCGCAAACAGGCCGTCGGACAAAAAAAGGAAACCATGACCCTGGCGGAAGCCGCCAACAAAGACAGCCACTTTAACACACCGCCCGCCACGGCGGTACAGACGAGCAGCGCAGCGGTCACCGCCAACAGACAGGCGGAAGACAATGTACCGCCCATAGTATCACCACCCGCCAATCCGCCACCTTTTCCAGGGCGGTTTCACCGTGGATAAAAACACGGCGGAAACAGTTTCTGCAATGGGAAAATGCTCACCTGAACACATCCCACGAGGAAGGAGGACGCCATGGAGCCGGAATTGCAAATCCTACCGGCCCTTGTATTCCTACTCATCTACGAAGACCAACGTCGGCGCCGGCGAAGACAACAGTGAGTACTGCACCTACGACATAGGGGAGAGGGGAGGCAAAAGTCAGGGGGACACACATGCAACACCCCCACCCCCACCCTAGCATATTACAACACACACACCAATGCATTTAGAAACATCACAGTAACAACCCACAACCCCCCCCCGGAAAAATGCAAAGACAAAACGAAATCAGTTCAAACATTGTAATGTATCAATATACATGTCTCAAATATATACAGATATATTATAAAATCAGTCAAAAGTATATACATTACGAGAAGTAGTGCAGATATGCACATATCAATATCCGTGCACCACTAGTCCAAAAATGCATGGGCGAGGCCCACACAAGATACCTGTCCACAAACGAAGAGAACACTGCCGGGGCATCAGAGAGAAATACAACAGGCACCTCAGGGGGAAGGGGCGGCACCTCAGCCGGATGAATGCAAAGCCAGATCCATGACGGGGCTCCATGCCCATTGATGTATCCTGGAGAGTGCAAAGCCACAGTCTCTCAAGTCTCTACAGTGGGTGGCTAGCCCACTGTTCCATCCTGGGGAGTGCAAAGCCACAGTCTCTCAAGTCTCTACAGTGGGTGGCTTGCCCACTGTTCCATCCTGGGGAGTGAAAAGCCACAGTCTCTCAAGTCTCTACAGTGGGTGGCTTGCCCACTGTTCCATCCTGGGGAGTGCAAAGCCACAGTCTCTCAAGTCTCTACAGTGGGTGGCTTGCCCACTGTTCCATCCTGGGGAGTGCAAAGCCACAGTCTCTCAAGTCTCTACAGTGGGTGGGTTGCCCACTGGACCATCCTGGGGAGTGCAAAGCCACAGTCTCTCAAGTCTCTACAGTGGGTGGGTTGCCCACTGGACCATCCTGGGGAGTGCAAAGCCACAGTCTCTCAAGTAGATAACAGCCTCCACTGGTTCTGGAGGGGGACTGGGGCCCAGAGTGCTTCATCCTGTGAAGGACAGACAGAGTGGATGGATCTCTCCACTGGTTCTGGAGGGGGACTGGTGCCCAGACTGGATTAGTCTCCCCATGACAGTTCCTGTCCCATCACTGTCCCAGCTGCACATGGGACAACGATGCTTGATGTGGCGCTCTTTTCCTTCTTCAGCGGTGCATGCCCTGTTCAGCGGTGCTTGCCCTGTTCAGCGGTGCTTTGCCATGGCGGTCCTGGACTGTTCAGCGGTGCTTTGCCATGGCGGTCTCTGGACTGTTCAGCGGTGCTTTGCCATGGCGGTCTCTGGACTGTTCAGCAGTGCTTTGCCATGGCGGTCCTGGACTGTTCAGCAGTGCTTTGCCTTGGCGGTCTCTGGACTGTTCAGCGGTGCTTTGCCATGGCGGTCCTGGACTGTTCAGCGGTGCTTTGCCATGGCGGTTCTGGACTGTTCAGTCGTGCTTTGCCATGGCGGTCCTGGACTGTTCAGCGGTGCTTTGCCATGGCGGTCCTGGACTGTTCAGCGGTGCTTTGCCATGGCGGTCTCTGGACTGTTCAGCGGTGCTTTGCCATGTCGGTCCTGGACTGTTCAGCGGTGCTTTGCCATGGCGGTCTCTGGACTGTTCAGCAGTGCTTTGCCATGGCGGTCCTGGACTGTTCAGCGGTCCTTTGCCATGGCGGTCCTGGACTGTTCAGTGGTGCTTTGCCATGGCGGTCTCTGGACTGGGCATTGGTGTGTGGCATGACGTTCTCTGGACTGGGCATTGGTGTGTGGCATGATGTTCTCTGGACTGGGCATTGGTGTGTGGCATGACTTTCTCTGGACTGGGCATTGGTGTGTGGCATGATGTTCTCTGGAATGGGCATTGGTGTGTGGCATGACGTACTCTGGACTGGGCATTGGTGTGTGGCATGACGTTCCCTCATTGCCCAGCGGGGCTGTGGCTGCCGGGGCCCTCCTGGGCACTGACTCTGGCGGTGGCGGTGGTCTCCTGACCAGTGACGATACTTGGGCCCTCCTGGGCATTGACTCCGGTGGTGGTCTCCTGACCAGTGACGATACTTGGGCCCTCCTGGGCAATGACTCCGGCGGTGGCGGTGGTCTCCTGACCAGTGACGATACTGGATACTTGGGCCCTCCTGGGCAATGACTCCGGCGGTGGCGGTGGTCTCCTGACCAGTGACGATACTTGGGCCCTCCTGGGCAATGACTCCGGCGGTGGCGGTGGTCTCCTGACCAGTGACGATACTTGGGCCCTCCTGGGCACTGACTCCGGCGAACACTGGGATGGGTAGCTGGAGGGGGTCTGGGAGTGGAGGAAGAGGAGGTGGTTGTAGGAGGTGTCACTTTAGGTGTTTTGGGTGCAGGTGCAGGTACTGGAGGCTGTCGTGAGGTGGATGGATGTTGGGTGTGTGGGTGCCCGCGTTTGTGTTTTTGGGAGGGGGTGTCACACACACACTGGGAGAGGATACAGGGGACGTGTAAATGGTAGTGGGAGTGGTGAGTGCAGGTGAGCGGGGTGTGGTGCAGGGTGTTCTGGTGCGAGTCCTGGTGCCTGTAGATGTAGTGCATGCAGGTGAGAGTGTAGACAATACTGGGAGGGAGGAGGCAGACGGCGAGGAGGGGGACACAGTGGAGGCAGTGGATGATGCTGTGTCTGCATGTGGGTGATGCTTGTGTGTGTGCTTGTGGGTTGTGTGGTGCCTATGTTTGCCAGAGCTACTTTTGTGTGTTGAGGTGTGTGCATGCTTGTCTGATGGTGTGGTTGGGATAGGCTGGGGTACAAGGGTTTGGATCTGAGTGGAGGAAGTTGGAGGGGGGAGGCTAGACACAGGGACAATGGCTGCCATCAGTGCTGAGGACAGAGATTGCAGGGTTCGATGAAGGGCAGCCTGACCAGAATGAATGCCCTCCAGGAATGCATTACCGTGTTGCAACTCCGTTTCTACACCCTGGATGGCATTCACAATGGTAGACTGCCCAACAGTGAGTGACCTGAGGAGGTCAATGGCCTCCTCACTGAGGGCAGCAGGGGTGACTGGGGCAGGGCCTGAGGTGCCTTGGGCGAAGGTGATGCCCACCCTCCTGGGTGAGCGGGCACGGGGCGAACGCTGAGGGGATGCGGGGAGGGCGGTGCTGGTAGGGGAGGTGGCGGCTGTACCTGTAGAAGTGGGGCGCACAGATGGTGCCGTCACCACAAGGGAGCTCCCATCGGCGGACGAGTCCGTGTCGCTGGTTGGTGATCCGGTGGCCGATGGAGAAGCTCCCCTCGCCCTCCGTCCCACTGGTGCATTAAGAGTCCGTGGTGTGGCCCTCCATGGCCATGTGGGATGCAGCTCCCTCGTGCTCCGGTGCCACTGTGCCTCCGCCTGATGATGCTGATGCACAAAAAAACAGGGAGAGCAGAAAAGGGGGGGGGGGGGGGGACAGAAGAAAGACAGGTTGAGTGCATGGCATACCGCTACCGTTGGCGGACAATACAGACACAGCAGCCCCCTGCACTACGCCGTGCTCCTGGCCTCTACAGATGCAATTTCTGGGATCTGGCCTACATGGCTATGGTGGACATCTGCACACATGGATGCCACAGGGGCATGTATACCTGTACTTGGCACTCTACTGCGGTGGGGTAGAGTGCCACATGGTCTGCATTACGGAGGGGCCTAGCCTATGTATTTCTGCCTGGCCTAGGTACACCCACAGCCCTCCTCTCTCAGCCAGCCCCTCCACTGCGCGCCAAGTACCCAGAATGAGGTTGTACTCACCCCCTTGTGTCTGCTGTGATGCCCTCAAGCGCCCATCCAACTCCGGGTAGGCCACCACCAGGATCCGGAACATCAGGTGGGTCATGGTGCGACGGGCACCCCTTCACGTTGGGAGGCCATCCCCAGCTGACCCTCCGCTGTCTTCTTGCTACAGCGGCGGATGTCCTCCCATCTTTTCCGGCAGTGGGTGCCCCGTCTCTGGTGGACCCCCAGGGTCCGGACGTCCTTGGCGATGGCACGCCAAATGTCCTTCTTCTGGTGGGCGCTGACCTACATGACAAGCACAAGGGAAGAAGAGAAGTCATTACCAACTGCACCGTCAATGTGAGTGACCCCCCTCCCTACCCTAGCCATGTGGCACATGCATTCACATGCATTAATGTTCCCTGAACTCTGCCCCCTTCCCTCTTACAACCAGCCCTCTCCACCCAGGCCTAGCCCATACAATGTGCTAACTGTGTACTAACCTGTTGGTCTGGAGGACCGTAGAGTAGTGTGTACTGGGGGAGGACCCCGTCTACTAGTTTCTCCAACTCCTGAGCAGTGAAGGCAGGGGCCCTTTCCCCAGACGCAGCAGCCATCGTCGCTTCCAGACCGAGGTCACAGCAGCACTTGCAGTGTAGGTCCTCTCCTGTCGAAGATCAGGTAGCTAGTGATTGAACAGATAGAAAAGGGCGGTGACGTCCGCGGCGGTGCGTATCATCACCGGCGGCGCACTTGTTCATTGGCTCCTGGGACCCATAGGGTCCAATGTTAACCAATGCAGCATTGCGCCGCGGGCTACGACCGCCTACCGCGACGGTGTGCAACGGCAACGCAGTTACCCCACAATCCCATTGTCCCAGTTTAGAGGTCAGGCAGCTGCCATTTCAGGGGCCCACATGGCTTCATTTACTTCTGCGTCACACATAGCTAGGCCTACACTCAACACACATAAAGGAAGGGTTTTGTGTTTGGTGTCGTGTTCTGTGTAACTGTGGGTACATACCTGGAAAAAAGTTGACTCTGTGGTCGCTGTTGTCCTTCCTAGGCACCGTCAGTTGGGACAATTGAGAAGATGGCGGAATCCTCCGGTGTACCGACCGCTGGTGGACCTGTTGATAATGGAGGAGCGACATTTAATCATCAACTACAGGTTTGACCGTGCCACTATCCAAGAACTATGTACCCAGTTGGAGCCAGACCTGATGTCACCAATCCGCCATCCGACTGGAATCCCCCCTGACGTTCAGGTGCTGTCAGTGCTCCATTTCCTTGCAAGTGGGTCTTTTCAGACAACAGTGGCCATGGCATCAGGGATGTCCCAGCCTATGTTTTCCAACGTGCTGTCCAGAGTGTTGGCTGCCCTGCTGAAACACGTAAGGAGATACATCATTTTCCCTGAGGTGGAAGATTTGGCTACAGTTAAAGGTGACTTCTATGCCCTTGGACATATCCCCAACATCATAGGTGCTATTGATGGGACCCATGTAGCTCTGGTCCCCCCCCACATGAGTGAACAGGTGTACAGGAACCGGAAGAGTTATAATTCTATGAATGTACAGATGGTATGTTTGGCAGACCAGTACATCTCTCAGGTAAATGCTATGTTTCCTGGCTCAGTGCATGACGCCTACATCCTGCGGAATAGCAGCATCCCTGATATGATGGGTCAACTCCAGAGGCACCGTGTGTGGCTATTAGGAGACTCTGGTTACCCCAACCTGTCCTGGCTATTGACCCCAGTGAGGAATCCCAGGACCAGGGCAGAGGAACGCTACAATGAGGCCCATGGGCGGACTAGGAGGGTGATCGAACGCACCTTCGGTATCCTGAAGGTCAGGTTCAGGTGCCTCCATATGACAGGTGGTTCCCTATTCTACTCACCGAAGAAGGTGTGCCAGATCATCATCACCTGCTCGATGCTTCACAATCTTGTATTGCGACGCCAGGTGCCTTTTCTGCAGGAGGATGGTCCAGATGACGGTGTTGTGGCAGCTGTGGAGCCTGTGGACAGTGATGAGGAGGAAGCTGAGGAAGAAGACAACGACAACAGGGAGTCAGTCATACAGCAATATTTCCAGTGACACACAGGTGAGAACATTTTCATTTTTACCATTACATTCACTGTCACATGTCTTCCTCTATCCTGTGTGTAATTTCATATCATTATTTGGTAACTGAGTTGTACCTTTCCATTACGGTTTCACAGGTGTGGTTACCAACGTGTGTCATCTTCATGCATCCTTCAAGGACTTGTGATGTGTGACATAGGTATGTTGCCTTTACAACTAGAAACGCATTTTGACACTGTCATTGATAATACATTTTACCAAATCATAGACTGACTCCAGATTGTTTTGTGGTTCAAGGGTGTTTATTTAAGTGCTCAAAAATGGAGGGGGCTTGTAAAATGGTGATGGGGGACGGTGGAGGAATGTCCATGGCAGAGTCCAGTCTATTGGTCACACAGGTGCACTGCCGATAGGGGCATAGGAAGTGGAGCTGGGGCAGTTTAAGTATGGACAGGGTAACAAAGTGGGACAGTGGGAGGACAATCAGGGTGGTCTCATTTCCTGGCGGGGGTCTTGCCATCTTGCTCTGTCCTGTTCCTGGATCACAGGGACCGCTTGCGTGGTGGTTGTCCGTCTGCAGGGGGTGGGGTGCTGGTGTGGTGGTCCTGTGGCGGGGCGTCCTGTCCACTAGCGCCGGCGGAGGTGGTGGGCTGTTCATCGTCCTGGCTAGTGTCAGGGGCCCCTTGGACTGCCACGGTGTCCCTCAAGGTCTGCTGTATGTCCTTCAGCACCACTACGATGGTGCCCAAGGCGGAGCTGATGGTCCTGAGCTCCTCCCTGAACCCCAAATACTGGTCCTCCTGCAGGCGCTGGGTCTCCTGAAACTTGGCCAGGACCGTCGCCATTGTCTCCTGGGAGTGGTGGTATGCTCCCATGATGGAGGAGAGGGCCTCGTGGAGAGTGGGTTCCCTTGGCCTCTCCGCCCCCTGTCGCACAGCAGCCCTCCCAGTTCCCCTGTGTTCCTGTGCCTCCGTCCCCTGGACCGTGTGCCCACTACCACTGCCCCCAGGTCCCTGTTGTTGTTGGGGTGGTGGGTTATCCTGGGTTCCCTGTAGTGGTGGACACACCGCTGATTGACCTGTCCTGGGTACGGAGGTTTGGGCCCGCTGGGTGGGTGCTGTGCTGTTGTTACCAGAGGGTGGAAGGTCAGTGTTGGGCTGTGCCGTGCAAGGGGAACCGACTGTCTCGAGGCCCACGATGGTACGGGCTGGTCATCAGGATCCAGTAGGGCAGAGCTGCTATCGTCACTGTGGGCCTCTTCTGTGGGTGGAGTGGAGTTGTCTGGACCCTCCGGGGTGGTGACGGTCCTTCGTGTTCCTGCAGGGGCATAAGTGCATAATTATTGCATGTGTGTGTGTCATGGTGTGCAATTGGTGGCTCACCGTGTACCCCAGTGCAAGCATTCCTGTGTGTAGGCTTGTGTGATGATGGTTTAGGGGGATGTATGGGTATGTGCAGTGGGCATGCTTTAGTGATGGGTGTCCATGCTTAGTTGTGTCATGCAGGGCTTGGTGTTGGGATGGGTGTTTTGTGTTATGAGTACATTAGTGAGGAGTTGGAGTGATAGGGGAGTGGGTGAGGGTGGGGGGTGTGATAGCATGCAGGTAGTGTGGGGGATATGAAAGTTAAGAATTGACTTACCAGTGTCCATTCCTCCACCGACTCCTCCGAGGCCCTCTGGATGCATGATGGTCAAGACTTGCTCCTCCCATGTTGTTAGTTGTGGGGGAGGAGGTGGGGGTCCGCCGCCAGTCCGCTGAACCGCGATGTTGTGCCTGGAGACCGCTGAATGCACCTTCCCCCGTATGTCGTTCCACCTCTTCCTGATGTCCTCCCGATTTCTTGGATGCTGTCCCACAGCCTTGACCCGGTCGACTATTCTGCACCATGGCTCCATCTTCATGGCTATGGATGTGTGCTGCACCTGTGAGCCAAATAGCTGTGGCTCTACCCAAAGGATTTCCTCCACCATGACCCGGAGCTCCTCCTCGGAAAAGCGGGGGTGTCTTTGGCGTGACATGGGGTGGTGTGTGTGATGTGTGGTGTGGTGTCAGTGTTGATGTGTGTGGTGATGTGTAGTGGTGTGTGGTGTTTTGTGCGTGGATGTTGTGTGGGTGATGGTGGTGTGTGCCTCTGTGTGGTGGGGTTGTCTATTCTGTGCTGTCTCTCTGGCCTTCTTTCGGAATTTTTGGTCATAGGTGTTTGTGGGTGATGAGGGTGTGTGTTTTATATAGTGTTGGGTGTGTGGGAGTGGTGTTTGTATGTGTATCAGGTGTGTGTATTTGGAATTGTCCAATGTGGCGGTGTTTTGGAGATGTGTGTGTATTTTGAGCGCGGCGGTGTGTACCGCCAATGGAATACCGCGGTTGAAAGACCACTGCGTGGATTCGTGGGTCGTAATAGCATGGGCGTGTTTCTGTTGACGTGGAGGTGGAGGTTTTGTTTTCGCCACTTTAACACTGACCTTTTGTGTGGCGGACTTGTGTGGGTGTCTGAATTTCGGCGGATTCCGAGATGTGGGTCATAATAGCTGGGCGGAGTTCCGCGGCGCCGGCGGTGTATTAGCGGTCTTCTGCACGGCGGTAAGTGGCTTTTACCGCCAATGTTGTAATGACCCCCATAGTGATGTGTTTTATATGTCCTGACAGTGAAATATTGCTAAATTCGCTTTTCACTGTTGCAAGGCCTGTCCCTCTCATAGGTTAATATAGGGGCTACCTTTAAATCTGATTAAAGTGTAGATTCCCTTTGGGAGCGGAAGGACATGTGGAGTTTGGGGTCTCTGAGAGCACAATTTAAAAATACATCTTTTAGTAAAGTTGATTTTAAGATTGTGTGTTTGAAAATGCCACTTTTAGAAAGTGAGCATTTTCTGGCTTATACCATTTTTGTGACTCTGCCTGTTTGTGGATTCCCTGTCTGGGTCAGTTGACAGTTGGGCTGTTTGCACCTCACACTAGACAGTGACACAAAGGGAGCTGGGGTGTAGTCTGCATTTCCTGATGAGCCATCTGTACTAGGAGGGAGGGGAGGAGTGGTCACTTACACCTGAAAGGGCTGTGCCTGTCCTCACACAATGCAGTCTCTGACCCCCTAGTGAGTGTCTGGGGATTGGCCTGGGCAAGACAGGATTTCACATTCAAAAGAGACATTACTTTGAGGCCTGCTTCAAAGGAGAAATTGGGTATAAGAAGGACACCCAAAACCACAGACTTTAGAAACACTTCTGGAAACAAGAGGAACCTCTGCCATGAGAAGAGCTGAAGAGCTGAGGAAGAAGAGCTGCCCTGCCTCTGACTGTGCTTTGTGGAGCTATCCTGAAGTTGCTGCTTCTGCCAGAGTAAGAGGGCAAAGACTGGACTTTGTGTGCCTTCCATCTTGAGAAGAAATCTCCAAGGGTTTGATTTAGAATTTGCCTCCTGTTGTTTGAAGTCTCAGGAACAGCAAAGACTTCTCTCTGCCAGCACCTTGAGTCTCTGGAGAGACTCCTACTCTGCCCTGTGGTGCCCATCCAGTTCCTGGGACCCTGAAAGGAGAAGCTGGCAGCCTAAAGACAAGGAAATCCACACACAGAGTGCCGTGCGGGGAAAAGATTGACGCGGCTCCGATCTATGGCTGAAGAAACAATGTGCTGCCAGCTCTGCAGCTGAGAAACAACGCTCACAGGAAACGTGACTGAAGAATTGACGCACAGAGCAGGAGAAACGGCACGCATCATCGCTGACGGAGGCTGGGAGATCACAACCCACGCTGCAGGGTTTTCAGATCATCGTGCGGCTGGATTTCTGACTCAAATATCACTGTGCGTGCAAAAACAACGCAATGCCTGCCCGGGCCCGAGAGTGCTGACCGGATCGACGCATCGCTCTCCTGCGGAGAGAAGAAACAATGCGCCCTGACCCGGCGAAAGGAGAAACGACGCACAGTCCTGCTCATGAGTGGAATCAATGCCTCGCAAGCCCTTTTTGACGCACACTTGCCCGTGCGTGATTATTTTTGGCTCGCCCAAGGTACTTTTTCACACTGACAGCGTTAGTGTGTGTTTAAAACTACTTAAAGACTCTTTTGGATTTCTAATTGCTAACTTGACTTGTGTATTGTCGATTTTTGTCGTTTTGGTCTTGTTTTGTTTAGATAAATATTTCCTATTTTTCTAAACTGGTGTTTTGTCATTTTGTAGTGTTTTCATTAAGTTACTGTGTGTGTTGGTACAAATACTTTACACCTAGCACTCTGAAGTTAAGCCTACTGCTCTGCCAAGCTACCAAGGGGGTAAGCTGGGGTTAGCTGAGGGTGATTCTCTTTTACCCTGACTAGAGTGAGGGTCCTTGCTTGAACAGGGGTAACCTGACTGTCAAACAAATACCTTGTTTCTAACACTACGGATATGTGATGTTTGGTCTACTAATTGCATTGTGTACAATACAGTATATGTTCATATAACTTGATGTTGTGTTTCCTTTGTGGTGGGGATATTTCATCACGTGTGTTGTGTGTGTTGTGCAAATGCTTTACATATTGCCTCTGGGATAGGCCTGACTGCTCATGCCAAGCTACCAAGGGGGTGAGCAGGGGTTATCTTGGACGTGTAACTCCCTTGCCCTGACTAGAGTGGGTGGCTTCTGCCTGGCTGAGGGGCATACCCTAGCCAACCAGAAAGCCAATTTCTAACACTATGTAAGAAGAGTACACTCAATCCCTTTACCTGCTCTTTAGCTTCCTTTTAGCTGCCCCTCAGCCACCAATCAAGTGTCTGATCGCTGTCCATAACCCATGACACTAGGTAAACATATGTTTAGGTAATCTTTTTCTCATATGGCCTCTCCTTCAGCCTTAGCCATGCCAACTGCTGACCTTCTTAATGTAGAAAGGATCATAGAGGTTCAGCTTAGTTATCTGAAAGAGTGACCAGAGTGGTTGACACTACCTAATATCCCATGCATGCTGAACCACAATTACAGGTCAGTCTGTAGCCCACCTGACAAAGAGCTGACTTCAAGGCTCTTGCACACTTTGGTTGGAAGGTACTATGCACTCTCAACTCACAGGCAATTTGTCAATGTGTGGCTACGGAGGCTGTTTCTTAAGATCTTGTTGTTTGAAGTCTCTGTCTGGCCTCAAGGGATACACCACTAACATAATTCAGCTCCTCAAATGAACAACATACTGCGTCCTGCGCCAACAATGGTGACAGTATAAAGTGTTCTTCTTTCGCTTTATTCACTGCAGCCACCATTGCTAAATAAAACAAGTGTCACATACTTTTTTCCCATTTATTTTGCAAGCATAGGCCATAAAAAGAAAGGAAATCAGGCTGCCACATGTGGCCACCATAAGCTCGAAAAAATAAACTAAAGAGAAAACAGTCACTGATGTAGCTGATTTATTATCGATATTTGAGAAAGCAAGCCTTTCAGTAGTTAACATGTTTTACCATTACTTGTTATGAAGGCAACAAGTAGAAACCAACACACACCGAATAAGCAATCATACTGCAGGCAGGTACAATGTCTTTCTAGCAGCAACTTTTTAAAGTAGACAAGACGTAAATCACCATCTAATTGTGCACCCAACATGCAAGCAAAATAAATTACTTTTAAAGTCAATATACAAAAATGGAAGAAACTTTGAAAGAGCTTTGTGACTGAAGAGAAAAAAACTGTTTTTAAGCAAATATGAACAATGTACACAAACTTTGTGCAGTCCCTCAATATGAACAGAGTCAATACACAAAGTGGGCTGACCCATCGCCACATCCTGTTTGCTGCTGTGGGCTGAAGTAAAATGTGAATGACAATTCAAAAGACCAATGGAGAAGCCTACAGATCAAAAGGGCCTCTAAGCTTGTATATCATACATGATTTGTTTTTAAAACCATAGTCTAGTGAGAAAAGATGTTTCAAGAAGCAGAACTAAAATGAACAACAGAAACTAAGGTCTCCCTTTAAAATAAAAATAACAAATGTTTTTATTTATTCCGAGGTAAAGTGATTTTGACACATTTTGTAAACGGAACATGATTTCACAGAAAAAAGGCTAACTGCACAGTGTTTTAATGTTCGGAAATAACAAATGTAATAGTGATTGTGTTGCAGCAGAGATATTAAGGGAGAAGAGCAGCCCAGGGTGTATTGGTCAAGCTGGTGTTCAGAGAGATGTGCACTGGTGCAATTAGTGATAAGCAAGGTAATCTAGCAACTAAAGTTGAGCAAATGCAGGGCAGACTCGACAAGCAGGCCACCAGGTTGGCTAGACAAGAGAGATCTATTTCTTACCTTCAAAATGGACCCAATGAACACATTGCAACTCTTCAAAAACAATGTAGTCAATATTATAGAACTTAGGGCCTGATTCTAACTTTGGAGGACGGTGTTAAACCGTCCCAAAAGTGGCGGATATACCACCTACCGTATTACGAGTTCCATAGGATATAATGGACTCGTAATACGGTAGGTGGTATATCCGCCACTTTTGGGACGGTTTAACACCGTCCTCCAAAGTTAGAATCAGGCCCTTAACGTTGGTGGTTCAAGAAGTGGCAAAATATTTCTATTTTGTACAGAAAATATTTCTATAATTGCACTGAAAAGCCACAATAAAGATTGTGCAACAAACTTTCCTGAAGAAAAATGTGAACTTAAGAACGTCCACAAATTTTCAGGACAAAGTTGCATCTCTCAGACACAACTCATGTAAGCTCTCAGTATGACAAACCTGACAAGCAACAGACATAGGGGGTCATTCTGACCCCGGCCGCCGCCGGCCTGGCTGGGACCGCCAGAAGACCATCCTGCGGTCAAAAGACCGCGGCGGTCATTCTGGGTTTCCCACTGGGCTGGCGGGCGACCGCCAAAAGGCCGCCCGCCAGCCCAGTGGGAAACACCCTTCCACGAGGAAGCCGGCTCCGAATGGAGCCGGCGGAGTGGAAGGTGTTCGACGGGTGCAGTAGCACCCGTCGCGAATTTCAGTGTCTGCTAAGCAGACACTGAAATTCAAAGTGGGGCCCTCTTACGGGGGCCCCTGCATTGGCATGGGCACTGCAGGGGCCCCCAGGGGCCCCACGACACCCCTCACCGCCATCCTGTTCCTGGCGGTGAGGGGGTCGGAATCCCCCATGGCGGCGCAGCAAGCTGCTCCGCCATGGGGGATTCCTCAGGGCAGCGGAAAACCGGCGGGACACCGCAGGTTTTCCGGTTCTGACCGCGGCCATACCGCCGCGGTCAGAATGCCCCAGGAGCACCGCCAGCCTGTTGGCGGTGCTCCCGCCGACCCCGGCCCCGGCGGTCAAGGACCGCCGGGGTCGGAATGACCCCCATAATGCCTACTTGAACATGATGTTTCCTCTCATAATGATCACTACTGGCCATTAATTAGGAGGACAGCCCATTGGTTCAACATGAGTAGCATTGTGCTTAGAACAATCATTCCCAAGGGGCTGCACTGCTTGGTTAGTCACACATCTATATGCGATCTATACTTGGAAGTGGAAGAGTGTAAAGCTCTATGACTATAGTGTTCAAGGCAGAAATTTATAAATTGATTTAGGTATTTGTTGAAAACAATGTATAATTGTCAAGGCAGGGCAACATTTCTAGGGTTTTAACACAGGTTTGCATAGTCCAATAAATAAGTATTTTTAAAAAGTTTTCAAATATTATTGAATAAATTACATATGATTCAAGATGCTGAAAAACAGTATGCCACAGGTCGGAAAGGAACGTATAGGTCCGAGTAATCTTTACAAAATTCAGATGTTGCCATATGTGGTCTAGGTGCTCCATTCCCCGTGAACCCTTTCAAATGAATATTACATCTCCACCTGCCATATGGACTTTACCTTACAATTAGGCTCAAAAACATCTTGTTTTCTCTCCTCTTGGTTTCTCCCCGATTTAAATTATCCACACCAGAACTTCAATAAGTGAACCCCACCTGCAGTCTAACCTAAAAGTGAAACGGGTATGTAAGGTAGACCTACCAGAAACAGACATGAACATGGAACATGGATCACTTGGGGAAGGCAGGCTAGAGATGCTGACACGCTGACCCCATTTTATACACTGTGATGCCCTTTACATTTGAAAAGGGATCCAGGAAGATCATAACTATCCTTGACCTGTTCATCTTTAAATAATGTATTTCCAGATAACTCCTTCATTTAAAGACATAGCAGTTGCATGCCTATCAGTAATATTTATTTATATTACAGTATCAAACACAGATGTGATATTTTCCGGGCTCCTCCGCAGTCTCAAACTGTTAGAAGTTTTTTAAGTTTGCAAAAAAGGCAAGTGGACAAGCTATTTTCTGCCTATGCAGAGAGTTATGTGACCAAACAACTGTGACATGATCAGTATATCATTAGTGCTATGACCTGGAGTGCACCTTAACTGATGAGATGTTTTTAGTGTTGTAATCAAGTTGAGGGTCTTTTTACAAATTAGGCCAGTAAAATCCATGTGGCAATATCGTACCTGAAATTACAGATACTCCCGGGTACATGAATTACCTGTTGCTACAATATTGTAGCATTGCAGCAATGCAACCAATGGATTTAGGATTTACCCTAAGAAATCATTGGTTGCACACTGATTTCTTTAAGTTATCCCCTCCTTTGGGGATCTTTCACCAGACAAATTCAGCCTGCTTTTACAGGTAAAATATATCTGGGGAAAACCCCAAAGGTGCAGGTTTTTTCATATAAACTGGGATCTTGGTTCAGCCGATACATCCTGTTATACAAAAAATCATGACTTACTCCACATTTAAAATGAGCACTTAAAAATACTGAATACTTTGAAAACATATATAAATATTACTTGCAAGGTGCAAATGTGTTACTTTGTACTTAGAACAGTCAGCTGATGACTGTATGTAATAGATCATTATTTTATATATTTTTAAAATTGTACACAAAATAAGTTTGGGTATACCATTGTTAGGTGCTTAGGGTTTTAACTGTGATGTATATGAAACACATTCCTACACAGACAGACCCAAAGCGATTAATACAATTAAGACTAGTGTTTGGCAGGTGCAGCCTTTGATAAACACAGTAACTTTCTCTAAGAGAGATAAGGGGCTGGCCCTGGGTATGTTGGTGAAATTGCAGTTTCATTATTGTGAGGGCACCTATGTCGAATTCCCAAGGAACTATTCAGTTTTTCAGAGGGCACACAAAAACGGTTTATCTGGTTACCAGGCTGAAACTGTAGTCCATGTCACTAAAGCACATAGGGTCATATCATGCCTTTTAATGAAGGGCCTAATCTGTTTTACATTGGGCTATGGAGCAGCATAGATTTAGCTGCAACCCCTGACATCATACATTTGACACATATATATATATATATATATATATATATATATATATACCCATGACAGCAAAAATTGTGTGTTTTAACGTTATACTAATGTAAAGTGGTGCACTCAAATGCATTCAATGTATTGTTACAAAAATTGTACACAGTGTGCCTTAACCTTAGTAAATGAAATATAATAATTGAATTGAATTTTGTACCCATCCATAGTGTATTTGTATTAGAAACAATAACAATTTATGTGAGGTGTGCACTAATATTTTATAGTTAAATGTTGAATTTTTATTTTTTAGCCGTACTTAGACTCATGTATTAACAAGGCTTGCATATATTTTTAACTGTAACATTAAGTTTCATTTGAAATAATGTAACTGACATACAATCAAATGTAGAAATTAATATGTGAACAGTATAAGAGGAAATTAAATGTGCAATAGTAATTAATGGTTAAACTTATCTTGGCTAGGCCGGAATTTCTTTAACATGAGAAAATCCTTTCCCTTTTCTGCTAATATGTCATTTCATTGCAGGTGCATTGACACAAAATATTAGTTCGGAAATAGATGTGTTATTGTTTTACTAATAGAGCGTCTGAGAAAAGAACATGAAGAAACCAAGTGAGATGACTGCCCCTTAATTCATACATGTTGCAAATTGTGTCTTGAGGACCAAGGATAACAGCATTCTTAGAAGAGGTCTGAGAAAGAGTGACGATGTTGCGTGTTACACTGTGGTACAGGAGAATGCAATGGCGGTCGTGATGGCGTGATTGAGGGTGTTAACTAATTGAATAGTGTGGTATTAACTAGGGCTTTCACAGATTGATTTTGCAGATATTTTCCCCTGGACTTTGAGAGGTGCAAACCAATGACTTCCCTTTTGTCCCACATTATTTGCAGAGTGTGGCTTAAGCTTACATTTAACTCTCTCTAAGAAGACTCTTGGCCAAGCTTCTTAAAGGCTGACACTTTCCTCCTTACCTTCATTTTATTTTTCATCCTTATGCCTTTCTCAGACAGATTTTTCCTCTTAGATATAGCTTTTGACTTTTTGAGATTTCCCCTATCAACTCATAGATTGATTTAGTTAGATACTTTTAACTTGCACTCTTGAGTAAGAGGGAAGACCCACAGCTTTTTTCTGAGCATCGAATCTTACTGCTGATATTCTTCATCACTATACTGAATTCTTGGTTTGTCTTATGTTTTAATTCTTCAGGAGATGTGGCTACCCTATGGTTATTCTGTATAGCTATAGTATGTTTCTGAGATTTGTTTACATTAACTGAGTGTTACTTTGAAATAAAACCCTTCAACTTTATTTATGATTTGGGTCTTCATTGTGTGGCCAAATTGGTTACGCTGTAAATTAATAAAGACTGATTGTTACTCAGTTTCCTAGTTAATCCCTTTGAGAGAACAGAATAATTGTTGCCTCAAGAAAAGAGCATATAAAGGCTCACGACTCAACTACTTTGTGGGCAAGAATTACTACACAACTGCACCACTGTCTTGAAGTGTAAATGGTTTGATTTTCTCCATGGAAAATCTTGCAAACTACAAAACAATCTCTAATTCTTATTTTCCATATAGTCACATTTCTGAAGAGGAATTGTGCCAATACATTTCAAGGAGACTCTGATTGTTAATATAGTAGAAACATGTAAAGACACACAAAGTAAGTCCTGTACATTAGAATAAATCTGCCTGGCTTCATTTACTAAATAGGTAATAAATGCTGTATCATAGCAAACGTTTCCCATCACTGGAAAAAATGTACAGCACAGCTGGTACATCTGGATTCCTAGTCATCAATACTAGGTAAGGCAGTGACCAATCCTCCATTAGGTAAGCTGTCAGGATTCATGCCACAATGAGAAAGAAATGTTGACCCCCCTGGAGACTATAATTTTAAACACAAAACATGTATTTGTCTCTTAACATTATTAAAAGTCTGAACCCCCTCTATATTAGAAAAGCAAAAAATGTATAGAGCTACTGTTGGATAACGCTAAAAGGATATATATAGAGAACCACAAAGATATAAATATAGTCAATATATATATATATATATATATATATATATATATATATATATATATATATATATATATATTCGTATGTCAGACACTCATTATCTCATAAGTCCCATCTTAGGGTGAACAAGAAAACACTATGGTACTGTTAATTAAAAAAACTAGACAATATATCATTGAATCAATCTCATATTTCATCGATATTTTTATTACATATTGTTACAAAAAACATGAATCAATTAATCAAACACAATACTATACAAAAAATAACTAAAGACAATATACAACGATGCAAACCAATATAACATCCCACATGAAATAATGAACAACCAAAACACTTATTCCTCCTTCATACGAAATTAAACCAGGCTCACAACCACAGTCCTAAAAACCTATACATGGAATAAGTTCTAATGTGCAATCCACCCTTGAATCAAATATATAACTACACATAAAAATATATATATTACAGTAGATTCACTGATCTTATATGATAAGGAACACATGATATGACAGAACGGTATTAATAAAAATCAATACAGCAGGCTGTTGGAACCTATAGCCTCTACACACTGAATACTATGGTGCCAAATAGTGAAATACTTTGGAGATTAGGTTATTAGTAACCCAACAGATTCTGCCAGTTTTAACACTGACAAACTTTTGACATTAATTAAAAAGTTGCTTATGCAATGGTTTACCTCAGTACGTAGCATGGTATGGCAGGTTTGAAGCAGGAAACCAGTGGCTCCCTAGACCATTTGCCTATGCACTTCATTTGAGGATTATAACGCTTATACTTTATGATGAAACAATAAAACTAGCAACAGAAGGAATAATAACTACAATTAGGAAAGAAAAGGAAAGCCAGCAAAGATAACATTGATGGAAGTGATATGCATGGAGTAAGCTATGCTTAGGTCAACGATCAAGAGACTTCATCACAGAAGTGTCAGTTCAAATTTCAACAAACATCTGAAAGATAGTTAGGTGAGAATCATATCCTGAAGAAGATTTCCACATTCTTATGTCAGCAAGTGAAGAGCCATGAGCAAAGATGCAGAAGAGCACAACATGGAATAAACCTAAGCAAAATACAGCGATTTGGCATAGAGTACAGTGGCATAGAGTAGCATAGAGTAGCACAGAGTGGCGTGAGTGGAGTGAAGTGGCATACAGTGACATGGCATAGAGTGGAGTGGTATAAAGTGGAGTAGCTTAGAGTAGAATGGGGTACAGTTGTGGGTATAAGTAACTAAAGAATCAATAGAGAGTGCAGATAAAGTGAAAGCAAAAAAAAAGAAAGTGGTATGCCTTTGTGAAAAGTAGGAAAGCACATTGCAAGTCAAGGAATAATAACAAAGCACTTCTAAAATCAAAAAAATGGTGTGATGCAAAATAAGGAGGAAGAATACAAGTGCTCCATTGAGGTGCTAACACAAGAAAGGGAGGGCTGCCTGAGGGAGCTAAGCAATCAAAGGATTACGAATAAGAGTGACAGCAAAATCAACTAGTGTTATGTTGTGAAATCCATCCATCCATCCATCCATGCTATGACATCTGGATTCTTTTCCAAGAGCCAGCATTCCTTTTTAATTTTGGCTCAGGCATGAGCCACATGTTGATGTCCAAAATCTCATTTGTGTAGTAACAACGTTAAATCACTAGATTCATGTAGCCTAATAAAAAAGTTGGGAGTCAACTGACTGTACCCAGTCAATAAGGTAGCACAGAACTATAAAACATTGCCTGCAGCATTAGTTTACAGTGGTTGACACCAGCCATTTACAGGGCACAAAGTTCCAATACTTTAAAAATACTGTGACATAACTGGTATACAAAAATACTTCTGTTGTAACTAGCAGCAAACAGTCCCTGTAATACTGACCCCCAGGCTCCACTCTAGACAATTTACCGCTCAGGACTATGTATTCTTTGTCCCCAAGCAATGGGTGATAGTCACTCCCTGGTTCCCTTTGTACTTTTATGATACTGGTGCGGGCATCCTTCTCACATCACCCAGAGATCTGCCCCTGACAGGTCTAGACTTCTTCCGTGATCCACACCTGCATTCAGGCATTAAGCACATGTTTGTCTGGCATACCTGCTTGTAAGTACAATACCGTATCCTTATTTAAACTCCTCTCCTGGTGGCCAGATTACTGTGTGGGAAGCTGTGAGTACAAAGTAGGGTTCCTTGTGCTTTTGGTCACAGCTTTATAGTAACAACCTGTTCCTGTCTTCCATCAGTTTCATTCCGCAGCTAAGTGTGGTCATCTGCCTGAGGAGCATATTTCTTACCCTTACAAGGTAAGATCATCTGCTATCGTGCTTTACTACACTGTATGTTTACTTCAAATTACATAAGTAAAATTACCACATGTACGCATGGATTTGTGAGTTTGTGTGTGTTTTGTCACGTGTGTACCACTTGCCTGTTTGCTTTTACTTATTCAGCACGTTCACTGATAGGTGTGACTCTGCTTCAGCATGACTTTGGATATTGTTGCCTAATGTATGACGCCTCTTACCTGCTGTCTCTCTCTTTTCCGGGTTAGACTGCATATTGCTTCTCGTATAAGATATACCCACCGTGGTGATTTCTCTGATCTGGTACTTTTATTTAACATTACACCTACAATCCCAATTATTTGTGAATTAGGTATAATCATGGTCCTGATGAATTGCCAAGATTTTTTGTGACTGTTAAATGCAAGAAACATGTTGTCTTTACCATACTTTGATCTGTAGAGATTCATTCTTTGTTTTCAATCAAGACAACAGCACCTGCTTCTTAAAAATACTTTAGGTTCTTCTTAGTCTTTTTAAACCCACGTAGTCACCAATCTACACAAACTGCACCCTCACACACATCTCATCATGGCTTTTAAAAGATCTTTGGCAAAGAGCCTCTCTCCCCTCCACCAAGGGGTCCGTTGGGCATTGCAGCACAAGCCCAATGAGGAGCTGCCCAATGATGAGGCAAGACACCCACCTGGTTGTGCGAGGGCTCTTACTTCTTATCAATCAGATCCCCCTGATCTGTTTGATCAGCTTTCTCTGACCTGCTATTTTTTATTCCTCCTGTCTAATTTGTATAAGAACTGCATACCTTTGTGGCTACATATTTACCAATAGGACACTCTGTCAGAGACAATGACTGTCAACTGATCAAACAAGGATAACAAACAAGCTTATCAAGTTGCAGCTAGTGATCTATGTGAACCTTTGATGTCTTAATGTTTCCAGGATAACAAACTTTGTTGAAGAGATCAATGTGCAACCTTGAGGTCTTAGGCTTACACCCTGGTCATTCAGCGGCTTAAGGAGAGGATTTGTCAGTCTACCTCTACATCCGTGATACAAATTAGTGCGACGGAATTGGTTAGCACTGACTGATGATATTAAAAATATATGAAACCTGCAGTAAAATCACACTGTTCTATGAAAAAGAGTAATTCATGTATTTACTAATGAATTAAAAATCCAATTTTTAAATGTTAGTGGTTCAGTTGCTGATAAACATAGTCATTGAAGAACAAGGGCTGTTTCAAATTTATCAACCACAAAACGTTAGGCGTTAGGTGTAACCATGAATGGCAAGGCTTAGGTAACAACTATAGTTGAGGCATAAAGGTTTCTAAGCACTCATACGTCAGAACTGACCAATGAAGCCACGGGTAAACCACATTGAGGAACTTGCTCAGCCACATAGAAAATGATGCAGTAACTATAAAAAAAATCACTGTCAAGAAGAACATCAAATTACTGAGAGCCACAAAACCTTTCCAATTTCACCATCTTCACGATAATCCAGAAAATAGCCTCAGACGATTTGAGAAAGAAAGAAGATCACATTTATCAAGGCTTTTGCCAGTGCGATTGTTCAGAAATGATTGTGTGGAATTCTGACCAAAGATAAGGAAGAAGGAAGATATACTTCGTTATTTACCGAAAGGAGTTCACAATCCAAGAGGATGCAGAGAAGGCCTAATGAAAAACATGCATAATCTGAACCTAATAGCCTCATCTTCAGGTACATGTCTCTTGAAAATGTTGTTGATAATTAATCCGCAGTCTCAACTATGTCAAACCACTATTAAATTACACTGCAACCAATATGCATGTTTACCTATTAACTCAAACTATTTGCACTAGCTTGTATGTTACCCATTGTAACTGTTAGAGAGCAAACATTATTAATAAAAAATTAATAACTAAAATTAAATGATTAATGTGTACTAAAAGGCCTAAATGGAGAAACATATGTTCGAAAAATAAAACGTGCATGTTTAAAATGTGGTTGACATGGTGTCAGCCACCTTGATTTCTATGTGAAATAATAAATGTCTGTGAAAATGTTTTTTGATGAATTATAACTACATGTACTGACAGAAAATGATTAACATTAATGGGCAAAACTAATGATGTGAAATTATTTTTAGAAATTGTTTTATTCTTCATGTAGTAGCATTAGTAAAAATGCCTACGTTTTAGTATTTTTCCAAAAGCACAGAGTTGAAATGTTATGCTGACTTTACTGAAAAGCTTTTGCAAACTTTGTTTATTCACAGTGGAAAGCTACTGCTTTCTCATTTCTGTTCACTCTGTACTTCTGTGTACCTTATTGCAAGTTTTAACAATGGACTTTAGTTACTGGAAGGAAGTAATGTTAGCGAAATGTCTGTGCTGCTGTTTTTACAAAGTTATATTTTTCAAGAAACTGCAGAGACTGGAGAGGAGCGTCATCATGAGCCTATCTTGAAGAAGGAATGAAGAAAGATACAAATGGAAAAAGGAACAAAGTCTAATTGGCTGCTTACTGTCACACCTCATACTTTTATCCAATAGAAACTTGGCTAGTATCTTTTTGGACTTTAATTTAGCAAGGTTTTAGGTGATGTAAGTCAGGTTTCTGTTTAGCTTTCTGTGCAGTCAGATTCTGTTTAGCGTCTGTTCAGTTTAGTTCTGCTACTCAGTTCTTGCTCAGTTTTAATATTTCAGATACATTAGGCCCAAAATTACTGAACTGTTGCCCTTCCCATGTTCCTTATGCCGACTGCTGAAGACCTGCTGTTCCTGTGCGCAGCTGATGAAGACTCTGCTAGCTGTTGTCTCATTTAAGAGAGGTATAACCAAAGTGCATTTGTTTTCGTTTGCAGGTTTTTCTTTTAGATATCCAACCACATTTTTGTTAGTGCCATAGTTAGATGTTTTTGCAAATTGATTTTTGTCTTATTTTTAATTTTTGCATGTGATGAAGCCCAGCCCCACACATGGTTTCTGAAGCAGAATTTGAAAGCTAGGATGTCTGACCCAGTAACTAAATTAAATGTTTATTAATTGATTATGGTTGAGCCAACTGCACAACTAATGAAATCTGCTTCTATTCTTCAAATAATTCTATTATTATTCTGCACAATTCTTTCAGAGTGTTTAATGGTAATTGTTCTTATAACATTGAGATTCTTCATATGATTTGGACAGCCTATATTGTTTCTTTATTGCTATCATTTGGTTTTGCCCATCATTTATATGACCATAGCATTGTTAATATAAGGGCAATAAATGTTTAAACTTTACTAAATTGGTGTGGTGATTCATGACCACATAGGTCATGGTGTGTATAAATTTATTTCTGACTCCTCATTGAATATTTTGATTGTTTATGGCTATTGGTTCTCATTATTTGATTTGATGATCTTATTGCTCCTATCTGAGTCAAAAGATTTGAGTCGACCTCTGAGGGTAGTAGATGTAACTGCCCTATTACGTGTTACCTTAGTCTACAATTAGTAGGTCACACGCCCACATAACTCCTATGGTAGGAAGTGGTATCTACTATCATCAGCCGATGAGTGACATAATTAAGAGACTGATAGGCAATGATGACGGTGTTTCCAATGTAACCTTTGAATAAAGTAGGTGTTTTGATCTGGCATGGGAAAGTGAAGTAGGATGTGTCTTCCATAAGCTTTGTTCACTCCTTTGTTTGATTGTTCACGGAATGGACTATCACAGAAATTATTAGCTCTGCACATCTCCTGTTATTGTGACCACTCCTCCTGCATCTTATTCCAGTTTAAGTAACTTCTCTATTCTTGACCATGACCAACTACGCTCCCATACTGCCATTGTGAAATCTGGTTCCCCCCTTGAGCAGATCCTTGTTTTCTTCACATCTTTCACAAGCTTTAATGAACATAGTACCATTTCTTTATCCAGTTTGAAAACCCCTCTAACTTAAAAAACCTTCTAACTTAAGGAGCAGTTCCCAGCTTGCCACAGCTGATCTTTATTGAAGAAACTATTTAGATATGGGGAAACTATACAACTGTTTGCCCCTTTTCCTGTTTTCAGCCAGCACCAAGATGCTCAAGGCCATAATTTAATCTAGGTTGAACAGCTATTTGGTGATAAATGTCCAAGTCGAAGATTTAGAAGATAGAGTTTTGTCTTAATAGTGAGAAAATATCTGTTCTGATAGTGATTTAAAGAAGCCTGAGGTGAATTCAAGACCTGCAGCTTTGATATACGGCGGGCTTATATGCCTAAAATAAGTGTGAAAAATCAAGTTTACCTTGTTATGATTACCTGCCCAGCGCTACTCCAAACTGGACTTTGTATTGACTGAGCTGCCACGCTGAAGAGCCCTCAACAGAACCCATACATCATACCATGACTGTGTTTGTCTCACTGTGGATAAATAAGAGCACATGCCTGAATCCAAATGATGGCCTACGAATAAAGAGATCTGCGACGACCCCGTCAATGTTGACAAAATAAGAAAGAGCTTGAACATTACTTCAACCTACATTTATGGAAGAAGTCTCAAATGCATTGCTACTCTTGGTAACCCCAATTAGTATCGCACTACACAAAACAAATGCTGGCAGCTCAAATTTAAAATCCCAATAATGTAAAAAAACAATAAATACTATTGGGAGAAAATCATGAACAACTTCAGGCTAATCATCGATCTACGAGTCAAATTGAACTCTAGCACAGTCTATGATTCAGAAATATAAATTACAGACTCCCAAGTCCGAAGGCAGGGTATAGGGTACTCCTCACAAGCTGCAAAGCTGTCGTACGATGCAAACAAGACAGGATGTTTATTAGCAAACTACCTTAAAGCAAAGCGATCATGCACTGGCTCACAGCATGTACGTTCTCCGGGAGCAAAGAGAGACAGAAAGAGGAAGCCACTGCTGGTAGAACAGCATACCTGCACTTATTTTTGAGGGCCGGCACATATTTTTCTGCCTCAAGCATTTACTGCAAGCAAAAGACACATATGAGAAAGACGAAGGAAGATTAAAAAAAAGAAGCATCACAACGAGAGAAAGCAGAAAGCTGCAAGAGTGAGCTGAAGGGGCAGGAAGTGGCGGTAAATCAGTGGTTTCCAAACATTTTAATGCTGAGGTCCGACCCCCCCACCCCCAGGGGTAAAAAAAATAATCGGGCCCCCAGCTCAGAATTTTCAAAAATTATTCTACTAAGTTGGCAATGTTTAAATATGTCTAGACTTGGTTAAACATTGCAGCTAAGTTTTGTTACCTTTTTAAAAATGTAATAAATGTTTTTGTTTCTGCTTAAAACAAAGCACCATTATCTGCATAATGGTTCTTTTGGCCTAAGCCTGGCGTTCCCCTTGGGATCACATGAGGCGCCCCTGGGGGATGGGGGAGGGTGGGTCCTGCCCCCCAGTTTAAAGACCCCTGCTGTAAATGGATTGAAGAGGCCTGAGATGACTTACGCTGCCTCAGTATTCTGTGTTCATACATTTCATTGCAGAATATGTGTGTTTAAGAGGAGGGCTTGTGGCACCAGCACTTTTTTATTTACAAATTAAGCACTGGACTTGTGGTTACACATAGAGTTAAGTGAAATTGTCTTGCTAGCCGAACACAGAGGTACTGTGCCTATCATGTAATTATGCTATTGTCACTTTTACAGCAGATTCAATCATTGTTAAAGCATCATAGGGCTTTCTATCTGGGCACTATTTTCTTTTTAACCATCATTTGACTATGCAGGCGGCCCAGCGGATTATTTTTAAAACACTTTGCACGACTCATAAAGCTGTTCATGGCATTGGCTCCCACTATCTTGTTTCCAAACTTTACTGGTATAGACCTATGCGACCTCTCCGGTCATCTGGAGCTTACAAAAATTCAGGCCCCTTGCACCAATAAAGCTAAATGGGTTGACAAAGCCTTCACAGTGGCCACGGCAAAATGTTGGAATTCGCTTCCCCAGAATATCACGAAGGAACCAAGGGCCAGATGTAGCAAAACTCGATTTTGCGAATCGGAAATTGCGAGTCGGTGCGACTCGCAATTTCCGATTCGCAAAATTGGATGCAGAATGGTGTCTCAGACATATTCTGCGAATTTCAAGGGGGTCGCAAAGACCCACCTCATTAATTTTAATGAGGTGGGTCGCATTTTGCGACCCCATTGAGATTCCCTGCACTCACAAGGATGGTGGCCTGCTGGAGACAGCAGACCTCCATGTCTGTGACTGCTTTTTCAATAAAGCAGTTTCACATCAAGCCCAAAAACGCATATTCGGAATATTGAACAACACTCTGTAGCAGACAATAGTACCATGGACCATCATTCCAATCTCAACTATAAATGGTCATACTCAAACAGTACATGCTATACAAAACACTTTCTCCATCATGTTCAGAACATAAAGCAGTTTTTTTTTTTGTATTGCAGCCCGTTTTCCCTAAAGGAAAACGAGTTGCAATACAAAAAAATAACGAAACCATTTGGTTTAGTTTTTTCAGAGTAGGCAGTGGTCCACTGGACCACTGCCTGCTCTGAAAAAAACATTATTAGCGACATTCACAAAGGAGAAGGGGTCCCACGGGGACCCCTTCACTTTTGCGAATGGGTTACCACCAGTGTGACACTGGTGGTAACTGCGAATTGCTTTGCGACCGCATTCGCGGTCACAAAGCAATTCTGCATCGCGGTGCGAGTCGCAAGTAGGAAGGGAACACCCCTTCCTATTTGCGAGTCGCATTCCCATTTTGTGAGTCGGTACCGTTTGCAAAATGGGAATGTGCATTGCGATGCGCGTTTTGCATGGCGCAAACTGTGATTTTCGTAGTTTGCGCCATGCAAAACGCGTTCTACATCTGGTCCAGAGCTTAATTTGTAAATTAAAATGTGCCGGTGCTCAAAACCCTCCTCTGAAACACACGGCTGCTGCATTTAAATGTGCGAGCAGGGAATACTGAGGCAGCGTAACCCTGAAGCCATCTCGGGCTTCTTTAGTCTATTTAAAGCCACTCACCGTCCCTTCAGCGCACTCTAGCAGCTTTCTGCTTTCTTCCTTTGTGACACTTTTTCGTTCTTCTCTTCCTTCGTCTTTCCCAATTGTGTCTTTTGCTCGCAGCACATGATTGAGGCAGAAGAATAAGCCCCAGCCCTGAAAAATAAGTGCCGGTGCTCAGCACCAGAAACAACAAGCACAAATTAAGCACTGATCTGGCCCCTAGTTATTTAAGTTTAAGGAAATTAGTCAAAACTTGGCTTTTCCCACGATAATTATAGGCCTCTGCCTTCTTGTTTTCTTTTCTCTGTTTAGTGTCTTGTGTCTCTCACTTTGCTAGCGCTTCGATGCTTTTTAGCCGGAATGCGCTTTATAAAAACTATTACACATACATACATACATATATATATATTTGGTATTGTTTGGAAATTTTACTCATTGGTTAGTTTCAAAATGGTATACTTGAATTAATGGGAAAGCAAAGCGAGTTTGTTCTATGCACATCTTTGGGGTGCTTTTGTGTGTATGGGTGGGTTTATGTAAGGACTTTTCTGATTTTCCCTGAGGGTTTGTTGTCCATTCCTCATCCACAGAGTCGCATTTTCTACATATGCATCACACTCAAGTTGGAGGTCTTGTGATTCAGTGGTGTTCATGTAAATTTGTGTTGTGTTGATGCTAGTTTTATCTGCATGTTTCTATGGTTTATGTTGGTGTGTGCAAGAGTGCTGCTGTTTTGACTGCACTTTGTCAGCTGCATGGTTATGTAGCTGTGTTCTGAACATGATGGAGAAAGTGTTTTGTATAGCATGTACTGTTTGAGCATGACCATTTATAGTTGAGATTGGAATGATGGTCCATGGTACTATTGTCTGGTACAGAGTGTTGTTCAATATTCGGAATATGCGTTTTTGGCCTTGATGTGAACAAAATGGCTTTCTATAACTTATTAATTGGGGGTTTGGATGTTGTTTTTCAGTGATGAAAGTAGTAAGGGGAGAAAATTACTATTGTTCAAGCCATGAGTTGCTGTGTACATTGTGAAATGTTGGAAGTTTCCTCATCAAGGAGCAATAAAGTCCTGTAAGACAAAGGTAGGTAGCTAAGCACATATCATTTGCATATGCTATTGCAGAACAGTTTGACACATATGTTAAACTGTTGACATGAGAATACCTGGTTGGCAGTTATGTAATCTCACTTATGCCACTGAACCACCATGTTCTTGAACCTCACTGGTTATTTCAGCATCACTTCATTATAGTATTCAGCAAAAAGAAAAAATCAGTGACTGACTTTAAGTGGAAAGAGTAGAAATAAAGGAAAGATAATGCGACTCTAGAAACACAGTCAGCTACTTTGAATTAATTAATTAATCTCACCCAGTGGCAATCACTTGGGCCACATCTCAGTCCATTACAACCCCAGATTGGTTTTGACATAATTAGGTGTCACCAGCAAGGTATAGCTTGTATTCTATGTCACAGTGATCACGGGACCCACATCTGGGCATACCTGTTGCACTTAGGGAGTCAACTGCAACAAAAACAAGGTGATAGATGGAATGCTTGAAGTAAATTCAGCCACTGGCAATCACTCCAGCTGCATTCTAGTCCATCTTTTTACACTCACCATGCCACTCAAGCCAATGGCTTGCCTTGTACAAATCAGTATTGATCCTGCTCCTCATGAAAACAGTCTGTGCCGAACTACCAGGTGAGGACAGCTCCAGAAGGGACAACAAGCAACCCCAGATCAGTTTCGACCTACTTATCCCTCATAAATATAGCTTGTGCCCTTTGGCACAGTGAGCACGGGACCCACATTTGGGCAAACCTGTAGCTTTTAGGGAGTCAACTGTAACAACAAGAAGTTGATGGATGAAATGCTTGAAGTAATCTTAGCCATTGGCAATTGCTCAGGACACATTCCAGTCCGTTGTGAAGTGAAGCAGGTGAATGGAACCTCTTCTAAGTAACTATATTGAGATTATAATTCTTAACCAGAGTTGGAAACACAAAGGCTTTTTGGAGCAGGAATGTTTTGAAAATGAGGTTCTTGTTATAGCCATGTGCATGACATTGACAATGTACTCTAAATGGTAAGAGCCAATTAAACTTTCAAAAGGCACTCCACTGCATACTGAGTAAGAGCAGCTGAGCAAGACATCCACCAGAGATTGTGTGATGCTTTTGACACAGCACATCAAACCTGCGCCTTAAAAGAAAACCATGAATAATTAGCCAATTGTCTGTAAACTCTACGAAAAATACTAATAAAATATTGGGGAAACTAGCTCTAATGTGAATTGTAAGCACATGGAACTCATGAGAAGAGCATGAAAACACTGAAGTATGAGGTGAGCAGCAAATACTGGTTATGATCACTTATGGAATAACCCACAATACTCCAGGGTGCAAAATAGTGAACTGCTCAATGTCTAGCATCGAGTACACAGAATAATGGCTATACCTGGATATCAAGTCTCTACCCAAATCACAATCCACAACAAATAGAGACCGATAAGCCCATATCTAGGGCTACCTCGTTAACATGCATCTAGCAGGCTTGCTTTCTAACTCTTTGGAAATTGCCTTGTTTCTTTATCAATAGCAACCTTTCTTTCAAGACACATGTTGCAAAAAAAACTAAGAGAGCATGGCATCGGCTAAGACAAATAAGTCATCCTTACCTGAAAGAGACTTCAGAACCACAGTTCAAGCCCTGGTCTTTAGATGACCATCCATCCATGTCAGTATATCTGACTGGACACTTGCCTCACTGAAAATAGTTTTTCATTCCAAGTTCTGACACTGTGACAGATAAGAAGCTCAACCATTTCACTCCACCAAGCCAGACTATTACTAGCTTAATCTCAAGACACATGGACAAGAAAAAGAAACAGGACACAAACGATTACAAGCTAAACTCCACAGGTCTGAATATCCATGCCACTGCATACCAGGCTGATGCCTTCACTACTGCGTTTCAGAAAACAAAAAAATGAAAAAATCTCTTGATGAGGCGCCCCTTTTCTACTATTAAAATGTAACTACACTCCTAGGCTGATATAGCATACTAAAAGGGTTACAGAAAACTATCCTATCCTGTCCTCATTCTGTCTATGTAAGGGCTCCTCAAGCATCCTTTATCGTGCACAGTGCTCCACTGCATCAAAGCTAGGGTCGCCATATACAACACCAACAAGCAATGGCAAAGCTTAGAAATCTTGCCTATGTGTGATCTTTTGGCTTTGTCCATTTTATTAAACCGTGTTGTACCACAGCATGGCTGAACGTACAAAAAAAGTGATATGATATGGTCAATGCTAGTCACATTACAGAGCTTTTTTTGTTTACTTTCAGCCACACTGCACAGCAGCATAGATATGTAAGAGCTATTTGGCTTTATCAATGATTTTCTTTTGTGGCGGGACACGTGAGCAAGCAATGTGTGATGGTGCATGAGGATTAGAGGGGATAAGCAACAATGCAGCATGGTGCCCGAGGTTAAGGAAAATGAAAAATACAACACTAAAGTTAGGGAAAAAGGCACTGCGGTTTTTGTTATGGTGGATTAAGGGTGGGCCAACACGGACACCATGAGGATGGTGGGCGGGAGAAAACAACAAGATTGACAGTGACAGGAGAGTGGGAGGGGGCTGGGAACAAATCAGACTGCGGGAACAAGGGTCAGCAAGACAACGGATAGCAGGAGTTGGGCACAAGGGGCAAGCAACATGAGGGACAGCAGGAGAAGTGAGACAGATTGGCGGGATGAAGGAGGGGGCAAGCAAGACCATGGGCAGTGTGAGGGATGAGAAAAGCATCACAACACGGAGGGGAGTGGGAGGGACAGGAGAAGCAACACAATACAGGAGAGTTCAGGAGGGATAACAGCAACAATGTGGGAGGGACAGGGCAAGCAAGGACAAAGGGGCAAGCAACGATAACGGTAAGCAATGACAATTGGGCAAGTAGGTAAAAGAAAAAAGTATCTCTAAAAGCATGAGCAGTAGAAGGAAACACAGTGGAACATGGAAGCAGTACTTGGGCCAAGTTAAGGGGGAGGTACAAACACACGAAGAGGAAGCGAAGCTGGCACGCGCTGACCAAAGAGAAATAAGGAAATGAGAATGAAGATGAAGGCAACCAATGGTAAACAATTGGAGGGCTTTTAGCCCCCTATACGCTAACAAAATATCTCCCAAGTGACAGAGCATGTGCTGTCTCAGACAAAACCTAAAAAGCAGCCCTCAGATGTGCATTGGAGAGAAACAGTCAAAGTAGCACTATTGTCAAATTCTATAAGCTTCCAGATGAAAATATAGTAAGTCAATACCCAAAGCAAAGGAGAATCCAAATAAAGTTTGAGCAACAGTCCAGATCAGGCAACATGGAAATTGCAGAAGCCAAAAGTGAATTGCGACTGATCAGGGTCTAAACCTGAGAGGACACAGTCATCAGGCATGAAGCTGATGTGAAGCTTTAGAATATGGTCAACTTGTGATATTGTTACTGTGGCTTTTACTGAGGTGATTCAAACGGCTCATTCGTGTTTCTTGCCCTGAACTGTGTCCTCGGGGCAGCAGTGGGCGTGTAGACACTGCAAGATCACATTTACTGTTCTTACCCCAGTCCTAGAATATTTGGAGAAAGAGTAGCTTCGACCAAATATTACAGGAGGTTTATCTATTATTCTAACTCCAGTCCTGCAATATTTTGGAGAAAGCTATAAGCCCCTCAGGTATTTTAGGAAGGGCTGAAAAAAAATAATTTTGAATTGGAAAGAGTGCTACCTTGGGGGCAAAGCTCAGCAAAAGATAGCTGCCAAGCTCACATGACTGCTAGCATGATTTCTGTAATATTTAGCATGAAAACCAAAAAAAGCAGTGTGTGGCTGTACATCTTCACATAGACGGTAGCATATAAGTATAGGTCCTGTGTGTACGGGCACTGGAGTTAGAATGAATTATGGTGCTATGTTTAGACTGGCTAAAATGGGCAAAACTGACTGCCTGTACGACTAAACACCTTGCCTAAGCACCACTAATGCTGAAAACGAAGAATCAATAAGGCATGAACTTATGGCAAATTGAGCCAGGCCACTAGAAGCGAATGATGTATTAATTTAATTTTAAAGACGTGTCATATTCTGGGTTCTTCGCTTTTATTTGTATAGATTTTTAAGCTAAAAAACAAAATTAATTGTTTCATATAAGCCACTATCGCTGAAAAACACTTCAATTCTGCGGAGCCTCAAGCAAACATGAAGGTTAAGTAACAGCTCCGCACAAAGGCATCCTCCTCCATGTTCACTCTTTTGTTTAATTAAATACTTACGACACTCGTTTATCTTTAAATGTCATAGTCCAACGCGTGAGGCAGTACCCGCAAACACCCATGCTGGGCAATGGGCTATATTGGGAGAAAATGGCACCTGAAGACCTTTCAAACAAAAATGGCGAGGCGGTGCGTCCTCTCACTCTCCTGACACTTAAAAGGCACAGATGCAGTTACAGATCTGTAACCACTGAATCGCAGATATCTCGATTAAAGGAAACATGGTAGGACAGTATTAGCGACGGCGACCATATTCTTTGGATTAATTGGCTGTGACCAACGCAGCCCACAAACAGAGAACAGCCCGCCACAAAGGGAGGCCTCGGGTTGTCCTGTCCTCGCATGAGCCACTTGACGGCTCCTAGCGTTATCTGACATTTGCGAGTCTTCCTGAACAATGAATCATGACAGACCCATGAAAGGGTAGCGCCTTCAGAAAGGGCAACGTTTTGTCTAATGTCACCGCGCCTAAATCGAACTGCGATATTAAAAAAAGCCGTCTTTGGAAATCCGTGTGAAACGTTCGCATTTTATGATGGCAATTAGAAATAAAATAATGTGCGTCTTACTGGTCTGATTTTACGAGCTAGGTACTGTGGCGGCAGCTCCGCTAGTGCTGACATAATTAAAAGTTGAACTTTTATTCTCTCGTTACACCCGTTTCAGAAAGCCAATAATGTGCCGAGGGGATAAAACAGTAGCGGTGCTGCTTCTTCTGTTCATATTGTACTACCGCTGGCATTGCTTGCTTTGTCTGCGTTTCTTGTATTGCCTGCATTGTTGGCCTGTTTGCATTGTGTATACCGCTTGTATTGTGTGATGTATTTTTACTGTTGACTCTGTGTTCTTTATTTGTACTGCTTAGACTGCTGTTTTATGTACAGCTTATATTGTTGCAGTGTGGCAGATACTCTGCAATGTTTAGATTTGTTCTTCAAACCCGAACCAGGCCAATACAGTTCACGTTCACTATCATCTTGAGTTTTGCTGCAGGGCACGTCTAAAAGCAGTTAGACGGCTCCGGTTTCAATGCAGGGCCCGTAATGGAAAAAAACAATCATTCGTAGGTTTACAGAGCATATATTTGCATACTAGTATTTACTTTAAAAACAGTTAAAAACTGCACCTCCTGAATAGAATAGGGGCAGAATGCACAACACTATTTTGAGATATTAGTTCATAAATTAAGTTGAGCGCACACACTTATTCTTCCATTTTTTTGAGTTCTACTCTGAAAGATAGATTACTGGATTGTGTAATAACATTCATTATAGACAAGATAATTCAATTTGTGGCGTGCGCCATAAAAATGGCCAACGTAGTAATATTTTAATTTTATCTCTAAATGACTCGCCTTAATTCTTGTCTGCCCCTTACCTTATCCAAAACTAAATGGTAAAATTGGCGACTCTTTCTTGAAGCCCCACACTGTCTTCAGATCAACTCAATCAATCAACTGAGAATGGAGAATGACCCAAAAAAACAAAATCAGCAAAAAAACAAAGAAATCAGAAAATTGGTGAATACCAATAGAAACGTGTCAGGCACTGAAAAATCTGGTGTAGAGCAGGGGCGACTCCTCACAAGGGTGAAGGAGCGTCGCCCCCCTGGCTAAGCTAGGAGCTGAAAGATAAAACAATATTTAATTATCCTTTTATTTTTCAGCTGCTGGCTCAGCCAGAGGCTTGTAAAGGGAGGGGCGGGGGATGAGGGAACAGTGCACCTAAGTGCGCATGTGTGTTTGGCTAGCCTTCTCAGGCCGGCCAAATGTGCATGCGCACTTAGGTTTCTCCAGCCCAGCTGTGTTGAACTGCTGGGCTGGAGAAACTGCACAAATCCAGGGTTATGTCTGAGTGGCAGTCCAAGCCGCTCAGACCAATCCTGACGCTGCTTTCTGCTAGGTTTAACTTGAAAGCAGCACCAGGATTGCTGGGGAGCCTCTGCTGGTGCCCCAGTGAATGCTGGGGACCACATCGAGGGAACAGGAGAAACGCGGCAAGAGGCCGCAGCGGCAGCCAAAGGCAAGGGTTTTATTTTTTTTAGCCCCCCCGTCCCTGTCCATCACCAAGACCTGCCCTTCAGATTTGTGGTGGCTGCCACTGGTGTAGAGGCACCTAGTCCTAAAAACCTTCAGCCTCTTAAGCACAACAATACTAAATACCAAAGCAATGGAACAAAATATCCAGATAACAGAAAAAAGGAAATTGCAAAATGGTTAAGAGCAAGGCAGAAATCCTAAATCTCACAATGCAATGCTGGAATTAACCATTCACCCAGTGTTTAATTTGTAAAAGAATAAGTACCAGGGCCCAATGTTTTGCTCAGAACCACACATTACTGTATACCAAGGCTGACTTGCCTTGCTTTCATCTGATGCTTCTTTACTCCACCACAGACACTCTCTGCCTCATTAACTTGCTATTGTAGGTTCTTTTTTATCTCTGTGCTCCTAGTATGTCACTGTTTTGTCCATCTTTCTGGTCTGCCTCCTTTCCCCCTTTTGTGTTTCTCACTCTCGTGCTCTGGCACAAAGTCTGCAGAGGGAAAAATAAGTGATGGGCTCCAAAAAAGAGTGCTGTGGGGTCTATCATCAAGCACAGCTCAAAATAAGCACTGCATTCAGCATCCCTAGTGCTGTTCTTGTTATCTCTTACTGTCATGGGCAGATGTGAACACTACCTCCAGCCAGCAAGGTTTGCTGTTATCAAGCAATATACTCCCGCAGGTAGCCGTGCATGCTCCTGAATTGGAAGGCTACAGTGTATCACATGTAAAGTCTCTTCCCGTCAGCCAGGCTTCTGAGCTTAAACCAGCTCTCCGTGACTTTCAGCAGTCAAAGAAGAAACATACCAGCAGTAAGTCCAGCAGGCACACCCTGTGGTACTCAGGGCCATAGCCATGAGTGGATGGGGAGAGGAAGGGGGAGTGATGATGTTTGGGGAGACCGGGGGGGGCGCATTTGCAGGCCAGGCCAGCCCAAATGTATCTTTGCCCCTCCTCTCAAAATGAAGGAGGCAGCTGGTACAGTATTTATAGCAAACTCAGTTTAAAATCAGTCTTAGCATACTGCATTCAGCATACAGTCTAACTAGAAGAAACACGTTGGGGTTCAGAAAGTAAATTAGCAATTAAATGCATGTTTTCATTTTGTTATATTCACTGCACGTTCAATGTTAGGCTATGTCTTCTGACAAATTGCTACTTACTCCTTTAATGTGGAGATGTTGTCAATTCTTTCTCTGACTGTAAAGTGAGAGGAGTTTGGAAAATGAACTATGTGATACTCCCGCTGGGGAACAGGCAGGATCACTGGAGTTATGTGGCAGGGGAGGCCCAATTTATAATTATATGTCACGGTTGAATAAATTATGTTCCAAGCAGAAACACAAATTATGCGGCTTAATACAGCACACTTTGTGATAGTATTAATTAATTATTTTGCCATTTTATGCATGCCAGAGCTGTTTGGACAAAAGTTTAAAATCGTTAGAGCCGGTTCCACGTCCAACCAGAACTATCAGTACCTGAAATGTGACCGGTCAACCTTTGCAATGGACCTTACACTGCACAGCAGTACATGATGTGGCATTTTAGTAAATCTCAATTTGTTTGAACTAGAAACAATTTATTTTGTTAAAATCTGTAGATGATGTAGCACATGATGGATTATGTGGTAAATGCAGCAAATTCATAATCATCTAGAAAAAAGCATGGCTACAGAATTACATAAATCCAGTGGCCCTGCATAGAGGAAGTGCAAAAAGAAAGACTGGGTGTCACTTTGTTTCTAAAGCACAAAAAATGCCTGCAAATGAACTCTACAAATATGTATTGCAATATGAAAGCAGAAATAAAGCCCATATTGTTTTGGATTTCTGAAGTGTGACAGAACCAAAGATTTAAAAAGGATCAAAACAATTCTTGGTGATGCACATGTGATAAATATGGTATTGTATTGTATTGAAGCATTTGTATAGCACTTACTACCCCTATGTGTGACACTGAAGTGCTTTCTCACATTGGCTGCAAGCTACGTCATATGGGGTCGTGTGTGGTTGGAAGAATGCTGTCTTTGTTTTATGACTCTATGTGGCAAGTGCTTCCATGTCATGCGTGATGACCACGAGGTGCGGTTATCGTGGTACCGGATGATGAGGTGTGAGAGACACATGCACAATTTATGGGTTTTGTAACCTCTCTGTAGGTTCCTTTATGGCATTTCTAACGGTTATAGCCTGCTTAGCCGGTTACTGCACTGGGCTGTCCAATCAGAAATGTGGTGTGTGGTTGTGGGCCTGACGGGCTTAAGGGACAGAGAAGTGGAGAGATCTGCTGGGATGTTGATTTTTATCATCATCCTATATCTTTGTATCATTGCGAGATGTAAAGAAGCAACCATAGTGTATTTTTTATTTGGGATCTTCAGTACTGGGCTAGTTTAAAATTGACCCGCAGTGTGTGATAGACCTCTTCAGTTATTCTGTGCCTGTTCATTTAATGATGCCATATTTATTGGCTGCACAGTACTGGTTATGGACAGTCCTCATAGCAGATATGTCTTATGTGAATGTGAATATAACTCATGTAAGTTATAGTTGGATGCTGACTGCTGAGGGTTATGATATTAGTATTAGTGTGAGCTAGAAGTGTTATGTATGAATTAGATAACTATATTGTCCCCTGGCGATCCTTAGGTCAGCCCTCCTTAACTTACATGCCTATTAAAAGTAGTTTGGTGGTTGGGTTGCTTCCAATCTGTGGATAGTAAGCTGAAGATTCAGCCTGAAGGTGTGAATGTCTTTCTGAATTTTGTTGCTATAATGTGTGGGTGTAGCTGTCTTGGAAATAGCCATATGTTCAACTGTCATCTGACATGTATATGCTTCTGGATGCTTTGAATGCTGGCTGGTAGTGAGTTCCAGATCTTGGTGGCTTGTACTGAAAAAGCAGTGCCTTTCTACAGATATCTTGTGCTAAGGTGGTATGGTGATAAGTGGTGCAGCAAAACAATGACACCAAATCTCAATAGGTGTCAAGGGACTGAGAGGAACAAGTGGGCAGCTTACATTTGGATCCTCCCTTGCATATTTTTGGGAATCTTTCTGTGGTGACCTAAATATGTCTCATTCTTCTGTTTTCTGAATTGTAATTTGTGGTGCAAGCTTGGAGGGATTGAAATGAGCTTGTAGGTATAGCGGCTCTTTTCCTTAGAGGCTTTGTGGACAGTGAAAAGTGCCTTGAACATTGCCCTTCTTGCTACAGGTAGCCAGTAGAGTGACTGCAAGACTGGAGTCTTGTGTTCTCTTGGGTGAAGGTAGAGAAATCTTGCAGCGGCATTTTGAATGAGCTGAATTTTGTGCATGATGAATGCGGGTGTACCAAGGTAGACAGGCTGTTAGTGTATTCAAGCTTGGAGATTAGGAGTGTGAGGGTAGCTTGCAGTTTCTGTTGGAATCCTAGGTATGGGTAGATGCAACATAGAAGGCATTCAGTATGATGTTATTAAAATGTGGCATCAAATATTGGTCTGAATCCATGATTCCCTGGGTTTCTAACTCCTCTTGATATTGGATTTATGTTCCTTAGTCCATATGACAGTAGGCTGGAATTTTTACCATTGTCTGCAGGTCGTATTTTCTGTCTTTGTTGTATTTAGCCTTAAATGGGTATTCATCATCCATGGATTTATGGTCTGGAGACGGTCATCACGTTTTAAATTGTGGAGGTCTTCCAGACCATCCATTTTTAAATGATTTGGGAATCATCTGTATAGCTGTAACAGGTAAAATTGAATGATTTAGTCCGGTTTGGTAATGGGGTTAGGTAGATGTTTATTATTGGATAAAATGGACCCCTGAGAAATGCCACAGTGTTATGTGTGAGGAGCTGATGTGAAAGTTGGTACTAGCACAAGTTCACATTCACAGATGAGAGGCTAAGCATTCAATGGGCATTAGCTGCACACCCTTTTTACCTTTCACATATGTCAAACAATAATTTGCTTTGCAAAAAGACTGCACAGCTGTATGGGACATTAATGTTCTTATGTTATTCTTAAGGCAGCAACTTTCATGTTGTTTCCTATTCCAGATACTTAAGTGGCTGTCACTACCTAATCCTACTAGCCATTCAGATGCAATGTTCAATCATGAAACTCCAAATTCCAATACACTCATAGTGCTTTGATTAGCCTATTTTTCTGGGAAAGATCAAGGTATGACTTACATTTGACCGACATTGCTCCAGCCTACATTGGCCTGTTGTGGAATATAGCCTGGTGAGATAATGTATCTGATCTAGAGATCTTCGGTTAGTTTGCAGGAGCCTGAGAGTTTTTGTAGGGCAACCCACCTATTGCTGAAGGCTGCAAATACCCTAATGAGCTAGTGTGAATCTGCAATTACCCAATATAACCTGCCTTGTCACAAAGGGTTTCTAGTACAGACAATCTTTCAAAAATGGTTTAATATCTAGATAACCCTGCCAGGGTCAATATGCTGAGGATTTATCTCCTTGAACCAAATATTGTGGAAACCATAATCGGGGTATCTGAAGCAGAAAACATTTGTATTATAATTGACCTCTCTAGACATCTCCACAGAACATCAACTAATAATTTCAGTTTTTAATATATTGTAATTTGACATCTGTGTAGTATGAATCTCCTTTTTGAAATGTATTGACACATTTGAAAGTCTGCTTTATCTTTATCTAATTTATAATCATAGCACATAAATTGCTAAACACTGGGGATAGCGTTTTTATTGGGAGAAGTGTGCGAGCACTGGGTAGCAGGAACTTTATGGATTCTCACAGGTTCTGGCATGAGGAAAAGCTGTGATTCAGTCACAGTTTGGTATTTGCAGGGCATTCTGGATAAGAAAAGATACTGGTATCCATGAAACCTCCCCACCCAAGACTACCCTATGTGCCTTGTTTAAAAAAAGTCTGGGCCTGCAAGATTTTGTGGGTTCCAACAGAGCCCTGGCCTAAATACCACTGCTACCCATATATCCTGAAATGGTCAATTTGCAAGGCAAAATCGTGATGTTTCTTAGTCTGTTAGGGAGTGAAGGGAGCCTTTCTTTCCTCAGTTGGTAGCCCAGTCACACAAGAGGAGTAATATTGTTACTGAGAGAAGTGTAGGAATGTGCATTGATCCATTAGTGTAGTCTGCTTTCACTTTTATATGGCTGTGTTACGCCAGCACTCACAGTGTAAAGCGCAATATAGCAAAATTAAAAATCAAACTTAGACTGGTGGGAAGTATTTCCCTTGCCTCCCAACTTTGATTCTGGAAAATATGTTTTTTTCTGGTGTTTTCATCATTTTTTTCCAGTACTGTGGACCTGCCATCGAAGTCCACCACACCAAGAACATAGTGTTGTGTTCATCAACGAGTTGTCATCTGCCCTAAAACAGTAAAACCCACCACATCCATGCAGCCTGAGGTCCTGTCCAACAAGAACTGACAACAAGCTGCAGGGACATGATTGCCACGTTGCACTTACTTCTTTGTTCCATGATCGCAGGAGAGCTCTTCTGTGCTGGGAAGCCCCCAGCATGGTAAGCTTCTGGGACTGGGGAACAGCGAAAAGCGCAGTGGTGAAAGGAAGGTGGCAAGTGTTGCCACACATGGTCTATGGAGAAGAGGGCTAAAGAGAAAATAAAAAATATTGAAAAGTAAAAAGAAATTAGAAGAGAAGATAGAGAGAAGAGATTCTGAAAAAGGAGAGAGGATTGAGGAAAAGAAAGGAAAAGAAAGGAGAGTAAATAAAAAAAGTAAGAGCGAGCAGGAAAGACAGGAATGGGAAGATAATTGCAGCAGCAACAAAAAGTGGCAGGGGGCAAAAGGTTGAGAGAGGCAGTGGCGACAGAGGTTGGGAGATGGGGAGAGTTAGAGTGAGTTAGAGCCTAAACGATCAAAATGGGAAGTAGATACTCATAGAGAAAAGGTGATTTGCGATTGTAAGTGGAATCCAGAGCTTAATGTGTTTTCGTCAATACACATGGACCAATTCAATCTCAATGCACAATTGTGCGCTTTGTTTTTTTAAAGGGATCTTAGTGTAAGATCCAAGAAGACTGCTTAGGCGTGAAACATGTTGACCTATAGTTGTGGTTAAAGGAACACTTTTTTCAACCCCGCTTTTTTTTTGTTGGTAGAGTGATAGAACATTGTCTCCTTTTCTCTCCCTGATGTTTTTAACCTTGACTGAGAATCCTTACAATCAATAAAATATACAGGTTTTGTAGGTTCTCAAGTCAATTTTAAGTTTTTTTCTCTCCAGCTCCTCTTATTATGTAGTTTCAAATTGATCCCTACATTTTTTCATCCTGGCACATACTTTCATTTGAGATCTCTGGCAATGAGCCCCCCCTGTGGGGCCTGCCAGACATTGCAGAGACAGTCTGGTGAGGAGCAAGCCCTATGATGAAGCGTGAAATCCAATGGATGTGTGAGGGCTCTTGTTTCTACTTTTAGGAGTGTCTAGTGGATCTCTTTCTTTTCTTTTGGAAGAGTGTACTTATCTGGATTGGTACTAATATTAGGGAAACTGTACACTGGGCCACATAATCTCCCAGTCTCTCTTATGGTTAGATGGTACTGAAGATTCTACAGCATGAGTAGGCTGGCCAATAGATGAAACGGTTACAAGCTTGCCTTGCATCACCATAGGAAGACATAGGAAATAATGGAAATCAAGCCTATCAAAGAATAAAGCCCACCAGAAATGTGGCAACATACGGACCAGTAGACTCCACAGAAAATTCAAGGAACGACTGAGCCTGAATTCTAAATATTAATCTTTATCTCTGACACAAGATCTAGATTTTAGTAATTGTGCAGTGCTGTGAAAGTTCTCAGCCCCATGCAATCTCAATCAACTGTCGCAACAGCTAAGATCATCCTGAAAAAAAGACTGCAAATGCATACAAGCACTGCAATTCACAATGTCCTCACTACAAAAAAAATCTCACTCACAGGTCCAAAGAATGAACGACATGGTTTAGCAATAGAGAGATGCACACTGCCGCTCAGTTAATCTGTCTGTATCCTGCCCTCCAGAGACTAGCATCCATCTGGTTGATTGTGGTGTGACACAGAACACCCTCAAGACTGTGTTATGCACTTGGGGGCGCTGGCATGGTGCTATTGCAGATCAGGGGCCTGGTGAGTGGTGTAGCAAAGGTCTGGCCGCAGCCCAGCTACAGGGCCTTGCAGACTGAGAAGGTCGTCCAGCACTGTGAGACAAGCTGCAGCGTGTCAGGGCGCCTTCAGGATTGCTGCTATTGCAGGTCCTACTGGGCTGAGCTGGGGGCTGATGCGCTATTCTGACGCGACGGCCAGCCATGAGGAGAGGTTGTGTGGCAGGGCCGCTGGCCCTCCCCTCACTGTGACCTGTGTTCTGTCCCTCTGAGACACACTTGATGAATCCTGGTGGCCACAGGGTGGCAGAATCCCTAGGAACATGGAGAGATGGACACAACACTGCGCGTACACCCCCAGCACAGGAGGGAGGTGGGGGATTACTACTGTGACTGGTTGAAAGTAGACTCTGCCAACCCACTATATGATCTGCAATATTTTCAGGGGCAGGAAATGCAACTAAACTGACCTAAACAAAGCTTGCAAAGACCTGGAGCACTACCTCAGTGCACTGGGGTCCTCTCCTGTAAGGCTGAGCGACTAACTGCCTGATTGTTGCACTAGATCAACCAGCAGGATTCTGCTTAATAAGCATAACTTGAATACCCTGTCACCCTGTTATAGGAGAATGTGCAAAACACTAGAACCTGATTTAATATTTTGAAATGCAGCACCTGCCCTCCGCCCCCTCCCCACAGACCAGAGTCCAGAACACGTTAAGGCTAGGTGCTTACTGCAGGCCCTTGCAGCCCCTGCGGTGTAGAGGAAGCCCCACCTCTTGATGGGGGTCCTCAACTCTTCAATGGGGTCCGTTCAGTCCAAATTCAATGAATATCCGTGAGGTATGGGTGACTCAGGGGCCCCCATCACATTCTAAGAGGGGGGAATCATTTTCTGCAATGTTAAAGCCTCGATGGACTGAGCTGTCTATTGGTATGGCCTTGTTTTGATAAATGGGCTAGAATTTGCAGGCCAGTTAAGCAGCAATTTTGGGGTAATCAGTACCTAGTTTCTTAAGGCATGACTTCAAGGACCAGCTAAGCTGATCCCCATCTCGGCTAAGGGTCATCCTTCCTGGTGGTCTTGCTGCTCATGCTGCAGTCTCTAGTAGTTCCCATGGAAGGCATGACAGGATCATAAAACAAGCCTGGTATACTGATATCTCCTTACCAGTTCCTTTTCTCCCCACATGGAAAGAGCCACCCACAAATCATGGCCGGCTGATTGGTTACATATTGAGGCCTCATTGAAATGGGAAATCTCAAAGCGGCAAAAGTGCCCCCACAAGTTACTGTTGGGCCCTGAAGTCCTCAGGCAATGGTCCCTGCCACATTTATGGACCCCAAATCGCAGGCTAATGGCCAATAAACAGCATTTGGAAACAACAAGGTGGATGACATACTTGAAGGGACCGGAACAATCAGGGCATCCTTAGATGCTAAGGTAGCCACAGCAGCAACGGATGGTGCTCTCCTCAGGGAGGATCAAAACAAATGGGCAGAGAGAGTGTATCAGATCGCACACTATGAGAACAGCAGCTACAGACATCTGATTTACAATAACAGGGCTTGGACCTTACTGATCATATGTTTCTTAGAGGACAAAGCAGAGGACACAAAGAGCCATTCTGATTGAGAGCTTTGTAGCACTTCATAAGCTTTCTCCATTTTTTTCAGTTGAAAGATCCCATCATGTTCTAGCACGTAGACCTTCCCCTGTGCCATGCCCAGACCTAGTGTCACCAAGCTGCTGCATTTTAAAGATAGCGATGAGAAACTGTGGACAGTGGACAGCCAGACAGGTTACTCACTTTGAAATGGATAATCCCTCCTAGGGGTAAAATAAAAACGTATAAATATTGGCTGGAAAAACTCATTAGCTTTTCCTGCTAAGCGAAAAGTCATAACTAACCATACCACCTTCTTCTTTGCTGAGCCTGAAGTAGCATGGGGATGGGTGGAGAGGCAAGGAACGTCATCACAAGAAGTTAGAAGCAGTGGTCAATCGAATGCAGGCACAAGAAAGCTAAGTTGAAATATGTATTATGTCGTACTCAAACAGGAACGCTGACGAAGGAAGTAGCTCAAGACAGCAGACACTTGGTGCAAGTTACAGTGACATTCCTCTGAACTTCTACAGAAACAATTGTTCCAGCCACCTCAGATCTGTCAAGTGAGGATCATTATTGTCGTCAGACATGGATTCTACAACACTCCTGACAGTGACCTCAGAGACAATGAATGATCTTCTATAAGTACTCTTTGGATTTCTGTGCTGATGTGGGTTCCAGCTGGTAGCTGCCCCTTGCCCTAAAGACTATCAAGGGACCATTTAGAGAATGTTTGCATAAACTGTGGATCAGAAACACTACTTGGTAGCTACCTGGTAAAGCTAAGCTGCTGAAATTGATTGTCACCTCTACTGTTCCTAATTTCATAACTTTACCCTACCTGCATCAGAGAACATTTTAGACCGTGGCATCCTGCTATGCTGCATGTCTTGGCACCATACATTACAGCGGGTCTTTCTAGAAAGCACTGGATGGTGCATGAGCATACTTGAGACAACACTGGTAACCATTAAAGGGCAGCGGCCTAGAGCGCTACACATTGCATTGCACTTGCCATGAGGGGTTTTGGGCAGCTTGCTGTTTACTCTATGTCTCCATTATTAGTGTTACTGTTTTGGTTTGTTCAGGCGAGGAAATGTCAGATCTGCAGACACATTCATCAGTTGTTACTGAGCTGCGGAAATAGTCCACAGCACCTCTCAGTTTGCTATCTAGGGTCATAATATTGCATTGGAAATACCTCCTATCTCTTTTGAAACATCTGATTATTCTCTCCATGCTCACATGGAATATTAGGGGAATGCACTCTGGAAACAATGCTACAAAATCCATTCACTGATTAAACAGAGACGGGGTCCACATGGAAATACGTTATGAATCCCACATTATGTTGGTAGAAGTGGTGAAATTCCAAAAGCACTGATGAGATGCAGTTTACACTAATTACTTAATATTCGCAAGAGGATCACTGAGCTGGGTCAAGGCAGAGTTTACATGTCAGCAAATTATAGTGGTAATAGGTTTAAGAAATTGAGTTGTTAGCTGAGAGGGATAGAAGCCTCCCCCCTCAAATTATAAACACACTCCTTGTCAGGGTGAATCACAAAAGTCATTAAATGAACCTGTGCTTAACCCTCAGGTAGCTTTGCATAAAAGCAGTCAGGCTTAACTTAGAGGCATTGGGTAAAGTTTTTATGCAGCACACATATGGTAATTAAGTGAAAACACAACGCAGAAAAACCCAAACCCATGTTGAAAAATAATGTAAATTTTATTAATTAAAATTACACCAAAACAAACAAGATTTAATCAACAGAACTAGAGAAAATATTATTTTAAAGTTTTAGGGGAAAATAGTGCCAAGAAGCAAAAAACGCTACTCGTGATTTCTGGTTGCGCTAGATCGGGAGAAAGCCACAAGCTCAGGTCAATGGCAATAGAGCACAGGTCAATTACAGGGACCTGCGTAGTCCAGCTGAAGTGTTACCTTCTCATGGGTGTGGCCTGACAACATGGCCGACAGGACATGAACGCCCGGCCAGCAAATTCATAAATGCTTCATAATCCTGATTCCCAGCACATTAATTTCCTAACCTAGATACACAAAAAAACGAGGCAGACAGAAATTAGCCAAAACAACGGGAAATCCTGCACTGGCAGCGGAGCAGGTGGAGATTGTGGCCTAGTCAGAGCCCGAGCGGAACACAAGCTGCGCAGAGTTGCACTGCAATCGACCTACCGTGGCACAGGCGCCTGATGCAGAGTGAAAAGGTTGTGTACGATGACGTTGGAGACCGGGGGTTGCCTGTCGGCCTGGTATGAAGGCCTAGAGTGAGGCGAACAGCGGTCGTTGGCTATCCGGCCCGGGGACCCAGCCCGTGGTTGTCGACACAGAGGTGGGCCCTGCCTGTTGGGAGGCCTTGAAGTGCTGGAAGAATGGGCGGGTCGGTGAGTGTACCTAGTGAGGAGCGAGCAGCAATCAAGGATCCGCTGGCTTCGGGACTATTCGGAGGGATGCAGCTGCCCCAATCATTTCCCTATCTGTTGGGTCCTGTGGGGGCTGGGGGGGAGAAGAGGAGGCCATTCCTCCAACCCACACTTGAGTTCACCTGTGGGAGCCCTGAGAGAAGCGGGCAGCCCCAGAGTGGAGTTCCCCCACCCCCACATGCATGTGGAGTGATGCAAGGGTCTGGTTCGGCCTGGGGAGCCTGACCTTAGCAGTGTCATCCTGGGGAATGATGTGGGGTGTGTCTCCGCCCACCCGGTCAAGGACTGAGAGGGAGTCAGCGTAGACAGGGGCCCCATAGTGTCCACCTGGGTTACCGTGGGGTCTAGTGGAGAGAAGACTCCTGCCAGGGACTGCCGCGAAGGTGGAAGGGCTAGCCGATAGCAGGCTGCGGTCGTAGCCTGGGAGTCTGCACTCCCTCCTTCAGGTATTATAACCACAATGGCGAGAGAGAGAGAGAGGAAACATTTGGAAACTTTGGAAGCAGGGAGATTAAAAGTGGTCCTTGCAGGCCCCAGGGGGCACCTTCACTGCACACTTGAGGACATTGAGGTGTGCATCATAGGTGGGCACGAGGCCTATAGCCCTTCGACAGCCCTGAACTTTGCTCAGTCTGGGCAGCAGGTCTGGCGGCACAACTGCTCAATAGGCCTCATGATGCGGGTCTCTAATGTCGTCCATTGCTGCTTTGGACAGCGCTACATCTACAAAATAGAAAACAGTAACCATGGGTAAGGACAGAGCGACATGATCGCATGACACCAATACTATCACTCAGTGCACCCCTCTGCGCCAGTCAACACATTGGCTAACGTATCAAGGAGATGATGAATCAGCAGAGGGCCCACCAGGAGAGAGGACAGAGCCCTCATGAGCTGACCTACTCACTGCTATACACGACACCCAAATGGCACTGGAACACTGGATTGAAATGGTCTAAACAGTCTCTATAGATGTCAAGTTACTGCGTGCAGGATTGAGAAGGGTAGCTGACAAGGTTGAGACAGCTGAAGGAAATATGCTTGAACTACAGGGAGAGGTTGTCACTTTGAAGTGATAAATGGCACAGATAACTGCAGTCACCCAAGACCTGGAGCGGTGGGTGGAAGATGCAGAAAAACATTCCTGCCTCAATAATATTTGAGTACTGGGAATTCCAGAAAAGATGGAGGGAACGAGGATAGAATTTGTCTTGGAAAATTGGGTTTGCACCAAACTAAAACCTCAGGACCTGTCACAATTCTTCGTTGTGGGAAGGGCGCACAGGGCCCTGACCCCGACCCACTCTCTGGGAGCTCATCCCAGAGCACTGGTTGCAAAAATCTTAAACTATAGAGACTGTATTCTAAAGGCAGCCAGTGAATACCAGATACCACAGATCAGTAGTATCCCTATCACCATGTACCCAGATTTTACAAAACAGGTACAAGATCAGCGTAAAGCATTCCAAGCAGCAAAGCAAAAGTTAGAAGCCCTCCATCTGCAGTATATTCTGCTGTACCCAGCGCGGCTGAAGTTCCTGTTTCAGGGGAAGGCTGTATTATTTGACCATCCAGAGGAGGTCTGGGACTAGTTGGAAATGCAGAAGGTGCCACCTTCCTCCAGGGTCGGAGTCAGGAGAGTGGGTCCCACCTGCGACATTGGGGTGGGGCTGCGCAACAGCTGATGAGGCCTGCTCGGACCCCCTAAAAGCATTTAATTTACATGCTCCCTAGTACCACGTACTAGGGACTTATAAGTAAATATAATATGCAAATTTGGTGCAGGTCAGTTTCACCATGTTTTAAGGAGAGAACACAATAATTCTGGCACTGTTTGTTGGGGTAAAAGGCACTAATGCCAACAAACTAGTTCAGCAAATGTGAAGAGGGTGGAGGCAAAATGTTTGGGGAAATACCACACCAATTATGTCAGGTCTAACACAGATACTGAGATGGCTTTTCTATCTTGTGCCAAAACCCTACAGAAGATTATTTGTTTTTTTTAAATAGTAATGTATGTAAGCACAAACCTGCAGAATGCAATTGTTGCACCTGTGGAGGGGTGGGGTTGCAAGAACTGCGCAAACCATAATAGAACAAGAGAAGTCAATCCAACAACCTGTCACTTATTACAATTATGGTGACATTGCTCATGTTACTGAGTGAGAGGATGGGGTGAGGGCAGCAGATGGACCCCACATGAGTAGGAAAAGGAGAAAATACCAGAAGGGCCGGTTTTAAGATTCAAGAAAGATCTACACTAAAAGGACGGGTTAAGCAGCAAAACCTTCCAATACCTTATAATTCACGGTTACACACAGAAAAGCCAGACAGACCCAGAACAGACGAAGGCCATGTGATCCTGACAGCTAGCTGCATGTGGGTCTATAAAACAACCAGTAGGTAGGGAGAATCAAGCAGGATGTGGTAGGCCATTCCTGAGCTCATAGGGCCCTGAAGACCTCTACAGACGTGTATGCTTTTGATACTGACGTCTGCCAAACGTTGTGTACCTGCCTAGGAAGAACAGAACTTGTTTTTCACAAATAGCATATTCCATCACTGGAATTCTGGACGTGTAAAAATTAAATATGATTATCCTCTACATGCAAAATTGCACACAAAACAAAATTTACAAAAGCAATCTCTTCTAAAGTCTATAGCGACAGTGCATAGAAAATAGTGTTTTTCGTTTTGCTGTGGCAAAATGAGTCATTTGTCCTGAATGGGACCTGAGTGGTTAAGGTCAAATGGAGACAACAGTCTGTACATGAGCACCCACTGTCGATGCTGCCACCCTCGTACGATCTGTTGCTCTGTGATTGCTGGCTTGGCAGGTGTTGGAGTGTAACTTTTATAATCAGTATTAACATGAAAAGCTTGCTAGATAATGTATAATGAAGCCGCATAGAAAATGTGTTAATATAATACAAATGCACGCGTTTGTAATGTGCCCACGGGGAATGGCCATCACTGTATATGTTGATTAATGAAACTGAGTAATGATGAATTAAAATTGTACTAATGTGTGACTTTATATTAGCATTATGAGTTATGTATTAAGGTTTTGCTAAATTAATCACTAGGCCTTAATTAGCAAGGGTCTGGGCCTAGCTGCCTGGTCTCATATTAAATGTGTTTTTCTAACGTGCAATGTGCTGTCTCCCTGAAGGACGTGAAGCTGTACTTTTCCAGAAGCTAGAGATATGTGTGTACTTGTAGTAAATTCTTTCTCATGGGACCCGACTTGCTCAAGGAGACATTCTTGCTGAATGCAACAGTGTAATTCGCAACAGGTGCAATGTCGCCTAGCCTAGGAGAAGACAATGGAACTACTGACTGGAGCGACAAGTGTAACTTTTCTTACCTGACATTCTACCCATTGAAGACGTCAATCACAGGAGCCAATAAACTACGTGAGAACTGTCTTAGGTGAAAATTCTAGTAAGGTGTGTGATGGATCATTGGACAGAGATAACGATGCATCAAATATTGCCCAATGGGAAATTAGAGACTTGTTCGACAGATTTGATATAACAACGTGACACAAGGAGAAATCAGCCTTTCTTCTTAGCCATTCTTAGCCATTCTTCCCGCCACTTTGATGCCATTAATTGCCATTATTCTTGATACTCTGAGAGACTTTAGCTGTTTGATTCTTTAAACCATCCTCACTGTCCTTCCTTGCCCGATACTTACTTCTCCTCCTTATAAGGGAAGAGTTCCTTCTTGCTATGTCTTGCTGAGACTTAGCTGTTCTATCCTGGCTGATAGTGAATCGACTGATGTCCTGAGGACGAAGACTGACGCTGTATGATGACCCATTCGGAGGGGTAACTATATGATGATATATTGTAATTGTTTGTTTGCCTTTTCTTTCTAGGTACCAACTGCTCTTTTGATAGAGGCCATAGTTAGATGTTTTCTAAATTCATGTTGCTAAATTGTTTTGCATGAAGCCCAACATGCTGATGCTAATTCGAGGTTAGATAAGGAATTCACTAAAATCAGATGCAAATAGACAAATGACTAAATTCTTGTTTCGTTGAATAATGTGCTAATGATACTCTGCTAAAGTTCATTCATGTTAAAGTCGGGCTTTGTGTTAATGTTCATGATCTATGCTTTGATAAAGTCTTATTCAAGTTGCCATATTGTAGTGGTTTTGATGTGCTTACTGATATTGAGACTAATAAATATGCTATTAGATTGTAACTAATAGGGAATAAATATCCTAACTCTTACTAGATTTGTGTGGCTATTCATGGCTGAAAGGTCATGGTGTGTTTGACTATTACTAAATGTTATTGATTAGTTTGATTGATTAGGTATTGTGAATATTGATGAGGTTATTGATCTATTAATTGAGATGTTAAATAGATATCTCGTCCCCGAGCTTTTAATTCTAACATGGAACGTAGCCGGTCTTCGCAAGAAGCTGGGGGACTCGGAGTGGGCTACCTTTATTAATAATTTCCACATTTGTTTGTTCCAAGAGACCTGGGCTGATGGGCAAATTTATATTGACGGGTTTTTTTCTTATAATATTCCTGCTCAGCTACCAGAGAAGGGCCAAGGCCGTGCCAAAGGGGGATTACTAATGCTTATTAATAAGGATTTGCAATGTGAACATCTTTTGCTAAAAACCGACTCAGTGGATTTAATGGGAGTTCAATTTATTTTCCATCAGGAATTCAAAATTATTGTCATTAATGTATACGCTAGATCTGCTCCAAGGGGCTTTGAGTCTCAAACTTTGATACAGTTGACAGAACTTCTTGACTCCTTACATCCCCTGTTCTATTTAATAATAGCGAGGAGTAGGAGATTTAAACTGTACCTTTGAACCCTCCCATGTGGCTACTGGATTAGCAGATGAGGAAGATGAAATGTGGGGAATCCCACAGCTAACGAACAACCACCCATGCACTCGTTCCCGTGTAGCCCTCCAGCTAGCTATGCTATGCTTAAAGTATGTACTCAGGGCTTGCAATGGACGTACTCCCTCAGATTTAAACATGGCTCCTACCTTTAAACGAGGGATGTCCTCAAGTGTAATACATTATTTTTTACTTGATGTCAGATTGTGGCCTCTACTAAAGGACATGAAGGTAGAATCTCGATGTGGAAGTGACCACTGCACCTTGCTACTATCCATGGAGGGGGCAGGAGGTGCATAAGGAACCATATTCAACCTGAGATTTGGGTAGACCACTTTCCCCAACTCTATGCTGCCCCTCATAATCCCTCAGCTGGACATTTTCCAGCACATGATTCAATTACCACATGGCTGGTTAGCCTGGGTGATTGTTTTGAACAACTTGTCTTCTCCATAGAGGAAACTAAAACCACAATTAATTCCTTAAAATCAGGAAAAGCACCCGGGCCTGATAAGATACCAGGTGATTTATACAAATCAGAAATAACTATTTGGTCCTGGTACATTAATTTGATTTCAAATAGAATCTCCGCCAGTGGTGCAATCCCTAGCACCTGGAAGGGAGCTGAAATAATTCCCATCTTTAAAAAGGGCAACGCAAATTCCTTTGCCAACTAAAGACCTATCAGTTTGATTGATAACCTGCATAAAATGTTTGCCAAACAACTGCTAGAGAGGTTAACTAGCTGGGTTCAAGACCATCAGGCCCTTTCCACGCTGCAAGCGGGCTTTTGTTCCAAAACTAGCACGATAGATCAGGTTTTTAACTGACTCTTCTGTACTGGAAACATGTGGGTTCTTGCCAAACAACCCCTATATGTTGTTTTCGTGGACCTTAGATCTGCTTCCGATCTGGTTTCCAGAGAAAAGCTTTGGGAAGCATTACTTCAGATGGGCGTTCCCACCAATCTAGTTTTAATTTTACAGTGGCTACATGCTAACACGTATGCACAAGTGAGGTCGGGCGACCAAGGACAACTGACAGACAAAATCACCATACGGAGGGGAGTACGCCAGGGCTGCGTCTTGGCTCCTATACTATTCACTTTATTTATTAACAAAGTGGTACAAATTTTGTCCTCATGTTCTAATGACGCTCCCACTCTGAACGAGCAGAAGATCCCAATACTATTGTTTGCTGACGATTCGCTTCTTATCTCCAAGACCCCTATGGACCTCCAAATCTTTGTGGATAGATTCAAGTCCTTCTGTGACGACCATGGTTTGGAACTGAATGCTAATAAAACAAAACTGATGGTGTTCACCCCTGGCTTTCGCCGGAGATGCACCATCAACTTGGATGGGGCCCTATTAAGTATAGTTAAGACCATAGACTCCAGTGGAACAGGCATTAGAGAGATTGAGATCCCTGTTAGACTTCAGTCCGATTGGGGTTCCTCCAGATACCATGAGGAAATCAGGTTTGGGACTGCTGACTCCGCAGATCCCAAGTGCGAATGTGCCGCAAACACCAATGATGCAGGCTGGAAATATCTCGTTGCAAGGTTTAACTGTGCAACAATTGAATGAATGGTTAGATAAGTTAAATTCCCCAAAGACTACTCCTGCGACAGCAGAGCGGTCAGAGAGAGAAGAATACCTGAATTTTGTGAGACTGGGCGTGGAAGAAGCTGAGCTAGTTGAAGGGAGCATGGGAGTGAACAGGCTAGAATCATATACTGAAGCATAATGGAGGTATCTGTGCCCGAAGATAACTAAGGAAGTGAGCAAGGTGCACCAGAGGTTGGAAAACCTGGCAGACAAATATGACATAGATCTGGACAACTCCAAACATCTGAAGAGGAGTTACAGGTTAGACTTGATCACATGAGATCTACTGGGATGAAGGCACACCTTAAAGAAATACTACAGAGTGCCCAAGTTTGGGGAGCCTTGGAGAAGTGGGAAGGCAGATGGGCAAAGAAAAGAGATAAAAGGAAAGGTGACTGCTCGGAGCAGCAGCAGGCGAAACCAGCGCCGGATATCGGTACAATAAAGATGTTACCAATGAGTGAAATGGCTGGAGGGGTTCTAGTGCATGTACCGTGGTCTAGAGGTGACATTTTGTCTTTCACAAATGACTTCCCCAGGCTGGGGGAGAAGCCGATAGAGTGGTATCAGCAGACAGACAGGTTTGAGAAGCTTGCGAAGTGTCTTTGGGAAAACTTGAACACGCTGTTTGAGATTATAGTTCCAGCTGATTTGTGGCTTGAGTGCAAGAGGAGTGTGGACTGGCCAACAGCAGAACCAGCAAGGGACAGAGCCACAAGAGCACCGTCTCCTGAGGTGATGAGGTACTACTATAAGGTGATTGAGTTTTTGAAGCAAAAGGTTTCGCCAAAGAGTCGATACATGCCTACTATGAGAGGTTGTTAAAGGCATTCAAGTACTACAGTGGTAGTGGGTCACAAGGTCTCATTCTTGGTTGACACAGGAGCTACACGCTCTACAGTCAAAAGTGCAGAGGTTCCGAAGTTGCCTCTTTCAGTGCGTACAATAAGGGTAGTAGGAGTCTGTGATTCAAGTCTCGTGTCCCTACTGGGAAAAGACTTAGGGGGTCATTACGACCCTGGCGGCCGGCGGTAAGGTGGCGGTAACACCGCCAACAGGCTGGCGGTGTACCGCCAGCAATTATGACCGTGGCGCAATAGCCACGGCCATACCACCGGCCCCTCCAACATACCGCCAGGCGGTCATAATCCCCAGGGCAGTCCCCGACCGCCAGCCTGTCCGTGGCGGTAAACACCGCCATGGAAAGGCTGGTGGTAAGGGGACTTGGGGTGCCCCTGGGGGCCCCTGCACTGCCCATGCACTTTGCATGGGCAGTGCAGGGGCCCCCAAGCATAGCCCCGTCGCGCATTTCACTGCCCGAATTTCAGGCAATGAAATGCGCGACGGGTGCTACTGCACCCGCTACACATCAGCATTGCAGCCGGCTCTATTACGAGCCAGCAGCAATGTTGATGTGACATTTCCGCTGGGCCAGTGGACGGTAACACTGTTACCGTCCACTGGCCCAGCGGAAATGTCATAATAGGGAGCCAGGAATACTGCCGGCAATGGAGGTATTCTGTCTCCCGCAGCCTCGGCGGTGTTTTTGCAAGACCGCCGAGGTTGTAATGACCCCCTTAATGTGCAAGACGAGGTGTTCAGTCACCTGTTCAAATGATGGAATTGAGGTACAGACAAACAGTGACTATGAAGGGGGTGACGGACAGAGCTCAGAGCCAGAGATGGAGACAGCAGATGAGGAGTACCCCTTGATAAGCTTTTTCCCAATGTTCACAGTGACTGATCTTCCAGCAGATCAGCAGGGGACAGTCAAAGAGAAAGTGTGGGACTTGACAGGAAAGGAAGTGGGTCTGATAAAAGGAGTAGATCCAGTCAAAGTCAGTTTGAAGCCTAATGCTGTGTTCCCCCATGTACTGCAGTACCATATGACATAAGATGTCTTTAAACAGGTAACACAGATAATTACGGACTATGTGAAGCAAGGGGTCCTGAAAGAAGTAATGAGCAGTCCATGTAATTCACCTATAATGGGACTGAGAAAGCCTTGTGGGAAAGTTTGAATTGTCCAAGACTTGAGAAAGATCAATGACATAGTGGTGCAATGTTGCCCAGTGGTGCCAAATCCAGCTGTGATTATGTTTCAGGTCCCATGTGATGCAGAGTGGTTCACAGTAGTGGATTTGTCTCAAGCATACTTTTCTGCCCCTCTTCATGAGGACAGCCAATTTATTTTCAGTTTCAAATTCCTGGACAAGGTCTACAGCTGGTGTCGAATTCCTCTAGGTTTTTTGGAATCACCTTCTCTCTTCAATCAGATATTGAAGAAAGATTTGGAGTCACTGGAATTGCCTTTCCAATCGACTCTAGTGCAGTACATTGATGATTTGTTGATTGCATCCAAAACGAGAGATGATTGCAAATATGATACTATCGCCTTGCTGAACCACTTGGGAAAGAATGGGCATATAGTGTCCCCAACGAAGCTGCAATACTGTCAGAAAGAGGTGAAATACCTAGGTCATCTAATTGAGAAGGGGTCGCCATATTGCAGATGAATCCCCCAACATCTTGAAAAGACGTTAGGATGTTTCTGGGAATGGTGGGCTACTGTCATCAGAGGATCCCAAATTTCTCAGTTATCTCTAAGCCATTGGTAAGACTGACTGTTAAGGAAGTTAAAGATGGGCCAGATGTCATCACCTTGTCCGAGAAAGAAAATAAGGCATTCATTGAGTTGAGAGAGTGTATGTGTAGGGCTCCAGCTTTAGGTATGCCTGATTACACAAAGCCTTTTGTTCTGTTTTGTCATGAACGTGATGCTTGTTCCTTGTCTGTCCTGACACAGGTCCATGGAGGTGTAAACCGACCAGTAGCATATTTTTCAGCTACTTTGGACCCAGTTTCAGCAGCCTTACCAGGTTGTCTGCGTGCAGTAGCAGCAGTTGGTCAAAGCCTCACACAATATGAAGGCATAGTGATGGGACATCCTTTAAAGGTTATGGTCCCACACTCGGCTGAAATCCTATTAACCTGAACAAAAATGAAACACATGACAAATGCAAGACTGACAAAATATGAAACAATCATATTGGGGTCACCAAATGTATCATTGAAAAGATGTACAGTGCTAAACCCAGCAACTTTGCTTCCAAATGAGAATACAGAGGTTGAAATTGCTGATGAGGTAGAACATGATTGTCCTGAGGTAACAGAAATGTGCACCAAACCGAGACCTGACATTAAAGATACCCAATTGGAAGAAAATTACTACATTATCTTTGTTGATGGCTCATGTTTGAGAGACTCAGTAGGAGTACTGAGAGCTGGATACGCTATGTGTACAATCACTGGTATCCTAGAAGCATCTTGGCTTGAAAGAGTATATTCTGCTCAAGTGGCTGAATTGGTTGCTCTTACCAGGGCATGCCATGCCGCTGACAAACTGAAGGTAACTATCTATACTGACAGCAGGTACGGATTTGGAATTGTCCATGATTTTTGTCAGCTATGGTCACATAGGGGTTTTCTGACCTCTTCTGGTTCCCCATTGAAAAATGGCGAAAGAATTAATGAGTTGTTGCACGCGATTCAGTTACCTCATGAAATTGCCGTGGTGAAATGCAGCGCTCATGTGAAATCACAAGACTTTGTCTCAATGGGAAATGGATATGCGGATCAAGTCGCAAGGTTTTGCGCATTGAACTGTATATCGTTCAAGGATCAGTGGGAATTGTTACCTGAAACAGAAAATGAGACATGCACAGGTTACGCATTAGGGTGGCTGACACGTTGGAGGAATTGAAATTGTTGAAATACGTGCCAGCAGGGATGAGAAACGCTCTTGGCTTAAGATGCAATGTGTACAAAGACCAGATGATTTGGGGGTGTCAGACGAGGGGAAAATGGTTTTGCCGAACAGTCTTCTGTCACAGTTTGCAAGGTTTTACCATGGGCAAGCACATATTGGGAGAGATGCCATGATCAGGTTGTTCAAAATTGACTGGTTTAACCCGAAATTCAGACAAGCTGCAGAAGTGATTTGTCACAGGTGCATCTGTCAGCAGATGAATGGGACAGTGGTGAATTTGAGCCACATTGGGAGAGCAAGAGGTCCATTTAGCAGAATGCAATTGGATTTTATCGAGATGCCTGTGTGTGGAGGTTTGAGATACGTGTTGGTGATTGTGTGCATGTATAGTCACTGGATTGAAGCTTACCCTACACGTAGGAATGACAGCCTCACAGTAGCGAAGTTGCTGCTTAGGGAATTGATACCACGTTTCGGGTTTCCGAGCTCTTTAGAATCAGATAGAGGAAGTCACTTCAACAATGAGGTGGTTAAGCTATTGTGCGCAGCATTGAACATTGAACAGAAGCTGCATTGTAGTTACCACCCTAAAGCATCAGGATTAGTGGAGCAGATGTATGGTACCCTGAAATCAAGAATGGCAAAAATGTGTGCAGCTACAAATTTGAAATGGCCTGATGCATTGCCCTTAGGGCTAATGTCAATGAGAAATACACCCAACAATAAAAAAAACCTGTCTCCTCATGAAATTCTCCTGAGTCGAGCCATGAGATTGCCCGCAGTGCCTGCAAATGCTCTTGTGACTATCACGGATGATATGGTGTTGGACTACTGGAAGGGTCTGGCTGACGTGGTCCACTCCTTCTCTCACCAGGTGGAAGCAACCACACTACCACCGATACACTGGGTTGTCATCAAGAAACACGTGAGGAAGTTGTTTTTGGAGCCACATTGGAAGAGGCCATATCAAGTGATACTAACGACTACTACTGCTGTGAAGTGTGCGGGAATTCGAAACTGGATCCATGCCAGTCACACAAAAAAGGTGACATGCCCAAATGATGAGGAAATTGACCTGTCGAAAGTAACAGCAACAGAAAAGGAAGTCTCAGGGCCGGAGAGTAATCAAAGGGGAACTGAGACAGAAGAAGAGCCCGCTGAGGACGGCTTGGTCACACAAGTAACAAGCGAGACCCAGAAGGGTGACGGAGAGCCTATCTCAACTAAGGCGCCAGGAGGTCCGACCCAGAGAGAGGTTCTCCTAGAAGCAGACAGATGAGGTACTGAAGTTGAGTCCCTGACAGACCCAGAAGGTGAAGGAGTTGAGGCGGAAGAGAGTCAGTGTCCAGACTCTTCCTGAGCCAATTGCAGGTCCATCAAGAGAGAACACCATAGAGTCAGAGGAGGGCAATGAGCTGCCACAAGGAAGATCAAAGACCAGAGAGACGCTAAGAGGAGATAAGTGGCCAGAATTGCAAGTGACAAAAGGGAATGTGGTTGTTGAAGATACAATAAAGGAAGAGGTTGATACAACAAGGAAAGAAGACCTGAGCGAATGAGAACTGCAAGGTGAACGCAACTTGGAAAGAAAGAGAATTGCCAACAGAAGATACGAAGGTCCTAAATGGGCATATGCAACGTCAGCTGAGTGGCAACAGGAGTTCTTGGCATTCTGCTTTGATCGAGAAGTCCCAGGTCAGTACTTTGGCACCTGAGTCTAGCCAGAGGAAAAGACTGTGTTGATGTGAAAATTGAGTTAAAGAAACCTGACAAAAGAGGCTGATAAATTACCAGATGTGACACTGTTACCCTGAATTGACTTTTGAGAACTGATTTTGACAAGCTGCTAACCTGAATGGACAAGGATCCTGGGAGTGAATGAGAAAACTGTAAATACTTGCTAAAGAAAAACTTTGCTTAGCTTTGCTGAAAAGAAGGAAAAAAATATTTTAACCATCCTCTATTAGTTGTTGTTTGAACTAATACTACTTCACTTTCTGATTTTTTACAGATCAAGGCTAACATTAGAGATGATAATAGGGGAAGCAGGCGTTGTAAATGTTTGGGTGTTGTTTTGGGTGTTGTATGTGTGATATTTATCATAGTTGTGATTGTGGGAATACCATTGGTGGATAAGACTGAGACTAACAATGCTACAATTCCTGAGACCGCCACTACACTAACAGCTTGGGAGAGGTTTGAGCAGGATACAAAGTATTTGCATGAGGGAACTAACACAAAAGGGGAACTATCTACTAATGTTTTCTATCGCTTACTGAGTGAGTATGTTGATACTATGGATGCGAAAGTTTGTTATGTGTGTACACAGATTCCTGTTTCAGAACAAGAGGGGGTTACCTATCATAGTTTGCCTTTGACTTATGGGATAAGCTGTAGTCTGTGACTAACACGATTCTATAACCAGGAAGAGATTCAATACTTTTACTCCAATCACGACCTTGTGTTTTCTTATGTGCCTATCATAGAGAATTTGAATAGTGTAGCTAAATACTATAGCATAAAACTAGTTAAGGATTTTTTTGAGGCGACATTAACAATTAGTACATCTTATGCACACCGCAATAACTTAACATGTCTGCTTACACCTGTAGAGAAAAACTTTCTAGATCACACAGAAGACAGAAGAAGGGCTTTGAAGGGGAAATTGGAGAAAGGCTTGCAGCAACGATCTTTCATTAGTAGTGAGAGTTATAGTGCAGTTAGGGTACAGGGGAAATTAGCTTTAGATGCACTACACATAACGATCATATTATGACAATGTGTTTGTGGGAACGAGTGAATGTAAGCATGTGTTTTTGTTTCAGAGTAAGTGGAAGTTCATGTTAAATGGACAGGATCCGCGATCCCTGGGATCTATTATATATGTGGACTTAATGCTTATTACCGTCTTCCAAAGGGATGGTAAGGGACATGTTATTTGGGAATAGTTTTCCCAAAGATATATCAGTTAGAGGACTTGAAGAAGTTTCCCAAATTGTCTGAATTACATCGAACTAGACAAAAGAGAGAGAATGCTGCTAGTGTAGTAGGAGACATATTTGGAGCGATAATTCCTTCAATGGGAGTTATCTTGAATTCGATAAAGATTCGAAAGTTGTCTACTATTGTGGATAACATGCTGACAAATTTCACAGGAACTATACTCCTGATGGATACTGATCTTGTTGCGGAAAGGGCTATGACTCTTCAAAACAGGCTTGCTTTAGACATTCTTTTAGCGAAAAATGGCAGAGTTTGTAAGATGCTTAATGAGCGACATTGTTGTGCTTACATACCTGACAATAGTAATGAGATTAGAAGTATGCTTACTACCCTAACAAGAGATAGTACAGATTTGAAGGAATTTAAAGAACCAGGTGTTTGGGAAAAGGTTGGAAAGGGGTTTGCTAAAGTGGAAAGCTAGTTTAGTAATATTTGGCATGGGATATTGTCAAAAATAATACAGGGAATATCGATTGTTCTAGCTTGCTTATTTGGGTTATGGTTGTCATGCAAAATTAGCAAAAGAATCAAATTGAAATTGGCGAAACATAATAAGAGGAGGGAAGAAAAGAAAAGGGAGAAAATGTTCAGAGCAAGATAAGGGAAGGCAAAGTCGAGGGAAGAAATTGAGATGAGGGAATTTTGAAGAATGAAATTAGGGAAAAGTGCAAAGATTTGTGTGATGACAAGAGTCACCGGAGGAGTGATTGTTGGAGTGTAACTTTTATAATCAGTATTAACATGAAAAGCTTGCAAGATAATGTATAATGAAGCCGCATAGAAAATGTGTTAATATAATACTAATGCACGCGTTTGTAATGTGCCCACGGGGAGTGGCCACCACTGTATACGTTGATTAATGAAACTGACTAATGATGAATTCAAATTGTACTAATGTGTGACTTTATATTAGCATTATGAGTTATGTATTGAGGTTTTGCTAAATTAATCACTAGGCCTTAATTAGCAAGGTTATGGGCCTAGCTGCCTGGTCTCATATTAAATGTGTTTTTCTAATGTGCAATGTGCTGTCTCCCTGAAGGACGTGAAGTTGTACTTTTCTAGAAGCTAGAGATATGTGTGTACTTGTAGTAAATTATTTCTCATGGAAAAGGAGACATTATTGCTGAATGCAATGTAATTCGCAACAGGTGCAATGTCGCCTAGCCTAGGAGAAGACAATGGAACTACTGACTGGAGCGACAAGTGTAACTTTTCTTACCTGACATTCTACCCGTCGAAGACGTCAATCACAAGAGCCAATAAAGTACGTGAGAACTGTTTTAGGTGAAAATTCTAGTAAGGTGTGTGATGGATCATTGGACAGAGATAACGATGCACCAAATATTGCCCAATGGGAAATTAGAGACTTGTTCGACAGATTTGATATAACAATGTGACACAAGGAGAAATCAGCCATTCTTCTTAGCCATTCCTAGCCATTCTCCCCGCCACTTTGATGCCATTACTTGCCATTATTCTTGATATTCTGAGAGACTTTAGCTGTTTGATTCTTTAAACCATCCTCACCATCCTTGCCCGATACTTACTTCTCCTCCTTATGAGGGAAGAGTTCCTTCTTGCTATGTCTTGCTGAGACTTAGCTGTTGTATCCTGGCTGATGGCGAATCGACTGATGTCCTGAGGACGAAGACTGACGCTGTATGCTGACCCATTCGGAGGGGTAACTATATGATGATATATTGTAATTGTCTGTTTGCCTTTTGTTTCTAGGTACCAACTGCTCTTTTGATAGAGGCCATAGTTAGATGTTTTCTAAATTAATGTTGCTAAATTGTTTTGCATGAAGCCCAACATGCTGATGCTAATTCGAGGTTAGTTAAGGAGTTCATTAAAATCAGACGCAAATAGACAAATGACTAAATTCTTGCTTTGTTGAATAACATGCTAATGATACTCTGCTAAAGATGATTCATGTTAACGTCGTGCTTTGTGTTAATGTTCATAATCTATGCTTTGATAAAGTCTTATTCAAGTTGCCGTATTGTAGTGGTTTTGATTTGCTTACTGATATTGAGATTAAGAAATATGCTATTAGATTGTAACTAATAGGGAATAAATATCCTAACTCCTACTAGATTTGTGTGGTTATTCATGGCTGAAAGGTCATGGTGTGTTTTACTATTACTAAATGTTATTGATTAGTTTGATTGATTAGTTATTGTGAATATTGATGAGGTTATTGATCTATTAATTGAGATGTTAACTAGATATCTCATCCTGAGGAGTCTCCAATCAGGGTCAAAAGGTTCATTGGCATAAAACGAGTCCCTGTGTAAGTTAAGTTATCAAAGTTGGGACGCGTTATCACAGGTCATGGCATAAGTTGTGTTCTATGACCAAGCACCCCGTATTGTTGCATTCAATGTGACCCAGGCTTTGCTGTGTTATTTGGAAGCTTTAAGTTTATGCCACAGTGCAACCGATAGAACAGAGTATTGTCTAAGAAATGCGGAGGCACTGATGAGCTTAATAATTCAGGTGTTCAGGGGTATATAAGGGAATAAATGTAAAGATGCAAGTATAAAAGAATTAAAATATTTGCAGTATAGAGGCACTGGAACTTAAAGTGACTGCTCTCCCATTTTGTCACAGCAAGTTAAGGCTACAACCAGGAGAGGTAGTATTCACGGACCTCCAGGCACAGGTTATCACATTGAATCTCAATTTATTTGGAGGATGTGTTATAGGCAGGGGCGTAGCCTGGTCAGTGTGATGGGGGGAGAGAGGGGTGTTAGCTTCAGATTTCCCGGCAATCATGCTGGCACATGATGGCAAAATACATTATAGGACAAGCAAGGCGCACAAGTGGGGCTTAAGAGGCAGTGGAAAGGGAGAGGAATGCGGGATGGTAGGTGTACTAAGGAAGAGAAAGTGCATTAATTTGTGAAATAACCAACATTTTTTAAGTCTTTCCAAACAGAGAGTGTGTGTGCATGTTTTTGTCTGTGTGTGTAAAAAATCTGATGAAATCCGACAGACACCTCAGCCAATGTTCCCTCTAACTTTTTTCCCTTATGTGCAGCAACTTTGTGCAGGACAGTCTAGGCGGCGTGCACTGAAGACAAGCACCAACTTAATAAGAACGTATGTGCCGCGGGCAAGCTACCAAATTCAGTGCCACAGCAAGGGTACCATCACCCTTAATTTAAACCAGAAAAACATTTGTCTCACCTTTAGATTGCTATTAAAAGAGACCCATTACAGGGTCGCAGTGAGCTCCTTGCATCTCTGAGCACCAGTGACACTTAATCTTGTGACCCAACTCATTCTACGTACCATTTCTGTCTCTTCGCTATTGTCATGAATATCTTATCTCTTCCTCGCACCTTTTCTTACATCTATCCACGTCTCTCGCTGGTCTTCACCTAATTCCTCTCTTTTTCTAAAGTTTTGCCTTGTCTCCTTGCATCTCCTTATCTTCCCCACTTTTCCTTCTTCCTTTCCACTCTCCTCTACTTCTCCCTCATCCTGCTCCTCTCTCTTCAGTCTACATCCTACCAGTCTCTCTTCCCCAAACTCTCTCTAATCTCCCTGTCCTCTCTCTCATTCTACCCTTTCTCTATCGAAACAATATCTTGACTATGCTTCTCTTCTACTCCGTTCCTTATCTCTGACGCCCTTGGTTGTCATATTTATCCCCCTATCTCCTTTTTTGGAAAATCTATTTTGTTAAAGTTTTCAATTTGTTACATTCGAAGAACACAACTACAAAACACTCCCCCCCCAAAAAAATGAAAGCTCTTAGGCAGTAATCATGTGCAAAACTACTTAACTGCTATACTAAAGAATTTTGTTACCTATAAGATTAACCTATCGAACTAGTGCACAGGTGTTCCCCTGATAGTCTTCTCATTGTCCCTTACAATCTTTTGCCTTCCCTCTGGTTACCTATCACCTTGTTTGGTCTTATCTTCCTTCCTTCTATTTTCCCTTTTCTCTCCTTTCTATGTTTCACACCCCTTTCTTTCTGTTTGTCAGCACTTCTTACTTATTCACACCTTCCTTTTTACTATCTCAATCCCATAGGTTGTACTCTCTATACATGCCCCCTTTTCTCTTTACATTCAAACACCTCTTTACCTCGTCCTCTCCTCCAAGTCTTCTTCCCTCTCCATCTTTCTATTATTTCTGTTCTTCCTATTATTCTGCTTTCCTATCCTGCATCTCTTCTTTCTTCCCAGTCCCTGTTCTTATCTTTTCTCCTTTTCTTTACTCTCTCATCTTTATCATCATTCTGTCTTTCCTACATTCTTTGTCCATTTTCTAATGCTGGGACTTTCCTGTCTTTATTCTCTCTACTTCATTTCCCATTCTCACTGTACACTTCTCTGTTCCTCCTTTATTTCCTTCCTCAATATCACTTCTCCATGGTTGCCCACTCCTCCTCCCGACCTCTTTCTATCCAGCTCTACTGCATTCCAACTTTAAGTTTTTCTTCATTTCCATCGTCTTTTCACCTTATCTGTCAACTTCCACCCTTTTCCCTTGTCCCATTTCTTTTTTACCGCATGGCAAGTACCTCCCCAAACCCTGTGTATGAACGTCTGGCCTGTGCACTCGAGGTGAGAATCCTGGTCACTGATGACTTCCCCCATTCCGAGTAGGTTCTGGATCTTATGCAGCATGGCCTAGACTCTTGCACCTTCTGTCCTCAGGTTTCCGGCTTCCAACCTTTGTTGGTATACGGAACCTAAATTGCAAGTCGGCTCCCATTGCCACAATGCATCTGCAGGTACCCTCAGCTTGTGCCGGGCCTCAGAAGGTACCTCTATCCGAGTAAACCTCACTGTGTGCATATGCATGCCCTGCATTTCACCAGATGGAACACGTGAAAAGCAGTGTACAGGAGTGCAAATCAGCCTTGAAGACCTTTGTGCTGAACCCCACCACTTAACAGAGCTCTAACTCTATCCAATTGTGCTAAGGTTCCTTCACTGGGCACTCCAGAGCCCAGTGCTGATGTCCCCATTCACTCTGAGTTCTCCACAGTACTGACGTGCTTCTTCTCTGAAAATCCTGCGAGCCAATCCTCCATACCCCTCCCCCGTGCTGACATGCCCCTCTCTGACCCTCAGTCTACCAAATTCTACCTCCAGTGCTGGCTCCTGCCCTCTAGTAAGAGCAGACTGACTCTCATGACTTACTTTCACATGGGTAAGGATTATTGTATGCCCGATTACTTATTCTCATTTGCACTAACAGAAGTGTACAGCCAAAAGCTATACCTTGAGGAACTGCTACCCAAATCATTGGTGCTCAGTCTATCGACCTCGGATGAAAGGCTTACCTTGCAACCTGAGCCCAAAATTCTCCTTAACCCGGCTCACTATTCCAGGATCAGAAGAAAATGGAGTGTTTGGGATAGGTAATTGGCACCCACAGATTTGCACTGAGTATTCAACATCATAAGTTAATGCATGGGGTGCTCCGGGAGAGGGGATATAACCACCTAATTCTACCAAATTACAATCCCAGATTGGTGAAAATACAGACTCTGATCCAATGCACACACCCAAAATAATATACAGTCTTTGAAACGTTTAAAAGATTCTTTGCTTTTAGGTTGCACACCAATGAGTGCACTCACTCACGGAGAACGCAAAGCAGTCATATTTGTAGACGGATGCAATACGACTCATTTACTTGAATATGACGTACAACTGATGCTAATAATTCAGAGAATAATTTTGGAAACTCTGGTACTACAGACACAATTTAAATTTAACTACACAGAGATTTGACTATTCCGGACCGACTGGGACAACGGTTTCTAATGGAGTGATATATTGTTGGCCCTGATGGAGTCATGGGGAAACTCCCAAATGATGAAACACGTGTTGCCTGAGAATTGGCTGGGACTGTGAGACATCAGAAGAGAAACTACTGTCCAAGAATAAACCACAAAGCAAAGAATCTTTTGAACGTTTCAAAGACTGCATAATATTTTGGGCGTGTGCCTTGGATCTGAGTCACTATTCCAGGAATAGAGCTCTCCCCATCCTGCCCTCTGCAGATATGGTGCTGCCACAAGACACTGACACTCTTCCCAATACTGCACACATGCCTCCTCTCTCTGCCCCCTCTATGATGCCCTTAAGTATGACTGACTGTGAGGAGTGGAGGGAAGATAGTGCATGAGCGAGATGCTGCTGTCTATGGGAGAAAGGGGTAACCTATACCAAGCAGTTTGCAAGAAGCTTTGAAAATTCATAGATCACTGTGCTATATCAGGATTGTAACTCACAATTTGCAAGAAACACATAAATATAGTTCTGTTTCCATGGTGCACAACCCTCACACTACCTTAGATGAGTCAAAACTGCCACTAGACAAAACTCCAAACTCTTTCCAGCAGGTCCATTAATCAGTGTTTTCTTAAAATTTTTACTTTGGCTTGAAAACTGTTGAACACACAGCACAACCCTAAAACCAGCACTGCTCCAAAAGGATCCTGAACTCACATATTTGAAGGAGCCCTGGTATGAGATAATGAATGAAAATGAGGCTCAGTGAGAAAAAAAGTATTTGCCAAGCCTTTAAACAAAATAATCAAATTCAAAGCGTTTATTTTACACTGCCTGGGATCGGCCTCCTGAGATTCTCTATTCTTGAATAAAAGGAAGGCGCAAGCCGATTTGTCTTTGGTGCGTGTCCTGGGCTTCTTGCAGTGCAGCCTGCCACACATAAAAGAGGATTTTTCACACCTGACGCACTTCGGCAAATGTCTTTTTACTATCCCTTTTGTTCCTAGAAGTGGCCAGGGCACTCCAGAGACAGCTTGGGCACAGGGAGAGGCACACAAGCAGCCTAACTGGAACACAGCCCCTCACCATATCTGACTGAAAGCACCTGCACCCAACTATTCATCACAAAATACATTTATTGGGGGGGGGGTGCAGCACACCACACCCCATTGAAGCTATGCCCCTGGTCATAGGCATGTTGTAGTAGAATGTGTTAGAAGCATGGTTTGAAATTGATGTGCATATGGCCCTAGAGCAGAGGTCTTCAAACTGGGGTGTGGGCCCCCCTGGGGGGCCTCAAGTGATCCAGGGGGGGGGGGTGCCAGGCTCTGGCCAAAAGAAGCATTATACAGATAACAGGCCTTTGTTTTAAGCAGAAGCATGTTATTGCATTTTTAAAAAGGTAACAGTACTTAACTGCAATGTTTAAATAGGTCTAGACATATTTAAACATTGCCATCTTTATAAAATAATTGTGAAGAATTCTGAGGGAGGCCCAATGATTTTTATTTTTCAACTGGGGGTGCAGCATTAAAAAGTTTGGAGACCACTGCCCTAGAGGCTTTGCTCTGATCCCTGTAGAGAAGTACAGAGCGGCCAACACAGGAGTATCAAGACCCACAGGCTACAGCACAGAGCTGTGGAATGAGTGGCCTGAAAATGAGAGAGCCCTAAATATTCACAAATCAATACTTTTTTTTGCAATTACTTGGGGGTTAGGGAACAAGTGGAGGTTCATTGGGCTGTTTTTGCATACCCTTTTACATATATTATTACAATACGCTTGAAATGAATGGCTCTTAAATCACAATTTAATCTAAAGTGAAAAGATTTATGAGTTGGATAATTGTCCATGTCTCACAATTAAAGTTTGTCATCAACACCATCAAGTGCTGGCTGGCTGTATATCACACACACAGATACCTCGTTGTTTAAATGTCAAAGTGCTTTCATATTATTACTTGTCCTTAGGCACTGCAAGTGATATGCATCTGTCTGTGAGCCTTTCCTTGGCATGCCTAAACTGTTGTAAACATGTTCACTGTAAGATGCGGATTCTTAGACAGACAGGTAAATCTTGAGCAACCAAAGCAGTAAAGCTGTTAAGTGTCTTGCTGCTCTGATTACGTGCTTCAGAAATAGTTTGATTTATTTTTCCGAGAGGAAAGGTCATGATCAAGTTCGATAAGTGCAAAGCATGCCAGAGGCGCCACATGGAAGACTGGTATTGCACCCATTCCTTCCTTTCACTTTCAGCAAAGCTGAAGAAAAAATGTTTACAAATGCCAAATTAGAGTAGGAGTATGTTTGGTTCTTGGGTATCAAAGCACTATGATTGTATTGATGTTTCACTGCCTTTTTACCCTGTTTGCTACCTTTTGAAGTCCTTTTCATTGAGTCAAAGTTTTATAGGCTACCCAAGATCCTCAAACTATCTATCAAACACAGAACACAATAGACTTTTGAAGGGGTATGCGGCTGGAGACGATGTGAAACCGGGGGCCAGATGTAGGAAGCCGTTTGCATGGTGCAAACTGCGAAAATCGCAGTTTGCGCCATGCAAACAGCCTTATGCGATGCTCATTCACAATTTGCGAGTCGGTACCGGCTCGCAAATTGTGAATGCGACTCGCAAATAGGAAGGGGTGTTACCTTCCTATTTGCGACTCGCATCGCAATGCAGAATTGCTTTGTCACACTGGTGGTAACTCATTCGCAAAAGGGAAGGGGTCCCCATGGGACCCCTTCCCCTTTGTGAATGCTGCCCAAAAGGTTTTTTCAGAACAGGCAGTGGTCCAATGGACCACTGCCTACTCTGAAAAAACTAAACCAAATGGTTTCGTTATTTTTTTTATTTTGAAACTCGTTTTCCTTTAAGGAAAACGGGCTGCAAAATAAATAAAAAAACTGCTTTATTTGAAAAGCAGTCACAGACATGGAGGTCTGCTGACTTCAGCAGGCCACCATCCCTGTGAGTGCAGGGACTCGCTATGGGGTCGCAAAATGCGACCCACCTCATTAATATTTATGAGGTGGGTCTTTGCGACCCCATAGCGCGTTCTGCATCTGATATTGCGACTTGGAAATTGCGAGTCGCACCGACTCGCAATTTCCGAGTCGCAATATCGGAAATTCGTACATCTGGCCCTAAATTTTGAGTGTTACATTCTCTGGTCCTATTTCCAATCTTTGAATTCTATCAGTCAGTGCAGGTCACTAGCCTGGGGAGATTTTGGCCATCAGTACGAGTTGGCCTCAGTGGGTATTAAAATCCAGTGCGGGAAATGTAATGTACAACACACCTAGAAGAGTCGGACTAGCCCAAAGGGTTAGTCTGAGAGATCAGGCTGAGGGCCATTTTTGGGTTATTTCTGGGCCTGTTCTATGGTCTGGTGGGCCGTTTTTTATTGTTGATTTCCTTGATATTACCACAAATATTTCCTGCAACAAACACAAATGCATGTAGTCTCCGGCACGCTGAAAAAACACCTATACAGCGTGTCTTTACAAGGTAAAAACTGCCCCAATTTTCAAATGTGGGTCACATTTTTAGCTATCTGAATCGCTAATGAGGGCCACTTTTAATTTGATGCATATGTCTAATTTCTGCCCCAGTCCGATCCTGACGCCTAGACTTAACACACACAGTCGCACCAGGTGTGGTAACTGCAGGCTCATTCATCTAATTTTTACCCCTCTGTATAAAGATTGCATCCAGAACAAATCTGTCTCCTATTTTACCACCGCTGTGGTAAATATGGGTGCAAAAGCCAGCTTTCAAATACATGTGGCTGTTTCAGTTTAAAATAAGATACAATTACCACAGAAAAGTTCCACCTGCTCAGAGCAGGTGGTAAACTACATAAAAGTTAGAAATCTTGTATAAAATCACATGTTTTGAAGCAAGTCACATTTATTAAGGCTTAGTAAAATAATATATCCGATTGTGATCACAAATCCATGAGGTGCATTATCAGGGCCGGCTTTAGGACCTCAAACCAAACATTCGCAAATTGATTTACCTTATAAAGGATCAGCCACAGTAATATATCATTAGTAATAAATATCATCAATTGGTAGGTTAGAGGATTCTGGACTTTGCACGTAGACTGCAAGAATAACAAATGAGAAGCTTACTATCATGGTGCTAAAAAATTAAGCTTAGGACTCATATGGCAGAGCCGCTTTAAGGGTGGGAAACGTGGGCAATTGCTCTGGGCCCCATTCTTCCAAGGGGACCCCCTATAAAAGTGAACATTCTGTCTATGTGACCTCTGTTTAATCTTTTTCTCCATCAAATCTCCTCTCCCTCTATTCCCACCTATTTCTTTGACTCTGTCTCGCTCTCCCCAGTGTAATTTAAAGAGTTTTTTGGGCCCTGGGCAAGACATATTTCAACTTTTTGTGTTACCCTGATTTTGAAAGTTTGCACGTTTGGCATTGTTTTGAATCATGCTGGCTTGAATTAGCAGAATGGGCAATAAAAATCAAAGTTTTTTTTTACATTCATTTACTGACAGCCGTTCCATTGCCAAACTGTTCCTCATAGTCTGAGAACTCAGAATGATATTGGCAGGGTTTCTGCTTTTTACTAATAGGCTGCTAGTGTAGTTTTATCAGCCCCTAGGCTGTTCCACGTTACTAAGTGATCAAATAACGCTTGGTGTTTTAAGTCCTGAATATTTTAAAGTCTGGGCAGTCCCAGCAAATGTGCCTAAACTGGCATAGCATACCGCTCTCTCTCCAACATAAGGGGCTAGTGGAATTTCACAAGCTTAGAGGGATAAAAATACCATTCAAATACAACCTTTTAGTGGGCCTCTTGACCTGCCATGGAATGGGAATATTTGTGAGTCTCTCACCATATCGGGCCTATTGTCCAACTTATATAGTTACCTCCAAAACGTTATTTAAAAAAAATGTATAAATGGTTGGGTTCTGACCATGCTTTTATTAAAAGCCCATAAATAATATTTATGTGACACTTCCACTTCCGCGGCTAGGTGCACAAATTTCCTAATTGGGGTAAGGTTGCTAGCAGCAGCTTATTTTATTTATGGGTGGAGTACCCAGTGGCGTAGTTATGCATAATGAAAGCGCTCTGTTTCACTGTAGTAACAATTCTTTTTACAATATTCAAGTGATAGGATTTCTGAGCCCTGGAACATTTTGGATATAGGGTGGAAAATGTTCTTTCCAGTCGCGGCTCGCGAGGGTTGAGGGGGGAGGCTGCGCGTAGCAGACGGGGGGAGGAGGGGAAAATAATAAAAAATAAATAAAAATAGTAAAAAAAAAAAAAAAAAAAACTTTCCACGCCGTGCTGCCCCTCAGTCCCCTCAATATAAGAAAAAAAGGGGGCCTACCCTAATAACCCTACTAGACCTGGGTAAATGAAGCCATAATAAAAGAAAAATGGTACAATAGAAGGGAATAATATACAATCATTAGTCCACCAGAGAAACTATAAATCAATCACTGGAAAGCAATACAATTATTTAATTCTTTGCATAAATTATAGATCAGATGATAAGCAAAACCTAAATAACCATATAACAATAATTCACAACATATGTGACAAAAAACAATATATACACGCATACACTCATATCAATATATTCACTTCAATCATCCTTGTACTTTTTCAGAATGTGGCTATTAACAATACTGTACATATTAATCCACATAGGAGATGGTTGTATCATATCTACATCTCAACATAATGGTTGCTGTTATTTATATTTGAAAAGAGATGTAACTCATAAGTCATCTTAGTAGGCATAACCCCACAACCCCTCCCTAAATTGAAAGGTTGACACATTTCGGCCCTTATTGATTGTGGGCCTCTTCAGGACTATAGGACAAAGAAATACTTAATAAAAAATAACAAAGACAAATTCCACAACTTTAAAAAGAGATCATTTTTGTTTTGCCATAAAACCAAATTTGTGCCGCAACAAACCTAATCCCCAAGGGCAGTTCATGCAAGGACCATACCTAAACGTGTACATTAAAAACAAATTTAAGGAAAACAATAACTGAGCCAAGAGTGCTCCTTTTTATGACAATCAAAGTCCATAAGTGGCAATAAATGTGTGTTCAATATAGCAGTTTACTAAAGTGCTTACACCACAGACCTCCACACTAGTCAGATGGACACTTGCTGCCTACCTTGAAAAGATTACCCAATTGGTATTTATATGAGGCCAAGAAAGTTGAAAACCTTAGACAAGAGAGAAAATAATGGAATACTTATGGATTACTATATCCTTCCAGATATTAATTATAAAATGCTACCTTTCTAAAACCGGTATCTATCAACAGACTTACGTCAAAATCGCGTAGATATATGCGTTAAGATTCTTCCATATCGTCACTAGATTCTGGCATGGCTTGAAGTTCAATCACTTCTGTTCGCCCAGCACTCACTCCCGGTTTTGAATTGGACGGCCAATGCAAACCAATTGCTCCGGTATTTAAGAATCTGTTCGCATCTTTAGCAACTTATGCGATGAGGATTACTCATTCGCAACCGAAAAATGACAAGGGACACTCTCTTCGTTACCCTGGGTCATTCACACGCCACATATGTATGTTGTAGCATCTTTCATGGTGGTCATCTTAGGGCAGGTTGATTAAATTCCTCTAATGTTGGTGGTGGCCATCTTTAAGCATGTAATATAAGTAATGGGCTAATCGGGAATGATCACAGAGGGTTAACTGAGAGGGTGAGTAAATAACGCTCCATCAGAGAACTTTGAGACCAGATTTTTTTATCCAAATTGAACACTCTCTGGAACCTCTGTAAAAAAACGTAAGCTAATTTACAGAAAACTTCACATTTTTAGCAATTTATGTGATGAGGATTACTCATTTGCCACCGTGAAAATGGAAAGGAGCACTCTCATTGTTACATCGGGTCATTTACACGCTGCATATGCATGTTGTAGCGTCTTTCATGGCAGTCATCTTAGGGCAGGTTGATTAAATTCCTCTAATCTTGGTGGCGGCCATCTTTAAGCATGTAATATAACTGGCGGGCTAATCAGGAATAAACTGAAAGGGTTAACTGAGAGGGTGAGTAGATTACACTCCGTCAGAGAACTTTGGGACCAGATTCTTTTTCAAATTCAAAACTCTCTATAAGAACGCCTATGCCCTCCATAAGCAGGCACAGGCTCCCAGCCTGCCCTGCGGCCAATCCAAACGGTGCATGAAAGCCCAGCCAGAGCACTCCTAGGCAGACTAGGAGCCTTTGCCTTTTCTCTCCATCCCAGAAGCACAGTGCCGGGTTGGAGAGAGCACAGTGTGCATGTGTGTTTGGCCAGCATGAGACGGCCAGCTAAAACCACATGCACACTGAGGGGAGTGCACAGTGCACTCCCCCTTATCCCAGTCATCCTCCATGGCTCCACTCCTTTAACAACGAAACAATAATAAACATGGTTTATTATCGTTTCGTTGTTAAAGGTTTGCAGCTGCTGCTGCGGGGGTTGGGGGAATACTCATTCGCCATAGCGGAGGAGAAGCCACTGGTTCGTTCTCTAATCAACAAAAAGGCAAGGTTCAAGAGCTGGCGTACACACAGGAATGTAGTGTATGGGTGTGTGAGAAGAAGGAAAGCTAGCTAAGTGACATTTACTATTCATGTGTTCCATATTGTCAGAGTGGTCTTTGTGAGTGTGCTTAACTATGCATTGCCGGTCTGTTTTTCTTCAGTTTTGAAAGCAAAGCCCACATATAACGCCCTGTCAGAACTTGCTTCACATGTGGCCAATGTTTGCCCGTTTCTTCAAGGGAACAGTTGGCAATGACCCATAATTGTGCCACTCTGTAGTACACTAAAGTATACAAAAAGTGATGGATGGAATGCTTGAACTAATATCAGCCACTGGTAGTTATTTGGGGCAGCAACCCAGTATATTGTTATTTTGCATAATATGGCAGCCTTATGCAAATCAGTCTTGACCCTCCCTGAAAGGGATCATTCATGCCCAAACGGCCAGACTAAGCCCTCACTGAACCGGAATACAAGCAATACAGGACCAGTGTTGCTCTAGTTAGGGCTCATCAGCCATGTATAGCTTGGTTGCAGTGACAGTGTAGAGAGACCCATGTTTGAGGATTCCCATCCCACATAGGGCAACATACCAAATTATACAAAAAAATGAGGGATGGAATGATTGATAATCACATCCACTTGTAATTCCCCGAGGCCACATCCCAGTCCATCGTTATTTTGCACACCATCGTGGTTTGACGCAGTCATATACAAATCAGTCTTGACTCTGGTCCAATGGGAACAGTCCAGCCCAAACTTACAGGCCAGGTCCTCACTGAGCCGGAACACAAGCAACCCAGGACTGGCTTCACCCCAGTTAGGGCTCATCAGGTAGGTATGGTTTGGTTTCAGTGACATGGTGTGCCTGGGACCCACGTCTAGGCATACTTGTCCCATTTAGGATGATAGCTTGTGGCATAATTTCAGAAATGGCTCCCGTCCTGCCAATATGTCATTTACAGCCCAAATTCAAGTGGTACCCGCACCAGGAAAATCATTCTGGACAGCCTAAATATTGATTTATACATTTTAGAACCCCAATTATTCAGGAATGTTGAGTCCCTACCAAGTAACATTTCACTGCTGTAAGTGATTACTGGAACCAATTTTGCTCTTATTACTTGGAGCAGAGGCTCCAGACTTGGTCTTCATATTTTTTTGACAAAGAAATATCTCTTGCCATTGTCTGGAATCAAATGCAATAGTAAGGTCTTTCTCGAATGTAGATGGAAGGATGATTGACCAAGAGATGTCAGGGTGTTAAGTATGCTGTAGATGTTGGAGACCAAGGCACTCATTACGGGTCTGACAGTCATAGGACCGCCAGACTCTCAGTGGAGGTCGGACCACTGCCAATGCGGCGGTCCAGCCTCCACATTATGACCGTGGCGACAGCACCACAGTCGAACAGCCGGCACTGCCACATTTGCGCCAGACAATGGCCTGGTGATGCCGGCGGTCTTAATCCACGTGTCCACCAGCTTTTGCATGTCGGTTCCACCACCATGTAAAGGCTGGCGGAGACGGTGTGAAGGGTCCCATGGAGGCTTCTTGCGGGCCCCTGCACTGCCCATGGAAAGCCCTGTTGCACTTTTCACTGCCTGAATTACCAGCTCGATTACGAGCCAGCATCAATGCTGTGGGTAGTTTCCTGTTGGGCCAGAAGGTGGAAACGATGTTTCCGCCCATTGGCCCAGCAGGAAACTCATAATAGGGTCAGCGGGCGGAAGACCAGAATGGCGTTCTTCCAACTCAAGCTTGGAATGAGGCCCCAAGTGTTTGAAGGAGGAGATCTGGTGGAGCATCTCAGAAGATGTAGGTGTTCTAGTGGTACTTGATTTGATAATATTATGGAAAAACCAGTAGCGGATCTGGAGGCAATGGAAACATTTGGCTTCTGGGATTCAATATATTCATGCTTGATCTCCTCAAAGGTTTTGACTTGACTCTCGGAGTACAAGTCCTAAAGACAAAAGCAATCCCTCTCGCTCTAAATCTGGAATGCCTGTGTTGTTAAAACCAGTGTGAAATCTGTGTTGCCTGTGATTGGTGTGAAGGGGGAGAAAAAGAAGCAAGGTCCTTCTTGTAAGCAATGGAGTCAGAAACTGCTAATGTTGCTCTAGTGACAGGGAGACATACATGAGCCTTATGCTCTAAGGAACCCATGGTACCTCCCCCAGTGGCCTAGCTGCAAGGATCTGGTCTATGAAGAACCATTGTGCATCATTGGCTCATGTTAGTGTGTCACCACAAGGGCACATGGTGGCAGGGTAAAAATATTTGGAGATCCAATTCTGTTCCATCTTTTCAGTGCTATGTGCTAGACAGTAGATTAAAGTCCCATGTGATTGATTGCGTGAGTAGTACTTGCAGAGGCAAGACGTTGTTAGAGAGGTCACATGCTTAGAAATATAGTAGGCTCCATTCAAGCCTAGTGACTAGCTCTGGGGAGGGAGTTTCATGGATTACACATGTGACTGTCCTGGGTGCTCTGCTCAAGGCTGGACCGGCCATACCAGGCATTGGGCGTTTCCCCGGGAAGCTGGAAAGGTGGGGGGGCCCGCTTTTGTTCCTGGGGGGGGGACTTTTTTTAGCAGTGCAACAGTTTCAAAAGCACTGCAGAGTTCCTTATATATCCATCAGTTTTCAGGCAACTATAAAAGTGCCAAGATAATTCTGGTGATTAATATACCTGTTAGAGAGAGATCGGAGTTTTTTCAAGTAACAGTTTTGACTCACCTAAAGTAGCGCAGAGGGTTAATATGCCTGTTGCAAAGAACATGTACTATACAGATCACAGAACAGTACATTATGTGCAATGCTCAGGGGGATACTGCCTTTGTCACAGAGAAAGTTACAATCATAATCTAGCACAGTAAGCTATGAACTGGCATCAAAGAGCTGCATGCAAACTGCATGCTGCAGGTTAGAAAGTTATGTTTTTCCCAGTGTTTGATTATCCTAATTTTGCTAAAAAAGGGTTTGTTTGGGAGGAAATAAATTGTTATGAGTAAAGTCAACCCTAAACACTGTTACATTCTGAATCCTGAGTTTATGCTTCTCAAGACCAAGCACTCTTAAAAAATGCCTACCAGTATGGATGACATGTGAATCCTGTACCTTGTAGTCCCTTTTGCCTTTCTATACGCTGATTTACACATGTGTGATTCATCGCCTCTGTATGTGTGTGATGTAAAGTGCTCCAATGGCCTGTGCAGGTGAAAGAGGCACTATAAAGCAAATGAAATGCATGTAAGAGAGGGGCTATGGAGAGATGAGAGGCACTGTTAGAGGGTGATGGTAAGGAAATCATTAAAGAACCCCAATAAAGATTGCTGTATCCTGGTGTACTGTAAGGTCATCATTTACTATGATTTAAAATTGATTATGTAATGATAAACATATTGTAAAATGACGTTTTTTGCCATTTTTCCCAAATCGTCTTGTGGAGGGGGGGGAACCCCCCTAAATCCCACTGTAGTTGTTATGCTAGCTTGCTATGCACCATATTGGGACTAGTCTGAGAAAAGTTGCTAGGGCTGCTTTGGGTGTACGGTCTGACCCTGGATCCGGTAGACACAGATGAGGGAGAGCCTGGTACCCTCCCATCTTGGTCACACCTTGTGGCTGATCCACTTCTCCTGAACGATCCACTAACAATCACAGACGGTGAGCCAAATTTATCAAACCCACCTATAATATGTTATGGATATTCCAATGCTTCCTTCTGGGTTGGGGTTAGGAAATAGTACTTAGGATGCACACTTTGTTGCTTTGTTGTTGAGGCCCCGGCAGAGCCACAGCGATTCATGCCCTTACAGCCATGTTGGAGACCACACCCACTCTCACCCCTGGTAAAACAAATTTAATTTGTTTGTAATTTATGAAATCTATCTTAAAACATTTATTTAGTTGACCCAAGTTGGAAAATATAGTTTTAAAAAACATTAAGAAATGAACCATATGTTATTAACCTAAATAGTAAACTACCACATCAACATGTGCACACTCATTAGCATATAAACAGCTCTATGAAATGTCAACAACTCACAATTTAGATCAACTCGATGGAGGGAGCAGTTGACCATGGCTTGGGTTGAATACTATGCATATACAGATTCAACACATGATTATATGCCACTATGAGGAGAAAGGAGTTCTACATTAGAGATCAAGGCTGCAGAAGGAGACGGACAAGACAATTCACAACATTTCTTAATCCTTTGGAGATGGCCTACATAATCACTAAACTTAGAATGGGCAATGATTCCCTACATCACTTGCTTAAGGCCATGGGAAATACACTGGAACCTAATACAGGCATAAGGACTGCTAAGCCACTTCTAATGAAATTACTTTCAGTGCTGTATTTTGTTTGAATAGGTGGATTCCAGGCACCAATGGGCACTCTTCATTCAATTGTGCTATCATGGGCGGCTTCTTCGCGATGGCAAAGGAGCCTCGCCCCCCTGGCCAAGCCAGGAGCTGAAAGATAAAACAATATTTCATTAATGTTTATCTTTCAGCTACTGGCTCAGCCATAGGCAGGTGCAGGGACGAGCAGGGTTGGGCCACGGGAGGGGGGACAGGGGAGTGGAACCTATGCGCTAAGTAAGCATGTGTGTTTGAGTGGCCGTCTCAGGCTGGCTAAACACACATGTGCACTGAGATTTCTCCAGCCCGGCTGTGATATACAGCCGGGATGGAGAAACTGCACAGACACCAGGGCAGTGTCTGAGATGCAGTCCAAGCCACTCAGACCAATCCTGACGCTGCTCTCATGCTAGGTTTAGCTGGGGAGCCTATGCTGGTATCCCAGTGAATGCTTGGACACCAGAAGAACAGCAGAGGAGCAAGCGGATGGTAACAGGTATGTTTTTAAAAAAAAAAATGATTCCATCCCCTTCCCTCCCCGCGCATGTCCACCCTTCCCTTTGAGATTTGCGGTGGCTGCCGCTGTGTGCCACCCACATTTTCCAAAGATGTATGCCAGGTACTACCAGTCTCACCAGAACTGGCTCCACAATATATTAAATATCCACAGGATCAACAGGGTACCAGCAAGTTAAAGCAAACATGTAAGTAACAGCAAGGTTTCCTAATGTGATAAGTGTGCAACATTGATAACATCCCAAGCAGACATTCTGCAGTAGAAAACAGCCACACAAGGTAAATGTGCATATTGTGAATTGTGTAGATCTTGTCTTCACACACTGTACCCATTTCTCAGTATCAACCCACGAGTAGGCCTGGGCAGAACTCGCATAGTTACATAAAAACTCTATGGAGGTCTGCAAGCAGATGGAATTTCACCATGTTGCGCTTCTCGCACTGATTTTCAGTGCCAGGAACTTGTTCCATGCTGTAAAATCAGTGCAAACTGCACCATGCGGAGTACCAGAGGGCGCTGCTTCTTTCTGAAGCTGTTGTGGGGTTATTTTAGTGCTTTGCATGGGCACATCTATTTTAGCTCTAGGCCTGTGGCCTTTCATTTAGTTCATTTTATTTGTTCCTTTTTATTATTTTAGCAAAATCTTCATTTTAGGGGTGATGTTTTATTATTTTTATCGCATGCCCTTCCATGCAGAATTATTATTAGTCTTTTGCACAACATTTCATCTTGTGCTCAACTCAAGGCTGTACAAGGCTCTACATGATTGTTTACTGAGTATTGCTGGTCCAAATAGTACAATGCCTACCCTACCCAGAAAAGAAGTTTTATCATGTCAGGGCAGTACTCAGAACAACAATATGTTTTGATATAATACAACAAGGTGGCACAAGCCAGGTTAGAGGGGAACATTCCATCCAGCCACCTCATGCAGTACCTTGTCGTCTTAGCTCTGCTAAACTTGGCCTCTTTGCTCCAAACACCCGAGAGAACTGCCAGCAGAAACAGGAAACTCCCCTGCTAATTATACAGATATGGGTATTCCTTGCAGAGACTAGACCGGGCAGATTAGGGATAGCAGTGCTATCGCTTTCATGTAGATTTTCAGTAGTTTAGGTAGGGATTTTAGATTCACTAGTGTGACAGGATTTTGGGACTTTTTATCTGTTTCTCATTTCTGGTCACAATGACAATAGTGTTGTGTTATATCTTCCTAATAATCACAATTCATGCTTCTTTACATAGAATGCAGTTGCTTCAATAAATGTTTTCAACCAAATACTGCTTCTGTTTGCCATTGCATGTATGAGACTTATGTAACTGAGAGAAAGGAGTAAGATCTGCTCCACCATGACTTCCCTGAGAAGTCACAGAGTGTCATGCATCAGGCTGCCACAAATCACCTTTAATTCTAGGTTTTCGTGAGGTGATGCTAGCTAACCGAAAGTTAGGCCAACAGCTGCCAGACGGTGTAGGATAAGACTCAGTCCTGCACACGCGGTAGTGCTGTCTCCCAAAACCAGCAATATTGAATCCTACCACAACACTTAAGTAGAATTTCTTCGTGAGTGGTAGCTTTTCCAGGACAAATGTTCATGACCTGCTGCAACCTCCTATGCTGAGAAAGCTCGCCAGGAGGTGTTCTAGTGCCTGAAAATCATGCTAAGGGAAGCAAATTAGTGCTTGTCTCTTAATACTGGCGAGCCGCACGCAAGAAAAAACTCTGCCATAAGGTGGTTGGCAGAGTTTTGCCAGAACTCTGTGCTCCAAGGGGAGCACGGAGTGGGCAAATCTCTGCGAACTCCACCGGCGGGGTGGAAGTTTTCAACCATCCATACCCATGACTCGTTGATCCTTAAAAAGAGGCCAATTCCTACAACAGTGGAGAAGGGGCATCACATTTTAGGGTTTGAATGCACTTAAACTACAACTCCTATTTAAGCATGTTTTTCTTTTTTCTTCTATTTTTTAATAACTATGTGATTCAGGGTATCACTTGAGAAAATGGTTACCCTTCGACAAATGAAGAAGAACCATTAGTTCCTATTCACAACGCTGGACATGAACATATTTGAGGGTTTGCGTATGGTTTGATGGTTTCAGGGTCAAAGTGCTAGGAAGTGCCACTTAATGTCAAAAGGCTGTGCCATGCGTTGCCGGTCTCTTTGTGTTTGAGAGATTTGCTGAGGGTCCGATCAATATATTTCATGTTCTAATTATTGTAGGTATTGTACAGTGATTCTAGGCAAATTGATTTCAAACAATGTTAAGATGCTTTGTGCTTATGACTCTACTCCATCTAATTGAAGCATGTAGGTCTTGATGTACAAACCTAGTAAACTGTGATTTGGAAATTGCAAAAAATAATGAGTCACAATTGTTGAATCACAATTTAATATCTACTAAGCTTTGTCTTTCCTATACATTGACTTCTAAGTGTTCGCAATTGCCAAACTCCACTTTCGACTTTGGGACTGGGTATACTTTAAAAATTGCTTATTGTAGTTTGCAAATTGATGATGACGGTAGCACAGAGCAGGAATTCATAAGAATCTTTCCAGAACCTAGGAGGAAACCAATGATCATAACCACTTGATTTTACTTTTACAAATTATCAGTGTCAATTAGGGAACCACAGAGTTGGAAAAAGAGAAAGCAAAAACTCTGTGCCCAGAAACTGGAAATCATGGTGAAAAGGTTTGTTGCTGAAAATGAGAACCTTTTTGCAAGGCCTCACTCACCATCCCGAGGCTACCAGAAAACAGACATGGAGGTGAATTCAAGAATGCATAAAAACAGTAGAGGTTACCAAGAGCATCACCGAAGAAAAACAGCAAAAGCTTGTATGAATTAAGGTCTAAGACCAAGGAGAAACAAATTGCAACCAAGAGGAAGGAACAACTTGCGGGGGACCCAACACAGGGACCATCACCAATGGAACAATCGCAAGAGCCAACTTTCCAGCCAGAGTCTGAGTAGCAACAATAAATATGTCAGCTCCAATACTGAGACAGAGTTAAGGTTGCTTTAGAATTGGCATTGAATTTAAACATGAAACATTATGAACCAGTAATTAATTTGTAATGATTTCAACACGCTAATAAAAGATATAATAATCTGCAACCCTTATTGTATATTACAACATCTGGCACAATAAGTAATGGATAGTGTAGTACATTTAGGATTGCCTATACAACACAATTTCACAAATTGATTGAGACTAAAATGGAGAATAAAAGCCTATCAACAATGCAGTCTCTACTTATTACATATCAGATGTATGTGTTATCTTTTAGACATCTGAATATAGTGATAATGAAATAGATTAAACTAATCCATTGTTGCATTAAAGTTATGAAAACAATAAAATAACAAAACACATGCTGTGAACAGAGCCACGTATTGAGAACAATCAGAACACAACAACACTACCACTGTGATAAGTGCTACTAAACTACTTCTACAATAGAAGAGGTCACTTTCTAGCCAATAGAATCTATGCAGAGCTCTTCAACACCTACTTCAAGACATGTAAAAACACATACACAGTCTATCATCTCTGAAACAACAGAACAAACATATGAAACCAGGGCTAGATATCAAAAGGGAAGATTCTTCTGAAACCATTAAGACAAATCTTCCCTGCTCTATCTTTTCACCACACAGTAACTCTGGATAGTGCTTTTATTCAATCCCTCCTGTATTATGGGAATGCAGACTATATTGTCTTGCCCAAGAAACATTTGACCTGTCTTCAGAAACTCAAGAATGCCACAGTCAGGCTTTTGATCAATCTATAAAAGTTCAAACATGTCAATTCCTACTGAAATCAGATGCACTGGTTGCCTGTCAGCCAACACGTTCAGTTCAAAACAGCCTAAAAAAATCGAAAAGCGATCTAACTTTATCCCTCTCTCACAAGATTGAAAGATACACTCTCTGCAACATTTGTAATATCTAAGTTCAGATCAAAGAGTGGGGGGGCAGCTGTCAGCCTTTATTAGTTCAAACAGAATCCAATTTGCTCAGGGGCACCCACAAAACCTCCAGCCCCAACATGCTGCTTCTACCCTTGCAGCCCTCCTGCCCATCTCTAAGCACCCAAAGGACCACCCTGACCATGTGGCCCACCATAACCACTCAATAAATTTCAGCTACCATGCAGTCCATACACTCCTGAGCACCCTCAGACCCATGCCCTCACCACATCTTCATCAAAGGACTTGACCCCATTAGACCAGCACTCACCCCAATCACGAATGACTCCATCATCACTGGCACCTCCTGGATGCCTGGAAACACGCCACAGTACTTTCCATTCTCAAGAAACCCTTAGAAGATCCAAAGATACTAGTCAACTACTGGCCTATTTCCCTGCTGTGATACCTGGCAAAAATAATGGAAAAGATGATAAATCAATGTCTAGCTACCTATCACATTAACAACCTCCTTGACACCAATCAAAAAAGATTAGGGCCCAATCACATGATAGACACTGCTTTAATTGCCAGCACGGGCAACATCTGGATGATCAGTGACAGAGGTGATAACACAGTCTTCATCCTACTGGATCTTTCGGAAGCCTTCTTCAATCCCATCTGCATGAAGCTGACATCCAAGGTCCCTCACTTCACTGGATCTGCTCCTTCTTGACATTCTGCTCCCAGTTGGTCAGCCTGACACCATCTTCCTCATATGTAGAGTTCCAGAAGGATCCTAACTCTTTCTACTCTGATCAACAAATACATGACCCCAATGCCATCACCATCCACGTCCTTGAAATCAACATGATATGTTTTGCTAATGCAACCAGCTGATGCTGTCCCTCTCCAACAAGCTACCAAACATCCAAACCAATTTCTATGACTGGATGTCTGACGTTGCCAGATGGATAAAAAAATAACAGCCTCAAGCTCAACACAGACAAGACAAATGTAGTAATCTTCAGCAACACCTCACTCTCGGACTCCAAATAGTGGCCTGCCAAACTCAGACACACACCTCCTCAACACCCCCACACAAAAAACCTTGCAATATTAATGGGCAACCAATTCACCATGACCGGCCAAGTGTATGCAGCCTCCATCTCCTGCTTCTACACACTCAAGATGCTCAAGAAGATCTTTAAAAGGCTCCCCACCAACATTTGCAGACCTATCACCTAAACCCTCATCACCAACAAGCTGGTCTACAGCAACATATCATATGCTTGAATCAACAATCAACTGAACAGAAGATGCCAGACCATACAAATCTCAGCAGCCAGGTTCACCCTCAACCGCTCACATCACCCTACACCTAGAGGTCCACTGGCTCCTAACCCATAAACAACCCAGCAAGTTCAGCTCATACATCCAGGAGCCTGCACAAATAGGGCATATCTAGCTCCTGGATGCCTCACCTGAAAATGAGGAGTGTCTGTCAGGCTGACCTTTGCTCAGACTGACAGACACTCTTTTTGAGGAGCAAAAGGCAAGGGGGCGTGGCCTCTCAGCCCCAAAGGATGGTCTGCGACTGGTCTGAGGGATATAAGATTATAAGATCTAATTTGTGAGATTTACTTTTAGCGGTAACTGTGCCAAGTCATTTATGCTGACTAGATATAAACAACCATAAGCAAAGGCACAATGTAATCTGCCTTCAAGGCACAGGGGACTCTGTCAAAAGGCTGGCATCAGCAATGACTCCTATGTGTATAAACACACCAAATATGGAAGTAGACCTGCACAAAGGGATTATTCAATGTGCATTTTAGAAGTGAGATGGGGAGCATGTTAACCGGGGCAGAATACTTCACCAAACTCTATCCACTATTCAAATGCGTATAGCATGAACTGATCTCTTCTCGAAATATGCTTAAATATATACAGTCAAAGCAGAATCCTGCCCATGAAACATTCTGATAACGCTAGCCTCATTCTGAAATACCATGATCACTCTTTGTCTGAATATCTTCCATCTTCTCCTCCTTCGCCTCTGCTGGGTGGCTTGTATTCATCCTCTTCGCCACTGCACACAGAAGGCGACCATCATGCAATCTGGACCCCTTTTATAACTTTGTCCCTGCTTACGACCTGCATCCACTTGATGGTAATTTACAAGCGCAATTTGAAGTTTGTGCAGGTACTCTCAATTTGCGAATGTATTGTACACATAAGTAGTATTAAGTAATTGGTAATCACTTTTAAGAAGCTGCTATTTGAATGTCACAAAAAAGTAGTCTATTACTCATCTCTTTCTCTGCAATTTTTCTGAATGACTGCTCTGGGGTTTAGCACATGCAACGTGCTGAGTTGGGTATCTCAGACTAGTTTGCTGCTGGCTTGCAATTAGCTAATACTTTTTTACATGACACCAGGAGCGGCTTGCTGCGCTCACAAGGGTCGGGCGGGTGCGGTGAACGGGGGTCAAATTTTATTAAAAATCATTAATTAATTAAAAAAAACATACCTGATCCACCGCACCGCACTGCTCCTTTTTCTGCTGTTGCTGCAGGCACAGGCTCCCAGCCTGCCCTGTGGCCTATTCCTGACGCTACTCAGAGCAGCGCCAGGATTGGCTGGGAGCGCCCAGCCAGGGCACTCCCAGGCAGACTGGGAGCCTGTGCCATCAATACAGTGGCGGGCTGAAGATAGCCTACTGCGCATGAGTGTTTGGCCGGCCTGAGACGGCCGGCCAAACATGCATGTGTTCTGACGAGAGTTCACAGTACACTCTCCTCATTCTCGTCATCCCAAATGCCCCACCCCTTTAATAAAAGACACATTTTGCAGTTTCTGCTGCTGGCGGAGTTGGGAGGGGAATGCTCCTCTGCCCTAACGGAGGAGCTGCTGCTGCATGACACCCTTGGCCTTTGATGGTTAAGAAAAATGTACCTGGTTCCAACCAGCTTTAAACCCAACATTTGTGCATTTGGTATTTTAGCCTCCGACTTGCGCTTTTCTGGGTGTTGGTAGAGGGAGTATATGTGTGCGAGAGAAAGATAGAAATATAAACTGTATGGCCCAGAAACACGTGATAGGTTCCCTTACAGGAGAAGCTAGCTTTGTCCTCCTTCCTGCATCATCCTGTCTACAGCGACCAGCCTTTTACAGTGAATTGTATCCGATGTACTTTCTGCATCTTCAAATCTAATTTTCAGGTATTTACAAAAAAGGAGAAAAACAGAGCTGCAATTTTTAGTTCGAATTAATCATGGATCATGTTTGATCCATATGCAATATTAGAGATGTGTATTTTACTGAAAATACACTGTTACAAAATATATTAATAAAGGTTACCATCGCATTGACACCTTTTACTCCCAACGTTGTTGCATTACATATTTTTAATAAAGTAATTCATCACGAGAATACGAGAATTCTATAGTTATTTGTTGTTAAGTGAAACATACTGATACCATAATTCCATATTCCACAGCTATACATTCAAATTACAATATAGAACAATTCTCAGAGCAGACCTGCATAATGAAGCCTGTTTTTTTTAGCATGGATCAACTACAAAATCTCAGAGGAGATTGAACATTAATTGAGTTTTCCATAAAATAATCCATTTATGTATCCCAAATACATTGTGCAAGACATACAATACCGAATGAGAGTTCTGAAGTCCAATTTTCATTCTTTTTGTGACATCCGAATTTGACAAAACACCTAACATCAGAATAGCCTCTGTACAATCAGAATAAAGAATCCACAAGCCACATATTCATTCTCTACAAGTTTTAGGCACCTCCCTTTAGAGGTATCACGAGTCTAAACTATCGCCGGTTCTCTGGACTTTCATTGCCCTACAAATGAGATAATTTGGTAGAACGTGTAAATAAATGTCAGGCCTGTACACGGGTAATATGCAGAAAAGATAAATGTTTATTCATAGACGTAATTTGTATCAAATGGTGCAGCAACTAAGAATATTAGGAGGACAGCTCGCTGGTTTTACTTTAATTTTCACTGTGGACAGTACTGTAAATATTCATGGGCCAGATGTAGGAAACAAAAAAATTGCGAGTCGCATTTTGCGAGTCAATGCGACTCGCAAAATGCGACTCGCAAATTGGTATGCCAGGAAAGAAACCGGTCCGATTTAGCGACTTGCATCCGGACTCGCAACGCTGTGTGCGAGTCCGCAGATTGCGAGGTCGCTGTTTGCGAGTGTGCAAAAAACGAACTCGCAATTAGCGAGTTGGTGTCGCAAATTGCGAGTTCCCTCAAAATTGCTTGCAGGTGCAGCAGAACACTCCAGAAAGCACACCAAAACACTCTGGAAACACTTCCTGGCACATGATGATGACATCACAGCCAGGAAGTTAACAAATACACCTGGGAGGAGGCTGGACCACACCCTTTTACAACTGCCAGTCTGCACACTGAGCTAGCTGCAGCAGCCATGGAGGGAACCCCCCGAAAAAGGAAAATTAAATTCTCAGAGAGGGAGCTTGAGGTGCTGACCGAAGAATGTTGTCAGCACCATGATGAGCTCTTTGGGAGAGCTGCCCTCACTGTTCCAGAGGCCACCAAAAGAAAAATCTGGCAGGAAATGCAGGAGAAAATCAATGCCCTGGGGGTGAGCCACAGGACAATTGAGGACATAAGGAAGAGGTGGTATGACCTCCGCTCCCGGACCAAGGAGAGGGTGGCAGAAAGGCTCCGGGAGATGAGAGGCACTGGAGGGGGACCATCATCTGTGCCACCACCCACACCCCTTGAAGACAGGATTGAGCAAACCTTTGAGCCGGAGGCAGTGTGTGGATTTGGGGACCTGGACACTTCAGAGCCCAGCACATCAACCGGTGAGTACCATGTGATAAGCCTGTACCCCTATCAATGTCATACCCCACCCACCATGTACACATGTGCATGCACAACCAAATTAGCTCCATTTCAGGGTAGAAAAAGCCAGAATGATGCATTATGGGAAATGTAGTCCAATAGGCAGTGCATAGGCAAATGTTTATTAGGAATTGTGCAACAGATACTAGACACTGACAGTGTGTTCCCCATGTCCCACAGGTCTCCAGCAAGACACCCCCTACACCCCAAGCACCCAGGCCCAGGAGGACACCCCAGGACCCTCCAGCACCCCCACATGCACAGTCAGCAGCATTCCTGCAGTTGTAACGCCTGCTGCAACAGCAACGCCAGGAGCTGCCCCAGCAACAGCCAGGGAGGATACAGGTGCGAGGACAGGGCAGCCACCACTGCGCAGGCGTCGCAGGGCAAGAGCGTCTGATATCCGGATTCATCCTCCAACCAGCAGTGAGGCACATCTGCTGCGGGGTCAGCGCCTGCAAAACACAACATTGGGCAGGATCAGTGGGGTGCTGCACCGCATTGAAAGACAAAACCAGGCAAGCATGCAGCACCTCAACAGGCGGATGGACCTGATGTGCCAGAACACTGGGGACATTGCCTCTGCCATCAGGGAACTGGCGGCCGGACTGCTGGGTCAGGCAGAGGCTGGGCGGCGCAGGGATAGGCAGATTATGTTAAGACTGGACAGGATGGCCACATCAATCGGCAGGCTAGCCATCAACACAACAGGCCTGTCGAGGAGGACAGTTGGCCTGCAAATTGAGATGGGCCATTTTGCTGGGGATGTTGCCAGGGGCCTGGGACGTCTCACACATATCATTGAACTAATGGAGACACGTGAGATGTCGAGGGCCACCGGGGAAACACCCCAAGATAGTGAAGAGGGCTCCACAGTGAGCAGTGTATCTGCCACTGACAGTAGGGTGCTAAGGAGTGGGAGGCAGAGCACCATAGATGCGGCTGGGACCAGCCAGGCTGGCAGCAGGGGCAGGAGAAGTTAGCCAACAGCCCGGACAAACAAATGTGGCACATGGCTTTAATGTGCCACATGAGTGGTTGGCATTTCCCTGCCCATGGACAATTGAATCATGTATATAGTTCATCCATTACATTATTAAAACAGTTATTTCTCTTCCACTTAACAAAAGGAGTGTCTGGTTAATGGGTGAGTATGGTGGGAGTTTACACGTACCGTCCAAAATATTGCGTTGCAATGTGTTCCCGTCTCAGTCTGCCTTGATTAGCTAGACTCCTATCCCCATGATGGCGGTGTGGTTGTTCTTGCTCTTCCTCATCAGGATCTGGGTCTGCAGGGGTGAGAGGTAGCCCACGTCTGGTGGCTATGTTGTGGAGGATGGCGCATGCGACCACAATTTTGAAGGCGGTAATGGGGGTGTATTGGAGGGCACCTCCGCTGCGGTGGAGGCATCGGAATCTTGCCTTCAGGAGTCCGAAGGTGCGCTCGATCAGGTTCCTGGTCCTCTTATGCGCACTGTTGTATTGCCTCTCTGATTCATTGCTGGGTGTTAAAAATGGAGTCATGATCCATGGCCTTAGAGCATATGCACTGTCACCTGTTGGGCACAAAAGTACACTGTTAGTAAGTCCAGATAGTCGTGCACAGTGACCTGTGTGTATGTCTGCAAGGTGTATGCAGCTCTACCTAGGAGGTATCCGTCTCCAAACTCCCCACGTTCCAGGCGTTGATGGATCCCACTATGTCTAAAAATGTATGAGTCATGGGTACTGCCTGGAAACTTAGCTACGATGTCCGTGATGACGTAATGGGCATCACAAACAACCTGTATGTTGAGTGAGTGGGTACACTTTCTGTTGCGAAAAATATGTTCCAGATTAGCGGGGGGCATATTTGAATGTGTGTCCCATCTACACATCCAATGACCTGGGGGAAGTGGGCAATGCGGTAAAAGTCCAGCTTCGTGCTGTTAATTTCTGCCTCATTCCTTGGTAAGTATATGAACTGAGACCTGTGCGCTACTAAGGCATCTAGGAATGCCCTGAGGAACCTTGACACTGCACTTTGGGATACCCCACCTGCCACGGCAATGACCCCCTGATAGCTCCCTGATGCCAAGAGGTGCAGTGCGCATAGTACTTGCACATGCGTAGGGATGGCACAGCCACGCAGGGTCTTGTGTTCTAGCTGTGGTTTTAGTAAATCTATTAATTCTAGAATGGCAGCGCTGCTAAGGCGGTATTTATCATAGATCTCCTCTTCAGTTTGCTGGAAAAGGGTCTGCCTTGTTCTGTATATCTTCTCCTGTCTGTGGCCCCTCCTCCTCCTCTGCTGGGCTGCGTAGACTCTCCTCCTCACTGCTATCAGGTATATGTCCGCCATCTTGAGTGACCCAGATGCCTTCTGGGTCTCCTTTTATACTTTGGTAATGGTTACCACCTGCTCTGAGTTAGTGGTAAATGCGACTTGCAAACTGGGTTTTTTGCGACTAGTCGCAATTTGCGAGTTGCAATTGCATAAGCTTTGCGAGTCGCAAATTGCGACACGCACAATGCGGGTCGCAACAGGGGGTCGCAACGGGTGCGACTCGCAAACGGGGCACATCCCTTATTGCGAGTCGGAAATGGGCTTTTTGCATCCCATTTCCGATTTTGCACTGTCGCAAATTGCGATTCTGCCCGTTTGCGAGTCGCAAACCTTTGCTACATCTGGCCCAAAATGACTTCTGGTAAGTTTTCAAGACATAACGTTTGTTTGTTTACAGTTCTGGGTAACTACTCACAATGTCACACATCATCTAGCTTCTCCCAACTTCAGCAATAGCAACATCAGAAGAATACAATATCTTCAAGGCTTAGGCAGATTTGTATTTCTTTGTTACTGTATGTATTCGCCATAAACGGAATGATTACAAGACTAATCATGATATAGTTAACAAAAATTTAAATGAATAGGCCAGTGATAAAGGGTAACTCAGTTTGAAAGGGATTCTGATGAAGGAGTTTAACGCACTGAGGTCATTGGCAGGAAATTGTAATTTACGCATGTGTGACCACAAATGTACTCACCACTCCAGGCAAAAACTCTGAAAACACAGAATGCTAAAGTTGTTAATTAAAATTGTTTTCACAGAGAGACAGAGAGAGTGGGAGAGTGAGTGAGCATGTGTGAGTGAGTGTGTGTGTGTGTGTGTGTGTGTGTGTGCATGTGTGCAGGGCCGGCTTTGGGACTGGTGGCGCCCTGTGCGACAGTTTTTGTGGCGCCACCCCACCCCAGGACCTCCTCCTCGGTTTCACGCACTAACACCAGCAAATGTGCCCCTCAGCTCTCTATCGCTCCCCTTTTACATACATTCATGTGTTTTAAAGCACTTGTAAAGGCTGGCTTTACTAATCTACTCAGCTAACCACATAAAATATAGAGGCATATTTAAGAGCCCCTGGCGCCCTTCTAACACCACATTAGCCTCATTTTCTTTACGCTAATGTGGCATTAGAAGGCCAAAAACGCTGTGCCATATTTACAAAGTGGTGCAATGCATGTATTGCGGTACTTTGTAACCCTTTGCGCCAGGCATAATGTATGCAAAGGGGCCAACAAAATGATGCAAAGAAATCTCAGGCATTAAAAGGAGGCTTCCATTGGTTACAATGGGCCTCTGGGTGCTTTGCAAGATTAGTGTCAATTGTTTACACTAATCCTGCAAAGCGCTGGACTAGCGTAACAAATTCTGATGCTAGTCCCCTAACTACTGCCATGGTGCGCTGTATTTTAAATATGACGCACACATGGTGGCGTTAGGGGGGCGCTAAGGGGTGCAAGAAAAGTGTTGCTGCACTGTGTGCAGCGCCACTTTTCTTAAATAGGCCCCATACTTCTGTTTTTTGCAGCTGGCATATTAACCCTCTATGCTACTTTGTGTTGAGTCAAAGCTGCCACTGAGCAAAACTCCCATCTCTCTCTAGCAGGAACATTAATCACAAGAGGTATCCTGACATTTTAATTGTTTCTTGAACGCACAAGGAACTTTTCAGCAGGTGCTTTTAAATTGCAAGTTTAGGAAGTTATTGCTAAACACAGCGCTCCTCTGAGGTCAGCGCCCGGAACGGTTGCACCGCTCGCACTGCCCAAAAGCACTGCCCTGTGTGTGTGGAGGTGTGTGGGTGTGTGAGAGAGAGTGGGAGATAGAGAGGGAGAGAGATAATTTCTTACTACTGCCCTGCCTGGTACTCTCCCATGTGTGTCATGAGCCTCAGACTCACTGGCCGTGCATCAACACCACACCTTAGGTTTAGAATGCCTGCTTTCCCTGCCTCTTGGTTGGAAGTCTAAAGATGTTGCCACGGACCAGGTAGCTATGCCATGCTTTCAACTGTGATTTTGTAATGCAATTCTCATTTTATCTCACTATCAGGGTTGGACTAGGACAGAAAATAGGCCCGGCACCAAAATAAAAGTGGCCCCCATTAGTGAGCTTGACAGCTAAAAATGTGGTCCGTGTTTGCAAATTGGGGCACTTTCGAACTTGTAAAGGCCAGTTGGTTAAGCTTTTGCAAGGTACGGATGACCACATGGATTTCAGCTTGCTGCAGGAAATTACTGGTTTTAATATCAGTGAAATCAACAGTACAATTGGTCAAGCAGATCATAAAACAGGCCCACAAACAAACAGCCAAAAAACCAACCTCAGACCACCCCGACTGCTGTATAGGCCATTCCAGCACTGCTCAATATATCATGGCTCACTCCTTTGGCCATCTCAGTCCTTATTTAGTGTTGACCTTTAGTCAAGCACCAATCACTGTGCCGCAAACATGCAATCTGCAATTAGCGGCCAACATTGCAGCATTACTATGTTTTAGTGCATGCCCATGTGTAGTGTTATAGGGCAGGTAATTTCCATAGTGCAGAATATTTAGTGCTAATGTTCTATGATTGCGATGTCACCACATTTTGTTAGAATGCCGAAAAGGGTTTAAAGGAAATGGTTTTCATATGAGGTGGCTGCCTGATCCAACCCTCTTCTGCTGCAATCTCTGTAAATAAGAAATAAACTTTAATTCTCAACTTCCACGATGTGAGGATTTCACTACAATTTTACTGGTGATACGTTTTCGACAGAGACTGAAGAACTCTGAACCCACGAGCAAGTGTGAGCCACTCACATGTAACATCTATTGTCAAAGCAGAGGCAAGGACCTGTACACGTGGAGGACAGGAGAAACGTAACACAGTTTGTTCTTCAGCGGTAAACAGTAAGGCCGACGGGTGTAGCGTGTCAGTCCTTATTTGGTCTTCTATGGTTTAATTTATAAGGAGATAAGGTCAATAGACCTTTTGACTACGCTTAGAGTGATTCCACCATAAGTCCTTAGTTCAATGCAAACACAACAACATTTCCAATAAACATCATCAAATACATCTCTGGACTCAATAATCTTCATGCACCATGACCCATTTGGCCATGAATAACCACACCTTTTAGTAAAATTAATATGTTTATTTCCCTAGATTAAGAATTCTAATATCATGTAAATTAGTCTCAAAACCAAGTGGTAAACATATATAAACAACACTAATTGACCAAATCATCTAAAGAATCTCAATTTTGTTAGAGCATTTATAACTAAGCATTCAAGAGTCACAGTACAAATCAATAACAAGAATAACTGTGCAACAGAAATGAGTTGCATCTAGATTCAGCAAATGAACTCTTTTTTAGTAAATAATATGTTAGCATTTTCTGGGTCTCCCTAACTAACCTTCTGATTAGAATGGCATGTTTGGACTTCATGCAAAACAATTTAGTTAAAGTTAATTTGGAAAAACATCTAACTATGGCTCTATCAAATAGCGGTTGGTACTTACAAACAAAGAACAAAAATCTACAACCAAGACAATAGCATTTTGTTGTACTTCTCCTCAATATGGATCGGCAAGCTGTGATTTTCTTCTTCAGTAGGACATCCGTCTGGTCAGCTTTATCAAAAAGGGCAATGAAAGGGAATGGCTCAGACACAGGAGATTCTAAGCAATCAAACCATTTAAGAAGCAATCTCTAAGGGGTCAGCATCCACCATTATCAATTAAGCTATAAAGTCAAAGTTAGAAATAAAGTCATCAGGAACTGTTTGTAGTGTGGTCGGGTATATGTATTCTTTGCACGTTTGCTTCAGGCGTTAGGCCTTCGTGCACTTTGCCCTGGGTGTATTTTATTCCTTTGCTTGCAGCATTGAGCCCCTGTGCACTTTGCTCTAAATGCATTTTATTCAGCTTCGTACTGTTATTTTTCAAATAGCCAGTTCTACGGTCTTGTTTTATTTTTCAGTATCATACTGTTTAGCCTACTTCTGCGCTGGAGTTCTCAATAACACATTCTTGCTCACTCTGGGCTCCAGTCAAGGATACAGTCTGGTACATTGCCGATAGAAGTGGTAGGAGTTTAGTCTTTGAATACATTCTTGCATAGGGACATTTTTCTGATCACACTGACATGTTAGTTATAAAAACACTTCCTTGTCCTAATACATGAAGGAGGGAGATTCCGACCAGGGAACCACAACTAGACGCTGACTGCCTCGTTGCAGATGCTGAACCAGATCACAGGCCTTTGCTCAGGTATGAGGGTTGATGGCTTCCAGGGTAATCTGAAAGGCAAGCTAATAGCTTAACATGCTGTGCTCGAAATATAACCTACTGAGAGAGAATAGAATCTATTAACACCATGATAGCGTTGTTTTTATGTTTCACTCTCATAGTGACTATTTCAATCCTACTGTGTTGTATGGTTCTGGTTATTGCGGCTCACGCCTTACTATCTAAAATGCAGACGTTTTATTAAAAACAATCTATAAAACTTAAACTGCCTTTGTCATTTGTATATGAGATCATACTGTAAATGAGAGAGCTGGTTCGGACCTGAGTGACCACGACTTCCCTGAGAAGTTTCCTAGATGTCATGCGCTCGGCTGCCCAATCATCCCTCCCCCTTGGGAGATATGAGGCACTGCTAGTTAGTCGGAGCAAAACCGGATTTAGGGTGACAGAGGTCCTTCCAAGTGGGTCAGACTCAGTCACCCACACCAGGAACGATCCTGCTACCTAGAAATCCAGTAGTCTTATTTAGGATAATGACAGCCCACGTGACATGGTGCCGCCAACGATTGGTCTGGCTCTAATTTTTGGGTCCGGCTGACTCTCTCGGTCTCATATATATTTTGACTCCTCGGTTCCGTTAACGGAGACGTCCGTGGCGCTGAGGATTTCCGCCACCACAATATAGGTACATCCTATTATTTTGTGGTCGGTTGTTCAAGCTTGAACTCTGAAAGGAAAACCCCGATATTGGTGTGCCTTTTCTGACCCAGTGCTGTTTTCATAATGGCGAATCCTCAGGTAGTGAACATCGCACTTAATATGCGACACCCGCTCACAGGACATCTGATAGCACATGGTCTGACGAACCAGGGGGGTCTGGTCACTTTTGTGGTGGACGCCCATGCAGCCTATAGAACAGAGCTTTTTTATTCTTGGGTCGTATTTCCAGCAGTTGATGGGGGTACGAACACTTTTCATGATTACACTATTGCGAATGTCCCTGGACAGTACAGGGCATATGCATATTTAGAGATACCTTTATCTTATCAAGAACACCATAATTGGCTTGATGGCACCCTCCCACACACTGTAGCACAAGTTAGGTTAGGTCAACTGAGTAATGATGGTCCTACCTGGCCTTTATTGGCTACATATACACCTTATCCTGCGCTTGCTAACTTGGCAGTGGCTGAAGTTCGTTGTTTATATATCGACTTAACGGCTACGTATAGACGATTAGTTCAGTTTGTGATGCAGACACTAAATACAAAAGCAGCGCGTGCTGCTCCGGCGCAACCACATGCAGTGGTTCCGGGTATCAATCCGGCCACTGTACACTCAGTTATGGGTAAAGTACCGGCAAAACGTGAGGAAACTCCATTTTGGCTGGGTCAAAAAATGAATACGCTGGAAGCAGTATTTCCCCATACGGGACCTCAGGATAAACATAGAATATTGACGATGTGTTTGCCGTTTGGTATGGTTCCTCCTGTGGACCATTGTAATACTTGGGGCATGGTGTTTGCCGCGCTCTACACTACAGCACACGGTACACCAACATTAGCTAATCTACCGGAAGTGCTGAAACAAATTCAAGATGAATATGGGGCTGCCCCAGCCTTAGATTTAGGAATGCAACTGATGGGCAATTTTGCCGCAGTTTCTTCTATTATATTGAGTAATCTCAAAGGGGAGGCAGTGGCACTAGCGGTTCGTATGCGTCTTTGGGACGTCCCGCAACCTAATCAAGAGCGGGAGCTGCCGAGAATAATAGCGGAAACATATTCGAGTATCGGTCGTGATAGCCTAGGGGCTCGACCACAAAAACCACAGTTGCAGGGTAAGAATAGTAAGGATTCTACTAAAGTACAGCAACCTGAGGGTACTAAGAAGTGCTGGGAGAAAAAACAGCAAACACCTAAAAAAGAAAGGGGAGAATCTCTGCGACCGGAGACCCCACAGACTAGGTATAATTTCAGAAATAGGGATAATTTGAAGACGCCTGATAGATATCAATATTCTGATACACGCCAATCTCGTTCCTTTCAGGACTCATCGGAAAAGAGAAATGAGAGAGGTGGGCGGTCAGAGCGGAAACAGAGTACGTGAAACCAAGACAGGAATCACAATGCTCAACTGAGGTTTCTATCAAGAAAGAAGAGAAACCATCCCAACAAAAACAGCAATTTAAAAAGAAGAAGGTGGCGGCAGTCTCAGTTAGACATGCCACACAAGAAGAGAGTTCTCTTGAAGAACAAGACATGAGCGTTAGCACTGTTAGACATCGCGGCAGAGGTCACAATAGTTAGCTGGAATCTTCTAGAGCATCTGGAGGTGAAAGCAACTGATGACTTCATACAAGTCGAAACTGCGGATATGCGTGTCTCTGATCCCGATAGAGTTTATACAGTAACTTTGCAATTAGAAGGGGACATTGAGCGCACTATAAACGCCATCTTTTGGGATCGTGTAGTCAAATTATATGACATTCTGCTGGCTGAACAGGATTGGCCCCCAGACTTTGTTTGCGACTGTCCAGTTGGGGAGGAGGTTATTACACCTTCGTTCCGGGAGAACTTGCAGAGTCCTATAGCATCAAATGGGCTCTGGCACAAGCACCTGCCTTATATAGAAATCATGTGGGGTGGGATAGGGATTCACCTTACCATGTAATTCCGATAAAGGGCGAACCTCAGCCGCAACCGCAATATCCTATACAATTTGAGGCAAGGGCATTGGTAAGGAAAATACTTACACAATTGGAGTACCAGGGAGTTATTGCACCCTGTGTCTCGCCGATGAATAATCCCTTATTTCCTGTAGGTAAACGGGACCATTCTTATAGGATAGTGGTGAATTACAGACATTTAAATGGACATACACGCACATATGCAATACAAAATTCACACAGCGCAGTGCTCATGAATAATATTGTGCGTAAAAAATACAAAACGACTTTAGATATCTCGAATGGATTTTTCTGCCAAAATATAGCGCCCGAAAGTAGGGATTTTACAAGCTTTAGTGCGTTTGGCTCTCAGAATTTTTTTTGTCGTTTGCCTCAGGGGTATAAGAATAGCCCAGGACTGTTCTTGGCTCGTGTGACTGAAATTTTGCACGAGTTGGACCCTAAGGCTTTGTCATATGTTGATGATATATATCTGACAGATGATGAGTTGCTACAACATTTAAGACGGGTAGCCCACATTGTTGTGGGATTTGCCGAATTAGGCTACAAATTCAATTTTAAAAAATCAAAAATTGGCTTCCTCAGCGTCATTTTCCTGGGATATGAGCTGTCGAATGAGGGCAAGAGCTTGGCGCCACACTTTTTGGAAAAATGTACACAGTTGCAACCTCCAAATACGATTCGAAAACTCCAGTCGTTATTGGGATTTCTAAATTTTGGCTGAACTTACATTCCTGATTATGCTACACGTATGGAACCATTATACGAATTGATTCGCCCAAATTTTTCGAGTAGATTTTGGACGATTGAGCATACACATATTCTTCGAGATTTACAAACTGATCTCTTAGCAGTAAAGCATTTACACACACGGGACAATAAGACACATCTGGTCATCAGGGTTATAGCTGGGGCCGTTGGGTTTACATATGTCACCTTCAATGAGGGTGAGACAGTCCTGATAGCATACAAGTCCCACTTGTATTCTGCTGCAGAACAACGCTTTGCACGGACTGAGAAAATTCTCACTGCTGTACAGATGGCTGTGATTAAAGAACGACCTCTTGCCCAGGGCCAACGCATCATTGTTGTTTCCCCGATTCCAGCCTTAGAGGCTGTTACAAAAGCGAGTGTTCCTAATTCGAAAGCTTTACACCTGCGATGGATACAATGGGCAACGTCTTTGACAGCCACTGATGTAGATTACATATTTGACCCTAAACTGCAGACTCAGGAATTTCTTCAATATGAAATGGAGTACCCAGTTCCCGCTGGCACATTGCCTATTGATCAATATCAGGTGGTCATGTACACCGATGGCTCTGCGCAACCAGCGGTTGGGACTAAACAACAGTATTCTGCTGCATGTGCGGTGGTGAGCGGACATATGGAGAGGGAGAAGTTCTTCCCCCAACATACTTATACGCAAACATTGGGAGACTGTACAGAAGAGTTGGCTGAGCTGAAAGCTCTGTTGTTAACTTTGGAACATGCGGATCCAGCAGTATTCACTTTGCTGGTTTGTGATTCCTATTACTGTGTTCCGTCTTTCAATGAATATTTGCATTACTGGAGGTTGAATGGGTTCAGAGATTCCAAGGGTAACACCATAAAACACAAATTACTGTGGGGGAAGGTTGCGGATCTGAAGGAAACGCTTCCTAAAGTCCATGTTGTACATACACTTGGACACCAGCGCATTGGAATACACGTTGCTGGGAATACTTTGGCTGATGAAGCCGCGAAGTCGGCAGTGGCAGTTGCCACTGTGGCCTCAGTAACTCGTTCGAGTTCCAAACCAGACACAGAGATTTTGGCTGGCATTAAGGCTACGGCTGATGGCACGCCATATCCTAGAGGATTCCCTTCTAAATATGATTACTGCACGGGTGGTATGCTAAACGCTGTAGTTAAAATACCAGGCGTTGGTGTACGTGAGATGCCCAATAAAATTGAGCGACCTCGAATAATTACTGCAGCACATGAGGGGGCGGCATCTGCACATGCGGGCGTGGCTGCCACGATTTCACTCTTGCAGGCTCGTTATTGGTGGCCTGGTCTCTATAAAGAGGCAAAGCAGTATGTCCTTTGTTGTGACATCTGTCAACAAATTAAAGTTTCCACGGCTAGACGCCCGCAGCAGACTCCCCTTCTGATATTGAATAAACCATTACAGTGTGTGTACTTGGATCATTGTGGTCCGCTGACACCAGATAGTGCATACAAATATATATTGGTAGCTGTAGATTTATGCTCCAGATTTGTGTGGGTCTGGCCACAGCACTCGGCTGACGCTCGGACTGTTATTAAAGATTTGCGTATCTTTGTCGATACATATGCAGTTGCGGCTTTTCATTCGGACCAGGGCCCTGCTTTTGCCTCTAAGGCATTCAGGGACACCATGGCTTTGTTGGGGGTCCAGCTCCAGTTCTCGTCTCCATTTCATCCCGAGGGAAATTCTGTTGTGGAGCGTTTAAATCGCGATTTAAAGCAACCCTTAATGGCCAGAGTTATAGGTACGGGTCATAGCTGGCTAGCCCACCTGTATGGAGTACAGAGAGCACTGAATAACTTGCCTAGAAGGTCCCTGGGGGGGTCGTACTTCATATGAGTGCCTGTTTGGAACACAAATGTTTGTTCCAGATCTAGATGGTCCTGGTGTGGAGGCGGCGGAAACGCCCTTTGACATAAATGATTGTGTCACTGTTTTACAGGATTTACAAAAATTTTGTGAAGATAACTCTTCTGCCAGTGCTGCCTCCACAGGAATTAAGGATGAACCAGTAATGCCTATTGGTTGGATTCCCAGAGTTGGGGATCTTGTGCATGAAAAGGTCGCAGTGAAGAAAGAATTTGGCCCTTCGTATCGCGTGCCAGTCCCTGTACTGGGGATCCACGGCACAAGGACTGTGATTTTGCCGCCGTTGCAAGGGGCCAAAGGTAATCGCTTTGTTTCCATCGACAATGTCAAGTTACAACATGTGGCCGATTCTGCACAGCAGACCAAGAGGAACGCCCAGTAGTTCCCGAATCCCTCTCACTACTGGGGAAGATGTTCCGCTGCAGGTGATTTGCACCGACACTGTTTCCACTCCGAGCTTGGGGAGGGTGGACAATGATCTTGCGATTGTTCCACTAACAGCGAATAATTTGGATTCTTTTGATCAAGTTGCTGTGCCTACTGATGTTGCTGAAGGTGTTATCTACAGCGTACCACGGCGAGAGACACAATCTGCTCCTTTGTTTACGGTTGCACCTTTTGCGAGGACTTCCTCCGGCTGCTTTAATAACAATGATGATACCGTGTCAAACTCTTCGTCCTCTTCAACACCAGCCCTGGGTCCACGTAAGCTGCTGTATTGGCTCAAACGTACCTATTTTGTGTCTCCTTGGAACTATCTGTGGCTTTTCATTACCATGATGGCTTTTTTCCTATGGCTGGGGTTTGTTGTTACCTTTTTTCTGGTGATACATGGTCATTTTCTTCATGAACGATCGGAGATTGAGCAGGTGGAGAAGGTGTTGAAGCCACATTTTTCATTGCATATGGTTCGAAGAGACTTGTCCTCTGTGAACATTTCTGCCGTACCGATTCCAGATGGGATTGTGTGGGATAGAGTAATGTTTGATATATATGGTCCCACTGAAATAATTCAAATACCGTATGTTCTCAAATTATCAATGAATGATATCATTATACCAGGCATTGTATCTGATGATTGAATGGGATGGGATGTGAAGACAGTTGATTCGATGTTGACAGAATTGCAGTATTATACTGTCTATGAAAATGAAGATGCTTACCAGTTTAGAGATAATTATGGTGACATGTTTTGTTACAATTATTATGGACACCACTTTATTCATAAAGCCAGTAGTCCTAAAAAAAAATTGAGTATATGCAATGGGAACATTGCCCGATTCCTCTACAGGGAAGTTCTAAAACTTATTCTGACAAATTTGCATATTTTTCTGGGCATCATCAACACAATGCTAAGTCATATTATTTTAGAGTAACTCCGCATATTAATAAGCTGATGTTATTGACTGATACTAAATTACTGTATTCAAATTTGTTTGTATCCAAGCTGTCGGTTGAAGGGTATGAATATTGGTCCAAAACAATTGATTTGAAAAGTGTTTGGGGAACAAAAAATTGGCAGATGCGGGGTAGGGACACATTGTTTAGGGCATGTATTATTCCTGTCCAGATGATTTTTTTAAATGACACTGTACAACAGACTAGCTGTTTAGGTTTAGCGACGATTAAGGAGTTAAATATGGCTGGCATACCTGTCCCAAATTGAAAGATTGGCAACATTATATCAATGCCACGTTTAGTGAGCTTACAGACTGCGTCCAGAATGGTACGCTTAATGCTTCATTGACACGTCCAGATGGGTGGTTATTGTGGCCCATAGAAACTAATGGGTGTCATCAACGTTTTGTCACCTCTTCGGGGGGTTTCAGGACTAGTAGGGCAGACCCTCGCTACATATCACCAGAACATGCTGATATCACCACTACATATAGTGTGGGGAAACTCTGTCAACAATGGTTAAAGTCCTCCACGCTAGATGCGGTTAAGTCACATCTCACTTTACTGTCTAATTATACTGACTTGCAAGATTTTTTGTCAGGTCCAAGAGTGCCCCGGAAGAAACGTTTTTTGTATGAAGTGTACAATGAGATATGGAAACTTTCACAACAGGAGGCAGCGGCCCGGTTGAGGCAGATAGATCAGGAAAATTTGAAACAAGCATTGTCTGTTGTGGATAATGGAATGCATACCCTGTCCGACCGTGTATATACGATTGATAATATTGTTTCCTCTGCTATAGACATTATTAGATCAGACATGTCTTCTTTATATCATGGGCAGAGTCAAACGCGGTCCATTATGCAGCTGGGTTGGACTCTACAGACATTGAAGGCGGGTCGCGTTCCGTGGCAGCACATCAGAGCAAGGGAGATATTTTTTTCCTTTAATTTGACACGTCAGCAGCAGCTAATGGCTAAAAAGGAGGCGACATATGTCATGTTGAATACTGAAAAGTTGGAGAAGTTGCCTTTTACTGTGGCTGAGATTCCGTCGGCTGAATGGTTAATACAAGGGGTTATCAATTTGCCTATTTCTACTCTGCAATTCACTTCTTGTTTGAAGCATATTCCGGTGGGCAGATATGAGAAATTGGGAGTCAGTTACATACATAAGGTGTGGGAGCTTCCCTTTTTATACAGATGTCTTAATGGGATGAGGGAGGTTTTTCTTAGCGGTAGCGAATGTGAAACCTCTGTCAGCCATTAGATGGTTTGTAAGCAGCTGTCCTTGCATGGGGCGTGTAATTCCTCGGTTGTGAATTTAGCTTGCTATCTAAAGGGAATTCCAGTCCCCGTGATTAAAAACACGTTCCAGGTGCTTTCAAACGGCAGCTACGTCCTTCTTAACAGTGAAGCCTGTTGTGGCATGCGTGCCGGAATAGTTTACGTAGTCGTTGTCACCAAGGCCGTTACGTGCTGCGGGAATGTGTTGTTTCCCCCCCACTCAATTTAGGGAGGTAGCAGACATCTGGCCTCACATTGCTTCTTCCAAGGTGAATTTCGACAAGTTGAGTCGACTAAAGGCTCTATTGTTTCAAAAGCATGTGGCCCTTACATCTGCCCGCGAGACCTACGCACTTCAGGTGGCGAGGTCATCGGCGGAAATACAGTCCCTTTTAAATACTAACTTTCCGAGCCACTTTGGTGAACTAGTGGGACGTATATTTAATGCGTCCAGCACTGCTGGAATTGCACATTTTTTCAAAGACGTTGGTGTTGGGTTTGCTCATGCCTTCTCTTCCATATTTGGTTTAATACCTTCAGCTATTCATTTTCGGAAGCATCTTTGGGGGATTTCCGATCACTTTGGCTTTATTGGCTGGTGTTTTGCTGTTGCTGTTGTTCTTCCGCAATGGCTGTCCCGCCGCAACAAGATCCAATATGGGTGCTCCCATCAGCGCAGCTGTGTCGTGAACGCATGATGCAGCATTTTGGAGCAACAATCCTGGAACATTTGGAGTGTGACTGGTCTCTGTCATTCCGGCCAGTTCTGTATTGTGTGCAACCCGTGTTTCGGTGCCTCTGGTGCTCGTTTGAACATGCAATGACTCTCTGTCTCTCACTGCAGCGCCCCCCAGTGGTTGATGCTAATCTGTTGATGTTCCCAATTAGGGCTCATTCCCGGACATGTGCACTGCGGTTGCGTTTGCTTCGTGAGGCAGTTTACGAGATTCCCTTCCTGGAGGAAGATGGTATTGTCTCGTTCATAGGCCCTACACGGGGTGCCGCCTTGGATGGTTCTGGGGCTTTGGAACACACCTGCTCCATGATGCTATTTGGTGTGGATTTTCCGGTGTTGACGTCTGCCGAAGTGGAGGATATCCTGCTTTCCGTGGCTTCCCTTTGAAATTGGGTTTTCTTCTAAATTGACATTATTTTGATTCGGCTTTACCGTCACATGCTTAAAATTTAAATACGGTTCTGTGCTTTGCTGTCCTCTGGGTTTGTCGAAATATGTATTTTGTATATTTTTTATCTGGGGCATATTATTAGTGTTTGATTAGAACCACTTACTACCGACAAGGGGAGGGTGTAGTGTGATCGGGTATATGTATCCTTTGCGCGTTTGCTTCAGGCGTTAGGCCTTTGTGCACTTTGCCCATGGGTGTATTTTATTCCTTTGCTTGCAGCATTGAGCCACTGTGCACTTTGCTCTACATGCATTGTTTTCAGCTTCGTACTGTTATTTTTCAAATAGCCAGTTCTCCGGTCTTGTTTTATTTTTCAGTATCATACTGTTTAGCCTTATTCTGCGCTGGAGTTCTCAATAACACATTCTTGCTCACTCTGGGCTCCAGTCAAGGATACAGTCTGGTACATTGCCGATAGAAGTGGTAGGAGTTTAGTCTTTGAATACATTCTTGAATAGGGGCATTTTGTGATCACACTGACATGTTAGTTATAAAAACACTTCCTTGACCTAATACACGAAGGAAGGAGATTCCGACCAGGGAACCACAACTAGACGCTGACTGCCTTGTTGCAGATGCTGAACCAGATCACAGGCCTTTGCTCAGGTATGAGGGTTGATGGCTTCCAGGGTAATCTGAAAGGCAAGCTAATAGATTAACATGCTGTGCTCGAAATATATCCTACTGAGAGAGAATAGAATCTATTAACACCATGATAGCGTTGTTTTTATGTTTCACTCTCATAGTGACTATTTCAATCCTACTGTGTTGTATGGTTCTGGTTATTGCGGCTCACGCCTTACTATCTAAAATGCAGTTGTTTTATTAAAAACAATCTATACAACTTAAACTGCCTTTGTCATTTGTATATGAGATCATAGTGTAAATGAGAGAGCTGGTTTGGACCTGAGTGACCACGACTTCCCTGAGAAGTTTCCTAGATGTCATGCGCTTGGCTGCCCAATCATCCCTCCCCCTTGGGAGATATGAGGCACTGCTAGTGAGCCAGAGCAAAACCGGATTTAGGGTGACAGAGGTCCTTCCAAGTGGGTCAGACTCAGACCCCCACACCAGGAACGATCCTGCTACCTAGAAATCCAGTAGTCTCATTTAGGATAATGAGAGCCCACGCGACATGTTCAGCTCCTCAAACAGAAGCTCTACAGGGAAAATCAGGATAGAAAAGAGCATCCCCTCTGTGCAATTGGGCTAAGTTAAAATCTCCTAAAGAACTTCCCCTGTTCTAATTGGTCGGAAAATTGTACGTTTACAGTTAATCCAATAGAAACCAAACCCCAAATCTAAGATATAATTAAACTCTTTCACATGTTGATGATTGGCTCATCTTCTGTTCCCATCGTCCGGCTAGTCAGGTAACATTCTTGTAACAACCTGGACTCCACTCAGTGCATCTACTGTTGTTTCCTGGGAATGTCGCTGTCTCATGCATCAAACTTTACAAAGTAACGCCTTTTAGGTCAAGACATTCTAGCAAGCAGTTCTCACATGAAAGTTAAAGACATCTGCTAAATGTTTGGTCAACACAGTGTGAACAGTAAATGCATTAGTTTTTCTCAGCATACATTCCCACGATTTTATTCAGCGACTGCAGTTTAATATGAGGCTGTGCAACTAGGCCCAAACCTCGCTAACTTATGGCCTAACATTAGTAAGCAAATATAGAACATGAAATCATTAATGTAACATACTACTACAATTTTTCTACACATACACTTTGAATAATACTTAATATAACATTCACTAAAAGCACTGCATGTTTGTATGGCAGGCAGCCACTCAAGTGGGCACAGTTTCCAAGTTGCACGTTATTTTCTCTTAGCTTAATGCTATGCAAATTCTTAACTCATAATATTTAAAATTATTAGTAATGAATTCAGCGTTCACACAGGCTGTAAATGTGCAGTAATTGATGTTTCTGTGCATGCGAACACACGAGTGTGGAGACTTAGGCGGAGGAACCCTGTGACATATGTAGCAGCACCATCTTGAAGGAAGGTATGCATTTCTTAACAGTGTATCAATGACTGACTTGACTTCTAAGTCAGGCATTCTGGTCATCATTTTGAGAGAAGTTATTCTCAAGTCATCTACGGGCCGGGCCAGTCAAGCAATCATGCATACCTCAAAACATACTTTAAACTCACTGCCATTTTGCTCGCTTCATTGGTCTTGGTATGTGCGGTCTACTTCATCGATTGTTTCATATCGTACTGATGAGAAAACGCAGTACTGTTTTGGTCATCACTTAATTTTTTTAGGGTCGAGCACGCAAGCGCTGAAGCCTGCTGTAATCTCTCTGTGGGCTTTTAACCACACCCATCAGTTTCATTGGTTCGTGGACTTGTCTTTTAAAAATCGCTTGATTTTATTTGTGAAAGGCATGCATACGTCATGCCTTTTCCGGTGTCTAGCCCTTCTCGAGCGCTCTGGCAAACTACTGAAAACATCTGAGGTTCCAGGTTTTCAGCATGATTTCTGGACTTCTTTTTCTTTCCTACGCAGCGCAATCACGCTGCACATTTGCCCATACGTTTGACTGCAAGCGAACTTCTGTTTAATTTTGTGTGCTCCTTCACGCTCATGGCGTGGTGCTTAAAATCGGCTCGCTCATTTAAAATGTATTACTTTTCATTTTCATTATATGTGACAATAAAAGTCCAGTTAGGACTTTACAACGCTAATAGCTCTAAGTCCAGGCAAACGCGAGACCCATTGCATTGCAACTGCTTGTTTTTACTTGCATCATTCCATTTCTGGTATAAGTTTACAGCGGTTTTGCTGTTACCTCCAAAAGCGTTCGGAGTATAAAACACTGGGCTGCTCCAAGGTGTCACTTAGTCCTGTCATAGAATGTTCCTACACTGTCATTTCCAACGTGCACACTGGTGATGTGCACACCTGCTTATGTGTAACTGATTTATTCTGAAGAGATCTGCATATCAGTGATATTCAAACTAGACATTTTGCCAAGAGAGCTTGGATTTTTTTATTTAAAGTACATATGGAGGATATACTTCAGTGACATGCACACCTGTTATTCTGGAGGTGCACCACATATTATCTTCCCTGTGAAGTGCATTCATTAAATTGTAGACCAGTGGTTCCCAACTTGTGGTCCAGAGGCCCCTGGGGGCCTGGGCAGCCAGTTCAAGGAGTCTGCGACAGCTTAAAAAAAATATATAATATCAACAGATTAGGCTCCCAGATTTAAGTAATGACTCAGTGGGGGGCCCGGGATTATAATAATGATTCATTTGGGGTCTATAGGTTCCAGTAATGATGAAGAGAGGGTCCACACAAGTAAAAAGGTTGAGAATCACTGCCGTAGACATTTATTAGTACTTAATCTCATACTAGTAATATTAGTATTTTATTATTAGTAGCTATTAGTACTTCATTGTTTTACTTGTTTCCATTTAAATTGCTTAGAATGAAGTCTGTATCTCCACCACCACCACCATTTTTAGAAGCTCCAGGTAAGCCATCTATTTCTTGAAGGAACTGGTATGATGTATTTGAAATGTATTTTGGGGCTATTGGAATATTATGTTTTAATCCAGAGAGAAAAAAAATATTATTGCATTAGTAAGGTTTTTGAGGGGAGGTCTGTATTTAAAAATCTTCCACCACTAGTACTCAATGAAGGTGAAGAGGTAGATGAGTATGAAGAAACAGTCACAAAATGTGAGTTGCAATTTGATGTTCAACCCAGCCTTGTAGTAATAAGACACAATTTTTTAAAAAGAGAACAGAGGAGTGGCAGAGATGTCGACACATATATATCTCAGCACTCAGGAAATTGGTTGCAGATTGTCACTTTGATGTATTTGCTGATAAACTAGTCAGAGATCAGTATATTTGCAAATGCATGGACATGCCCATTCGCAGTGCTTTAAATGGAAAAATAGAAGTGCAGGTACTCTGTGCCAGAGTACCTGCTTGTTTCTGAGAAGTGCCGGTACTCTCCAATTAAAAGTATTACGTTTTTCTTGAGATGTGCCGGTACTCTCCCTCGCAAAATAAAAAAGTGCCGGTACTCAGTACCGGAGAGTACCGGCCCATTTAAAGCACTGCCCATTCGGCAAAAACTACTTTTGATGTGAAATCCTTCCTTTGAAGAGACCATAAGAACAGCTAAATGTATTTAGACTTCCAAACTGTCTGTAAAAGAATTAGAGAACAAGTCACCTGACGCCATAAATATTGTAAAATCTAACAAGGAGAAATCAAAGTGACATGTTGACAGTAGTTCATTTTTCAGACAGACAAAGATATGTTTTAGGTGTGGGCATCCCAACCACTCTAGAAGTAGCAAACCATTCCCGGCTAGGAATGTGGTGTGCTGAGTATGTAACAAAGATGGCCATTTTGCTAGGTCTGCCGATGTGGTAGACGCATTGGAACTGGGCTCAAAAATGATTGTGCAAATACTAATATGACTGGTGTTGCAAATGTTTCTGAGGCTGAATATATTGAAATAGATAAAATTCAAGATGACTTTAGAGATATGGTTATGGTGGTAACTGATTGTTCAGTGGTAAGTGGAGATCCTGCCATGTGTGTAGAACCCTATATTGACGTAAGGATTGGTGACCAATGTGTTAAGTTGTTAGTGGATTCAGGAGTGAAGATCATGATGATTACTGAAGCTTTGTTCAGGGAAATATGGGGAAATAAACCTTTGGAATCCCCAGATAGATCACCAGTTCCATATGAAGGACATAAAATTGAACTAGCAGGATTTTTTTTAGGACATTCTAGAATTCAGAGGCAGAAACATTTTTGAAAACGTCTGTGTTGTGATTAAAGGTCTATGTATATTGGGATGGTTCTATCAAGGGTTGTTCAAAATGGTGTTAAGACCAGGCACTAAGGATCAAGGGCCAGATGTAGGAAACTTTTGCGAGTCGCAAATGGGTCGCAGCGCTATTTGCGACCTCGCAAAAAGCAAAATGGGATGTACAAATCCCATTTAGGAGTACCAAATAGCAATGCGACCCATTATCCACTTGCAAAAATTGCGACCTGATTTTGCAACTCGAAATTATGAAGTCGCAAATTGCGAGTCGCAAACCAAATGCACAAGCCAGTCGCAAATTGTGACTAGTCGCAAAAACTCAGATTTGCACACCCAGATTACCACTGATTCCGAACCAAAGTATAAAAGGAGACCCAGAAGGCATCAGGGTTACTCAATATGGCTGCACTATATGTGATTGCATGGAGGAGGAGAGCCCAGGCTGCCCAGCAGAGGAGGAGGAGGAGGCAGAGACAGGAGAGTATATAACGAACCAGGCAGATACTATTCCAACAAACTGAGGACCCGATTTATGATAAATACAGAATGAGCAGCGCTGTTATCCTAGAGATCATTGAACTTCTGAAACCGCAGCTAGAATGCCAGACAATGCGCAGCTGCGCCATCCCCACAGATGTGCAAGTGCTATGCTCACTGCACCTCTTGGCCTCGGGTAGCTATCAGGGGGTGATTGCAGTGGCAGGTGGGGTATCCCAAAGTGCCCTCTCAAGATTCTTCAGACGTTTCCTAGATGCCATAATCGCACCCATGTCCAGATATATATACCTTCCTAGGAATGAGGCAGAAATTAACACCACCAAGTTGGACTTCTACAGAATTGTCAACTTCCCCCATGTAATAGGGTGTGTGGATGGGACACATATTCCAATTTGCCCACCTGCAAATCTGGAATATGTGTTCCGTAATAGGAAATGTACCCACTCACTAAGCATCCAGGTGGTATGTGATGCCCATAATGTCATTACTGACATTGTGGCTAAATATCCAGGGAGTATACATGATGCATACATATTCAGGCACAGTGGGATACACCAATGTCTAGAACATGGGGAGTTTGGAGAAGGATATTTATTAGGAACTGGCGAGTACACTCTGATGCCTTAAATACATGTTACTGCGTAACCCTGTGATGCTCTGCTAAGTTTGCCTCTTTTTTCAAACAGGTGACAGTGCATATGCCCTAGGACCATGGATACTCACCCCATACCTAACACCTGGCAATCAGAATGAGAGGCGATACAACATTGGACATCGGCGGACCAGAACTGTCATAGAGAAGACGTTCGGCTTGTTGAAGCCACGATTCAGATGCCTGCACAAAAGTGGAGGAGCACTTCAGTATGCCCCAGAAACAGCATGCAAGATCGTTGCTACTTGTGCCATCCTACACAACATTGCCACCAGACGTGGGCTATATCTCACCCCTGACGACACAGATTCGGAGGATGAGGAGCAAGAGCTACCACATCGACAGCCTGGGGATGGAAGCATCGCAATGGAGGGCAGACAGAGACGGAACCACATTGCAACTCACTACTTTGGCAGGTACGTGGCAACCGTGACAACACTCACTAATGTAAGACACACATAGCCCAGTTGTGTAGTTCAACAAATTAACCCTTTTATTTCAGGACTATTATGGGGAAACTATAGTCAACTAAACTGCATAATGAAAACCAAAAGTGTAGTCTGACACATTAAGTTCATGTGCCTCTGTCACAGCACATATTAGTAGCTCACAGCCTCCTGTGACTGTGGCCACCATGGCTCACACCAGGTTGGTCCCCTGATCCCTGGTGGGCACTGCCACTCTGCAGGACTCGTGCATCAGTGGCAGACACACTACTTGCACTGGAGATCTCATCACTATCCTGCAGGGTATAGCCAATGCCCCTTGCTGTCTGTTTGGTCTCCAGCAGGTCCACTGCATTGCTGATGTCGCCAAGTCCTCTAGCCACATCACCTGCAAAATGGCCAAGTTCGACTTGCAGACTCACTGTGCGCCTTGACAGGCAGGTTGTTGTGGTAGCCAGGTGCCCTATTGACAGCGGGAGCACCGCCAACAGGCTGGCGGTGCCCCGCAGGGCATTCTGACCGCGGCAGTTTGGCCGCGGTCAGAAGAGGTAAACCGGCGGTCTCCCGCCGGTTTTCCGCTGCCCTGGGAATCCCCCATGGCGGCGCAGCTTGCTGCGCCGCCATGGGGGATTCCGACCCCCTCACCGCCATCCTGTTCCTGGCGGCTCCGACCGCCAGGAACAGGATGGCGGTGAGGGGTGTCGTGGGGCCCCTGGGGGCCCCTGCAGTGCCCATGCCAATGGCATGGGCACTGCAGGGGCCCCCGTAAGAGGGCCCCACAAAGTATTTCAGTGTCTGCTTTGCAGACACTGAAATACGCGACGGGTGCAACTGCACCCGTCGCACCTTCCCACTCCGCCGGCTCCATTCGGAGCCGGCTTCCTCGTGGGAAGGGGTTTCCCGCTGGGCTGGCAGGTGGCCTCCTGGCGGTCGCCCGCCAGCCCAGCGGGAAAACCAGAATGGCCTCCGCGGTCTTTCGACCGCGGAGCGGCCATTTGGCGGTTCCAGCCAGGCGGGCGGCTACCGCCGCCCGCCAGCCTCAGAATGAGGCCCTTAGTCTGTCTAAACGGGCAGCAGTGTGTCTGACCAAGTTGTCTATGGAAGAGGTCAGGTTTGCCATGTGAGTGTTCATTGTAGTGAACTGGTTGTCCACATTTGCAAACCCCTGCGTGAGTGTGTTCTGCAGTCTGGTAAGGTTACAATTCATCATCCGCATATGTCTATTTTGCAGCTGGTGACTCTGCAGTAAGGATGCCTCCAGTCCCAACAATTGCTCATCAGTGACATCCTCCCCATGCGCTGATTGCATTGAGCGTTGCCGTCTATGCACCGAGCCAGCTGATCTATGTGGTCGACTCTCCCTAAGCATTGGCCCCGGTGTAACATTGGCTGCCTCTAAACCCAGATCAGGATCATCCATGTCCTCTGGTGCTGATTGGACTAGTTGTGTTGTCCTGCACTCCCCTGCGGTGTCTGTGGCAGCCTCCTCTTGTGTGTCTATGTCTTAATCCTCTACCTGCACAGTGGCGCTGTTGGTGGGTCCTTGTGGGAGACTTCTGGGGTACAGGGGAAACACTGTCAGTGCCTCACATATGTTTGATGCCTCAGAATAAGCATTTCTCTATGTTTGGACTACTGTACTACATTGCCCATAATGCACTGTTCTATAGGTTGCAAAACTGGGAATGGAGCTAATCTGGAGATGCATGCTTATGTGTACTGTGGTTGTGTGCATGGTGCATAGAGTGGCGTAAATACGTTAATTTTGGTACTTACTTTTGGATGTTCCTGGTGCTGAACTGTCAAGGTCTCCGATGCCAAGTACTGCCTCCAGCTCCAGAGTGGTCTCCACCATGGTTTTGATGGCTGTAGGGGGTGGTACAGTAGATGGGCCTCCTCCAGTGCCATGCATCTCCCACGTGCGCTCCACCACCCTTTCCTTGGTCCTGGAGCGAAGGTCATACCACCTTTTGCGGACCTCATCCAGTGTGCGGTGGCTGACTCCGATGGCATTTATTTTGTTGAGGATGTCCTGACAGATTTTTTTCTTGTGGCTGTCAGGGACACTCGTTGCTGCCTTTCCAAATAACTCATCATGGTGCAGGCAGCACTCCTCTGTGAGCACCTCCAACTCCTTCTCTTAAAACTTTAGTTTTCTTTTCCAGCCAGCACTGGGTGTCTCCTTGTCCTTAGTAGCCATTGTTGCTGCAGCTCCTCTCACCTTGGTGTGACTCTGCAGTTTGGGCTGAGTAGGCTCCTCCCTGTTCCACGGGGTTACTTCCTGGTTCTGATGTCATCCCTCAGAACCAGGAAGTGGGTTATTCAACAGTTTAATTTGCACCTGCGTGCAATTTGCGAGTCAGTCGCAATTTGCGACACCGGACCACACCCTTGTGCAATTTGCGACCTCGCATATTGCTAGGTCGCAAATAGCAACCTTGCAAAATGCGAGGTCGCAAATTGCGGTGCGACTCCACACCAAATCGCTATTTGGTATAGCGATTTTTCCTGGCATCTCGTTTTGCGAGTCTGAAATAGCGATTCGCAAGGAGTCGCTATTTCCGACTCGCTAATTTGGGGTTCCTACATTTGGCCCTTGGTGTCTGTAGTTGGAGAAAGTGATTTCACTGAATAGCTGGTGAAAAGATTTCTGTCTGTATTTTCTAAAGAATTAGGAACCATTAGGGATTTTCACACTAAATCAAAATTAGAAGGCGCTATACCAGTCAAACAATTTACGTAATGTGCTTTGAAGTATGAGAGAGTAATTGGAGAAAGAACCTACTGAGCTGAGTGATAAGGTGATCATAAGGCCTGTTGAGCCTTCTTGATGGCTTTTGCCTTTGTGGCATGAAAGAAAAATTGTGATTTAAGGGTATGGGTGGATCTTTCAGAGCCTTAATAAACATATCTGGATAGATTCTCAACCACCTCCGAAGATCTCTGAACTATTAACACTTATCAGTGGTTCAATATGGTTTTCACAGTTGGATTTGGCAGCCTATAATCAGGTTGTTTTATATCCGTCTTCCAGACATTTCACGCTGTCCTGTGTCACCTATTGGCATGTTTCAATATAGTAGGATGCCATTTGTCTTAGTTTTGGCTGCTGGTATTTTCCAAAGTGATGTTTCAAATGTTTAGGAATGTGGAAGGAGTAGCCATTTTTTAGGATGATTTCTTGATTTATGAAATGACTAAAGATGAGCATAACAAAATTTTGGCTGAAGTATTAACCCTTATGCAAGAAAAAGGTGTGGTGTTGAAAGTAAAAAAATTTACATTTCACAGAGATAAAGTGGAATACTTGGCCTTGTTGTATTTCAACAGGGCACTGAACCAAGACCTGGTTTAGTCGAAGCCATTGTTGATACTTTTCCACCAGTTGACAAAACAGATCTTAAATCGTTCATTGTACTGTGTAAATTTTATTCATGATTTATTCCTGAATATGCATCAAAAGTCAAACCTTTAACCAGCATGTTAAGGAAAAACACTACATTTGTGTAGGACAAAATGTCTCAGGAAACTTTTGATTGGATTAAATGACGATTAGCTGGTTCAAGATTTTGAAACGTTTGACTGGAAAATACAATGCATTACCACAGTTGAGGCTAGCAGTTTTGGAGTAGGAGCCATTCTTACCTAAGTAAAGGAAGGGGTTGAACACACATTAAGGTATGCCTCAAGACTACTAGGAGGGACTGAAACATTTTTTTCTGTACCTAAAAAAGAGTTGTTAGCCAGTTGGTGGGCTATCAGAAAATTTCATATCGGGCAACTGGTTTACTCTGCGGACTGGTCACAGCCCTGTAGTTTTGAGATAAGATCACGCCCCTCGTATTGTTTGATTTTCCACTAGATTTTTACAATATGATTTTGAGGCTCGGTATCTTCCTGGTAAGAGAAATATTGGAGCAGACTATTTGTGAAGGTTTCCAGTGGAATAGGTGGATGCAAAAGTGTGTGATGAGGATGAACATGAAAATTGTTTTATAGCAGCCATTGATATTGAGGACATGTTTGCCATCAGTAAAAGTGAATGGAGAGAACAAGTTAAGAGATGTGGTTATGGTTCAGATCATGGATTTTGTGAGGAAAGGGATGCCTAAAGCAAGAAATGTGCCTACCTAATTTCAGACATATGTAAAGTTTCCTCTAAGTTATCTATAGAAGATGGTATTTTAATGTGAGGAGAAAAGTTGGTACCCCCAATCACTTACCTAAAATAATTATTTGAGGGGCACAAGGGACATTTAGGTAAAACTCTTACCAAGCGCAGGATTAGAGGTCCCGTATGGACAAACACATTGATGAACACATTGGAGATTGCATATTTGCATTGGATGCAACAAAAATCTCAAAACTAGGAGGCCTTCCTTACAACCGATTGAGTTGCCCTCTAAACTATGGGAAAAAATAGGTATTGATGTTGTCAGTCCATTCAATGCTCTCCCATCATCCTCTTGATTTGCAAAAGTCCCAATGGACTACTACTCAAAGCGGCCTGAAGTTTAGTACATAGGAGATCCTACTTCCAGAAATGTCATAGTTTTTTTTAAAAGATGTGTTTTTCCGAGAAAGTTTTCAATTTTTTCTTGTATCTGCAATGGTGTACAATTTGCCTGTGAAGAGTTTGAAGGATTTTTACAGCATGGTGATAGCAAAAACCTACAGGGTTCACTCTACCTCACAGAAACCAACACTTTAGTAGTGCTCATAAACCGTGTCCTGGGAAATTGCTGGTAAGTGTGTCATTCAAAATACAGTGCGCTCCATGTTGTGGTTCTACCAGACAACCCCACACACATCCACTAAGGTCTCATCTTTCAACCTTTTGAGAGGTAGGAAACCTACTAAAATATGTCTTGTTTGGGAGTCAAAGTGGGTTAGGCATATTCTTTTGGAAGATGTCGACAGAGTTGTAAGACAGAATGTTGGAATGGTTCAAAGCAATAAAAAGAAGTACTTTGATTCAAGGAACGGAGCTTGTTCCCAACTGTTCAAATAGGGGATAAATCACGCATCAAAATTCCTGGTCACACAAAGAAAGGTACTCTGAAATATACTGACCAAAGGGTTATCGATAAAGTTTGTGGGAATGCTGTCATAGTCAATATGCACAACTGATGGAATGTGGGGAAAGTGGTAAAACTCAACAATAACAATACTATTACAAAGAATCTCAGAACATTTCCAAGTGGAGGTGGTAAGAGTAATCATTTGACTAGTTGTAGATCTTCAAATGATAGTAATGAAAGTCATCTTTCGACTAACTCAAGAGCGTTGTCTGACATGAATGTGGTAGTTTGCAGAAGCATTCATCAGAGGAGGTATCCCTAATGCTCTGTATGCCATAAATGTATCAAGTATGTATTTTACTTGGAATAAAATTGGGTGATTCTGTGTGATTAGATTCACATATACATTTCTCCCTGTCAATGTGTTTTTTGCTATCTGTATATAGAGTTTAGATTAAGTGTTTTCATTTGTTCATGTTATCATCCTCAATATCAGTTTTGCTTTTCTTAAGCAATTCTAGTGTATATGTTAGGGATATTTAATTTGTTCCTACTGTTATTTTTCTTACCTTTTCTAAAAAGAAAAAATATATAATGTTTTTATCTTAAAGGGGAAAAGGATAATGTAGTATTCTTGGGCAGGTCATTTCCATAGTGCAGAATGTTTAGTGCTAATGTTGTAAAACCATACTGATTGTGTTGTCACCAAATTCAATTAGAATGCATAGAAGGGTGTAGTGCCCTGCTGGACATGCTCTAGTGTTTACCCTGCTACACTTACCCCACCCCCATCCATCACAGGCACCATTGGTCAGGTCACACTGCCAATAAAAGGTGCCTGGTGCATGTGCCCTGGGACCAGTTACTGTACCATATGCCGCGTGTCAGTGTCGTCCTTTGCACTGCATGCAGGCCTACGGCCCAAGACCCTACAATGGTGACGAGTGCACTGCATGAGCGCTGGCAGCAACTCTGCTGTTGCTCACGGGGGTGTGGAGGGGTGCAGCCAGAGCATAAGGCACACCTGCACCTGCTGCCAGCATTGCAATACCTGAGGCAGGGCAGAATGAGGCCACCCAGAGAGTGAGCCCAATGGCGCCTGCTGTCTATACTTTCTGCAGCCGCCCGCCATGCTGACCTGCCCGGATGTCAGAAATAAACCAAAGGGGGTGAAGGGTCACAGCCAGAACTTCCACTGAGGCACCGCTACACTGCTGACCCTCACTGCAGAGAGGTGAGATGAGCAGCGCCTTCCCATCAAAGTGAGAATCAAGTATGCTGACAATTCCGCATCAACCCAAAGCTGTTTGAAAAGAGCCCACAAGGAAAGAAATGGCCCGAAGCAATAAGAAAGCTGCTGTGGCCAATATTTGAAGTGGCAGCATTGAGCGCATCGACCTGGCGAGCAACAGATTAAAGACAAGCCATGCAGCCGCACTAGCACGGAAGGAAGCCTGCACTGCATTTGCAGCCATGTGTGGTTGGTCATTGCCCCATAGAAGAGGAAAGAGAGAGTTACAGAAGCTGACCCGTGAGACAAGCGCCCCAGCCAAAACTTACCTCACCTGCACCGCCTCTGCAGAACCAGCAATGGCAGCACAGCCCGCAGCAATGTGAAGGCGGCTGGGGCCTGTAACAAGTGGCTACAACACCACCTAGAGGGACTCGAATGCAGCGGCCCCGACCAGGCAAACAATGTTACAGTCACGCCGGCCTGCTGCATCCTGCAAGGAGTACAATCCATCCGTAGAGGAGAAGGTCGAGGCTGCATCTCCAGAGTGCAAATCGCCGAACCTACAGTGCCACCTAGCAGCCATTTGTGGTACTGCACCTAGACATAGTAAGCAAGCAAGCAAAGAGATGGCCCCCAAAGAAGCAGATATTTGCATCAAGTACCTGCCTCCTCGCATTTCTCTACAAGCCTTCAAGGCATATCTCCTCATCTTATAGCAAGGAACCACAAGAAGTCCAAAGCTGCCACAGGCAAGCTAAGTACAGCCAAGGTAGTGAAGCCAAGGGAAGCCAAATCAACAAAGCCAAAAGAACAGGTAGAGCCTAAGAGGAAGACAAGGAGGACAGCAGCAAGAGCCACTGAACCACTGACCTGCACCTGAAGGAGCAACACAGCCTGCAGCATCAGCAAAGCTGCCCCAGGCCCCAGAGGGAGCAAGCAGGTTTATACATAGACTGTTAACCTCTGCAAGGCCCTGCTAATCAGCCAGCAAGTACTGCTGCCACTGCATGTCATCAGAAACCTGCTTCCCCAGAGAGGGCTCAATCTGTACTGGCCTGAGAGGAGGAAAAAGTCCCCGATGTGAAAGTTAAGCACTATGCACCCCGAGCGCCTGTCAGCCACCATCGCACACAAGATTATAGCTCCATATGCCCCCAGTGGTGGATGGCGAACACCGCCTGTGAGAGGAAAGGACACGCAAAGCACCAGCAGAGAATGCCCACAGAAAGAGACTGTCTACTAGCCCCACCACTGCCTGGCCAGGTACCAGCTCACAAGAATGCACCCTGCAAAGGTGAGAGACCGAGATCTCGAGATCAGAGATGCGCAGAGGGCTGCATCTAGAAACCTGACAGCAAGGGGAGGACCCCTGGAGAGAGAGAGAGAGCCCTCATAGAATGAGCAGTAATCTCACATGGAGTGACCGACCCTGCCAAGCATGCCCGCACTTAGGCAGGACCAAGTGCCGCAACGACGTAGCCTCGAAGTGCAAGCACCATGCCCTCGAGTGAAGAAGAGAAGATGAAATAACCGTGTCCCTCTATCCAGGGAGCCCAGCATCAAATAGATCCACAAGGAAGGGACAGGACCTGTGAGAGGTCCACAGCAAAGGAGAAACAGTCCTGTGAACAGGATGCAATCAGGGAGGTCCCTGTGAAGAGAGCATCACAGTGAGAGGCCTGGTAAGAAGAAAGAGGTGAAGAGAAACAGTCCTATGAACAGGACATGATTAGGGAGGTCCCTGTGAAGACAACATCACAGTGAGAGGCCTGGTCAGAAGAGTGAAGAACATGACATGATCCCACCGTGCAAGAAAAAATTGGTGAGTGGTGGTGTTTAATTTGGAAATAAAAAGGTGTTGGTGCCCAAACACCTCATTTGAAACTCACGGCTGCTGCAATTAAATGTGCGAGCACAGAATACAGGGGCAGATTAATCCTAAAGCCATCCTGGGTCTCTTTAATTCATTTAAAACCACACCCTGTCCCTTCAGCTCACTCTGGGATCTTTTGCCTTTCTTCCTTTGTGATTTTTTTTGTTTTTCTTTTCTTCTGCATTCCCCATACGTGTCTTTTGATCACAGTAAATGCCCTAAAAAATTAGCGCTGGTGCCACTGGCTCAAATTAAGCACAGGTGAGTGGAAGAGTGTGGCACGATGTCACATCACAAAGAAGAAGAAGAAAGAAGAGGAGAGAAAGGTGTGTGACAGACCAGTCACACAGAAGAACCTGACAACCACAGGTGTGCAGGAGGAAGGAAGAAGAGCGACATGACCGTTTGATGCCACTACAGGAGAGTACACCCAGCAACACAATCCAGCCATGGGCGTGTAGTTACGTCACTGAAGACAGCACAGAGGGAGTAGTGAAAGTAAGCCGCCGGAATGCATGAGCCGCGTAGCTGCCCTAAGCTTCACAGTGCGCCCTTCCAGATACCTGTCACCAGCTGCTTGAGAGATATGGCATCCCTGCTAGTGACTGCACATACCAAAGAAGAAGACAAACTGCACCAATGATGTAACAAGTCCAGTGGTCACTAAATCTCTCCAGTCATATTCACTCCAAGCAAGACATCGCCACCTGTAGAACATGTTGTTGAATGGTAAAATTGTCATCTTTACAAGGTACATCACCAGAGCCATCTATGGAGCATTGCACCACCAGAGTGTAACTTGCTGCTTGTGAAACATCCATAAACCAACAATGCATTCCTGGAGTCATAGAAGACCCATCATCCAGGGACCATCAGTGAGACCCCATGTGCACCTGAGTACTGCTGAAGAGAGCACACCCTACCATTGCATCAACAACCCTAGTGAATGCACAAGTGACTTTGATGTGGCCCTGTTTGGAGTTCCACAGTGACCCCTTTGCATGGCCTACGAGAGGCCCCGCACAACCCAAGCAGTACCATGGCAACCAAGCAAAAGGGCCTCAAGAGAATTCTGGTGTGAGAGAATCCCGGTATGAGAAATGAGTCTGGAGCTGCTCCAACGACAGGTACCGGGAGGCACCAAGGCCTCATAGGGAAATGCCCTACCACCGCACCATCGCCCCCATCTTTGAAGGTTTGCCTTCCAGGAAACCAGGGTGCCTCCAAATAAATCTCTGTAGCGGACTCCACCACTGCTCCTGATGCACCCCTACAATGAACTGTGTAAATACATTCCAACACCGTGAGACCAGGTGGGACTGAACAAAACCCCGCTGACATGTGACTGAGAAATCTGGACTCCATCCACACTGCATTTCATGCCCAGAGTCATCTGGTTACACTACGGATGCATAATACATTCCAACACCGTGAGACCAGGTGGGACTGAACAAAACCCCGCTGACATGTGACTGAGAAATCTGGACTCCATCCACACTGCATTTCATGCCCAGAGTCATCTGGTTACACTACGGATGCGTGCTGTGATGCTGGGTGCTCCCAGTGGTACCTGGTCACTCATCATATACTGCGGACTGCCTGAAGAGACTCAGTGGTGTTTACTTTATTGTTCATTCTTTCCCACAGGTTGGACTAGCTGCATTTCTTTTGATAAAGTTTGGGAGGGATGTATTGTACTGCAGGACATGTCTAGTGTTTAACCTGTTACACTTACCCCACACCCACCCAGCACAGGAGTCACCGGTTAGGTGACTCTGCCAATAAAAGGGGCCGGGCGCACGTGCACCCCGGGCCAGTTACTGTACCATATGCCCAATGTCAGTATCCTGCTTTGTGCTGCATGCAGGCTGGCAATATCAGTTCCAGGAACACAGGGGCAGCTCGTCCTTATGGACGTTGCTTGGGGCTCTACTTCCTTGTTTCCAATCCATTCTTTTATTACGCTAATAGTGAATAAAATATTATTTACTATTAGTGTAATTACAAATGGAGTACAGTTAGCTGGAACATGACCCTCCTTGGTAGCTGAGGTAAGTACAAAACACTTTTAAGTGTATGTTGTGTGAATGCTTGCGGGTGAGAGTGTGCTTATGTAAAGGAGAGTGTATGCATGAGTGAATGTGTGTTTGTGTAAGCATATGTGTGTGAGTGAAAGTAAAGATGAAATGGCATGTGACGTCACTTCCGCTACACCTGGCATTTTTGTGAATTGACGTCCATGCCTACAAGGAGTTTGAAGGAAACGGTTTTTGCATGAGGTGAGGGCCTGATCAAACGCTCCTCTGCTGCAGTCTCTGTAAATAAGAAATAAACTTTAATTTTTCAAAATCCATGGTGTGAGGATTTTACTACACCATGCTGATATGGAGCCAACTATTAGCGCCATTTGTAGGATTACAAGTGCAATAATATGAATTTAAGTTACTTCTAGCCCTGAAGCTAAGAATTCTTGAAAACATACAGATTAACATAAAGCGTTCAGCAGACCTTTCTGCACGTGGCAAAAACAGCATGCTCTCCGACCCACACACAAAAACAAGTACCTGACTGACACATACACACCGGTGTGAATCTCTACTCAAATAGTTCATGTAATTGAAACTATTTAGTGACAAACAGCAGTCAGACAGTGCGCTGATATACGAGTGTAATCAGGGCTCAGACCATCCCGCTTCCAAAGTGCACTGGTTTACGCTGCCCCTGTGGCACATTAAAAGAGCAAGTCCGCGTCCCGAATCAAGCAGCCAAGCGAGTAAATGATAAAACCAATCATAAAACTTGTCAAACAACCGTATCCCAGCAGCCACCAATAAACAGTGCGGGGCGGAACAGGAGGAGCAACAGCTCAGATAGAACCTGAACGGCAAGGCGCAGAACAACACTTCCTTCTGAAGAGGGATCTTGTGAAAAATCTCAAACTACTTTGTCGGTTTTTAGATATTACACTTCACAACAGCTAAGGGGCACTTCAAAGTGTTGTAGGAGAGTAGAGGAGTCATGAAGGAATGAGGCAGGAAAAGAGGAAGAAATGGAGACTGGGAGGATGTGAGGTAAAAGAATGAGCAAGAGATAACAAGAAGGGAAAGAGGGACATGATATGTCACCAAAGCGCAAATTAAAACACTGATTGGGACATCTTTGAATGGACCATCTGTATTGTGCATGCCGCTACATAATCGTATAAACATTTGACAAAGGAATGGGTCAAAATTTTATCAACCTGGCAGGATGAAAGGCTAAACCAGTGGTGCCCACACTCAAAAAAATTAACACACTCAAAGATTGCTGGGACATGAAGATGTGAGATATTTCATCAATCTAAAGACAGGAAGTGAGTGCAAAGAGAAATGAGACAATCCCGTCTTTCCTGTCTCCTAGAACCCCGATCAGTCATTATTAGCAACAGCCTACCTTCAAAGCATGTGCAGCTGGTCCATTCTCTTCCTTGGTAAATAGTTTGGAATGGTAATACAAGCTCCAACTCGGCATGACTGTACGTTCCCTGTACAGTATAAACATATAAATCTTCTCCAACATCACCAAATGAGCTTTTGGAATTACTTTTTGGTAATGAAAAACTGGAAAAAGCTGCAGAAATGAATAAAGAGAAGTCTTTTTTTCTTTTCACTCTATGGAACTCTCTCCCCCCGCATAAAGGGGGTCATTAAGGACACAGAGGGAATTCCTGCCGTGTTCATGCTGGCAGTCTTATCACAGATCGCCAGCCCCCTTGAGACCCTACCGGCCGAATAAAAAACATTCTGCTGGGCCGGCGGGTGGAAACAGCAGAATGTTGGGCTGGGACATTGCTGATGGCTCCACATGGAGCCGTTGTCAATGCCGCTGTGCGGAGGGTGCAGCAGCATCTGTAGCGCAGATCATTGCTGTAAATCGGCAGTGACCTGCGCGATGAGGCTCTGCACGAGGACCCCTGCACTGCCTATGCCTAGTGCATGGGCAGTGCTGTGGCCCTCAGGGGGGCCCTGGAGCACCCCTTCCACCAGCCTTTCCTTGGCAGGTGAAACCGGCAGGGAATGGCTGGTGGAACAAGGGTTCTTTATCCGGTTGGCAGCGCTGCTTGCAGCGCTGCCCTGTTGGATGAAGAATTACACCATCATCATGCGGCCTGTCGGCGGTGGTGCAAGGCCACATGTGGCGGTCCCCACTGTGTTCATTATGTCGTGGTCGAGACAGCCATGCTGTAATTTCCGCTGCCGCCGGCATGGCGGTATCGACCGCCACGTTCAAAATGAGGGCCTAAGTCCTTAGGAATTCAACCAACTCGATGATAGTGGAGAGAAATGAAAAAAGTACCTTCTTAAACAGTAGCCAGTGATAATACACTTAAGGTAAGCAAACTTATAGACCTAAAAAGGATAAATGGAGACCCTGGGAGTAGCCAACCTGTAGCAAATATGTAATATTCAAGCATGTACTGGAAATTGTTTTAAGATACAAAGATTGTGAGCTTTGGCCAGCGTACATTTATATAAACCTTATTGCCTACTACCATTGCTCTTGTCCTGGAAAAACACACCGACTGCAGCCCTCTACGCCAGCACCCTAAGATCTCCCAATTCCAAACAATGGGAAGGCCGAAGCACAAGCTTTTAACCAGCCTCTTGGTCATAACTTAGGGTCTGACATACACATTTTTAATTTCTCTAACCCACTATGCCTTAAGACAGTTGGGTTAGAGAAAGCACAGGCCTGCAGTACTCTTAAGAGTGCTGAGCGAGGCCGCTCCCTCCAATTCTGATGCTTTTCTCATGCTATTTAACAGCATGAGAGCTGTGCCAGAAGGGTGTAGTTCAGTTTGCTGGCTCCAGAGCTTCGAGGAGAGAAGACACCGGAGCGAGGAGGACATCGTGGCAAGTCAAGAAGGTAAGTGTCTTTTTAAAAAATTATTACAATAATGCCGTCCCACCACTCCATATACATGGCAGCCACCACTGTGTTTTAGTCTAGACTAGAACAGAGGCCTGCCCGGATTTACAGTGGTCAGTTTATTCTCTAGACTAGATCTCCATTCTACGCTATCAGATTCTGCCACCAGACACACCCTCCCTCTGATGTGGGAGGGCTTCCTTATCTAGTCCACTGCTCGGACTCAGATTTAGAGTTACACTCTATGATAAACCTCACATCTCTATTACTAAAAGGGCAGAAAACATGGACCAGAGGAACGCAGCAAACGCGAAGGGAACACTCCTGTCTTTGGCTGGAAGGATTTTAAAGGCTCAGCAAGCCTGTACATAGTTTCCCAGGGCCAGTTTTAGGCAGTTTTAGTTGAGCTGGGCCCAGGCCCAGGGTGATTTACTTCAGATGGGCACATGGAGCTTTCCACAATTCCAGACTGCTTCTTCCTGTTCATTGTGTTCTGGACTCTCTAGAAATCTTTTTAGTAATCTTTCTTCAGTACCATATTTTCCCTTCGGTTTCCCTTTCTGGCTCATCTTCTTTTTCCCTAGCCCTCCCTCCCCTCCACTTTGGTACAGATGACGAAGAAGGGCGCAAATATGCTTTCACCCAGGCTGCTGAATGAACACTGGCCGGCCCTGTTGGTGCTCTCTGAATGCCCACCTTCAAAAGCCCTCAACTGCACCACAGAGGAGCAGCAACCCCACCCTGATCGGGCTGCAGGGGCACTGAGAAGATGCTGTTATAGAGGAAAGAAGACTTGCCTGACACTCAATAACAAATCTCACCACCAACTTTTCCAACAAGCTTCCTAAAACAGTTTGTTAATGTACAGTAAATTGGCTCTTTGATCATTTTCTGCATCAGTTATGTTTAAGTAAGAGGGAACGTGGGATTAGAAAAAGTACAATACATTACAAAAAGCTCGCGCAATGAAAAAAGCAAGCCCGAGGGGGGAATTTAACCATCCTCTGCTGAGAGTTCTTTTGATTGAAGAAGCTAGAACACCACTCTCTATGCAGAATCTTAAATCAGGTTCGTGCCCACACACCACAGCCGCACATCGCTCTAAACTGACACTATTTAACCATTTTAATGAAATGAGCAAAGACCTGTCAGCAAAGTCATTAACATAACACAGGCTGCTTGCACCTCTCACGGCTGTCAGCTGAAGCACGACGGACCAGCAGCTGTGACGCCAAGAGGCGCGGAGTTCGTGTCAGACTTTGACTATTTATTGTGGCCTTTGGCTACTGCTGCTTGTCTCTCACTCCAGCCAGCTGTCGCCAGAGGTTCAGTAGTAGCCCAGTCACGGTAATCTTCATTTTCTGAGTTCAAGTCTTCCTCGCCACAGTACTAAACAAGCTCTGCTACTAATGGTACATAATTTGGAGCCCAAGAGTATTAACAATTCTTACGTAAGAAATAGCGTTGCACTCTGCTTCCTTTGCTCCACCCCTGACAGAGGGCCAGGAAGGGAAACAGCTCGACTCCACCAACAGTTCCTCATTTTACAAAGTTTACTAGTCTTTCCAGAACGAGGAGTGGGAAACTTTAGTACTATGGGGAGGAAGACTTGAACTCAGAGTAAGAGGCACTTGTGAGTCAACAGCAATCAAGACATGATTTGCAAAATCAGGAGAGTACCCTCCACCCACCTGTAAGTGACAATGGGACTTAAAGGTGTGAGGGGAAGCTCAATTTGCAGCATTGCAGCCATCTTTTAAGGAAGCACCCTTAAATGATGTTATTTGTTGTGATTTCTCATCCAAAATAAGTATATCAAAGTCCCGGGCTAAACTCCGTCTTGGGTGGTGCTAAGGTCTGCAGCCAAACCTTAGCGCCACCCGAGAAGAGATTTAGCCCAGGACTCTGACATTTTATTTATTTTGGATGAGAAATTGCACAAATGATTGTATGAATTGGAACTTTGACTACCTACCATAAACAAAGCCTTGAGAAATGCCCAGGTTTTTATCCTTTTAAGGGGTGAAACACGTGTCAGCTGTACATTATTGGAATTACGCATAAAAAAATTGAACAAATTGGATCAACTGTCAAAAGAATAAAATAAAATTGAATTACGAAAATCAACAAGGCTGTGCCTCAAATCTACCTTTGTATGGAATTGCATATATTCCCCCCAAAAATAATGATTTTTTAGGCCAAACAGGTCCAAATCTCCACCTGTAATTCACCCTCCCAAGAAAGGGTATTACACAACAGGTGGACAGTGGTGGACCTACAAAAGTAGACTACTCTAACAACCTTAAATGCTGCCCACAAAGCAAGGATGCCACTTGTTGACCGTACTTAACCTGAATTCAGCAATTCAGTCTCCTTTTCTTGTTAAGCTGAAGTTATAACAAAACAGATCCATTTCCTTGGGGTGGAGGAAGGAGGACGTTTACCCTATCTTGACGTCCTAGAGGTCACAACCAAATTTGTTTTATAGAAACCTCCGGCCTTTTCTAAGGTAAGGCTTGTCTAATATCCAGAGAGTGCAATCCACTTTCTTACTCAGAAAACCTGGGAATATTGGGAGAACAATGGAAAACAGAGGGCATTTGGGGAAGAACAGAGGGGAAGGACAAAGAACAACACTGGCTGGGAAAATCTCAAAAATGTCTCTTCACATAAAAAAAACAACTTCACCAACTCTTCAACCCAAACAAATAAATGGGCAGTATAAAAAGGACTTTATCGCGAAAGGAATGTGAGCTCTATTGTTCGAAGGGGGTCAAAGGAGGGTTCCTGTAATGCCTCAAAGACAAAAATTAGATTCCAGGATGGGGCCAGAAAGTAAACCACTCGATGTTTCAAGAGGACCATTTTCAAAGATCGAGGATAAATCATCTATAGGAGCAGCTTGTTCACCCTTGAAAGCCCTAATTGAGGCCCAATGGCTCCCCAGCGTGGACACAGCCAACTTCATAAGGATACCATCTCACAAAAAAAAATCAAGAATTAAAGTTGGGTTGCAAGAAGAGGCTCTCTGACCCTCATCTTTGTACCATTTATAAAAATGTTCTCTTTTTTTATTTTTTTTCGCTTTCAAGACAATAGAATACAGAACAAAAAAATTATATAAAAGTGAGCAAATTCTTAATTTTGAGTAATTACAAATTATTTCAAATAATTTCAAATCAGGCAGGCGAGCAGCATACACATAGATGCCGAAAACCAAAAGATGCAATGTAGAAAAGGGAGAAAATACACAGCGTGATGAAGTCTATAAAGAATAATGCCATTGACCTCTCGACCATAACACTACACATCTTATCCCTGCTAGAGGTATTACAACATATGGATGAAAAAGACCATTTATAATAAACCAAATCAAGCTGAAACAATAGTCCTTAATTTGAGACTTATGAAAATTACAATTCCTCATCATGACAACAGTAACACCTAGAGAATGCACCTCCTAAGACCATTATGTCATATACCCCGAGTGACAAGATAATGTGACAGTGCTCAGTGCATTCTTTCCATATGATTGTCAGGTAATGGACAAAAGCATCCTCCTAATAAGAGCAGCGTGAAATATGTGCAATAAGTGCAGCATACATTGAAATTAGATACAGTGCAAGAAAAATATTTTAAAACCCTTAAAGTAGCCAAATACCAAAAGATGGCAAAATATTTTGATTAAACCAAGTAAGCAGCGCAACTAAAGTGCTGGTGCACAGTCCTGTAGGATAAAGTGCAGCGCGCATGCTAAAAACTACATGGCAATGAGAAATAATACAAAGCCGTTTTAAAACCCTTAAAGTGATCGAGTGCATAATTGCAAGAAATTTAAAAATAATTCAAGTACACCTGGTAAACAGCGTAAATAAAGTGTTCATCCAGAAAGCCAAAACAATTACAATATTATTTGTACTAGGCAATTAATTAATAATCTGATAAACTGTAAAAGCTTGCATATCTAAAGCGCATTTAAAAACCAAAGATAACACTCAAGAATGCTTAATTGGGGAGGTCAGACCCTGGTGGATTAAAGGAGCTCTGAATGATACCAACTCTACTGATACGTTTCGCATATGCCTCTTCAAACTTTTTCGTCCTGAACATTTTCTCAACCACCCCTGTAAAGTTGGAACCTGTTGTGTCCTCCAGTTTTGGAGAATTAATGAATAAGGTATTGTTAGTGCAAAAACTGTCCCTGCTCATTGATTCTCCGACTCTCTTCAGAAACCCGAAATAACACTAAACTTGCTCCTGGGACTATCTAGGTCTGTACGCCATTGCTTATAGTGGCAAATAGCCTCTCCCAGAACTGACCAAGTTTAAGACATGTGTAAAATGTGTATGCGAAGCCAATTCCCCTGTGACTTTTTGCTGACAATAAAAGCATTGATTTGGGACTTCTGGGAAAATTTTGTGGAGGGCATTAGGAGTGTAGTTTGCCAAACATGGGGACAAAAAAAGACATTCTCTTAAAGTTCTCCACTCAAACACTTGTAACCAATCTCCGAAATAGCCTGCCAATCAGTGCTTAATTTGTAAATAAAAAGGTGCCGGTGCCCAAAGCCCTCCTCCTAAACACACAGCTGCTGCAATTAAATTTGCGAACACGGAATACTGAGGTAGCATAATCCTAAAGCCATCTCGGGCCTCTTCAATCCATATAAAGCCACTCCCTGCTCTTCAGCTCACTCTTGCAGCTCTCTACTTTCTCCCTTTGTGACGCGTTTTCGTTTTTCTATTCCTCTGTCTTTCCCATGTGTGTCTTTTGGTTGCAGCAAATGCTTGAGGCAGAAGAATAAGCCCTGGCCCTGAAAAATAAGTGCCGGTGCTCAGCACAGGAAACAACAAGCACAAATTAAGCACTGCTGCCAATCATCTTCAGATAATCTGCATTGGGTTTTCTCAAGAATTGTCTCCAAAAAACGGAGATAACTTCCTGAGTCGAATGGTTGTGTAGCAAGCTATCTCAGTTTTCAATGCGTGAGCCTACTCTTAACGAGTGCGCGCATGATCTGGTGGGATTCCTGACTCAGTTCATAAAAAAGTGTGGCAAAGTGGGTTAACTGCAAAAACCTCCACAGAAAACGGTTACACTGAGCCCCACACCTCGAAATTAATAGATCCCATGTGATGAGTTTACCCCTTTTTGCAAAATCCCCTATCTCCTTAAAACCCTGGGAAACCCAGCATCGTGTCGCAGCTCTAGTTACAGACAAGCCAAAATAATTACACTCCTTAACTTAAAGGTAAGTGTGGCCCACAGTGATCTGATGTGATTTGAGCAAGGCTGCCATCCAGCTACCTAACTCCTGAAGTGTCTTACATCTCCTTTTCTTTGGCAATTTCACAGTTTTAATGAAAGCTGGCAAATGATTACAGATTCCTGCACCATTTTTCCTAAACAAAATTAATCTAATACTCCTCTGTCTTTCAGTAATCTTGCCGCTACATCCAGTAATGCTTCTTGATATTATGTCTGCATGTGGGAGAGAATCATACCTCCATGATCCGTATCTAGTTGCAGAACGAAATATTTAACCCTATGGTCCTTCTTTTCCCAAGCAAAGCTTTTTATAAGAGAATCGAGCTTGTGGAAATAACTGCTGTTAATTTTTATGTGAACGTCACAAAAAAGAAAGAAATTAGGGCAAAATAGACATCTTGATTAATGCAACCCTCCAAATCATTGTCAAAGGAAGGAGAGACCATCTATGCAATAGCTCTTGAACCTTCCTCAGCACAGTCGTAAAATTTAACTGGAATAACTGAGAAAATGTATTGCTAACATATATTCCTAAATATCTTATTGGACTTTGCACGCTGGCCTGTTGTTGTAAGGAAGAGGGGAGATCTTCAACCGATGCATTAAAAGGCAGCATCTCTGGTTTACTTTGGTTGACCTTGTCTCCACCATGTGCTCATGAATTCCTCTATCGAATTGAGACCCCCCTGTATATTCGCTTTATTGGGCTTGAGGTACAAAATAATATAGTCTGAAAGCAACTATAACTTGGACATCCCCTCCACTGGTGCACAGATCCCGCAGTACTGTGATTTTTTACAGCTAGTGGTTTAATAAAAATAAAGGAAATAATATCGGGGATAGGGGCATCTGTGTCGGGTGCCCCTATTAATAGACAACCTACTCACAATGTTGAAATTAATGATTATCTTAGCCTGTGCCCCCTGGTATTAGTAATAAATTGTAAAGAAAACCAACATTTATGCAGACTAAAAAATAAGGCTTCCCAATTAACCAGGTTGAACGCCTTCTCAGCATCATCCAATACTACTGCTGTAGATGTTTAGTTACACAAAATGTAACCTATTGCATGAATTAAAAAATGTGTATTTGCTGCCATAAAGCGACTGGAAACAAATCTACTCTGGTCACAATGGCTTAACAATTGATCATCTGGGATGATCCGGGTAGCCCATATTTCTGTCAACAGTTTATAATCTGCGTTGAGCAAGCTAATAGGTCAATAAGAATTCACATTTGTAGAGATTTACTTTTCTTCACAAAGTTTACTATAGTGGACTTCTTAAAGGGGGGGACTTCCCCACCTTCATTTATAAAATTGAATACATCGGTTTAAAAGGGTGCCAGTTTTTCACAAATATTTTATAAAATTCAGAGGGGAAGCCATCATTTCCCCATGCGTTTGCAATGGACTGTTTACTAAGTACTTCAAGGACCTCAACCACTGTTAGCTTCCCTAACATTGATGTAACCAAAGAATTTGGGAGTTGGGGTAGACATAAAGAACTGAAATACTGTTCAATCCTAGAGGAGGGTACTGAATATGTGGTTTCATATAAATATCTATAATGTTATAGAAAAACTAGAGCAGCTTCCTCTTTCTCCATTATTGTCGAATGAGTGGCAGGATTCTTAATTTCTTGAAAACAAGGACTTGGAGGTGTAAAAACACTGACCAGCCCTGGAGGGTTGGGAGTTCCTTTCGAGAAAGAGAAAGGAAAAAGGGGGATATGTACCAAAAGAATATCCCTCAGGGTCTCATGACACTCACCCAGATGAGAAAAGGTACCTGCCTCCCCAAGACCATCACCCCTACAGGAGTGGAGAATGAAAAAAATACCTTTTTTCATTATGTAACCCTCAAACACTCTGTTAGTGTCATGCTTCATCATCTGGTTCACCTAAAGGTCAGGGTTGACTCGACCATATTCCAGGAAGTTCTTCAAAGAAACCAGACTAGTGGGCGTAAACAAAAACATAAAAATCCCTCATCTACTCCAAGGTATCCCTCTATTTGCAGAGTGGATGGGAACAATTAAAACTATGGAATGGTATTAGGGGATTTAATATTTCTATGACCCTTACTGAGCCAACATGTTTCAGCCCTACTCTCACAGGCCTAGAAAAGGTCCAGAGCTTTTAACAGGGTTCATCTGTGACCTGGAGAAACTCTTGTGCCCCTACAATAGTAGAGAAGACATGGAAATGTCCTTTCTGCTGCACTTTAAGGTGGAAATGTCCATTCAGCTACACCTTGAGCTTGAACTGTTGCACATGGATGTGTGGGCCCCCTGGGATAAAAAAGTGTCAATCATCCTTTACAAACTCTCTTCTACCATGCGGCGCTGATGCAGACATATCTAAGAAAATATGAAACTGGTGTACTCCTGGGTTGAAAAACTTCTCTTCTCCATAGCCTTAGTCAGAATGTGCTCTTTGACTCGATAGTCAGCAAAAATCACCAATAAAGTAAGAGGGTACTTTGAGCTGAGGGAGCGGTGAGCCAGTACACGGTGAGCCCAGGTAATAGTCAAATCCCCAAAAGTTCAGGCATTACTTTTTTTAATCTCAGAGTCCACCCACTGGGGTACCAGCTGGCCTTCGCAACACTCCTGTACCCCTACAATACAGATATTTGAGCGTCTAGTATAATTCTCAATGCCTTCAACCAGATTTTCCAAGAGGCCTTTTTTTCTTTTCAAGTTGGCACACTTTTTGCTGTATGGATAACACTTTATCCTCCAGATCAGATATTCTGGTTTTGGCCTCTTTTAATCTAACAGGAAGCTGTATCATGTTGTCTTTCTTCGATAACATTTCATGGAGAGCAGTGATCTCATGCATGTGTGACACCTTCAATTCATTCTAGCAAAATGGTGTCCAACCTGCCTTTGATGATGTGGCACTCTCTACCACAGCTACCCCCATGTACCTGGACCATTTGACTAAATCCATACTCCAGGGAAGACTGTGCCTGCAGGTTACTGGGTGCAGTGATCAGGCCAAAAATCACTGGTGAGGATTCATGTTGGTGAAGAAGAGGCTGCCCCTTTTCCCCTGCCACTACTTGGAGCATTGCCTGTGTTTCCACCTGTATCCTGGGAAGCACGATGGTTCACTTGATGCCATTAAAGCTCTTGCAGTAGATTTCACCAAAAAGACATAGGGGGTCAAATGACCGCGGGGAGCATTCCAACTTTCCTGCTGGGCCGGCGGGCGATCTTCAAAAGATCGCCCGCTGGCCCAGCGGGAAAGCCCCAGCAAAGATGAAGCCGGCTCCGAATGGAGCCGGCGGATTTGCTGGGGTGCGACGGGTGCAGTTGCACCCGTCGCGATTTTCAGTGTCTGCCAAGCAGACACTGAAAATCTTAATGGGGCCCTGTTAGGGGCCCCTGCAGTGCCCATGCCAGTGGCATGGGCACTGCAGGGGCCCCCAGGGGCCCCACGACACCCGTTCCCGCCAGCCTCTTCCTGGCGGTGTAAACCGCCAGGAACAGGCTGGCGGGAAGGGGGTCGGAATCCCCATGGCGGCGCTGCATGCAGCGCCGCCATGGAGGATTCCCTGGGGCAGGGGAAAACCGGCGGGAAACCGCTGGTTCCCCTTTTCTGACCGCGGCTTTACCGCCGCGGTCAGAATTGCCCCGGAAGCACCGGAAGCACCGCCAGCCTGTTGGCGGTGCTTCCTCTGCCCTCTGCCCTGGCGGTTACAAACCGCCAGGGTCAGAATGAGGGCCATATTCTTTGGGCTTTACTTGACTTGGGGCTATCACCACAGTGTTATCTACCAGCATCTTGATATTAATATCCATTGACTCAAACCCTGAGAGAGAGTTCCACGAATCATTCATCACAGGGTCTCGAATCTCACTTTGATTCTCCAATTCAGCCTGCTTCTCACTCCCACTTTATTAGCCCCACCAGCATCAAGTAACTAGCGGGACTTGGATTCCATCCTCATCCGTGCATTGCAGCTTGCCTGAGCTGCTGCTGATTTGGCATGCACCGCTCGGTATTCTGACCTCTGAGCGGGAGTAGACAATGCACTTACAACACAAGAGATGTGTGCCATCTTCAAATGTTGTTTTTACATACTGTGCCACTTGCTTCACAGATTAAGATAATACACTTTATCTCCTGGTTTTTTTCTTTTTCTCCAACTTCCCTCTCTTCTTTGCACGCTCCACTCCTTAGTTCATTGTCTGCCTTGAAATCACAAATACTCAGGGGCCATTGCTGTCTTTATCTTATTGAATTCACGTAAGGTGCAGCTACTATACGGAGCCCTGAATGTCTTTAACAGCAATACTGAAAGAAATGATGGGAAAGTATAAAAGAGAAGTACCTCCACTAAATCAAGCTCCGCAAAGACACCTGTAGCCAGCTTTGTGAGAAGAGCATGCGTGCTATGCATGCCACCAGTCTGCACTGCACTGTCCTAAAAATGTCTCAATGCCTACCGCACACCTTTAGCAGAGTGTGTCATACTGTGTTGGTGTGGCACACACGTCATGGAATCCACAGAATAATGTGTGTAGAGCTGGAATGTGATGCTGTAAATAGAATGGGATCGTAGAGGGTGGACGGTTGAAGGAGAAAGGTCAGTTGGATTGGTGGTTGAGGTTCCTGAATAAGAATGATCATCATCTCAACTTGTCTACTGTTGTCTGGATGGAGAGACACCAAGCATAACTTGTTTCCTGAACTGCTGAATGGATTGGGCAACGTCCAAAGAACAACCTCTAGCCTGCAAGCTGATTCTTCAATAGCCAAACCCCCATACAAAGAAAGCTGAGAGTTGATTGTGATAGAACAGAAAACAAAAGTGGAGATGGATCAAGAGGAAATATCTAGGGTGAACAGCATGCTACTTTTATCAGGCAAGGAAACCTCTGATGCCTGGGACAATGAAGAACAATCCACATCTCTCCCCTCTCCTCCTGAAGCTTCCATAGAATTCTGGGGATTAAGGGAAACAAGGGAAAGCATAAAACAGCTCTTGAGACCAAAGGATTGACACAGCATTGATTTTCCATGACTTGTTTCAAGGAATTAGAGAACAAAATCCCAGAAGAAATGTATTATTGTCTTTTGATGCAAGTATATCATCCAAGGAGGAGAGAAACAAGACACAATGGGGTTTATTACAACTTTGGAGGAGGTGTTAATCCGTCCCAAAAGTGACGGTAAAGTGACGGATATACCACCAGCCGTATTACGAGTTCCATAGGATATAATGGACTCGTAATACGGTTGGTGGTATATCTGTCACTTTACCGACACTTTTGGGACGGATTAACACCTCCTCCAAAATTGTAATAACCCCCAATGTCTTGAAAAGGGAAAGGAGATAGTCTCATCAAACATGATCAAGGAAACTTCCAGTTCAATCAGGCCCATTCTCCATTCCCAACATATAATCTGTCATCAAATACAGAGTGTGTTCCTCTACCCATAAACATGTCTTCAGGGCCAGGGGTGCCAAGAGGGGATTCCAAGGACTGTCATGATGGATGATAAAGAATGGTAAACCTGGTTGTCACATACATACTAGCTGAATCAGAAGATGCAAGGAAAATGTAAGAGGGCTTGAATGATTGCAGCCAATTCATTCCAAATGGATGATCTATTTCTCATTACTCAGGCCCACGGACCTTGTACCTTAAGAACTCTTAGAACAGCACCTCAACCCTTGACACCTGAATCACTGGTAATGATGAAGGAGGGGGTGGAGATGGAAAACCCATATTTCCAAACTGGAGGGAACTAGTCACCACTGAAGATTCAGATGGATCTCCAAAGTCTCTGGTACCAGATGTTTGTAATTCCAAGAAGGCGCTTCCGCCAAGCTACAAAATGTTTTAACAATGGTTGTAGATGACAACGAGCCCAAGATTGCACTGCAAAGGTTAAAGCCATTTGCCCCTGTACAACCACCCTTTCTCTGGTTGTTGCCTGATCTTTCTTCAAGAGAACTGAAAGATCGTGAACCAGCTTGTCCTTCCTCAGTTGGGTAAGAAGGCTTGGCCTAGGTCTGGTCTAAATAATGCATCAATTAATTGCAGTGTGTGAGGTATTACAATATTGAACTTATTGTAATTCACAATTCATCCACAGCTCTGAATTAGTTGGCACATTTCTCAGAAGGCTTGACAAAATAAGTTGAAGAGGTTAACCAGTCATCTAGGTAAGGAAGTAGACCAATTCCCTTGGCATACTGTACCCACACCAATGGTGCCAAAATTTGGAAAATACCCAAGGAGCTGTTGATAATCTGAGTGGAAGTAGTGCAAAGTGGAAATAGTGTTTGTTCACACAAAACTGTTGAGACTTCTGTGAGTCTGGAAGCAGTGAAATATGCATGTGTGTGTCTTATAGGTCAAGAGAAGCCAGAATGATTCCTGGGTGAATCAGAGGCAGCATAAACTGAAGAGTGACCATCTTGAAGGTGACATGGAGGGTGAATGAATTGACATCCTTGAGATCTAAAACTGAGCACAATTCTCTTTATTGTTTATGCAAAAAGAATTGAATAACAACCCAGGTGTCTCTGCCTCTGGAACTAAGATGAGTGCCCCTTTTTGATCAAGTCCTGAATTTACCAAGCTAGGTCTAGAAGCTTTATCAGGCATTTGAGTTTTAGTGTCAAGTTAACTTTGTCTGGATTGATGGCTGAAAAGTAAGCTTTGTGTTCTAAATTCACTATTTGTAGCACCCAAGAATCTTAGATTATATGTTTCCACAACTTGGCAAACACTCCACAGGCTGTCAGTCAGTGTTTATTTGTGCAATTTATAGCAGAGCATTGAGGGATCAACCTTGACTTACTGTCAGTAGGAGCACCCCTGGCCATGAGCCCTACCACAAAGGGTTGGTTCCGGACCCTTCCGGAAGATGACAGACCAAAAGCTGTTTGTGAATTAAACCCTCCTTCTCTAAATGATAGTTGACCAGGAGCCATCAATTTTTAGTCTTCTGTTGATGTTTTGACCATATGAACCAACTATGGACCGAAACGTTCTGCCTGGAGATTGGAATACATATAAGAAGAGATTTGTGGCTTGAGGTGCAGGGCTGATCCACAGGCTGTGGCCATTGGACTTAAAGCATCATGCGAAATGTAGGCTGAAAAGCAATTATGAAACAGCAATAAACAATTCTTTCTGAGATGCTGCAAAATGTCAAAACTGGGACCCTGAATATAACATTTCTGGCATCTTCCTGTGGTTCATCAGGGTTAGCACTCTGTAGTAATCTCTACTGCTTAGGGGAATGATCTCTAGGGTGGAATGCAGCAGCCACTTGACGTATCAAACATTTATTGACAAGGGAAGCAAATTCTGAATTAGGCTAGTCATCTATGGGGACAATTCCTCTGAAAATTCTATGGAGGTTTGCTCTTCCACATGCTTATGTTTGACCGGCTCCATACTGTCAGGTAAAGCCCCATAGTGTCAGATACAGACTCCAAACAGGCACTATTTTCTGTTTGAGACTGTCTGCTTTCAATCAGAGCCACAAATACAACTAGAAATACAAAAGGCTCCTAGACAAAATACTGCTGTTACATTTTGCTTTGGAGGTAGAACTATGTTATATCTATTACTTGGTAGTAATGGAAAGTTGACTATGCCATTGGTAGTAAAGGGTTGAATAAGAATGCTACGAAGGACACTTGAAGGTCCTGTCAAGCTGGAGTGGATGTGTTGGCATTTGCTTAATGCTTATTTTCTAATGAAGAAATACAACTTTATCAAAGTGTGTGGAGCCACCCTAGCAAGTTTGGTGATGAATAGAGGAGGAACCTTTGGACAGGCATGGTGGCAGGAAACCTCGACAATATCAAGCAGGACGGAGGAAATTATCGGACTCCTCAGGCGAACTCTTTCCAACTCTCATAAATATTGATGGCCCGTGAGTAACTCCTATAAGCAGTACTGCCAATGTAGGCCAACATAAATCAGTGCTGTATTAGTTTAATTGACACATGTCGGAAATTGAATGTACGGGAAGAATAACGTTTAAGGCATAGTTATTCTTCCGGGTATAGTCTAGCGGGTAATATACAAGTGGAAGAGCAGTAGTTTCAAGCTTATTTGGTGTTTACTAGACTGCATGTAACAGTGGTATGATTTACCTGCACGAGGCCGAAGCACTGCACAGGGCATGAGGAATCGCAGGAGTGACAAGTCGCGTTGCCAGTTACTGAGGTTAGACATCATAATAGGAGAAAGAAGAATGCATGCATCGCATAAGAACAGGAGTCAGGCCAGAAATGTGTAGCAAAAGTGCATTAAGCCATCTTAAACTGGAAAGCAGCGTACAAGAGCAAAAGCATGATTTGGTTTCGAACAAACAATTAGCATTGATGCGCACTAAACGATCGGTAACAAGCACACCATTCTAAGCCTGTCATTATAGTAAGGAAACTCACAGTGACAGGCTTCAAAGTTACATAAGTATCAAAAACGCCAACAATCAGGGCGAGGAGCCATTGCAGCGAGGAACGGACGCGTCCTGATTGTTGGCGTTTTTGATACTTATGTAACTTTGAAGCCTTGAAAAAGCCCCGGCTTATAATGCCAGAGGGGGCGAAACACGTGTTGGATTGGCTTTTTCTTTCTCTCTTCTTGCGTCATTTGATTGGATGCTGCTTTTGTAAAAAGGAAATGCTTTCGCATAAGGAAATGAAGTGACTTTCTTGGAATGTTTGGAAGCAAAATGTTGGAATAAGTATTGCAATAAACTTCGAATTTGATATTTTTAAGAACTCTAGAGTGGGACTTTACCTCTTTTTGACTTTGCATTCTCTCCTTTAGAGGACGTTTGGGTCCTTGTCCTCTGGCTAAGTCCCCCATTTTATAATCAAGGCATTTACACAGGAGAATAGCAAAATTGGACCCTCTCCAACTTTGGAGATTTGCCCTGTAAAGCTAATGGGAAGATCCGCTCATGTGTTGACTTAAGGACTTGAATAGAAATATTGCGGTTGAAAAATTCCTTTTAGCTAAAATAAGTGAAATGTTAGCGCTAAGGAAGGACATGAAGGTGGTTTCTTCTATTGATTTGTTGGCAGAGAACCACCAGGTAAAATTGCATGATGAGAGTAAAAGTTTGAACACCTTTATGACTCCCCAGGGATGTTACAGGTATGTCCTGATGCTGTCCAGATTGGCATCAGCAGCTGCCGTACTTCAAACGTTAATGCACAGGATGTTTAAAAACATGCCAGAGGTAATATTCTTCCAAGATGACACATTAATCATGGGAGAATCTAAGATTCAACATGAAGTCAGAGTGAAGGGAGCGCTGGAGAAATTGAAAGCAAGTGGGTTAACATCTGAATATTCACAGTGTAGATTTGGAGTACATTCCTTGGATTATTTAGGACATTAAATGACTGGAGAAGGTATAAAACCAAAAAAAGAATTATTAAAAGCTGTGAAAAATGCTCCAACAACTAAAGATAAGGATAAGGTAAGATCCTTTCAAGGGTTGATTGCATTGCATGCAAAGGTTGTACAAACTTTCTCAGAGAAAACATATAATTTTGACAGTTGTTAAAAACAGATGCAAGTATGTGTGGTCTGAAAATTTGAGAATGTAAAAGTTGAGATGTGTAAAGCAAAACATTTTCACGGATTTGATCCAAAACTTGCATGCACAGTGACTACTGATGCAAGTAACAAGGGGACTGGGGCTGTATTAACCCAAAGGGGTGAAAATGGAAAGGAACTTCCTGTAGCATATGCTTCTAGAGCATTATCTCCAGCAGAAGAATGGTATTCTATAATTAAAAAAGAAACCCATACTGTTGTCTGGGGATTAGAACACTTTAGAAATGTTATATGGGGTTTCCATGTTGAAGTGAAATGTGACCACAAACCTCTCTTAAAGGTATTATCTACAGAAGGGGTATTGAAATCAACTCCCAGAACAGAAAAGATATTTGTTAGGTTGCTTGATTATACGTAAACCATAGTGTACTTGCCAGGTGTTAAAAACAGTGGTGGATTGTTTAAGTACACTACCATTACCATTACAGGAGGACCCTAGAGTGCGGGAGGAATTCAGTGTAGCTGGGGCTGATAAGAAGATCAGGAATTAAACCATTAGAGATGAGGAATTTAAGGAGGCAAATTTACAGGATTGTGAATTGACTAATATTAAAACTTTTATAGTGGAAGGATGGCCTGAGAAGAAAACACTGAGTTCTGAATTGAGACATTTTTGGGATATGAGCAAAGAATTGTCAGTGACTGATAATAATGTGTTGAGGGATGAAAAAATTATTTCACCCAGGAGTTTGAGAAAAACATTGATTAAACTTTGCCATGAAGGGCACTTAGTAATAGTTAAAAGCAAGAAAAGAGTTAAGGAGTTCTATTGGTGGTCTAGTCAAGATGTTATGGTAGAAAGAGTCATCAAGTAGTGTACAATGTGACAAATTACAAAGGTTATTGAAACCACCACTTTCTCCAGTTCCTTGTCTGAAAATTGCTTGAGAAATCTTGGGAATTACTATTATGTGACCAATTAATGACAATTGTTAAAAATTGAATGTGCTAGTGGCAATGGATTATTTCTCAAAATGGCCTGAGATCAAATTTGTAAATAAGGCCAATACCGAAGAGATAATTTTATTTAGGGATGAGTTGTTCCAAAGAGAAGGTCTCCCTAGAAGAGTAATCACAGATAATGGTATGCAATTTAGAAGTGTGGAAATGGAAAACTTCCTGAAACGAAATGGTATTGAACACAAAACGACTTTGGTCTATCATCCTTGTGGCAATGGAAAGGTGGAAAAATTTAATTGTGTAATTAAAGATTAATTACAAATGGCTAAGAATAAGAATCTCAATTGGATGGTTTCTCTCAAGAAAATGCTATGGATGTATTGTACTACACGCATGGTAACTAGTTATAGATAGCCCTTTTATGATTATCAGGGAGAGCGTATCGGGATGGTTGCTAATATCTAGACTCAGCCAATGGTCACCCATAGAAGTAAAGAAGAATATCCTGAAATCTCAAAAGAAATATCAGATATACATGGATAGGAAGATTGGAGCAAAGGATTCATGTCTGAGAAAAGGAGATGTGGTTTGTGTCAAATTACCGTTTAACGTTAAGGAAGGTGAAAGCAAATATTCGGGTCCCTGAGAGCTATTAGATATTTTCACTGATTCAGTGAAATTGAGTGATGGGCGTATATGGCATATGAGTAGATTAGGGAAATGTAAGGATGGAGGGGAAGAAGTGCTGAATGACTTGGAGAATAAAGATTATAAGTGGTTGGAGTTGGAAGCATGTGTTAAGGCCGAAGAATTACAATTGTAAGCAACTAGAGAAGAATTGTCCAAACATAATACCCATGGGAGGGGTGGGAGGAAAGACGAAACCCTCAACTCTGAATCCTCTTCTGAGGAAAATCAGTCATGTGATAATTTGGAAAAATCTTCTAATATTAAATTTGGTAGAGAAATCAAATGTCCAATGTAGTTGCAAATTTATGTAACTTATCTATTTAAATAGATTGTATAGTTATTTTACTGTAGGAAATCAAATTCAGTAAAAATATTTAGTCAAGGCTACAAATATTTAATCAGTTAGTTTATTGTGTGTAGAATTGTATTTTCCTTTAATGTTAACTTAGTATACTTAGAATCTTGTTTATTAAGAGATGTTTTATGTCTATTACTTGGGAGGCATAGAATGTTGACTAAGTCATTGGTAGGGAAGGGTAGAATGGGAATGCTATGAGTGACAGTTGAAGATCCTATCAAGATGGAGCAGATATGTTGGCCTTTAGTTATAGTTTATGTACTAATAAAGAATTACACCTTTATGAAAGCATGTGGAGTCATCCTATCACGCTGCTTATGTCAGTGCTTAAATTGTGTCGATGTTTGTCCATGCTCTGCACTTGAATGTTTTTATTAGAATCTACCTCATGATGATGCTGTGCAAGTACTGTTTAGCAGAGCTCGTTAGTGAAGCATTTAGATATTTAGTATACCTTACAAAATGTTAAACCTAGGACTTAAATCTACAGTTTAGGTGAAAAGTGAGTGGTGCCAGCTGCAGGGGACTCAAGCAAAATACTTTAAGCCCGGGCACTTAATTTATAAATAAATATATAATATATAAATAAATTAAGTATTGGCTTAGGCACAGATATACAGCCATTACAATATTATGCCTCCCTCTAAAGCAGGTTCACAGAGAATGCTATGGCCCAAAAAAAGATAATGGCAGTATAGATGATTGCTAAAGCTCTGCTACTGCAGCTCAAGCAAGACTTTTTTTTTACGAACTAAAAGTCGCTGGAGCAGACCTTCCACTTATCTGGAATGTGTAGAAAACTCCAATGCTGACAGATGAAAAAACAGGAAGAGCTGGGGTCAGGCAATTTTCCTTCCTGGTCTTTTGCCTGGATGGAGTCAAAGAAGCAGAACTACGCACTGGTTCCTATGTAGTAATTTTTTATTTTGTTGGGCAGTAAATTCTGTAAAGGTGGGAGCAGAGCTCATTATTTTTAGGACTGTGGCAAGGAAAGAAGGGCGAGGTAATAGTAACTTGGGTGAATGTGGCCTTGATGGGCATTGGGATGCCATCAAGGGACCATGCAGGGACCAACACATTTTCAAAAAAACATAAGCTGAGTATCCCAGGACCTTCTTATGGCAGGAAGAGACAGTGCAGTGAATGGATGTCAGAGAGGCTGTGACTTCCAGCCTGATCAACTTTTTCTATCCTGCTATTGTTAGGTCTGGTTTTACAGCGCAACAGACCTACTGTTACCAATTCTTCAACATACGGACAAAATGGGCTTTGGCCCCTCCTCACAGGAGTATTACTTTCTCTTTATGCTATGGGCTGTTTGATTGAAGCATTTCATTGCTTGTGCGGCTCTTATAGTGCAATGTATGACAGAAGATTATATACATCACTTTTTTGTTTTTTTTACTGCAGAATGTTTTTCAAAATGTTTTACTCAAGACTCAAAATGAAAGCCTCATCTGTTGCTTTACCAGTACTTGATCTTACTGTGAACTTGATGAACTCAACATCTTGGGGATTCCTTAACGGTGAGCCATGTTTTTGTAGCCGAACCACAAAAACAACAGGCTCCACATCATAGAGAGTATATACACAGTGGCTATCATTTCCTCACCAGGCTACAGGTTCAGACATACGACCAGGGGTATTGCCAGAAAAATAAAGCACCTCCACTTTTGAACTGTATCCCAAATGATCTGAGCAAGAGGGTAAGGCTGCACCACCCAAAGTACTTCTGAAAACAAAGTGTCCAAATGGTGTATTTTACACCTCAAATTTTCAAAGAATGCGGCCACAAGGTAGAAGCATTCCAGTAGCTACAGACCCATCTCACTCCTGCCTGTACCAGCTAAAGCCATCAATACTCAACTCTCAGACTACCTATACCTCCATCAACTCCTAGACAACTCGCAATCTGGCTTTTGCACCAACCAGGGCACAAAAACAGCCCTCATTGCACTTTCTGATGGAATCAGAAGCATTCTCAACCAAGGAGAAACAGCCACACTCATCCTCCTAGACCTCTCTGCAGCTTTTGATATGGTCTCCCACAACTCCCTCTTCAGAAAGCTTCAGCACTTGAATAGCTGCAGACTGACCCTCAAGTAGATATCCTCCTTCCTCATGGACTGAAGTCAACAAGCTAGACTTCACCTTACACCTCAGAACCCAAGAAACTCAACTGAGGAGTCCCTCAAGGCTCTCTGCTCAGCCTAACACTCTTTAAAGTCTACACGAAGCCCCTAACGGACATTGTCAGAGCTCACAGCATCAACACACTCTGTAGACGATGCACAGCTTATACTCTCCCTTACCGACTCAACCAGCACAGCCAAAGCAATCTTCGCCAAGTGCATGAGCAACATCACTGCTTGGATGAAAAACAGCTTTCTCCAGCTCAACACTGACAAAACCGAAATTCTTATCTTTGGCAACAACTACTCTCTCTGGCCCTCCGAACTTCGCCTCCCACCCACCCCTATGGACCATGCCAAGAACCTTGGATCATCCTGGACACCAACCTCTCCATGAGCAGATAGAGCAACGCTGTTGCCTCATTATTTTTCCACATCCTGTAAATGCTATGCAAGATTTTCAAGTGGATCCCACTTAACACCAGATGAACAGTCACCCAGGTGCTTATCACAAATAGACCTGACTACGGAAATACCTTCTACTTCGGAATACCAGCCCATTTTCTACGTCAACTCCAAACTACCCAAAATGCAGCCACCAGTCTTATCCTAAACATCCTGCGAAATAACCACATCTCTCTGCACCTCAACAATCGCCACTGGCTCCCAGTCCAGAAAAGATGTAAGTTCAAGCTACTCACCCACATCTACAAAGCGCTCCACAACACCAGTCCAATGTACCTCAACTACAGCCTCAACTGCTATTGACTGACCAGACATCTTCGATCTGAGTCCCTTGCATCAAGAAGTCCAGAAGCAGAGGAAGCTCCTTCTCATACCTTGCAGCAAAGACATGGAATGACCTCCTGCAACACCTCTGGACCTTCTCTTCCCTCTTTGCCTCTCGAAGGAACTTCAAGAAATGGGTGTTCCAGATGAAACAGGCATGACTTCCTCCTCCCTCCTTAAACCTGCCCTACTGAGCACCCGGAGATCCACACGGTTGATTAGCCACGCATAACATAACATAACACATCTTGATGGAGCCTTTTTCCTCCACAGATGCTATGCAAGTAGACAATATGGTAATTACTTGCACCAAATACAAGGTGTGTGCATCAGTTTGAGCTTTTCACCACTCACTGTTACACCTCACCATTCATGTTTTGTACATCATTTTTGCCTTCTTTTTTTTCCCTCTAAATGATTAATTTTTTCTGACTACACAAATTTAAATTATGTCAGTTGACTTTTTTTTGGCAATGGGATCCTGACAACCTTGCAGGAGAATAGGATAAAATTGGAAGCCATCAAGTCAAAAAGTTAGAGCTGACCTTATATGTGTGGACCTGTTGATACTTCTTTGTGCTGAAACTGCCTGACATTTTAGGATTCAGCAAGCCTTGTGTCCTCCTAGCAACCTTGGTCTACATGTATAACCCTGTTCTGGCTGTGAGAAGGCCCATCAAATAAATCAGACTCTTGCACTTGCTTGGATCTGTCCATGGGATATTCATTAAATAACAGAACCCCCCCAGAGTAATTTCATAGCTAGTCCTATGCTACTCCTGCTACCCCTGGACAGATGAGACATGCTTTGACAAGTGCAGGTGAGCAGTCCTGGGAGAGTGGGCTCCCTACCTGGTGGGCACAATGCTTGAAATTACATTGAAAGAACCTTGCTATCCACAGCAATGCAGCCTCCAACACTCTCTCTGTATAGCATTGGGTGTAGGCAGATCTACCCTTCCATGAAAGAGTGTTCTTCGCCAAATGCTGCAGCCTTGCACACCGTATGTTGTGCAGAGGCCCCAGAAATAGCCAGTCCACATGGGGCTGAATCCATAGATCAACAGCAGGACCATGATGACTAAACCAGACAAAGACTTGGTTTAGTTCAGATAACAATTTATTCTTAAGGTTGGAGTGATCTTCATCACAACTATCCAGCTAATTGGGCCACAGACAATCATACCTCTGACTAGGTCAGAGATGTAGGAATTTTCAAAAGTAACCAGCAGATATAAAATGTATATCTGTTTCAGCTCAGTGGGACTCAATTTTGTCAAAGGGCTCATCTAGTACTCCAACCTATTAACAGATTGACTATCTGTTGACCACAACTGATGGATCGCAATATATTGGTTCTAGTAGGAGGTGGTGACATCTATCCCCCACAAAGAGGTCCTAGGCAACTTAGTACCCCAATGTACCAATACTGTTTCACTGTGTCCACTGGAAACAGGTACATCAGGTTTCCTAGGTAGTCAGTATCACAATGTGATGTGAGAAGCAGAAAACAATGAGGATTAAATGTGAAAATCTGGGGATTGGATGCTGCATGGGTTCATAGTCATAAGCCCGTGGACTCTAAAGTAGATGGTTCTCAGTACCAGGGGTCCCAAGCTATCCACTCTATTGAACATTTATAAGATAACATTGGCTCGTTTTAACCACATCGGAGCCTGGGAAGAAACCTCAGATGCTGAGACTAGCACTAGCAAGCACATACCTGCAAAGAGATGAAAGTGTTACCCACTTCACTCTTGCCTCTCACTATGGCCCTCATGGTTGAAGTGGCGATCGTACCGCCAACAGGCTGGCGGTACAATTCGCCATATTTTAACCACGGCGGTAGCGCCGCGGTCACTCCACCGGGTTTTCCACCATGGTTGTCTCGGCGGTTATAATCCACCAGGGCAGCGCTGCTTGCAGCGCTCCCCTGTGGATTATGACTCCCCTTCCTGCCAGCCTGGCGGTAGAGACTCTGTTTCCGCCCGCCGGCCCAGCGGAGATGTCCAAATGCGGCCGGCAGGTTTCCTGCCGCATGGGCGGCCATCTGGCGGTATAACCTTGGCGGTCGGCCTCGTCCGACTGCCAAGGTTGTAATGAGGGCCGATGTGCCATACAGCAGAAAACCTTTCGTCTCTCACTTGGGTAAACTGATCTCAAAACCTGGAATTCCTAAACCTACATGCAACATGGAAAACACCACATCATTGACCTCCACACAGTTTCCCTACTTGCTCCCCTTATGATGCTGCTGTTGTCCTCCATTTGGAACAACCAATAACCTTCATTAAGGAACCAACAATGGTAATGGACACACTACTCCTAGAGGTTAAAGCAGAGATAGGCCTTGCTGCTCAATGATTCTCTGGAGCCCCTTGCATCCACCAACTTTACCTGGACCTTAACAATAATATACACAGAATGAAACAGAGAAGTATTGGATGGTTTGTAACCATGAGGTTAACCTTGACACAGTGACGTATCAAAACTTGAGGGGGTCCCCCTGCAAAGTACATTGAGGGGTCCCCCTCCTGATGGTCTCAGGCCAGGGTACTGTGCTGAGGGGCCCCCTGGAGCTCACACCCGCACATTGGGGGCTGCGGGAGACTTTGTTACGCCACTGCTCAACACTGAGACATCGAGAAACTGATGAAATGTTTATAACGCATTCAAACACAAACTTGGGGGCTGTGCAACATAGAAATGGCTGAATAAGAAGTAAATTAGACAGTGGCAGCATATGTTAAAGGGGGCGGGGCAATGACAGTGGGAAACAGAAAAAAAAAGAAAACCCACATACCGGTTCTCCTTGTCATTGCCTCCCACTGCATCTTGCTGCCTCTCTCGTCGCTACTCTTCATCTGGTGTCCCAGAATTTACTGGGACACCAGCACAGGCTCCCCAGAAATCTTAAGTGTAGCATGAAAGCAGCATCAGGATTGGGCTGAGCGGTTCGGACTGCCGCTCAGGCACAAGCCTGTGCTGTTTCTCCAGCTCTGCTGTTTATACAGCTGAGGGTGGAGAAACCTAAGTGTACATGTGTGTTTGGCCGGCCTGAGACAGCCCGCCAAACACACATGCGCACTTAGTGCACTCTCCTGTCGTCCTCCCTCCTGTGGCCCAGCCCCGCCACTCCCTGTATACGCTGCTGGCTGAGTCAGCAGATGAAAAATTATGAAAAATAAAATAATACAAAGCTATTGTTTTATTTTCCATCTGCTGGCTCAGCCAGGAGGGCAACACCCATTCGCCACTGCGGAGGAGTCGCTCCTGAAATAAAACTGTGAGAGAAAGTCATTGGCTTTGGGACGGGAAGCCATAAACGCTGAAAAGGAATACACAAGCACTGGGAAAAGACTAGAGCAGGACCACTCCAGCACATGGAAATGCTGGACAGGCAAACTTCAGGGTATGGAGGCATAGAAAGTTCGGGACCAGAAGGCACGTGCACTTGGTTCGAAACACATACACATGGAAAAAGGGACAGTGAATGTAAAGACACTGGGACAGAGAGAGACAGGATCACTGGGATACATTCACACTAAGAAAGATAGGGTGAGTCACGGATAAGGGGAAACACGGGGAAGCTAACAAGGCATGAACAGTGCACGCATTTAAATAGACTTTAAAGAAACCATAAGTAGAAATTAACTTTTTCACAAACCCTACAGTTCTGTGTCAGACGTATGCTATATAAAAACATAAAATGAAAATAAAATAAGATTAAAAACGTTCTCCATTCACACCTAAAAGCCTCTGCAGGAAAATCCCATGAATAAAATAAGACAGTTTACAACGCAAAACAGTTTACCACGCAAAATGTATTGCATGGAATAAAACGCAAATCCAATTATGGGTGCAGTTTTGCAATTAAATGACGCTGCCAGGTGGAAGAGAGGACACCGACATGCTCATCGGGGTAGTTTACCATGCGGACTTCAGAAATAAACTGTCCACTGAAAGAGCAGCTAACCCGCTTCGCCCACTTTCCGCAATTACGTTTGAGAAATCCTAATGTTTGTTCGTCGAGCGGATGGGCTGAGGACCCCGGTTAGGACTTTGGGTGAGAGACTTAAGAAGGGCCAGGCAATATTAAATGCCCTTATATTCAAAAGAATCAGGAGATAACATTGAAAAAGATTCATCAGTTGCTTGACCTCTATGAGGTCAGTTTGCAGAACAGAATAAAATGCAGCCTCGCTTTCGCAGCGGGGTAAGTATTCCTTGGGCAGTAGTATGTTGCAGGGAAACACGTCGTTCTCGGTTTGCAAAGCTGATTTAGCATAGCAGTGTGTATTTTAGAATAAAAACATAACTTCTTCAACTCTGATGGGATACCTGCAGGTACGGTCTTCGGGATTTACATTGAGAGTACAAAAACAACAAGGACATTCAGGGAAATTCAATTAACGGGCGACAACACTGGGTTTTAAAATAAAAGCACATCTGTTTAAGATTTACAGATCATGTACTCAACATCTGTAGAGTGTCCTAGAATACTGTGCCAAGGGACTTAAGTAAATAAATACATGGAACATGGTCAATAATAAGGCAGGATGAAAGGAATACTACTCTTCATGGATACAGTAAATGTGGGGGAAGAGGGCACAACTGAAAGCGCTGAATGGAGGAAAATTAGACATATTATAAAAAGGAAGGACAAACGCTCCGGGGGAGGAAGAAGGGAGGGAGAATATGTCGAAAAGCAAAGAAAATACAAAAATATGAATCTCAATATAAAGAGAACAGAAATAAATTATGTAGCATAAAAGTAAATGTACACAAGCAATGAACACACTATGAATCACGAAAACAAGCAACTGGAAGAACAGAGAAGTAAATAAAAACTGAGAGAACAAACAACGAGGAATAAAAGAAAGGTGAAATAGTAAGAAAAAAGGAAGTAGCAAAATCCTCAGGGAAAAAGAGAACAGTAAAGAATGTTAGAGAGGTAAAGAAAGAAGTAGAACGAAAAGAAAGAAAAGATGACAAAAGATAACTGGATATTAAAAAAGAAATAAGATAAAAAAGGAAGGAAAAAGATTTTCGAAGAACATTCAAAGTTAAAAGTTAATACACTAAGCAGCATTTAAATTCTTAGAACTATGGACCTGATTTAGAGTTTGACAGATGGGTTACTCCAGCTCAAATGTAACAGGTATCCCAGATATCCCGTTCACCACATTAAAAGTGCATTATATTGTGTGGCACCTGTAATGAGGCAGAAGGATGCCCGTCACATTTGTGACGCAAGACCCGTCAGCCAAACTCTCACTCAATCCCTGTATGTGGACCAACCTTAAAGACCACGTAATGTCCATATGAGCTAAGCTGGCAAAAATATGTTTACAAGGAATAATTTCAGATTTGACAACGATCATCAGACATATGAGACTGCAATGGTCTGTAAAGAAATATACAACCTTCTACTCTACACAAACAGACAGGCAGAAAAACCCTGCAACACTAATCAAGGTTTGTGAGGAAGTCACACTTTTAGCATGTTAACCCCAATGTTTCTGACTGGTACTGATGGTAACCGACCCTGTCTGTGCCCTGAGCTCTGCTTAACAGGCCCTGGGCCAATGCTCTGAATAAATAGTATATGTTCAAATGTCACAATGTTATAATTTCAGTTGGCAATGACAGACCATGTAAGGTCCCTAGTAGATAATAATGCAAAGGGGATTCAAACTACCTATAAGTCCCTAGTATATAATAGGGCTGGGAAGTTTAGAGGCCCAGTGGATTCCCTGCACGGGAGTGTGCACTGCTGTGTGTCTGCTGTCATTTTTAAAGGCAGCCCTGCCTTGCAGACTGTCTTTAAAATGTAAAATGTATGCAAACTTGACTTTGGAATTAAAGGTACTTCTAAAGTAACAATCTACCTTACTTTTACATATAGGTCACACTGAAGGTCTCCCCTGGATGCCCCATGAGTAGGGTGCCATGTAACTATAAGCAGGGACATTATAAAAATGTTTTATATTCCCTGCTGAGGGAAAAACTGCACCTTTCATTTCCCCCCATTGTAGAAAGTTGGCTCCACAGGATATAACACAAATATTTTTCATAAGCCTAAATATTGCTAGGAAAAAGATAAAAAATAACATGAAAGGACTCAAATGAATGGTAATGATAAATGCAACAATTTCCAATTGTTGAACCTATCATAACTTACACAGAAAATAAGTTATGAGACTTTCTTTACTGTATTCCAAATTCCAACCTGCTAGTGGTCTCTCCTGATTGGTCAGCCCCAACAGGATTAGCCAGGCTGCTTTGATGAGGTGATAAGTGGCCTGCACTGAGCAGAGGTTATCTGATGTGTGAGGTAGGCAGTTGGTGAAGCCAGGCCAGAAAGGGGTCTGGGTGACTCAAACTGAGGCTTCAAAAGGATACCAGTCAGAAAGGAATGCAGGCAGGCCTGCTCTCTCAAACATGTACCCCGCAGATAGATGGTGGGTTTACGAAAGGAATATTTGCAGATGTAAAGAGGGGGAGTTAATGGAAATGAGCTACACCAGGGGGTTGGTTAATCCAGATCCTACTCCTCTGGAGGAAAGCCATCCATCTTGGAATGTTAATGTGCAGTGCTTTATGGGACAGGAAGATGCCACACTTTGGAGGAAGCTATCTTATTTCTGGGTGGCACCCTACAGCTCATTGGACAAGAATGCCCACTGACTGTCCCCCAAGATGATTGAATAAAAGTGGCTGATCTGCATTGGAATTTATATCTGCTGCCTCAAACCACAAGAAGACGGAGGATTGCCCTGCTGAAACCCTGGTCTGCAACCCAGAGGCCTGTACATTTAAGGACTGTGCCTGTTGCACACTGGAACCACAGCCCAAAGGACTTTGCCTTGCTTCAAAAAGGACTCAGGAGTGGACTCCCTGAAGCAAAAGGTTGAAAGAGCTTCCCTGCACCAACTTCCACAAAAGCCCCAGCCTGAAGTGCGTCCAGTTGCCTTGCAAGGATTTGGCCAGGTGCATTGTGGGAACTGAAGTCCCAACGTCCCAAGGAGCAACTCCGAGATTCTGTTACCTTGGATCGGAGTTGTGGATCACTTTCCTGCATCAAGAAACACTTCTGGAAGTAAGTGTAAAAGTGTTACATTGCAGACAGCTGGAACTCTTGACTGTGTCCTGGTCCAGTGCAACCTTGCCTTTTAGCGCTATTTGCTTCTAAGCGCTAGTTTTAATTTTAATCTTTAAAAATTCATATCTTTGTTTACCTTATTTGCATTTTTGTCATTTTGGTTTAATTTTAAAGATAACAGTGTTTACTATTGTCATAAAATGGAGTGGGATTTCTATTGTGTATTGTGTCTTACTTATTTACTGCATTGGTGTGTTTAAATGCTTTACATACCTGTCTCCTGAGTTAAGCCTGACTGCTCACTGCCAAGCTACAGAGGTTGAGCCAGGGGCTAACTTGTGAGACCTTCACTGGGCACAAACCTGTGTTGGGGGTGTATTGCGACTGGTAGGTGTGTACTTACTGTAGGAGGCTGGACTGGCTTGTAGTGAGTACCAAGGGGTACTTGCACCTTGCACCAGGCCCAGTTATCCCTTATTAGTGTATAGGGTGTCTAGCAGCTTAGGCTGATAGATAATGGTAGCTTAGCAGAGCAGCTTAGGCTGAACTAGGAGACGTGTGAAGCTACTACAGTACCACTTAGTGTCATATGCACAATATCATAAGAAAACACAATACACAGTTATACTAAAAATAAAGGTACTTTATTTTTATGACAATATGCCAAAGTATCTTAGAGTGTACCCTCAGTGAGAGGATAGGAAATATACACAAGATATATACACACAATAGCAAAAATATGCAGTATAGTCTTAGAAAACAGTGCAAACAATGTATAGTTACAATAGGATGCAATGGGGAAACATAGGGATAGGGGCAACACAAACCATATACTCCAAAAGTGGAATGCGAACCACGAATGGACCCCAAACCTATGTGACCTTGTAGAGGGTCGCTGGGACTATTAGAAAATAGTGAGAGTTAGAAAAATAACCCTCCCCAAGACCCTGAAAAGTGAATGCAAAGTGCACCAAAGTTCCCCTAAGGACAAAAGAGTTGTGTTAGAGGAATAATGCAGGAAAGACACAAACCAGCAATGCAACAACTGTGGATTTCCAATCTAGGGTACCTGTGGAACAAGGGGACCAAGTCCAAAAGTCACAAGCAAGTCGTAGATGGGCAGATGCCCAGGAAATGCCAGCTGCGGGTGCAAAGAAGCTTCGACTGGACAGAAGAAGCTGAGGTTTCTGCAGGAACGAAAAGGGCTAGAGACTTCCCCTTTGGTGGACGGATCCCTCTCGCCTTGGAGAGTCGTGCAGAAGTGTTTTCCCGCCGGAAGGACGCCAACAAGCCTTGCTACACGCAAATCGTGCGTTTGGCGTTTTTGGACGCTGCTGGGGCCCAGGAGGGACCAGGAGGTCGCAAATTGGACCTGAAGAGAGAGGGGACGTCGAGCAAGACAAAGAGTCCTCACTGAAGCAGGTAGCACCCGGAGAAGTGCCAGAAACAGGCACTACGAGGATGCGTGAAACGGTGCTCGCCGAAGTTGCACAAAGGAGTCCCACGTCGCCGGAGACCAACTTAGAAAGTCGTGCAATGCAGGTTAGAGTGCCGTGGACCCAGGCTTGGCTGTGCACAAAGGATTTCCACCGGAAGTGCACAGGGGCCGGAGTAGCTGCAAAGTCGCGGTTCCCAGCAATGCAGCCCAGCGAGGTGAGGCAAGGACTTACCTCCACCAAACTTGGGCTGAAGAGTCACTGGACTGTGGGGGTCACTTGGACAGCGTCGCTGGATTCGAGGGACCTCGCTCGTCGTGCTGAGAGGAGACCCAAGGGACCGGTGATGCAGCTTTTTGGTGCCTGCGGTTGCAGGGGGAAGATTCCGTCGACCCACGGGAGATTTCTTCGGAGCTTCTGGTGCAGAGAGGAGGCAGACTACCCCCACAGCATGCACAAGCAGGAAAACAGTTGAGAAGGCGGCAGGATCAGCGTTACAGAGTTGCAGTAGTCGTCTTTGCTACTATGTTGCAGGTTTGCAGGCTTCCAGCGCGGTCAGCGGTCGTTTCCTTATCAGAAGGTGAAGAGAGAGATGCAGAGGAACTCGGCTGAGCTCATGCCTTCGTTATCTAAAGTTTCCCCAGAGACAGAGACCCTAAATAGCCAGAAAAGAGGGTTTGGCTTCCTAGGAGAGAGGAAAGGCTACTAACACCTGAAGGAGCCTATCACAAGGAGTCTCTGACGTCACCTGGTGGCACTGGCCACTCAGAGCAGTCCAGTGTGCCAGCAGCACCTCTGTTTCCAAGATGGCAGAGGTCTGGAGCACACTGGAGGAGCTCTGGACACCTCCCAGGGGAGGTGCAGGTCAGGGGAGTGGTCACTCCCCTTTCCTTTGTCCAGTTTCGCGCCAGAGCAGGGGCTAAGGGGTCCCTGAACCGGTGTAGACTGGCTTATGCAGAATTGGGCACATCTCTGCCCAACAAAGCATTTCCAGAGGCTGGGGGAGGCTACTCCTCCCCTGCCTTCACACCATTTTCCAAAGGGAGAGGGTGTCACACCCTCACTCAGAGGAAGTTCTTTGTTCTGCCATCCTGGGCCAGGCCTGGCTGGACCCCAGGAGGGCAGCTGCCTGTCTGAGGGGTTGGCAGCAGCAGCAGCTGCAGAGAAACCCCAGGAAGGGCAGTCTGGCAGTACCAGGGTCTGTGCTACAGACCACTGGGATCATGGAATTGTACCAACAATGCCAGGATGGCATAGAGGGGGCAATTCCATGATCATAGACATGTTACATGGCCATATTCGGAGTTACCATGGTGAAGCTACATATAGGTAGTGACCTATATGTAGTGCACGCGTGTAATGGTGTCCCCGCACTCACAAAGTTCAGTGAATTGGCTCTGAAAAATGTGGGGGCACCTTGGCTAGTGCCAGGGTGCCCTCACACTAAGTAACTTTGCACCTAACCTTTACCAGGTAAAGGTTAGACATATAGGTGACTTATAAGTTACTTAAGTGCAGTGTAAAATGGCTGTGAAATAACGTGGACGTTATTTCACTCAGGCTGCAGTGGCAGGCCTGTGTAAGGATTGTCAGAGCTCCCTATGGGTGGCAAAAGAAATGCTGCAGCCCATAGGGATCTCCTGGAACCCCAATACCCTGGGTACCTTAGTACCATTTACTAGGGAATTATAAGGGTGTTCCAGTAAGCCAATGTAAATTGGTAAAAATGGTCACTAGCCTGTCAGTGACAATTTGGAAAGAAATGAGAGAGTATAACCACTGAGGTTCTGATTAGCAGAGCCTCAGTGAGACAGTTAGTCACTACACAGATAACACATTCAGGCACACTTATGAGCACTGGGGCCCTGGGTTACCAGGGTCCCAGTGACACATACAACTAAAACAACATATATACAGTGAAAAATGGGGGTAACATGCCAGGCAAGATGGTACTTTCCTACACAACCCCCCCCAAACGAAGGACAATAAGACTAGCCATTACCTGATGAGTCTTCATTGTCTAAGTGGAAATATCTGGAGAGTCCATCTGCATTGGAGTGGCTACTCCCAGGTCTATGTTCCACTGTATAGTCCATTCCCTGTAGGGATATGGACCACCTCAACAATTTAGGATTTTCACCTTTCATTTGTTTTAGCCAAAGTAGAGGTTTGTGGTCTGTCTGAACAATGAAGTGAGTGCCAAACAGGTATGGCCTCAACTTCTTCAGAGCCCAGACCACAGCAAAGGCCTCCCTCTCAATGGCAGACCAACGCTTTTCTCTAGGGGTCAACCTCCTACTAATAAAAGCAACAGGTTGATCCTGGCCCTCAGAATTAAGTTGTGATAGGACTGCCCCTACTCCTAATTCAGATGCATCAGTTTGGACATAGAATTTTTTAGAGTAACAAGGGCTTTTCAGGACAGGTGCAGAGCACATGGCCTGCTTCAGCTCCTCAAAAGCTTTCTGACAGCTTGCTGTCCATAATACCTTTTTAGGCATTTTCTTGGATGTGAGGTCATTAAGAGGGGCTGCAATGGAGCCATAGTTCTTAATGAACCTCCTGTAATACCCAGTGAGGCCTAGGAAGGCTCTCACCTGAGTCTGAGTGGTAGGGGGAACCCAATCAATAATAGTTTGGATTTTCCCCTGAAGTGGTGCAATCTGTTCCCCACCAACAAGGTGTCCCAGATAAACCACCTTACCCTGCCCTATCTGGCACTTTGAAGCCTTGATAGTGAGGCCTGCCTTTTGCAGGGCCTCCAAAACTTTCCATAGGTGGACCAGGTGATCATCCCAGCTGGAGCTAAAGACAGCTATATCATCCAAATATGCTGCACTGAAAGCTTCCAGCCCTTGCAGGACTGTGTTCACCAACCTCTGAAAAGTGGCAGGGGCATTTTTCAAACCAAAAGGCATTACAGTAAACTGGTAATGTCCTCCAATGGTAGAAAATGCAGTCTTAGGTTTAGCATCTTCTGACAATTTGATCTGCCAATACCCTGCAGTCAAATCAAAAGTGCTTAGATACTTGGCAGATGCCAGTGTATCTATGAGCTCATCTGCCCTGGGTATAGGGTGAGCATCAGTTTTGGTTACCAAGTTGAGACCTCTATAGTCTACACAAAACCTCATTTCCTTCTTTCCATCTTTAGAATTGGGTTTAGGTACCAGTACCACAGGAGAAGCCCATGGACTGTCAGAGTGCTCAACCACTCCTAGTTCCAACATTTTCTGAACTTCTTGCTTTATGCAGTCCCTGACATGGTCAGGCTGCCTATAGATCTTACTTTTGACAGGTAAACTGTCTCCAGTATCTATAGTGTGCTCACACCAAGAAGTGGTGCCTGGCACAATGGGGAAGAGTTCTGAAAATTGTCCTAGGAGATGTATGCAATTATCTTTCTGTTCAGCAGTAAGACAATCAGCCAAAACTACACCTTCCACAAGAGCATCTTGTTCTGTGGAAGAGAAGAGATCAGGTAGAGGATCACTGTCTTCTTCCTGTCCCTCATCTGTTGCCATGAGCAGGGTGAGATCAGCCCTGTCATAGTAGGGTTTCAGGCGGTTGACATGGAGCACCCTAAGGGGACTCCTGGCAGTGCCTAAGTCAACCAAGTAGGTGACTTCACCCTTCTTTTCAACAATTGTGTGGGGTCCACTCCATTTATCTTGGAGTGCTCTTGGGGCCACAGGCTCCAAGACCCACACTTTCTGCCCTGGTTGGTACTGAACCAAAACAGCCTTCTGATCATGCCATTGCTTCTGGAGCTCTTGGCTGGCCTGAAGGTTTTTGCTGGCCTTTTTCATGTACTCAGCCATCCTTGATCTGAGGCCAAGTACATAATCCACAATATCCTGCTTAGGAGCTTTTAAAGGTTGTTCCCAACCCTCCTTTACAAGTGTGAGTGGACCCCTAACAGGGTGTCCAAAAAGAAGTTCAAAGGGGCTGAAGCCCACTCCTTTCTGGGGTACCTCCCTGTAGGCAAAAAGGAGGCATGGTAGAAGGATATCCCATCTCCTGCGGAGTTTTTCAGGGAGACCCATAATCATGCCTTTGAGAGTTTTATTAAATCTCTCCACCAGTCCATTTTTTTGTGGATGATAGGGTGTTGTGAACTTGTAAGTTACACCACACTCCTTCCACATGGCCTTTAAGTATGCAGACATGAAATTGCTTCCTCTGTCTCATACTACTTCCTTTGGGAAGCCCACCCTGGAAAATATTCCCAGGAGGGCCTTTGCCACTGCAGGAGCTGTAGTGGTCCTTAAAGGAATAGCTTCAGGATATCTTGTGGCATGGTCCACTACCACCAAGATAAACCTATTGCCTGAAGCAGTAGGAGGGTCAAGGGGGCCAACTATGTCAACCCCTACCCTTTCAAAGGTAACCCCAACCACAGGCAGTGGGATAAGGGGTGCCTTTGGGGTGCCACCTGTCTTGCCACTGGCTTGACAGGTTTCACAGGACTTGCAAAATTCTTTTGTGTCCTCAGACATCCTAGGCCAATGAAACAGGGGAACAAGCCTGTCCCAAGTTTTCATTTGTCCTAGATGCCCAGCTAAGGGAATGTCATGTGCCAGTGTTAGGAGGAACTTTCTGTACTCCTGAGGAATCACTAATCTCCTGGCAGCTCCAGGTTTAGGATCCCTATGCTCAGTGTACAAGAGGTTGTCCTCCCAGTAAACTCTGTGAGAGTCACTGACATCCCCATTAGCCTGTTTGACAGCTTGCTGTCTGAGACCCTCTAATGTGGGACAGGTTTGCTGTGCCACACTCAGCTCCTCTCTGGCAGGCCCCCCTTCACCCAAAAGCTCAGCAGTGTCTGCTTCCAGCTCCTCTGGTGTAGGTTCTGCACAGGGAGGGAATTCTTCTTCCTCAGAAGTAGAATCCACTGTAGAGGGAGGGATAGTAGGAAGTGGTTTGCTTCTACTAGCCCTAGCTTTAGGGAGCACTTGGTCCATTGTTCCAGGATCCAAGCTTCCCTGTCCTTTTTGCTTTTTGGCCTGAGCCCTTGTCAAAGCAAAAATATGCCCTGGGATGCCCAGCATTGCTGCATGGGCCTCCAACTCCACATCTGACCAAGCTGATGTCTCCAAATCATTCCCTAATAGACAGTCTACATGTAAATCTGAAGCTACCACAACTTTCTTTGGACCAGTTACCCCCCCCCAGTTGAGATTTACAACAGCCATGGGGTTGCTTTGTGTTATGTTGTGAGCATCGGTTACTTGGTACTGGTGTCCAAGTATGTGTTGTTCAGGGTGCACCAGTTTCTCAATCACCATTGTGATACTGGCACCTGTGTCCCTGTAGGCCTGGACCTCAACACCATTTATTAGGGTTAGTTGCTTGTACTTCTCCAAGTTATGGGGGCAAGCAACCAAAGTGGCTAAATCAATAGCCCCTTCAGAGACTAAAGTAGCCTCTGTGGTCTCCCTAATCAGACCAACCCCAACTAAATTACCAAATGTGAGCCCAGCTACTCCCTTGGATTGGCTATTAGTAGGTTTGCTCCCACCACCACTGCTATTAGTAGGGACACTAGGTGTAGCAGTAGGGGTTGTAGTGGTAGGAGCTGTGGTGCCTTTCTTTGGACAACTGGGATCTGTTGTCCAATGGCCTTTTATTTTACATAAATAGCACCATGGTTTCTTTTCCTTGTTCTGATTAAAGGAGGATTTGGACCCACCACCCCCACCAGAGTGTTTTTGTGGGCCTGATGAAGACTCATTTTTAGATTTGTCCCCACCCTTGTCAGAAGACTTACCATCCTTCTTTTTGTTGCCATCTTTGTCACCCCCTGTATGAACTTTTCTGTTCACTCTTGTTCTGACCCATTTGTCTGCCTTCTTTCCCAATTCTTGGGGAGAGGTCAGATCAGAGTCCACCAAGTACTGGTGCAACAAATCAGACACACAATTATTAAGAATATGCTCTCTCAGGATTAAGTTATACAGGCTGTCATAATCAGTAACTTTACTGCCATGTAACCACCCCTCCAAGGCCTTCACTGCCTGGTCAATGAAATCAACCCAGTCTTGTGAAGACTCCTTTTTGGTCTCTCTGAACTTTATCCTGTACTGTTCAGTGGTTAAGCCATAACCATCCAGGAGTGCATTCTTAAGAACTTGGAAATTATTAGCATCATTTTCTTTTACAGTAAGGAGCCTATCCCTACCTTTTCCAGTAAATGATAGCCATAGGATAGCAGCCCACTGCTTTTGAGGGACATCCTGTACAGCACAGGCCCTCTCAAGTGCAGCAAACCACTTGTTAATGTCATCCCCCTCCTTATAAGGGGGAACTATCTTGTGCAGATTCCTGGAATCATGCTCTTTTGCAGGATGACTATGGGGAATACTGCTGCTGCCACCATGGGTTTCTAAACCCAACTTCTGTCTTTCCCTCTCTACTTCTAAAGACTGTCTATCCAAATCCAGCTGTTGCTTCTTGAGCTTCAGTCTGGTTTGTTCCACTCTCAATCTATTGAGCTCCCTTTCTAACAATCTGTCATCAGGGTGGGTGGGAGGGACATTTCTAGATACAGAGGTATGATGGGAATGAACAGAAGGAGACCTGTCCCTTACAGAGGGCACCCTAACAGCTTGGCTACCAGTATAATGTGAGAGCACACCATTAGTATGGTGTGATTCAACCTCTGTACCAACTATGCTAGACTGTCTAGTAATGGGCAGGCTGAGAAGTTTCTTTCCTGAACCTTTTCCTGGGGGAGTCCCTGGATCAGATTGAGAACCATTAGCTACTTTTTCTACAGATTGGGCACTTATGGCCTTATCCTGTACTCTAAGCATTTTAATTAACAGTTCTAAAGAAGGATTCTTCCCTACACTCAAACCTCTCTCTATGCAGAGACTCCTTGCTCCTTTCCAGCTAAGGTGATCATATGCAAGTTTGGACAGTTCAACATTTTTTCCTGTGCCAGACATTTTTAGAGAGAGTTAAAGTGATAGAAAAAGAGAAAAAAGTTTTCAGAACTTTTTGGAAAGACAGAAAAAACTTTTTAAACTTTTAAGAACTTTTTGAAAGTTTAGGAGTACTTTTCAGCACTTAGAAAAGAGTGAAAAGAGGAAATGCAAAACTTTTTGGCTATGTGTATATACACTGACCTTGTTTTGTATATTTTTCTCTTATGAAAAGTACAATGACAAGAGTGGTAAGTAGTCTCAAGCACTTATCCCACCACTGCACAACCAATGTAGGAGGCTGGACTGGCTTGTAGTGAGTACCAAGGGGTACTTGCACCTTGCACCAGGCCCAGTTATCCCTTATTAGTGTATAGGGTGTCTAGCAGCTTAGGCTGATAGATAATGGTAGCTTAGCAGAGCAGCTTAGGCTGAACTAGGAGACGTGTGAAGCTACTACAGTACCACTTAGTGTCATATGCACAATATCATAAGAAAACACAATACACAGTTATACTAAAAATAAAGGTACTTTATTTTTATGACAATATGCCAAAGTATCTTAGAGTGTACCCTCAGTGAGAGGATAGGAAATATACACAAGATATATATACACAATAGCAAAAATATGCAGTATAGTCTTAGAAAACAGTGCAAACAATGTATAGTTACAATAGGATGCAATGGGGAAACATAGGGATAGGGGCAACACAAACCATATACTCCAAAAGTGGAATGCGAACCACGAATGGACCCCAAACCTATGTGACCTTGTAGAGGGTCGCTGGGACTATTAGAAAATAGTGAGAGTTAGAAAAATAACCCTCCCCAAGACCCTGAAAAGTGAGTGCAAAGTGCACCAAAGTTCCCCTAAGGACAAAAGAGTCGTGTTAGAGGAATAATGCAGGAAAGACACAAACCAGCAATGCAACAACTGTGGATTTCCAATCTAGGGTACCTGTGGAACAAGGGGACCAAGTCCAAAAGTCACAAGCAAGTCGTAGATGGGCAGATGCCCAGGAAATGCCAGCTGCGGGTGCAAAGAAGCTTCGACTGGACAGAAGAAGCTGAGGTTTCTGCAGGAACGGAAATGGCTAGAGACTTCCCCTTTGGTGGACGGATCCCTCTCGCCTTGGAAAGTCGTGCAGAAGTGTTTTCCCGCCGGAAGGACGCCAACAAGCCTTGCTACATGCAAATCGTGCGTTTGGCGTTTTTGGACGCTGCTGGGGCCCAGGAGGGACCAGGAGGTCGCAAATTGGACCTGAAGAGAGAGGGGACGTCGAGCAAGACAAAGAACCCTCACTGAAGCAGGTAGCACCCGGAGAAGTGCCAGAAACAGGCACTACGAGGATGCGTGAAACGGTGCTCGCCGAAGTTGCACAAAGGAGTCCCACGTCGCCGGAGACCAACTTAGAAAGTCGTGCAATGCAGGTTAGAGTGCCGTGGACCCAGGCTTGGCTGTGCACAAAGGATTTCCGCCGGAAGTGCACAGGGGCCGGAGTAGCTGCAAAGTCGCGGTTCCCAGCAATGCAGCCCAGCGAGGTGAGGCAAGGACTTACCTCCACCAAACTTGGGCTGAAGAGTCACTGGACTATGGGGGTCACTTGGACAGCATCGCTGGATTCGAGGGACCTCGCTCGTCGTGCTGAGAGGAGACCCAAGGGACCGGTGATGCAGCTTTTTGGTGCCTGCGGTTGCAGGGGGAAGATTCCGTCGACCCACGGGAGATTTCTTCGGAGCTTCTGGTGCAGAGAGGAGGCAGACTACCCCCACAGCATGCACAAGCAGGAAAACAGTCGAGAAGGCGGCAGGATCAGCGTTACAGAGTTGCAGTAGTCGTCTTTGCTACTATGTTGCAGGTTTGCAGGCTTCCAGCGCGGTCAGCGGTCGTTTCCTTATCAGAAGGTGAAGAGAGAGATGCAGAGGAACTCGGCTGAGCTCATGCATTCGTTATCTAAAGTTTCCCCAGAGACAGAGACCCTAAATAGCCAGAAAAGAGGGTTTGGCTACCTAGGAGAGAGGAAAGGCTACTAACACCTGAAGGAGCCTATCACAAGGAGTCTCTGACGTCACCTGGTGGCACTGGCCACTCAGAGCAGTCCAGTGTGCCAGCAGCACCTCTGTTTCCAAGATGGCAGAGGTCTGGAGCACACTGGAGGAGCTCTGGACACCTCCCAGGGGAGGTGCAGGTCAGGGGAGTGGTCACTCCCCTTTCCTTTGTCCAGTTTCGCGCCAGAGCAGGGGCTAAGGGGTCCCTGAACCGGTGTAGACTGGCTTATGCAGAATTGGGCACATCTGTGCCCAACAAAGCATTTCCAGAGGCTGGGGGAGGCTACTCCTCCCCTGCCTTCACACCATTTTCCAAAGGGAGAGGGTGTCACACCCTCTCTCAGAGGAAGTTCTTTGTTCTGCCATCCTGGGCCAGGCCTGGCTGGACCCCAGGAGGGCAGCTGCCTGTCTGAGGGGTTGGCAGCAGCAGCAGCTGCAGAGAAACCCCAGGAAGGGCAGTCTGGCAGTACCAGAGTCTGTGCTACAGACCACTGGGATCATGGAATTGTACCAACAATGCCAGGATGGCATAGAGGGGGCAATTCCATGATCATAGACATGTTACATGGCCATATTCGGAGTTACCATGGTGAAGCTACATATAGGTAGTGACCTATATGTAGTGCACGCGTGTAATGGTGTCCCCGCACTCACAAAGTTCAGTGAATTGGCTCTGAACAATGTGGGGGCACCTTGGCTAGTGCCAGGGTGCCCTCACACTAAGTAACTTTGCACCTAACCTTTACCAGGTAAAGGTTAGACATATAGGTGACTTATAAGTTACTTAAGTGCAGTGTAAAATGGCTGTGAAATAACGTGGACGTTATTTCACTCAGGCTGCAGTGGCAGGCCTGTGTAAGGATTGTCAGAGCTCCCTATGGGTGGCAAAAGAAATGCTGCAGCCCATAGGGATCTCCTGGAACCCCAATACCCTGGGTACCTTAGTACCATATACTAGGGAATTATAAGGGTGTTCCAGTAAGCCAATGTAAATTGGTAAAAATGGTCACTAGCCTGTCAGTGACAATTTGGAAAGAAATGAGAGAGCATAACCACTGAGGTTCTGATTAGCAGAGCCTCAGTGAGACAGTTAGTCACTACACAGGTAACACATTCAGGCACACTTATGAGCACTGGGGCCCTGGGTTACCAGGGTCCCAGTGACACATACAACTAAAACAACATATATACAGTGAAAAATGGGGGTAACATGCCAGGCAAGATGGTACTTTCCTACACTTACCCCTACCAATACCCAGCCTCTAACAAGGTTCAATAAAACAAATCAGAAAAACAATCTCACTTACAGGCAGTTTCTGAGGGCCAGAAAGAAGTGCTCAAAGAAAGAGGATTATTTCACTTGTGCTACTAACCTTGAGATGAAATTACAGGAGAGTGAAGACCGATAGAGACTTTAAAAGAGCTCATTACAAGTAGCTTTATCTAACAAAAAGTCTGCTGAGTTCCAGTAGAAAGGACAAGACCACCAAACTAGTATGTGTGGCTACATTTAAACACGGTACACAGAATGTGAAGAAAATTATTTAAAAACTGGCCTATATGGAATAGCAGCCAGGACAACATTTGAAGTGCATATGTTTGCTTTCAAAAGGAGGAGAAGCATTAGCGATGATTTAGTGAGATAGCTCATATTTTAAGAGATACCTTTGACATTTTTCTGGCTTATCCTGAAGGAGGCACCTTGGTTTCTGATATCTTAAATGTAGTTCAGAGAACCAACCTCCCTTCCTCAGTAGGACTGTTGTGGATGAAAGTGGCTATAGGTAAATAGTTTTTCAGGTGCACCAGCAGAGCCAGGATTTCACACCGCATTGAGGTTACAATGTAATTCCCCTTTTTCTTCTGGAGAAACTTACCAGTGGTTAGGCACTGATAAAAATAGGTTGTTATCATTAGTGTAAGAATATAGTGGCAGGAGTAGCTGTCATCTAAATATTTACCACATTAGAAATGTTCATTCAATGTTGACTAGTATGTTTAAACCATTATCTAGTGAGTGAATGTATTGACTAAATAGAATATTAGTACTATTCTAAAAATGAGTACTCATTCATGCAAGTGCTGCCCATGTACCCCAAGTAGAGCAGGAATGGTATGTAAATGAAGTCTGAGTAGAGTAGAATCTGTGACTTGGCAGCTCCTTTGACCACCAATATTAAACAAACAAAAGATATATGTCACCCAAAGAAATTGTGTGGCTCATTGCAGTGCACTGGGACCCTTTTTGATCAGCAAACATATATTTATCTATGTTGCACAGAATGGTCATATCGTTTAACATAACTATTCAGAAGTTGGCAAAGTGAAGGTATTGGACTAAGATCTTCATTAAGAGTATCACCTTTGAGCTATATCAGGTTAAGATGAGGGTTTGTAAAAAAACAAATCGCTAAGCTTATTGCAATGGCTTAAGGTCAAGTTAGCCTCAGCCTTATTTCTCGGGGAGTGAAACCACAACCCCAGATACCCACATTACAACACTAATATGAAAAATGTAAAGGAATGAAGTTCACCATCAATATTTAGAAAACATTAGCATATTGCCTAGGCTGCTGTGGACAAAAGAGAGGAATAACCTCATAATAAAGGGGAAACCTATGATTTTTTAAATTTTTTTATTTTACATTGTATGGAATTGGCCCATAAACGGCCTGAAAAGACATATGTAATATAATACAGGAAAGGCTGTCAGCAAGAAACATTATACTATAGATACAACACATGCTCTTTTGAAATACTATATTATGGAGTAACTATCACCCTATTACATGCCATACCCGGCAGACTAGGGCCAGTCTCCATTGTAAGTTGCACATAACTATTATCTGCCAGGGGCTCTTCAAATACTGTGAGTGAGGAATTTTACTAAAGCCAATTCAGAATCTGTACGACATCAAAATTTAGGACTAGCAGGGCTCCTGTTTTGTTAAGTATAGAGAAGCCTATACAAGAGTTCAAATGAGCAAGCATTGTCCATGCCACTTCTCTCTATCCTCAGAGCAAATGAAGTCAACTAGAAAAAAAGATCCACCAACATGCTAACTACAAACACAGCTCAGGAGGATGCAGGATGATATCCTAAAAGTTTAGCATGGATCGAGCCCTACAATTGACAGTCATTATATACAGTAACTGATTAACACAGGTATCAAACAAATCTCATGCTCTCTGTGCATCCAACACATGTGCATCACATGGAGAGAGAACATTCTCTATCCAATCTTGTTCTCTCCTGACTCACTCTCTGCACAAGTTAGTCTCACATGCACAGTTAACCAAGCCTGGGCGTTTATAAAAATAACAAGTATTTGCAATGCAACCGGTCTCACGTTTGCTTGAGTTCGAGCAATTAGCATTGTAAACTCCTAACCGGACTTTTCTTGCCACATAAATTGAAAGTGAAAATAAAACCGTTTCACATAACTAAATGGATTTTTCTTGCCATATAAACTGAAAAGTAAAAGTTTCACATAAGCGAGCTGACGGCTGCCATCCGTGCAAAGCAGACACACAAACGGAAATGAAAGTTCACTTGTAGTGAAACTTTTCGGCAAAAGTGCAATTATCTACGTAACCGGCAAAAGTGCAATTAACTATGTAACAGGGTTGATGTCATGCAAAGTGTTCGACTTCTGCCCAGCGAGATCGCACTGCGAAGAAAGAGAAAAAGTAGTCCAGAAACCCGATGGAAATCAGCGAGCCACGTAGGTTTCCAGTACTTGGTCGCTGAACTCGAGGTGGGCTAACCACCGGAATAGACATGACGTATGCATGCCTTCCACTAATGAAAGCAAGAAGATTTTAAAAGGCAAGCACACGAACCAATGAAAGACGCTGACGAGCCATAGGGGTGGTGTGAAGCCCAACGAGAGATAACAACACGGGACTGAGCGCTTTGCGCTCGCCCGTAAAAAAGTAGCACCGGCATATACAAAAAAAGTGATTGATGGAATACTTGAAGTAATCTAAAAAAATGTTAATTACCCAGGGACACATCCCAACCCATTAATATTTTGCATACCATGCCACCTCAGTTTTGACCCAGCTGTATGCAAACCAGCCATGATATTGCTCCAGTATGAACAGTCCAGCCAGAACTGCCAGGCCAAGTCCTTCCTGAACCAGAAAACAAGCAACCCAAGACCAGTTTCGCCCTGGGCTCATCATTTGGGTATAGCTTGGTTTCTGTTGCACAGTGTGCACAGGACCCATGTCTGGGCATACTTGCTCCACTTAGGGAGTCACACTGAAGTGCACAAAAAAAGTGCTGGAAGGCATGCGTGAATTAATGTCAGCCACCGTTAATTACTCAGGGCTACTCTGAAACCCCATTGTTCTTTTGCTCACCGTGCTACCTCAGTTTGAATTAAGCCATATTCAAATCAGTCTTGACTCTGCTCCAACAGGAAAAGTTGAGCCCAAACTGCCAGGCCAGGTCCTCCCTGAACCAGAACACAAGCAACCCAACACTGATTTTGTCCTGGTTGGGGCTCTTCAGTTAGGTGTAGCTTGGTTCCAATGGCACAGTGAGCAGGGGACCCACATCTGGGCACACCTTTGGCCAAAACAATGTGTTACATCAAACACACAAAAGGTGGTGGAGGAATATTTGCAATAAGTCTAACCACTAGCAATCACGCCTGGTAGCATTCCAACCTATCATTCTTTTGTCCATCAAGCCACCTCCATTTGGACCTAGCCATATGCAAATCAGTCTTGACCCTGCTTCAATAGGAATAGTCCAGCCTGAACTGCCAGGCCAGGCCCTTTCTGAACCAAATTCAAGCGACCCAAGAATGGTTTGCCTTGACTGGGGTGTCTTCAATCAGGTGCAGCTTGGTTCCAAGGTGTTAGTTAGCCATAAGGAGTATGCTTATAATTGGTAGTAAAAAACTCTGTGTAACTCTTTTAGTTGTAAGAATATGAAAGTGGATTGGATGGCTACTTCTCTTGGTTGCATCCCCTCAAATTGCCCTGTCCTCGGACCCTTTCTCATGTAGCATCTGCATGCTATGTCCCATGACCACTTTTCAGGTAGCCTCTTCATAAGGTGTCTGCTCACCTTTTCTCCTGTAGCTTCTGCATGCTCTGTCCTCTAACCCTTTCTCACTTGGCCTCTGCATGTTGTCATAAACATTGTTCATTATAGTTCTATAAGAGCTTGCATCTCCTCTATTAAAATCCTTGCTTCAAAGAGGGGGGTGTTACAAACCTCCACCCGATGTTTCCCATGACTCTCTACAGAATACTGAATCTGTAAGTATTTAAAGTGATCAAAGTTACCTAATTAAAAAATCATTCCGTAAATGAGAAAAATATTTTTATGCAGGTGAGCCATCATGTCTCCCACTTTTGTAAGACACAAAGACATCCTGTCCAATCTGATGGATTGTCCGTCTAGAGGAGAACATACCTCACCATTTAATACTATTAAGTAACCCGCACAGGAGAAACCTCTTATATTTGGAATTGGTGGGGCTGTGCCCCCTTCATAAATTGATTGGCATACCTGGACAAGGGCCATAGATTTTTGTGCCTGATAATAAGGGACATATTGTATTTTCAGCATGCTGAAAAAATACCTCAGCTATCACAAATGGGTTGTTTTGCATAACATAGAGAAACATGGGGGGATGTGATCATCTTGAATAGGGCAACCCATCCCAGTAAAGAAAGTGGGAGCTTGTTCCAGCACACAGTGGCATTGCTAAAATAAAATCTCATAGTAATGGAAATAAGTTTGGCTCTTAATAATGAGTTCAGTCCCTCATAATCTCAATATTGAATCCATCCGACTGCATGTTAATATATCAGTCACTCCTAGATCTAAGGATTATTGCTGCACTGGCTTAAGGGTAAACTTAGCTCAGCTGTTGTGGTAACCTGATAATTTTCGAAACTCAGCAAAAATGTCCATCAGTCAGGTATGGTGGAGTGTGGGTTAGCCAGAAAAAGCAATATATTATCTATGTAGAGAATTATTCAGTCCTCTGCGCAGTCTCCTATTAAAATCTCCGTATTTGTAGGTCTTTTCCCACCCAGCATGCCAAGGGTTCCACTTGAAACATAAACAGGAGAGGAGAAAGGAGAAGTCCCTGCCTAAGTCTTCAGCAGATCATTCAGACAACCCTCCATTGATACTGATTCAGAATATTAGATAGCAGGGAAACTCAGGAGCTATTCTGCAGGACTACCCTCTTCACTCATAGGACTTGGAGTGTGAATTTCAATTCCATGCAATCGAATGCCTTCCAGCATCAAGTGGCCACACAGCTGGGGGCGTGGTCAACATGGCGACCGGAGCGGCAGCATAAACTGCAGCTCCGATACGGGCCCATCCATTTATCCTGATCGCAGCGCCTATCCCCCTTTTACTGGTGGTAGGCGTCACCCATTCAGCCGCCCGGACCTGTAATTGTAGCCGCGGCTACATATCGGACGTCGCTGCTGCTCTACACACTGCGAACGGACCATCGTGCTGCTGGGCCCACGGCCGCGGCTGCGGCCTGCGCGGACACTACCTGGAGCCGGGAGCCGCCTTTCGAGGCTCGGCGACGTGTAGCGGAGCCGCGCCTGGACTGGAGGTGACGGCGGTAGGGGAGCCCCGACCCCGAGGATAGTGCCGGAAGCAGACACTCGGCAATTTTTTACATTCTGGGACAGCGGCGCCGCTGCACGGCCGAGCCCGTCGCGGTGCCGCGCCCCGCACGCCGCGGTGACTCTCTGCTGCCTGTGGCCTCCGTGTTGCGGCGCTGCCTCTGGCGACCGCACCCCGGTTCCCCTGCTTATGGGGGAAGGGCTCACCCGGCGCCCACCTGTGCCCGTGGCTCGGAGGGGCTGTGTCCTGCCCGGATGAGGCCCGATGGAGCAGAGGCCTCAGAGGTGACATGTGGCCTGGCAGCAGGGTATCAGGTGCTGCCAGTGTGAGACCTCAGGCCTGGGGCCTCATTTGGAACTCGTTTTACCTCACTACTGGAGCCCACGCGGCACAACACATCACAAGAAGGTGAGCCTTTCGGCGACATTAATCGAGTCGCGGCGTGAGAGTAGGATAGCTACCTCCCCCCAGACCAGCTCACACAGAGCAGATTGAGGCGCTAACAAGGCACATGAGGTACCGCCCCTGACCCTCCGGGCCCTACATATAATTCCCCATCAGCGCAATCAACCCCAAGCCGTGCAAGTAACCACCAATATACTCGGCCCTTACCCATCTTCCTTCACTGGCCATCTATCGTCTTGACTGGCTTCAGCGTCCATGTCGAACTGAGCTGCGGCACCGTTGCGCTCCCTGATTTGGCCGCATACGACACTTACCGCACTCCTATTGCACCAGAGCCCCGGCACGGTGTTGGGCTTCACCGCTCTACGTGGCTATAGGAGTACAGCATGCTCGGCCCTCCTGCTGGCAGGAGCCCGGAGGCACAGCGTGAACACGGCGCAGCGCTAAAGCACTCTGCCAACCACCAGGAACTAGTCTGATTGTTCTACTATCACGAATCTGTACGCTTGGCCCGGAGGCGGTTGCGGCGTTTTCCAATCTTTGCAAGACACTCAACTGACTCTGGCACAACGCTTCTGGCCTTCAATAGTTATCCATAGCCCTCTGGACGGAACCGGGCTATCACAGCGCCGCACCTTTCTTGTTTGACCGCCCAGCTTGCATCGCCCCCAGCCGGACCTACTCCGTTAGTGACCACCTGGAACCGCACTCACCAAGTGGTCAAACCAAAAAACCCACGCGCACCTCCGGGTAGCATGGACTCCGGTACCCCCCCTCCTCTGAGGCCCACGTTAGCATGCAACTGGCTCTGCAGAAGATGGAACTTACTTTACAGTCACACACGACACAGTCCACCCTGGAAGCCAAAATAGTCTCGGTGGCAGAACATGTCAACATACTACGCACGGACCAACACGCACTGGCTGACAGGATGACTGAACTGGAAAAAGACACAGTATCCCTCCTCCGGACTGTGAGAGACCTCCAATCGCAATTGACTCAGCTAACTACCGAAGTGGACATCTTAAAACGCAGAGCTGAGGATGCAGAGGGAAGGTCCCTTCGCAACAACATTCGCTTGGTGGGGTTCCCCGAGCGCGCCGAAGGCCTCAGCTCAGAATTATTTGTAGAGCAATGGCTCACGCAAACAATTCTTAACGACAATATCCCGAAGTTCTTCTCCATAGAGCGAGGCCACAGGGTGCCTGACAGACCCCCCCCAACTATCCGTTGATAGCAAGACTCCTTAACTACCGCAATAGAGACCTCATCCTACAGCTATTCCACAAATCAGGACCTAAACGCTTTGAAAACGCAGAGATCACAGCTTACTAAGACTTTACAGCAGAAGTTCAGAGGAAGCGGAGCTCTTTCTATCGGGTTAAAGAACGCCTTCGCGAACACAACATCAAGTATGCGCTGCTGTTCCCAGCCAGACTCCGTGTACAAGACGATGCACGAGCACTCTTCTTCACTACACCAGAGGACACTTGGACCTGGCTACACGCTAAGGGCCTGGCCGACCCAATAGACACAAGCAGTCCGGGGGAAAATTGGTCCTCTCCCAAGGCAAGGTGCAGGCACAAGGCAGTAAACCCTCACCTGAACAGTCACAAACGGAACGCTCTCTTCTCCTGTAAGCCACATCTAGATTTGTTAATACGTTGCCAACAGCCCTATCCACTGAAACCGACGGGGAACCAGACCACGACGCAAACTCTGATTCTGCAGAATCTGTTCGAGGACCTACGCTGCGCACAGCAGATGATATTTGCTAAGACAATTAAGCACCACTAATTTTTTCGCCCTGCTCCGGACCTTATACACAACAACATGGCCTGCCTCGCCCAGCTGACCTGGACTGGTCTGGCGGCACCACTGGTCCTTCATTGCAACATTTTAGCTGCTTGCAGTCCTGGGCGGCTGACCCAGCACCGAGAGCAACTTGGGCAGGGTAATCCCATGACTTAGAACCAACGACCTTCAGCACCTCCCTGTTCCATATGGACTGTTCTCCCAAGCCGGCAACCGCTGGAATTCCTTTTGTTTTGTCATTATCTCAGTTGATGTTATACACTGTGTTGGACCTGGCTTTTTAACAGGGACATCCCCAAACTTTTTGCCTCCTTCCTCCTATTTTTTCTGACCTGTTGTTGTTGGATTTTGACCTCTGGGCACTTTACCACTGCTAACCAGTGCTAAAGTGCATATGCTCTCTGTGTAAATTGTACTATTGATTGGTTTATCCATGATTGGCTATTTAATTTACTTATAAGTCCCTAGTAGAGTGTACTATATGTGCCTAGGGCCTGTAGATTAAATGCTGCTAGTGGGCCTGCAGCACTGGTTGTGCCACACACTTCAGTAGCCCCTTAACCTTGTCACAGGCCTGCCATTGCAAGGCCTGTGTGTGCAGTGTCACTGCCACTTCGACTTGGCATTTAAAAGTACTTGCCAAGCCTAGAACTCCCCTTTTTCTACATATAGGTCACCCCTAATGTGCGCCCTAGGTAACACCTAGAGCAGGGTGCTATGTGGGTAAAAGGCAGGACATGTACCTGTGTAGTTATATGTCCTGGTAGTGTAAAACTCCTAAATTAGTTTTTACACTACTGTGAGGCCTGCTACCTTCATAGGCTAACATTGGGGCTGCCCTCATACATTGTTGAAGTGGCAGCTGCTGATCTGAAAGGAGCAGGAAGGTCATATTTAGTATGGCCAGAATGGTAATACAAAATCCTGCTGACTGGTGAAGTCGGATTTAATATTACTATTCTAGAAATGCCACTTTTAGAAAGTGAGCATTTCTTTGCACTTAAATCTTTCTGTGCCCTTCAATCCACGTCTGCTAGGTTTAGTTGACAGCTCCTTGTGCATTCAATCAGACACACCCCAAACACAGGGTACTCAGCCTCACTTGCATACATCTGCATTTTGAATGGGTCTTCCTGGGCTGGGAGGGTGGAGGGCCTGCTCTCACACAAAGGACTGCCACACCCCCTACTGGGACACTGGCAGACAGGATTGAACTGAAAGGGGACCTGGTGCATTTCTTAGACACTCTTTGAAGTCACCCCCACTTCAAAGGCACAATTTAGTATAAAACAGGGCCTCTGCCCCTACCTCATCAGACACTTGCTGGAGAAGAAACCTGAACCAGAAACTACATCCTGCCAAGAAGAACTGCCTGGCTGCTCAAAGGACTCACCTGTCTGCTTTTCTACAAAGGACTGCTGCCTTGCTGTTGGCCTGCTGCCTTGCTGAACTGCCTGGCGGCTCAAAGGACTCATCTGGCTGCTTTTCTACGAAGGACTGCTGCCTTGCTGTTGGCCTGCTGCCTTGCCGAATTCTTGTCTGGCTGTAAAAGTGCTCTCCAAGGGCTTGGATAGAGCTTGCCTCCTGTTCCCTGAAGTCTCAGGACCAAAAAGACTTCTCTTTTTCACTTGGACGCTTCATGCGCCAAAATTTTCAACGCACAGCTTGTTCCGCGGCGAGAAAAACGCCGCACACCGACTCTGATCGACGCAACGCCTTGGGGACAACTGGAACTTCGACGCACGGCCTCGCAAGGACAACGCTGCCCGACTTCCAAGGAGAAATCGACGCAACGCCTGCCTTGAGAGCGAAACTTCGACGCACAGCCCTGCGGAACGACGCGCAGCTGGAAAAGAAGCAGGAGAATCCACGCACATACCCGGGACATCTCGTAATCCCTGCGATCCACAGAAAGAGACTGTCCGCGCGCCGGAAAACGATGCACGACTTCCCCGCGTGAAAAATAACGACACAAGTCCGTGTGTGCTGGGGAGAAATCGACGCACACACCATTTTTCCACATATCTCTTCTTCTGCGGCCCTTTGCAGAGATTTTCCACTCCAAACCAGGTACTTTGTGCTTGAAAGAGACTTTGTTTGCTTTTTAAAGACTTAAAACACTTTATATCACTTTTCAGTGATATCTTTACAAATTCATATTGCATCTTTGATCGTTTTGACCTGCAAATACCCAGATAAATATTATATGTTTTTCTAAACACTGTGTGGTGTATTTTTGTGGTGTTATGTTATGGTATTGTATGATTTATTGCACAAATGCTTTACACATTGCCTTCTAAGTTAAGCCTGACTGCTCGTGCCAAGCTACCAGAGGGTGGGCACAGGCTGATTTTCGATTGTGTGTAACTTACCCTGACTAGAGTGAGGGTTCTTGCTTGGACAGAGGGTAACCTGACTGCCAACCAAAAACCCCATTTCTAACACACTGTTTTTGCTTGCATTTCCACCCGATGGTTTTGTCACATGTTATCTAATCTGAACCATGCTCACAATTGCTCATGTCACATTTGTCTCACCAATAGGATTATGCTTAACAACACTAAGGGCAATAACTGGCTAGCCTTGGAGGGTAACCGGCACAATACTACCACAATGGGGGCAGGGGATACGCACCTCTTCCGCTTAGCTAAACCCATAATCGCCTTATGACCTCTCAAACTCAACAAGGTATCTCAAAATATAAGATACTCACATGGAATATTAGAGGTATGGCAACACCGCGCAAGAGACAACGGATTCATACAGTTCTCAGGAGACATCAGGTACACATAGCCCTACTGCAAGAGACACACCTCTCTAAATCCACTTTGGAAAGCACACGCTTAAAATGGAAAGGGCAATTGCACGGCACCACATCTTCGTCTTTTGCTCGTGGGGTGGCGATCTGGATTGCCCCTGGGGTCCCACTCATCACGTCTCGAATACAATGCAATCCAAACGGTACATACGTGATACTAGAAGGCATCCTTGATGGGTCCCCCTTAGCACTAGTAGCGCTATACTCTTCAAACTCAAATCAACGCGACTTCCTGAGAACGCTCACCACTGGTAACCTTAGCGACCCCACGTTAGAGTGCATATGGGGGGGTGACTTTAACAGTGTCCTAGATACTCAAATAGACCGCTCATTTCCCCCACTCGACACGGCTCCATCCAATCGTGCCTCATTAGACCTAGCAAACTGGGCCTCCAATAATGGCATGAGAAACATCTGGAGGGTTGGTCACCCCACCCACTGTGAGTGCTCTTATTACTCCTCTGTGCACAAGCTACATACCAGAATAGATTTGATTTTCGTATCAGCAACCGTAATCCAGAAAGTGAGCACGACCGAGTACCTGGCACGCACTATCTCAGATCATAACCCGCTCTGCGCAATCTTGGCCTGGGGCCACACACATACTCGCATACCAACATGGCGATTACAGACAGAAGCTCTTTCAGACCCCCCCTTCCATGCAGAATTGTCCAAGCGACTGATAGATTATTTCTCTCTGAATACAACCTCATCTCGCGCTTTAGAGTGGGACTCCCACAAAGCGGTTATCCCAGGTAGAAGCACCTTTTTAAATATTAAAAGATTGATCCACATAATTCATAACGTCACAGAGTCAGAAGCAGTGGCCCTCTCCCTTGACATGGAAAAAGCGTTTCACACGCTAAGCTGGGACTATATCATGCGCACACTTAATGCGTTTGGTTTCGGCTCTGGCTTCATCAGATGGATCAAAACGCTTTATTCCAAACCCACAGCTCGAGTCAAAACAGGACAAGTTATCTCCGAAGCATTCCCCATTGGCAGAGGCACCAGACAAGGCTGTCCACTATCCCCCTTATTATTCGCGATAGCCATGGAACCATTAGCAATTAAGCTACGTAGCTACGCCCACATATAGGGCATCACTGAATTCAACACACACCATATTATAGCCTTATAAGCAGACGATGCCCTTATATACTTGCGTAATTACTCCACCTCCATGGCAGGGGTGATGCTAATACTGGTCTCCTTTGCACTCGCCTCTGGTTTACGTGTTAACTGGTCCAAGTCAAGTATCTTCCCTCTCACTCCCGTACCAATCGAATTTCACATGGCACTACCGCAATATCAACTGCCATGGTCACATACAACTTTTAAATACCTTGGGATACAAATTTACCACTCTATTGCCGATCTGAAAGAGGGCAACATTGACAGGGCACTCAGTTCCACCCGCAGCTCACTGTCGTTCTGGAGCTCACTCTCCATATCCCCCATGGGTCGGGTAGCCATAGCCAAAATGCTCATCCTTCCTAGATTTCTATATTATTTTACCACCCTTCTGTTATGCCTACCACGTTCGTTCTTTCACAAACTGCACTCATTACTAACTGACCTGCTCTGGGGCAAAGATAGACACAGAGTAGTGTTATCTATAACACAATACCTGCAAGAAGCAGGCGGACTGGGCATGCCCAACTTTGAAATATACTATTCAGCGGCTCAGCTGCTATGGCAAACCACATGGCTCAGGGAACCTCCTCCTCCCGAAAGTATAACGCTGTGGGCATACACAGCTCCACAATCGATACTGACCTCACTACTATCCGGCCCTAACCGCTTACCATTTAATCCCATACTGTTGGAAGCGGCCAGATTCTGTTGGCGCAGATATGTACAAAGCAAGGCCCCCTCGCCTCCTTACTACCCTCTGTTACCGATGTTTCAACTGCCGGGTACCCAAACACTCTCACTACACCATGATACGTGCGACATAAGTACACTGAATGTGGGCGATTCCTGTTCAAGCTCCACAATGCGCACCTTCGAAGAACTAGTGGCCATGGGGGTCATGCAAACTAGGGCCTTTCTGACATACAGTGCCACTAAACGACTACTTAACAACCTATGGGGACCTGGCAACATCGAGCCACGCGAATCTCAACTACTCACCACTATCCTTACTATAGGAAGCACAAAAGGCATCATAACTAAACTATACAAAGTGCTCCTAGCTGAAGTCTGCTCAGACCTGCCGCTTGCTAAAGCACGTTGGGATACCGCCCTCCCTTCACCATTACCACAAAAAACTTGGGTCGCAGCTCTCACAATCATCAAGTCAGTATCCCGCAATCCCAAATTGCGGTACATCCAATTTAATTATATTCACCACTCATACCTATCCCCGGCCCGCATCCAAAGAATATACCCGAACACAAACCCGGTATGCCCTAGATGCGCTCCTCCAGCAGCAGACTTTTACCACATGGTCTGGGGCTGCCACTCAATAAACACGGCCTGGCAACGCATCACCGATGTTACAGCAGGCATCTCGGCCCACACTCTTTTACCCACCCCGGACTCTTGCCTACTCGGCATACGACACCGCACCAAAGGTGATAAACATCTTCACAGATTTATCGACCTAGTATTTGTTGCCTTCAAGCGCCTGATCGCTACGCACTGGAAGGCCCCACACGTTCCCTCACATTCTGCCTGGCTCTGCGACTTACATAGTCGCTCACAAGCCGAAGTTCAGACATTACGCTCACTACAACATAAAGGCCTAATACAAGACGGTGCCGAAGGCTGGGATATTTTTGTGGTAGCAATGGAAGCTAGGGACGACACATACCCCCCCTAAACTAGCAATTGTAAATGTACTATCTCTCCGCTCAATCTCTATACCACGCAACTTCCAGTTGCCCCCCTATCATTCTGTTTTAACATCTCCACACCCCTCCTCAGCGTAACAACGTAACGTTTCAGGGTGCTTCTCTATGGCTGTGCTCCCATGTAACCTGTGCCCAGTCTTGCTTACTACACTACTGGCTCTATGTGCCTTTCCGCCCCACAATCCATACCTCAACTTCGGCCTCACAGCTCCCATACACAGCAGATATACCTCTCTCCTTCCCCTCCTGCCCTCCAACTGGTGTAGCCAGCACAATTTGTGATATCAGCATACACTATTCGGTATTCAGATGTGACACTAACCACTTGTTGCACAGTCTTAAGTTGTATTTCAGCACGTCATTACGCAATCGCACTGTACAAGCTTATAAATGTATGTAAACAGATCGTAAAATCTTTAATAGTGAAATGTACTGTTGTGTGTGCATAATACTTAATAAACAGATTTTAAAAAATAAAAGTGGCCCCACAGCTGGGGGTATGATAAGGTTTTCACATAGACTAAACCAGTGGTCCGCATCCGCAACACGTAAAATCCCCTGAGTAGTCAGGGGGTCCAAGACTGTTTAAAAATGAAATAATTATAACAGGTTAACAAAGTATATATTCAGAAAAAGTTTGTTAAAACATTCTACAAATATGAAGACATTAGAAATTGCAAGCTAAAAATTAAGTTTGTATCCTTAACTTGATTCGTGGGAGCAACTAAAGTACAGCCAACAGTAGTATGGACATTTGGTGACCTCAATTAAAGCACGAGTATGCAATGAAAAAAAGAGAGCATACTGTAGGAACAAAAGAAAGAAACAGCAAAAAAGCTATGTGCTAGAGCAGATCATATGCTTTGTCTTTTAGAAATAAATACAGATTTTGAAATGCTTCAACCTTTCCATTAAAATGTTTATTTTTGTATATATTGGGTCTGTGTATTAAACAAAATATTTCATAATGTAAGTATTTAATATACACGTATTCCCATATTTTGGGTATTGCTTTGAGGTTCAAATCGTAGACATTTCTTAGTAATTAATTGGGTACCTCCAGAAGTAAAAAGATTAAGAACTGCTGGTATAAACCGTTGTGGAGGTAGCGGGTATTAAGTCTGTGAGCCCTTTGTGATATGAATCTTGACTGGTCCTAGTGCAGGAGAGGAAGGGTGGTGGGGGCAACATCCAGTCAGCAAACTCTCTTTCCAGAATTTCGCCTCAATACAGAGTAGAAAGACTGAATGATATACTTTAATTCTGGTTTATTTTCTGTGTATATCAGCACTATTATAGCATGCCGCATATCAAGTGACAGATTGTTCCTCTCTTGCACCCTCAAGCAACTATAGTAGCTGAGAACTAAGTGTAACTGATAATTGCTGAGGACACCTTTCCTGATTCTAGCTGACTTGCAGCTAATTTATTTCTTCTGCATTCAGTGGTTCTTGTAATTTGTATTTATCTGCTTTTGTGACATAACACACGTTCAGGCTGTTCAAAAACGGATTTATGTCCGACTCCTCCATTCGGGATATTGAGCTATATAAAGCCTCATAGTACTTTCGGAATTCATTAGCTTTCTCTCTTTATCAGCTGGTCTACGTTTTCTCGAATCTACACAACTATCAAAACACATGTTCTCCCCGTCCGCCCAACAATTCTATCAATTTTCTTGCTTTGTATCTCGATACACATGTTATAATTCTAACAACCATGTGTTGTGCGTTTGCTGATTCTGTAGCCAGTTATATGTATTTTCCGTTATGTGGTGCCACTGCCCTAGTTGCCCCCTTGCGTGCAGCCGTCCCTCCCTTTTCGAGGATATCTTTTTCTCCTGTACCTCCCAATTCCTCACCAGTGATGTCAAATTTTCAAAGATCTGCCACTGGACAGACTGAGGCCTAGAATCAGGTGCACATCTTGCTATGCACTTCGCCAGAACCCCAAGCCCCAGATTTTCAAGTTTTGTTTGAACTAGTCATTCACTATTAACAACTCAAGAGCATAGATTTCCTCCCCTTAAGTTATGTGCCTCTATAGACACAAAGGATATATTTTGTTACTTTTCTATAATCTACTGGTGCAATAGAGAATAGCAGCACCATGTCTACCAGCACAGGCAAAATCATAGCCTAACCTCCTACTGATATCTTGCAACATACTGCGTTTACCATCACTGCAGAATACATTCTTGTGCAAAGTCACAACATGTCCCATAGAGGCTGTGTCTGGATTTTCAAGTTGTACCCAAAATAACTACCTTCTCATTCTGTCTGCCAAAATGGTACCTAGTCAATCACCAACACTGAAAGCAGGGGGGGTTCCTCCATATGGGCGGAGGATCGTCGCCGCCCCCGCCAGCAGCAACCGCTGAGAATCCCTTCAGAAGGAAGAGATAATAAACTGTGTGAAAGGGGTGGGGCACTGGGGGTGATGAGCAGAGGATAGTGCATTGTGCACTCCCCTCAGATCACATGTGTGTTTGGCCAGTTGTCTCAGGCCGGCCAAACACACATGCGCTGTAGGCTCTCTCTAGAGAGAGCCTGCACAGGCTCCCAGTCTGCCTGGGAGCGCCCTGGCTGGGCGCTCTAGGCAAATCTGACGCTGCTTTGAGCAGCATCAGGATTGGCTGCAGGGCAGGCTGGGAGCCTGTGCCTGCAGCCTGCAGAGGAGTGAGAAGCGGCGTGGTGCGGCGTGGTGTGGCATGAGAGCTGAGGTACGTTTTTTTTCTATTTTGAATATATGTTAATTTTTATGCGACCCCCCCCCACCCTGCGCGCCACCCTGCCCCCAGGAATCCCCGCGTGCCACGACTGGCTGAAAGCACTTAGCTGTGGAAATCTCTGGTCATCAAACATGTAACATTGACTCAGAGGCAGAGTCTCTCAGGCTTACACACACCTTAAATCTCTGAAGACCAAAGCATGCATAATTCACCATTAATGCAGACAACACAACAGCTGCCAGCAATATGCTGCTTAAAGATGCAACCTTGGTTCTGCTGCACAATTCAGTACTCCTATAAAATAAGTACAGCAATCCTCAAGAAGGAACATTACACAAATCGTACTCTGGAAATAAATGTAAAATCCCTAAAATCAACCGGAGATGAGATATTCCATTTCTACTGCTCTGTATGTGAACATTTAACTGTTAAGTTCCTATGTACCATTATTTTAAGTACAGGATACTTAATATATCAACAGGTGTCTGGATGGTAAATTCGTATTTTTTAAGTTGTGTAACTAACACATGATAAATATGTTCAATGATAAAAGGGATTATTTAATATTAATTACGTGGTGTATTACAATGGAGCCTGGAAATATTTGGGCATTCATGTCACCCGAGATCATGATAATCTCGTCAGGGGCAATTTTGGCATGGCACCTGAGTAACCGAACATGCTCACTGAACGATGGATTTGATTATTGCTCTTCATGATGGGTCAGAGCCCCCTCATTAAGATGATAGTGCTGCCAAGGTTCCTTTATTTATTCATTAATATACCAGTATGCCTTACTCCAGTGTTTTTTAAGCAGGTGCAGTGGGCTCTTCTTAGGCTGAGTTGATAAGCGGGGAGAGCAAAGAGTCGGCTGGGGGTGGTTACTCGACCATTGGAATATAGGGGACTTGCTGTCCTGAATTTTTGTATAGTGGTGCTGTACCTGAACTTTTGGGCCACATTTCAGGTGACATCAATCCATGTTAAAGTTGAGTAGGTAACTGCCCGCTCTAAGTGAATGCTGGGTAACATAAGTGTACACCGTGATCTGAGAGAGGCGATGTGGATGTGGTTGCCATGACCTGTTGCTCTTGGTGGAAGCTAGCAAAGCTGTTGACATACCATACTCTCCCCTTACTGCCCCTAGCAGATAGTCATTGGCTCCTATGCACCAAGGAAAAAGTTAGGAAGAAACTATTGAACACATTGAGGGTGAGAACGCTAGTTGATCTCTTCAAGGAGGGCTCCTTTCTAAATTTACAATGCTTCCAGAATAGAACAGGGGTGGCAGTAGGCCAGTGGCAACGCTGTGCTGTCAGAGACCACGATCACCAAGGGGTGCAGAGTTTCCTATGTTTCCTATTCTAAGACGTAAAATGTCTCTGCTCACTGCCTATATTTCACAGGCTGATATGGGCCACTCCATTTCCTTCCTTTACTCAGAATTCTGGACGTGTACTAGTGACTCTCTCTCCGGGGCCTAAAGAACATGGGAGGATTCCTTGGGGCATCAACTCCCCAATGAATCCTGGGTGTATTGGGCTCAAGTAAAGGAGATGCTATTAAACTATATGTATAAACTGAGACATATTAATTATTTATATCAATATTATCACACTCCTGAATGAACAGCTAAATTTTATGCTGGAGGCCAAGTAGTATGTAAAAGATGTGGTTTATCAAATGCAACCTTCCTACACATGTCTTAGACTTCCCTGCATGTGTTGATGTACTGGCAAAGCCTGTTTGAACTCTTGAACAATATACTGGAAGTACCTTCGCCCACTCACCTCAGATGTCATTGCTGGGTGTGATCTTAGCTCTTCCTAACACAATTCAACATCTGGTATCAATGGCGTTGCCACTTGCCAAGAGGCGAGTGGCAATGGTCTGGACACAGAGGAGGCCACCTACATCGGAACAATAGCTTAAAGATATGACCTACTGCTGACTTGGTGGAACACTATGCGGCAAAAATAAAAACCCACTGCTTGCCCTAAGGCCTTCTGGGCCACTGCGCTCATATTTACAGCGATCATCTGGAGACGTCTCCTCTCCCCGGTCTGTATACTCACCTGAGTAGTCACTTTGGTTGTGATTTACTTGTACTGTACCATTTTTTTTACAGGCTGAAAGGTATCTGTGCTTGATGTCATTTGGAAATCCTTAATGGTGTGAACCACATTCAAGTTACTGAATAAAATCTTTTTTAAAAGCCTGTGGTGCATAAAATGAAATTTCCATTTTTCAAACTGCACAGAAGCAAAACTTTTTACAGAGATTATCATTATGAGAGGAATGGATGCTGGAGAATTGATTCCACACCACCAGAGTTAATGAAACTGGGGATCAGCGGACTCCAAGGGTACTGAATAAATGAACATTCCAGGTTGAATGCTGAGTAGCAACAAAGAAATGAGGAATTACTGGAGGAATCTGTAATTACTGGTCCGATTGCCTCTGTAATTCATCATTTTACCTGTAGTTTTTAGCAGTTGAAATCTCCGAGTGTAAAAAAATTGAACTAGTGGAACTTACAACTCCGATGCCAGTGACTGCTACTCCCAGTTACATCATTTAATGGGACTTTCTATTGAGAAAGAAGCGCTTCATATTCTTCTGTGCTCAGCAGAAATTAAGAAAACAATTTCATCCCAAACTCTCTGTTGCAAATTATGCCCAGCACAAGACCCAGCACACCATTCTTGGTAAGGGTGCTAGTAGAGACATTGGGAAAAAAGCTTGTAAAGCTCAACACTCTGGAGGTTATTGCCATCTATTGGTCTCCTGTTCATGATCTATGGCCCCACAGCTACATTTCAGAACTTTAATCCACACTCTTTACAGGGTTCACAACCACCAGCCACATAACACTATAGGAGATGTTGGACTTTTTTCTTTATGCAGGGTCATCCCCGATCTTTTTGCCTCCTGCCTCCTATTTTTTCTGACCTGTTGCTGTTGGCTTTTGAACTCTGAGCACTTTACCACTGCTAACCATTGCTAAAGTGCATATGCTCTCTGTGTAAACTGTATTGTCGACTGGTTTATCCATGATTGGCATATTTGATTTACTAGTAAGTCACTAGTAAAGTGCACTAGAGGTGCCCAGGGCCTGTAAACCAAATGATACAAGTGGGCCTGCAGCACTGGTTATGCCACCCACATGGGTAGCCCTATAATCATGTCTCAGACCTGCTGATGCAGTGTCTGTGTATTCAGTTTTAAACTGTAAATTCGACTTGGCAAGTATACCCACTTGCCAGGCCTAAACCTTCCCTTTTCTTACATGTAAGACACCCCTAAGGTAGGCCCTAGATAGCCCCAAGGGCAGGGTGCAGTGTATGGTTAAGGTAGGACACATAGGGGGTCATTACAACCTCAGCGGTCTTTTTACAAGACCGCAGAGGGACCGCCTTGCGGAAGACCGCCAGTAGTGGCGGTTTGCCGCTCGGCGTATTATGACTGTTGGCTGCTCTCAGTCCTTTTTCCGACGGAGAGCCGCCAACAGACATACTGGCGGGCGGCGGGGAAGTGGATGTTGCTCCACCTTCACCGCCACGCCAACAGAACACCGCCCACCGAATCACGTCCTGTGATTCGGTGTGGCGGTGTTCTGTTGGCGGTGTGGTGTCGGCGGAGCAGCCCCCATGGATCCCGTCCCCTCCCCCATGGATCCCGTCCCCTCCCCCATGGATCGACGGAATAGGTAAGTTGATCGCCCGTTAGGGGAGGGGGTGGGGGGGTGTTGTGTGTTGTGTGGGTGCATGGGGGTGTGCGTGTGTGTATGTAGAGGGGGTGTGTGAGTGCGTGTATGCTTGCGGGGGTGTTGCGTTTATTTGGAATGAGTGCGTGTATGTCTGCGGGTATGTCTGTATGGATGTGTGCGTGTATGTTTGTATGTGGGTGTGCGTGTCTGACTGTGTGTGTGGATGTAGGCATGTATGTCGGTGTGTGTGCGTGTGTGTGTTGGTGGTGCCTGCGTGCGTGTCGGGTGTGTGTGAGTTCTGTGATGTTGGGGGTCGGGGTGGGAAGGGGGGCCCTGCCACCTTTGGGGGGGTGGCAGGGTTGGTGGGGGGTGTAGGGGAGGGAGTCGGGGTGGGGGGTGGGGGAGACCCCTGTCAATGCCAGGGAAGGAATTCCCTGGCACTGATAGTGCTTACTGCCATGGATTTCATGGCAGTTCCAACCGATGGAAATCCACGGCGGTAAGCCGGGTCAAAATACAGCCGGCGGTATAGTGACGGCCGCCGGGCTGGAGAGCCAGGTCTCCAGCCGGGCGGGTGGAACGGAGAACCGGCGGATGACCATGGCGGTAACCGCCATAGTCATGATACGCTGAGGAAAGACCGCCAGCCTGTTGGCAGTCTTACCGCTGGTTCTCCGCCTTCCCCCAGGGTTGTAATGACCCCCATAGTAATTTATTTTATATGTCCTGACAGTAAAATATTGCTAAATTCGTTTTTCACTGTTGCAAGGCCTGTCCCTCTCATCGGTTAACATGGGGGCTACCTTTAAATATGATTAAAGAGTAGATTCCTTTTGGAAGCGGATGGACATGTGGAATTTGGGGTCTCTGAGCTCACAATTTAAAAATACATCTATTAGTAAAGTTGATTTTAAGATTGTGTGTTTGAAAATGGCACTTTTAGAAAGTGAGCATTTTCTTGCTTATACCATTTCTGTGATTCTGCCTGTTTATGGATTCCCTGTCTGGGTCAGTTTGACAGTTGGGCTGGTTGCACCTCACACTAGATAGTGACACAAAGGGAGCTGGGGTGTAGTCTGCATTTCCTGATGAGCCATCTGTGCTAGAAGGGAGGGGAGGACTGGTCACTCACACCTGAAAGGGCTGTGCCTTCCCTCACACAATGCAGTCTCCAACCCCCTGGTGAGTGTCTGGGGCCTGGCCTGGGCAAGGCAGGATTTCACAATCAAGAGAGACTTTCCTTTGAAGTAGGCCTACTTCAAAGGAGGAAAGGGGTATAAGAAGGGCACCCAAAACCACTGACTTTAGAACACTTCTGGAAACAAGAGGAACGTCTGCCTGGAGAAGAGCTGAAGAGCTGAGGAAGAAGAGCTGCCCTGTCTGTGACTGCTTTGCGGAGCTATCCTGCAGTTGCTGCTTCTGCCTGTGCTAGAGGACAAAGACTAGACTTTGTGTTGCCTTCCTTCTTGGGAAGAACTCTCCAAGGGCTTGATTTAGAGCTTGCCTCCTGTTGTTTGAAGTATCAGGGACAGCAAAGACTTCTCTCTGCCAGCACCTGGAGTTTCTGGAGCGACTCCTACTCTGCCAAGTGGTGCCCATTCAGTTTCTGGGACCCTGAAAGGAGAAGCTGGCAGCCTAAGAGGAAGAAATCCACGCACCGACTGCCGTGCGGGGAAAAGATCGACCCAACTCTGATCTGCGGCTGAAAAATCGATGCGCCGCCGGCTTCGCGGCTGAAAATCGATGCTCGTCTGAAACGCGACCCGAAGATCGACACCGGGGCTGGAGAAACGATGCACAGCATCGCTGACGGAGGCTGGTGAGATCGCAACCCGCGCTGCGTGGTTTTCAGATCATTGTGCAGCTGGATTTCCAACGCAAACATCGCTGGGTGTATAAAAACGATGCAAGGCTTGTCCGGACCCGAGAGTGCTGACCGGATGGACACATCGCTCTCCTGCGGAGAGAAGAAACGACACCCGCCGACCCGACGAAAGGAGAAACGACGGAAGGTCTCACTCATGAGTGAAATCGACGCATCGCAAGCCCTTTTTGATGCACACTCGCCCGAGCAGGGTTATTTTTGATGCGCCCAAGGTACATTTTCACGCTAACAGTGTTAGTGTGTGTTTAAAATTACATGAAGACTCTTTTTGCATTTTTAGTGATAACTAGACATTTGTATTGTGGATTTTTGTCATTTTGGACTTGTTTAGATAAATATTTTTGATTTTTCTAAACCTGTGTTGTGTCATTTTGTAGTGTTTTCATTAAGGTACTGTGTGTGTTGGTACAAATACTTTTCACTTAGCACTCTGAAGTTAAGCCTACTGCTCGTGCCAAGCTACCAAGGGGGTAAGCAGGAGTTAGCTGAGGGTGATTCTCTTTTACCCTGACTAGAGTGAGGGTCCTTGCTTGGACAGGGGGTAACCTGACTGTCAACCAAAGACCCCATTTCTAACATTGGTGATCAGCAGTTGGGATTGGACTTGTATTTGTACTTGACATACAGTAATTAAGTGTACACTACTGTATGAGTTCAGACCACTACGTGACCACATACTACTTGTCTTGTGATTTTGCTTTTTTTCTTTGGGACTCCTTTTTGTACTACTTCCATGTTTTTGCTGATCCCTTGAGTGACTTTCTTTGAACTTCATTGGGAACTTGTTTCTGCCTTTGGAACTTTGCACTTGTTTGCCATCATGTCTCAATCTGGAGGTGCAACAGCTGGAGCTGTATTTGAATTAGAGAAACTGAAAGAGTACTCAGTTGCTCAACTGAAACATTTCCTTAAATATCTTGCTTGTCCCATTAAGAGCTCCACCAGGAAGGGGGAGCTGCAAAAGGCACAGAGGCCCTGGGTGACAGTCAAGGAGGCTGGGGGACACACAGAGGAGAAGGATACAGAGTGGTGTAGTAGAGGTTCCTTTTATGCCTGGGGGGAGGGTCCCAGGAGAGGTAACAGAGTGTCATCCAAGGGTCTGACTCCTGAAGATTTACAGGACAGACAGGCAGAGAGGGCTCACCGGTTGAAGGGAGAGGAGTTGAGGATGCAGCTGGACGGGAAGTGAGAAGAGATGAGGAGGGACTTAGAGACAAAAAAGATGATTTTGGCTTATGAGCTAAAATTGAAAGAGCTGGAAGTCATGAAGGCTGAGTCCAGCTGGAATGGTGGCAGCAACCATTTTATATCCAGTGCTGCTGAAGAAGTGCACATGCCAAGAGACATGGTGCCCTACTTGAAGGAGGTAGTTGACACACATCAAAGGTTCAGGGGTATGAGGTAACTCCAGTGATACACAGGGTCCCTGAGGCGGATTGGGGAATTGGCATAGGGAGTCATATTCCTATGAGTGGGAGGGCCACTCTATTGACTCTAGGTGAGAGTGACAGGGAGAGGGGTTCCCCCCAGGTAGATGTCCTGGCTATGGAGTGTGAAGACATCCCAGATGAGTGTGGGTTGAGTGTCAGGGACAGTCAGGTACTGTCTCACCAGTCTCAGGAGGGTGCTTTTTCAAGGGCTTGATTTAGATCTTGCCTCCTGTTGTTTGAAGTCTCAGGGACAGCCAAGACTTATCTCTGCCAGCACATGGATTTTCTGGAGAGACTCCTACTCTGCCAAGTGGTGCCCATCCAGTCCTGGGACCCTGAAAGGAGAAGCTGGCAGCCTAAGAGGGAGAAATCCACGCACCGACTGCCATGCGGGGAAAAGATCGACGCGACTCCAATCTGCAGCTGAAAAAAATGATGCGCCGCCGGCTTCCGGCTGAAAATTGACGCTCGCCTGCAACGCAACCCGAAGATCGACACCCGGGGCTGGAGAAACGACACACAGCATCGCTGACGGATGCTGGTGAGATCGCAACCTGCGCTGCGTGGTTTTCGGATCATCATGTGGCTGGCTTTCTGAGGCAAACACCGCTGGGTGTGTAAAAACGATGCAAGGCTTGCCCCGACCCCAGAGTGCTGACCGGATCAACGCATCGCACTCCTGCAGAAAGAAGAAACAACGCCCGCTGACCTGACGAAAGGAGAAACGATGCAAGGTCTCGCTCGATAGTGAAATCGACGTATCGCAAGTCCTTTTTGACGCACACTCGCCCCAGCGGGGTTATTTTTTACGCGCACAAGGTAAATTTTCACGCTAACAGCGTTAGTGTCTGTTTAAAATTACATGAAGACCATTTTTGCATTTTTAGTGATAACTTGACTTGTGTATTGTGGATTTTTGTTGTTTTGGTCTTGTTTTGTTTAGATAAATATTTTCTATTTTTCTAAACCTGTGTTGTGTCATTTTGTAGTGTTTTCATTAAGTTACTGTGTGTGTTGGTACAAATACTTTACACCTAGCACTCTGAAGTTAAGCGTACTGCTCGTGCCAAGCTGCTAAGAGGGTAAGCCGGGGATAGCTGAGGGTGATTCTCTTTTACCCTGACTAGAGTGAGGGTCCTTGCTTGGACAGGGGGTAACCTGACTCAAAGGAACCCAGAGCCATCAAATGATGCATTGATATTGACTGACATACTGAAGTTTCTTTTGCATTTGACACACTTTTGGTCGGAAAAACAAAAAAATGTTAAAATACATGCAGATATTTACATCCCCCCCTGAACGTATGTTTTTTTTCTACTGACAAACAGATTTTTCCTTGTTTTTTCTGCAGGGAAAACGTTTTCCCTTCAAAAGGAAACCCTTTCCATGTGCCACCTATAAATGTGGTAAGTAAAATCATTTTCAGCCTTAAACATGCTTCTGCTGAAAAACGTTTGCGAAAACGGCCCTCTCGGATCGGAAAATTAGACACCAGGAGACTGGTAAATAAAGGGGCCACTTAGACTTAGGGACAGTCCCAAGCCTGACTGTTTATCAGAAGAACTTGCGTCTGCATTTGCCACCTGTGGGGGTTGTCTGTGTTCCCTATAGTGTGAACCCCACAACCATGGTGAGGATTTCTATTACAAATGTGCTTTTACCATTGCAGAAGTTGCACTTTAGTCACAGCTGAATGACAAGCGGGTTGCACATCTGATGCAGCCAACATGACGTTTTATTTCGCTTCGCACAAACCAAGCCCCCAAAGGAAGAGTGTTTCTGAATAGCAATAGAAAATATTTAGTTCCTGCAAATCAGGGACATTTTGTACTCTTCTTCTCCGGGTTCGCCATGATATGGCGATCCTGGCCAGGAAAAATCAGTAATGTACTCCCTGGCTCATCATTCCAGTCAATTAATTCAGAAAATGTTTTGATGCAGGAATAGTTTTCTTTTTCCAAGAAAGTGAGGCTCAAGTACAACTTGAGATAATTGGTGGACTACAGGGACCGGTCTATGGACCACAGAAGGCCTCATTAAGCCGCCGCTCCAAAATATAAAGAAACTGAGAGTACCATGAATTTCTGGGGGCAAGGTGTAATTACCGGTTTATTCCAAGTGACACCCTGAGGACCCCTTCGAAGTGAGAAATTACTGATTCTTCTGGTTATTCCTCATTTTCTTCTAGTATTTGATATAAACACTCCATCTGTTTTTAACTTGTGAGGTCTTCAGGTTAAAGACTTGAGATCTGCAGTTATTCACACTATTGGCACTATTGAAATTAAAGGGCAAGTCAGGATGACGGCCAGAGCATTTCAGAGGCTAAGAGGTAAGACACTGTTTAATTTGTAAGAGAAAAAGTGCCATGGACCAAATTAGTCTTAGAAGCTGACACTATCAAATGTTGCGGGTGCTGAAAACCAAGGCATATTATCCCTGCCACTTTATCTCACTCTTGCAATCGCTTTTTCATCCCTGCTTTCCCCCCCTTTTAGGAAGCCGGCCTGCTCTGTCTGGTTTGCTAACAACATCTTGTGGACATTCAGAAAGCTTCTCTGATAATGCATTCCACACATTGCTTTCCATTGGCTTTGCTGTTTGTAACTTGCATTTGCTTGCTTTCTATTTGCTGGCTCTATTTGTTTTAGGCTGTTCATCCTGACTTCATCCCTTCCGTTGCCCAAACCCTATATATTGTATTCTTCCACAAGTACTGAATTTCTGTAAAAAGGAATTTAAATTTTCTTCTTATCTTGTCACATCTGCTGTGCATTCAAAGATAGAAGTCAAATGTCGGGCTTTCTCTTCCAGGGAGCTTGGTGTTCACTTTTCTTTCACTGACTTCAAAGTGAGAGATTTAAGGGACAATCATGCTGGCTACTGGGGGAGTGTGCATGAGGAAGGCTGTATGATGTTATTTTTTCCTCTAGCACACAACATTTAAAAGTCTGTAAATTAACTTTGCAGATATTTCAGAATATTTCAGAATTAAGAGATATTAAAAGTGGTGGTAAGTATTTTAATACAATCAAAATAAATCAGTACACTAGGTGATGACATTTCCTAACAATATTATTTGTGTGCAATAAAACTGCATGAATGTGCAAATGTAATGGTCATTTCAAGTGAAAACGTGCAGCCTGGTAAAGCACTACTACATAATGCATGCTTCACTTTACCCCAATCCACTCTACTCTGCACCACTCCACACCACTGCAGTCTTTTGTGCCTCACTCCAAACTGTGTCACTGCACTCTACTCTGTACCACTTCACTCTACGCCTCTCTCTTCTACACCACTCGACTCTATGCCAATACACTGTACCCCACACTGGTCTACTATGCAACATTGCACTCTTCACCATTGCATGCTACACCACTCCACTCTGTGCCAGTCCACTCTATGCCAGTCTACTCTGTAAACACTCCCACTGTATGCCAATGCACTCTATGGCACTCTGCACCACTCTGCATCACTCTAATTTACAGTGCACTACTCTACGTCACTGCACTCAGCACCACTTCAATCTGCGCAACTCCACTTTGCACCACTGCACTCTACGCCACTGCACTCTACTCTGCAACACTTTACTCAAAACCAATGAGCTCTATACCAGTCCACTCTGCACCACTTCACTCTACGATACTATACTCTACTCTGCAATACTTTACACCACTGCACTATATGCCATTGCACTTTGTGCCTTTGTACTCTACTGCACTGAACTCTATGGCACTCTACTCTGCATCACTATGTGCCACTGCACTCTACACCACACCACTCTACAACACTGCACTCTACACCAATCTACTGTGCCCCAATCCACGCCACTGCACTTTACGCTACTGCACTTTACGCTACTGCACTTTATGCCACTGCACTCTACGACAATCTACGCTGCTGCACTCTGTGCCATGCCACTGCAATCTGTGCCACTCCACTAAATGGCACTGCAATCTACTCCACTGTACGCTGCACCACTGCATTCTACACCACTGCACTCTATGCCACTGTACCTTAAGCCACTGTACTCTACTCTGCACCACTCTATGCCACTGCACTCTTCATCACTGCACTCTATGCCACTGCACTCTACACCACTGCACTTTATGCCACACCACTTAATTCTACACACTGCATTCTACTCTACACCACTCTACCCTGTACCACTGCACTCTATGCCACTCTACTTTGTACCACTCTACTCCGCTGCAATTTATGCCACTGCACTCTACACCACTGCAGTCTACTTCACTCTAATGTGCACTAATGTTCTCTGCACAACTGCACTCTACACCCCTGCACTCAATGCCTCTCTAGCCTAGCCACTGTACTCTGCACCACAGTGCATCACTGAACACTTCACCACTGCACTACTCTACACAACTGCACTCTACTACGCACCACTCTATGCCACTGCACTCTACACCATTCTGTTCTTCTATGCACCACTCTACTCTATGCCACTGCATTCTATCCCACTCTACTCTGCTGCACTTTATTCTATACCACTCACTTTATGCCACTGCACTTTACGACATTCTACACTGCACCACTCCATGCCACTGCACTTTATGCCACTGCACTCTACTCTGCACAACTCTAAAATATGCTACTGCAACCTACACCATTGCACGTTATGCCACACCACCCTATTCTAGGTCACTGCACTCCAAGTTACTGAACTTTACACCACTCTTCTCTATGGCACTCTACTCTAAACCACTGCACTCTACATCTTCTATTGTAGGCTACTGACTATATGCCACTGCACTCCATGCCACTTCACTTTACAAAACTCTACTTTGCACCACTCTACACCACTGCACTCTGTCACACCACTCTACTGTACAACACTGCACTCTACTCCACTCTACCCGCCCCACTCAATGCCACTGCACTTCATCTCACTGCATTCTATGACACTCTACGCCACTGCACTCTATGCAACACCACTCTACTCTACTGCAATCTATTCCACTCTACTCTGCATCACTGCACTCTACGTCACTCTACCCTATACCACTGTACTCTACACTGCACCACTCTATGCCACTGTACTCTACACCACTGCACTTTATGCCACACCCTTCTATTCTATGTCACTGCATTCTACTGTACACCACTCTAGTCTACGCAACTCTACTCTCCACCACTGCACTCTCTGCCACTCTACTGTACGCCACTGCACTCTAATCCACTGCACTTTACAACACTCTACCCTGCACTACTCTATGCCATTGCACTCTATGCCACCCATTCTACAACACTGCACTCTACGCCATTCTACTCTGCGCCACACCACTGCACTTCACACTACTGCACTTTATGCCACTGCAGTAAATGACACTCTTTGCCACTGCATGTTATGCCATGCCTCTGCAGCCTACCCCACACCACTTTATTCAACACTACACTTTACTCTGCACCACTCAACCCTGCATCACTGCACTATACGTCACTGCACTCAATGCTGCTCTAACATACTCCACTGTGCTCTACTTTGCATCACTGCACTCCATGCCACTCTACTCTGCACCACTTCATCCTAGGCCACTGTACTCTACGTTACTGCACTCTACGCCACTCTATTCTGCACCAATCTACTGTATGCCACTGCACTCTACTCTGTTCACATGCACTGTGTGCCACTCTACTCCACTGTACTCTAACCAGTGCACTATACACCACTCTACTCTGCATCATTCTATGCCATTGCACTCTACTCTATGCAACTGCACTCTGCACCAGTCCACTCTACTCTATGCCACTGTACTCCATGCCATTCTGCACCACTCTTTGCCACTCCACGCCACTCCAGTGTCACTCTACCCAACTCTACTCCACACAATCGTACTTTGCTCTATGTCACTATACTCTATGCTACTCTACACCACTCTAATCTACCCCACTGCACTCTTCATCACTCTACTCCACTCAACTCCATTCTATGACAATCCACTCTATGCCACTGCACTCTACACTCTCTAGTCTGTCAGTCCCCTACACGCCACAAAACTGCACACCACTCTACTCTACTCTAGATCACTCTATCCCACTTCACTCTCCCCCACTCTACTCTATGCCATTTCAAGCCACTCTACTCTGCACCACTTCACATCATTCTATACCATGCCACTCCACGTCACTCTAATCTAGCTCCCTCCTTTCTACTTTATGCCAGCCCATTATACACTTGCTACTCTACTCTCTACTCGCTCTATGCCACTTCTCTCTACTCTACACCACTCCAAGTCACTTTACGTCACTCCACTCTGCTGTACAACATGGCTTAAAGACATTGGCAAAGCCAATAGCTCTTGCATAGGCAAAACCTATTCGCTTTGTCAATGCTTGTTCTCTTCCTACTCCTTTTGACTTTTGCTGCCTTTCTTTCTTTCATTAGAGGTTGAAGTCTGATGATTAAAAAATAAGTTCTGATCCCCAAAAAAGAGTACCATCGGGCCCCACCTGACACCACCACCTCAAATTAAACACTGTGACAAGTGGGTATTCAGAAGAAACGGACCTGATCAAGTTTGTATGGAAACGTAGTTTTCCAAGTTCCACGGAGCTGACGCACACTCAGGTGAAATTATCACCATATAATGCACTCCCACTGTTGATCAACATTTCCACAGTTGCTATGCAAAATGAGGAAAAACGAAGCACTATTAGTATTCGGCCACCCTCTTTTGGCAGCGCTGAAATCGGTTTATGGCTCTGCTGGACTTCTCATAGCTTTCTGATCGCTATTACAGTTTCCTCTTGCCTCTAGCCCCTGACATGGGATCCATACTCCTAGTCCAGGACCAGGTCCTCTAATTAGGAAGACAGGGGGAAATTCCGGGAGTTTACCTATGATTTTGCTTTAGCAAAGCGTGTACAACCAGGAATTATGAATCAGCCTGGCAGGGGTCTGCAACACATGTTTTGCCCCAACCCATGACAAGCTGGAGAGAATATCACTTGTCTCTGCTCATGGACTAGCAAAGGGAACTGTGATAAGAAGAGGAAACGTACAAATCAGCTCTTACCCTTTTTACTTCTGTGGACCCCCACTTAATATTAATCACTACTAGAACCCAGGGACCCCCACTGATTCACATTTGAAATCTGAGGAACCATTGCTGAAAGCCGGGGACACCGCCTTGGACAATCTCGATGTTTTGCACCCTAAAACGATGCACACATACAGAAACAAGCATTCACAAAACAAATACAGAAATGATTAACTTTAATTCATAAATTTTAAAATTAAAATGTTTATTTTAATGGAGAGGTTGCTGCGTTTCTAAATTCTACTAAGGCTACCCATCCTCCATACTGTGTTCTGTTTGATGTATTTTCACTGCTACCACAAATCAATCTAAGGGCACCCGCTTAATTTTTAGCCTCCAATTTCAAATTCCTTCACATTTACTGAATATTTTAAAATGTTCAATTGTGTTTATCTATTTATGACCGCATTATTAGGCTGCTAATATTATTAAATTTTTTAAGCAGTCACGGAACCCCTGACAGTAGGCGTCGTAGACCGCCAGTGGTCCTCGGACCACAAGTTAAGAACCGCTCCACTAGTGTAATCAGGAGGGCTTTAATCAGACAGCAACCTCGGCAAAGCAGATGTCTTAAAGTAATCTACTTAATTTTCCTACTGACTCGCAGATACTCTTATCTTTTAGATGTAAACAACATACTGACAATGTGTTTGAAATGGTTAGTTAATGAGGCTCATTGTTCGGGGCTCTATTTGTAAACCTGTTAGTGGTCTTTTACCTGACTTCTTTTAAAATGGGGTTTGCAATCTACATTTGGTTAAATCAAATTTGTGTCTGCATGAACGGTTAAAGTCTTAATAAGTTTGCAACAGGGTCATATGAATCTCACTCAAAACACTGGGGCTTGTTTTCAATTTGGGTGTCCCACTTTCCTGTGACACTTCCCAGTGGTGGCTGCCACTGAACGTGGGTGGAGGGGCATAGATGAAAAAAAAGTAATAATAATGTTTTTTTTAAAACACTTACCTGTTGAGCTCAGAGACGTGTTCATCTCCTCCATCCTCTTCCTCGTCCAGAAGCACACAGGTTCCCAGATTCCCATCAGCCAATCCTGAGCATTGTGATTGGTGTGAGCACCCTGTTTTGGCGCTCACAGAGGGAGTGTCACCCTGTGCACCTTCTCCTCCCGGCTATGAAATACAGACGGGTGGAGAAATACAAAGTGTGCATGTCAGTTTGGCCGGTCCAACACGGCCGGCCAAACAGACATGCACTCTTAAGGTGCACCACCACTCCTCCCTCCAGCCCAGCCCCACCCCACCCTATCCTGCTGCCTCAGCTAAAAATAAAATAATAACAACAATCCATTATTATCATTTTATTTTTCTACTCAAAGCAGCAGGACAACACTCCTCCGCCTTAGTGGAGGAGCAGCCCCTGGCACTTCCTACATTTTGCCCTCTGACTTAGGTTGGTCTTACAGCACTGGGAATAAATGTTTTCATGTGAGCCCTAAAAGTTGGAAGGGTCATGCCCTCTAACAATTCCTTTTAACAGACTAGACTGGAGGCTACTGTGAAGATTATTTCAGATGAGCCCATATGGAAAACCCTCTACCTCAGACATATTGACCATGGCTGGACACTGGATCCAGTAACCCAGATATGTTTTGGAAAATTTTTCCGCACAGCCCACACAGACTATTAATTTAGATGGCCTCACCCTTTCAGAAACGCACAGTATCAGAGCATATAGATATTTAACTGTTTCTTAACATCTCTTGGTTAAATGAAATCAGGACGGGTTGATATTTAGCTAGTAATTGGTCCCATATAACCTCCGGCATTTGTGATTCTTTAAAATTCAAAAAGCAACGCTCACCAATTTCATTTTGGCCTTTTGTCTTTCTGAAACAGGGGTTTAGTTAGGCTGATAGGGCATGCTGAGCCAATACACAAAGGTTACATCATCAATTGATGAAGGACTGAAATACCTTGAGTGGTTCATTGGAACAAATTATAAAAAAGGAGAGTCCAACACAATGTTAAAATGTGTTATACGCATACCATCTTGTCTTCAATAGCATCGAGTATAGCCTCCACAGTAGTAAGAATTATTTACATTGTATTGTTAATACTGATTGGGGACTCGTGATGACCCTACACAGAAAGTCACCCTAGATATATTACTTGAAAAGTAGCTCTTATTACAGCTTTAACCTCTGCCGACGTCATAGGCATTTCATGGTAAAAAGACATACAATGGAGAAAGAAGCATCAAAAGTCTTGGGATAAACTCTGAAATACCAATCCCCCACTAACTGACCAAGGAGAAGAGACACTTTACCTTGAGAAGATCCATATTAACCTCAAATCTTCCACCAACCTGCGCAATCCAGTTCTCTGGTCACTGTCAGTACATTGGAACTCAAATGCCAAACATAATAGTGGGTTGCACAATACATATCTTGATGAGCATTTTACTGTTTTTCACATGTATCACATTTTTCAAGTCCTACTGACAGAACATGCTTAAGTGCTTTGAGACTACTTACCACTCTTGTCATTGTACTTTTCATAAGAGAAAAATATACAAAACAAGTTCAGTGTATATACACATTGCCAAAAAGTTTTGCATTTCCTCTTTTCACTCTTTTCTAAGTGCTGAAAAGTATTTCTAACTTTCTAAAAAGTTCTAAAAAGTTTTAAAAGTTTTTTTCTCTGTCTTTCTAAAAGCTCTGACAAAGTTTTTTCTCTTTTTCTATCACTTTAACTCTCTCTAAAAATGTCTGGCACAGGCCAAAATGTTGATCTGTCCAAACTTGCATATGATCACCTTAGCTGGAAAAGAGCAAGGAGTCTTTGTATAGAGAGAGGTTTGAGTGTAGGGAAGAATCCTTCCTTGGAACTGTTACTTAACATGCTTAGAGAACAGGATAAGGCTAGAAGTGCCCCATCTGTAGAAAAAGTAGCTAATGGTTCCCAATCTGATCCAGGGACTCCCCCAGGAAAAGATTCAGGAAAGAAACTTCCTAGCCTGCCCATTACTAGACAGTCTAGCATAGTTGGTAATGATGAAGAGCCACACCATACAAATAGTGTTGTCTCACATCATAGCAAAAGCATTTACTCACACCACAGTGGTACTGATGTTTCTGTGAGCCAAGCTGTTAGGGTGCCCTCTGTAAGGGACAGGTCTCCTTCTGTCCATTCTCACCATACTTCTGTTTCAAGGCATGTCCCTCCCACCCACCCTGATGACAGATTGTTAGAAAGGGAGCTCATTAGATTGAGAGTGGAAAAAACCAGACTGAAGCTCAAGAAGCAACAGCTGGATTTGGATAGACAGACTTTAGAAGTAGAGAAGGAGAGACAGAAACTGGGTTTAGAAACCCATGGTGGCAGCAGCAGTATTCCCCATAGTCATCCTGCAAAAGAGCATGATTCCAGGAATCTGCATAAGATAGTTCCCCCTTATAAGGAGGGGGATGACATTAACAAGTGGTTTGCTGCACTTGAGAGGGCCTGTGCTGTACAGGATGTCCCTCAAAGGCAGTGGGCTGCTATCCTATGGCTATCATTTAGTGGAAAAGGTAGGGATAGGCTCCTTACTGTAAAAGAAAATGAAGCTAATGATTACAAAGTTCTTAAGAATGCACTCCTGGATGGTTATGGCTTAACCACTGAACAATACAGGATAAAGTTCAGAGAGACCAAAAAGGAGTCTTCACAAGACTGGGTTGATTTCATTGACCATTCAGTTAAGGCCTTGGAGGGGTGGTTACATGGCAGTAAAGTTACTGATTATGACAGCCTGTATAACTTGATCCTGAGAGAGCATATTCTTAATAAATGTGTGTCTGAGATCTGACCTCTCCACAAGAATTGGGAAAGAAGGCAGACAAATGGGTCAGAACAAGGGTGAACAGAAAAGTTCATACAGGGGGTGACAAAGATGGCAACAAGAAGAAGGATGGTAAGTCTTCAGACAAGGGTGGGGACAAATCTAAAAATGAGTCTTCATCAGGCCCACAAAAACACTCTGGTGGGGGTGGTGGGCCCAAATCCTCTTCAAATCAAAACAAGGAAAAGAAACCATGGTGCTATTTATGTAAAATAAAAGGCCATTGGACAACAGATCCCAGTTGTCCAAAGAAAAGCACCAAGCCTCCTACCACTACAACCCCTACTGCTACACCCAGTGTCCCTACTAATAGCAGTGGTGGTGGGAGCAAACCTACTAATAGCCAATCCAAGGGAGTAGCTGGGCTCACTATTGGTATCTTAGTTGGGGTTGGCCTTGTTAGGGAGGCCACAGAGGCTGTGTTAGTCTCTGAGGGGGCTATTGATTTTGCCACCTTAGTTGCTTGTCCCCTTAATATGGATAAGTACAAGCAGCTACCCCTAATAAATGGTGTTGAGGTTCAGGCCTACAGGGACACTGGAGCCAGTGTGACTATGGTGATAGAGAAACTGGTCCACCCTGAACAACACCTACTTGGTCACCAGTACCAAGTAACCGATGCTCACAACAACACACTTAGCCACCCCATGGCTGTTGTAAATCTCAACTGGGGGGGGGTTACTGGTCCAAAGAAAGTTGTGGTAGCTTCAGACTTACCTGTAGACTGTCTATTAGGGAATGAATTGGAGACATCAGCTTGGTCAGATGTGGAGTTGGAGGCCCATGCAGCAATGCTGGGCATCCCAGGGCATATTTTTGCTTTAACAAGGGCTCAGGCCAAAAAGCAAAAAGGACAGGGAAGCTTGGATCCTGGAACAATGGACCAAGTGCTCCCTAAAGCTAGGGCTAGTAGAAGCAAACCACTTCCTACTATCCCTCCCTCTACAGTGGATTCTACTTCTGAGGAAGAAGAATTCCCTCCCTGTGCAGAACCTACACCAGAGGAGCTTCAAGCAGACACTGCTGAGCTTTTGGGTGAAGGGGGGCCTGCCAGGGAGGAGCTGAGTGTGGCACAGCAAACCTGTCCCACATTAGAGGGTCTGAGACAGCAAGCTGTCAAACAGGCTAATGGGGATGTCAGTGACTCTCACAGAGTTTACTGGGAGGACAACCTCTTGTACACTGAGGCAAGGGATCCTAAACCTGGAACTGCCAGGAGATTGGTGATCCCTCAGGAGTACAGAAAGTTCCTCCTAACTCTTGCACACGACATTCCCCTAGCTGGGCACCTGGGACAAATGAAAACTTGGGACAGACTGGTTCCCTTGTTTCATTGGCCTAGGATGTCTGAGGACACAAAAGATTTTTGTAAGTCCTGTGAAACCTGTCAAGCCAGTGGCAAAACAGGTGGCACTCCAAAGGCACCCCTTATTCCACTGCCTGTGGTTGGGGTTCCCTTTGAAAGGGTAGGGGTTGACATAGTTGGCCCCCTTCACCCTCCTACTGCTTCAGGCAATAGGTTTATCTTGGTGGTAGTGGACCATGCCACAAGATATCCTGAAGCAATTCCTTTAAGGACCACTACAGCACCTGCAGTGGCAAAGGCCCTCCTGGGAATATTTTCTAGGGTGGGCTTCCCAAAGGAAGTAGTATCAGACAGAGGAAGCAATTTCATGTCTGCATACTTAAAGGCCATGTGGAAGGAGTGTGATGTAACCTACAAGTTCACTACACCCTATCATCCACAAACAAATGGACTTGTGGAGAGATTTAATAAAACTCTCAAAGGCATGATTATGGGTCTCCCTGAAAAACTCCGCAGGAGATGGGATATCCTGTTACCATGCCTCCTTTTTGCCTACAGGGAGGTACCCCAGAAAGGAGTGGGCTTCAGCCCCTTTGAACTTCTTTTTGGACACCCTGTTAGGGGTCCACTCACACTTGTAAAGGAGGGTTGGGAACAACCTTTAAAAGCTCCTAAACAAGATATTGTGGATTATGTACTTGGCCTCAGATCAAGGATGGCTGAGTATATGAAAAAGGCCAGTAAAAACCTTCAGGCCAGCCAAGAGCTCCAGAAGCAATGGCATGATCAGAAGGCTGTTTTGGTTCAGTACAAACCAGGGCAGAAAGTGTGGGTCTTGGAGCCTGTGGCCCCAAGAGCACTCCAAGATAAATGGAGTGGTCCCCACACAATTGTTGAGAAAAAGGGAGAAGTCACCTATTTAGTTGACTTAGGCACTGCCAGGAGTCCCCTTAGGGTGCTCCATGTCAACGGCCTGAAACCCTACTATGACAGGGCTGATCTCACCCTGCTCATGGCAACAGATGAGGGACAGGAAGAAGACAGTGATCCTCTACCTGATCTCTTCTCTTCCACAGAACAAGATGCTCTTGTGGAAGGTGTAGTTTTGGCTGATTGTCTTACTGCTGAGCAGAAAGACCATTGCATAAACCTCCTAGATCAATTCTCTGAACTCTTCTCTACTGTGCCAGGTACCACTTCTTGGTGTGAGCACACTATAGATACTGGAGACAGTTTACCTGTCAAAAGTAAGATCTATAGGCAGCCTGACCATGTCAGGGACTGCATAAAGCAAGAGGTGCAGAAAATGTTAGAGCTGGGAGTGGTTGAGCACTCTGAAAGTCCATGGGCTTCTCCTGTGGTACTTGTACCAAAACCCCATTCCAAAGATGGAAAGAAGGAAATGCGGTTTTGTGTAGACTATAGAGGTCTCAACCTTGTAACCAAAACTGATGCTCACCCTATACCCAGGGCAGATGAGCTCATAGATACACTGGCATCTGCCAAGTATCTAAGCACTTTTGATTTGACTGCAGGGTATTGGCAGATCAAATTGTCAGAAGATGCTCAACCTAAAACAGCATTTTCAACCATTGGAGGCCATTACCAATTTACAGTAATGCCTTTTGGTTTGAAAAATGCACCTGCCACTTTTCAAAGGTTGGTGAACACAGTCCTGCAAGGGCTGGAAGCTTTCAGTGCAGCATATTTGGACGATATAGCTGTCTTTAGCTCCAGCTGGGATGATCACCTGGTCCACCTATGGAAAGTTTTGGAGGCCCTGCAAAAGGCAGGCCTCACTATCAAGGCTTCAAAGTGCCAGATAGGGCAGGGTAAGGTGGTTTATCTGGGACACCTTGTTGGTGGGGAACAGATTGCACCACTACAGGGGAAAATCCAAACTATTATAGATTGGGTTCCCCCTACCACTCAGACTCAGGTGAGAGCCTTCCTAGGACTCACTGGGTATTACAGGAGGTTCATTAAGAACTATGGCTCCATTGCAGCCCCTCTTAATGACCTCACATCCAAAAAGATGCCTAAAAAGGTATTGTGGACAGCTAGCTGTCAGAAAGCTTTTGAGGAGCTGAAGCAGGCCATGTGCTCTGCACCTGTCCTGAAAAGCCCTTGTTACTCTAAAAAATTCTATGTCCAAACTGATGCATCTGAATTAGGAGTAGGGGCAGTCCTATCACAACTTAATTCTGAGGGCCAGGATCAACCTGTTGCTTTTATTAGTACGAGGTTGACCCCTAGCGAAAAGCGTTGGTCTGCCATTGATAGGGAGGCCTTTGCTGTGGTCTGGGCTCTGAAGAAGTTGAGGCCATACCTGTTTGGCACTCACTTCATTGTTCAAACAGACCACAAACCTCTACTTTGGCTAAAACAAATGAAAGGTGAAAATCCAAAATTGTTGAGGTGGTCCATATCCCTACAGGGAATGGACTATACAGTGGAACATAGACCTGGGAGTAGCCACTCCAATGCAGATGGACTCTCCAGATATTTCCACTTAGACAATGAAGACTCATCAGGTCATGGCTAGTCTTATTGTCCTTCGTTTGGGGGGGGGTTGTGTAGGAAAGTACCATCTTGCCTGGCATGTTACCCCCATTTTTCACTGTATATATGTTGTTTTAGTTGTATGTGTCACTGGGACCCTGTTTGTCTCCTAGTTCAGCCTAAGCTGCTCTGCTAAGCTACCATTATCTATCAGCCTAAGCTGCTAGACACCCTATACACTAATAAGGGATAACTGGGCCTAGGGGTTCTTGCACCTTGCACCAGGCCCAGTTATCCCTTATTAGTGTATAGGGTGTCTAGCAGCTTAGGGTGATAGATAATGGTAGCTTAGCAGAGCAACTTAGGCTGAACTAGGAGACGTGTGAAGCTACTACAGTACCACTTAGTGTCATATGCACAATATCATAAGAAAACACAATACACAGTTATACTAAAAATAAAGGTAATTTATTTTTATGACAATATGCCAAAGTATCTCAGAGTGTACCCTCAGTGAGAGGATAGGAAATATACACAAGATATATATACACAATACCAGAAATATGCAGTATAGTCTTAGAAAACAGTGCAAACAATGTATAGGTACAATAGGATGCAATGGGGACACATATGGATAGGGGCAACACAAACCATATACTCCAAAAGTGGAATGCGAACCACGAATGGACCCCAAACCTATGTGACCTTGTAGAGGGTCGCTGGGACTATTAGAAAATAGTGTGGGTTAGAAAAATAGCCCACCCCAAGACCCTGAAAAGTGAGTGCAAAGTGCACTAAAGTTCCCCAAAGGACAAAGAAGTCGTGATAGGGGAATAAGGCAGGAAAGACACAAACCAACAATGCAACAATGCTGGATTTCCAATCTGGGGTACCTGTGGAACAAGGGGACCAAGTCCAAAAGTCACAAGCAAGTCGGAGATGGGCAGATGCCCAGGAAATGCCAGCTGCGGGTGCAAAGAAGCTTCGACTGGACTGAAGAAGCTGCGGTTTCTGCAGGAACGCAAAGGGCTAGAGACTTCCCCTTTGGAGGCTGGATCCCTCTTGCCTTGTAGAATTGTGCAGAAGTGTTTTCCCGCCGAAAGAACGCCAACAAGCCTTGCTAGCTGCAAATCGTGCGGTTAGCGTTTTTGGACGCTGCTGTGGCCCAGGAGGGACCAGGAGGTCGCAAATTGGACCAGGAGGTAGACGGGACGTCGAGCAAGACAAGGAGCCCTCTTAGCAGCAGGTGGCACCCGGAAAAGTGCCAGAAACAGGCACTACAAGGATGCATGAAACAGTGCTCACCCGAAGTTACACAAAGGAGTCGCCGGAGACCAACTTAGAAAGTCGTGCAATGCAGGTTAGAGTGCCCTGGACCCAGGCTTGGCTGTGCACAAAGGATTTCCGCCGCAAGTGCACAGGGGCCGGAGTAGCTGCAAAAGTCACGGTTCCCAGCAATGCAGTCTAGCGAGGTGAGGCAAGGACTTACCTCCACCAAACTTGGACTGAAGAGTCACTGGACTGTGGGAGTCACTTGGACAGAGTTGCTGGACTCGAGGGACCTCGCTCGTCGTGCTGAGAGGAGACCAAAGGGACCGGTAATGCAGCTTTTTGGTGCCTGCGGTTGCAGGGGGACGATTCCGTCGACCCACGGGAGATTTCTTCGGAGCTTCTATTGCAGAGAGGAGGCAGACTACCCCCACAGCATGCACCACCAGGAAAACAGCCGAGAAGGCGGCAGGATCAGCGTTACAGAGTTGCAGTAGTCGTCTTAGCTACTATGTTGCAGTTTTGCAGGCTTCCAGCACGGTCAGCAGTCGATTCCTTGGCAGAAGGTGAAGAGAGAGATGCAGAGGAACTCGGATGAGCTCTTGCATTCGTTATCTAAGGAATCCCAAGAGACAGAGACCCTAAATAGCCAGAAAAGAGGGTTTGGCTACTTAGGAGAGAGGATAGGCTAGCAACACCTGAAGGAGCCTATCACAAGGAGTCTCTGACGTCACCTGGTGGCACTGGCCACTCAGAGCAGTCCAGTGTGCCAGCAGCACCTCTGTTTCCAAGATGGCAGAGATCTGGAGCACACTGGAGGAGCTCTGGGCACCTCCCAGGGGAGGTACAGGTCAGGGGAGTGGTCACTCCCCTTTCCTTTGTCCAGTTTCGCGCCAGAGCAGGACTAAGGGGTCCCTGAACCGGTGTAGACTGGCTTATGCAGAATTGGGCACATCTGTGCCCAAGAAAGCATTTCCAGAGGCTGGGGGAGGCTACTCCTCCCCTGTCTTCACACCATTTTCCAAAGGGAGAGGGTGTAACACCCTCTCTCAGAGGAAGTCCTTTGTTCTGCCATCCTGGGCCAGGCCTGGCTGGACCCCAGGAGGGCAGATGCCTGTCTGAGGGGTTGGCAGCAGCAGCAGCTGCAGTGAAACCCCGGGAAAGGCAGTATGGCAGTACCAGGGTCTGTGCTACAGACAACTGGGATCATGGGATTGTGCCAACTATGCCAGGATGGTATAGAGGGGGCAATTCCATGATCATAGACATATTACATGGCCATATTCGGAGTTACCATTGTGAAGCTACATATAGGTAGTGACCTATATGTAGTGCACGCGTGTAATGGTGTCCCCGCACTCACAAAGTCCGGGGAATTGGCCCTGAACAATGTGGGGGCACCTTGGCTAGTGCCAGGGTGCCCTCACACTAAGTAACTTTGCACCTAACCTTTACCAGGTAAAGGTTAGACATATAGCTGACTTATAAGTTACTTAAGTGCAGTGTAAAATGGCTGTGAAATAACGTGGACGTTATTTCACTCAGGCTGCAGTGGCAGGCCTGTGTAAGAATTGTCAGAGCTCCCTATGGGTGGCAAAAGAAATGCTGCAGCCCATAGGGATCTCCTGGAACCCCAATACCCTGAGTACCTCAGTACCATATACTAGGGAATTATAAGGGTGTTCCAGTAAGCCAATGTAAATTGGTAAAATTGGTCACTAGCCTGTCAGTGACAATTTGAAAGAAATGAGAGAGCATAACCACTGAGGTTCTGATTAGCAGAGCCACAGTGAGACAGTTAGTCACTACACAGGTAACACATTCAGGCACACTTATGAGCACTGGGGCCCTGGAGAACAGGGTCCCAGTGACACATACAACTAAAACAACATATATACAGTGAAAAATGGGGGTAACATGCCAGGCAAGATGGTACTTTCCTACACAACCCCCCCCCCCAAACGAAGGACAATAAGACTAGCCATGACCTGATGAGTCTTCATTGTCTAAGTGGAAATATCTGGAGAGTCCATCTGCATTGGAGTGGCTACTCCCAGGTCTATGTTCCACTGTATAGTCCATTCCCTGTAGGGATATGGACCACCTCAACAATTTTGGATTTTCACCTTTCATTTGTTTTAGCCAAAGTAGAGGTTTGTGGTCTGTTTGAACAATGAAGTGAGTGCCAAACAGGTATGGCCTCAACTTCTTCAGAGCCCAGACCACAGCAAAGGCCTCCCTCTCAATGGCAGACCAACGCTTTTCGCTAGGGGTCAACCTCCTACTAATAAAAGCAACAGGTTGATCCTGGCCCTCAGAATTAAGTTGTGATAGGACTGCCCCTACTCCTAATTCAGGTGCATCAGTTTGGACATAGAATTTTTTAGAGTAACAAGGGCTTTTCAGGACAGGTGCAGAGCACATGGCCTGCTTCAGCTCCTCAAAAGCTTTCTGACAGCTAGATGTCCACAATACCTTTTTTGGCATTTTTTTGGATGTGAGGTCATTAAGAGGGGCTGCAATGGAGCCATAGTTCTTAATGAACCTCCTGTAATACCCAGTGAGGCCTAGGAAGGCTCTCACCTGAGTCTGAGTGGTAGGGGGAACCCAATCTATAATAGTTTGGATTTTCCCCTGTAGTGGTGCAATCTGTTCCCCACCAACAAGGTGTCCCAGATAAACCACCTTACCCTGCCCTATCTGGCACTTTGAAGCCTTGCTAGTGAGGCCTGCCTTTTGCAGGGCCTCCAAAACTTTCCATAGGTGGACCAGGTGATCATCCCAGCTGGAGCTAAAGACAGCTATATCGTCCAAATATGCTGCACTGAAAGCTTCCAGCCCTTGCAGGACTGTGTTCACCAACCTTTGAAAAGTGGCAGGTGCATTTTTCAAACCAAAAGGCATTACTGTAAATTGGTAATGACCTCCAATGGTTGAAAATGCTGTTTTAGGTTTAGCATCTTCTGACAATTTGATCTGCCAATACCCTGCAGTCAAATCAAAAGTGCTTAGATACTTGGCAGATGCCAGTGTATCTATGAGCTCATCTGCCCTGGGTATAGGGTGAGCATCAGTTTTGGTTACAAGGTTGAGACCTCTATAGTCTACACAAAACCGCATTTCCTTCTTTCCATCTTTGGAATGGGGTTTTGGTACAAGTACCACAGGAGAAGCCCATGGACTTTCAGAGTGCTCAACCACTCCCAGCTCTAACATTTTCTGCACCTCTTGCTTTATGCAGTCCCTGACATGGTCAGGCTGCCTATAGATCTTACTTTTGACAGGTAAACTGTCTCCAGTATCTATAGTGTGCTCACACCAAGAAGTGGTACCTGGCACATTAGAGAAGAGTTCAGAGAATTGATCTAGGAGGTTTATGCAATGGTCTTTCTGCTCAGCAGTAAGACAATCAGACAAAACTACACCTTCCACAAGAGCATCTTGTTCTGTGGAAGAGAAGAGATCAGGTAGAGGATCACTGTCTTCTTCCTGTCCCTCATCTGTTGCCATGAGCAGGGTGAGATCAGCCCTGTCATAGTAGGGTTTCAGGCCGTTGACATGGAGCACCCTAAGGGGACTCCTGGCAGTGCCTAAGTCAACTAAATAGGTGACTTCTCCCTTTTTCTCAACAATTGTGTGGGGACCACTCCATTTATCTTGGAGTGCTCTTGGGGCCACAGGCTCCAAGACCCACACTTTCTGCCCTGGTTTGTACTGAACCAAAACAGCCTTCTGATCATGCCATTGCTTCTGGAGCTCTTGGCTGGCCTGAAGGTTTTTACTGGCCTTTTTCATATACTCAGCCATCCTTGATCTGAGGCCAAGTACATAATCCACAATATCTTGTTTAGGAGCTTTTAAAGGTTGTTCCCAACCCTCCTTTACAAGTGTGAGTGGACCCCTAACAGGGTGTCCAAAAAGAAGTTCAAAGGGGCTGAAGCCCACTCCTTTCTGGGGTACCTCCCTGTAGGCAAAAAGGAGGCATGGTAACAGGATATCCCATCTCCTGCGGAGTTTTTCAGGGAGACCCATAATCATGCCTTTGAGAGTTTTATTAAATCTCTCCACCAGTCCATTTGTTTGTGGATGATAGGGTGTAGTGAACTTGTAGGTTACACCACACTCCTTCCACATGGCCTTTAAGTATGCAGACATGAAATTGCTTCCTCTGTCTGATACTACTTCCTTTGGGAAGCCCACCCTAGAAAATATTCCCAGGAGTGCCTTTGCCACTGCAGGTGCTGTAGTGGTCCTTAAAGGAATTGCTTCAGGATATCTTGTGGCATGGTCCACTACCACCAAGATAAACCTATTGCCTGAAGCAGTAGGAGGGTCAAGGGGGCCAACTATGTCAACCCCTACCCTTTCAAAGGGAACCCCAACCACAGGCAGTGGAATAAGGGGTGCCTTTGGAGTGCCACCTGTTTTGCCACTGGCTTGACAGGTTTCACAGGACTTACAAAAATCTTTTGTGTCCTCAGACATCCTAGGCCAATGAAACAAGGGAACCAGTCTGTCCCAAGTTTTCATTTGTCCCAGGTGCCCAGCTAGGGGAATGTTGTGTGCAAGAGTTAGGAGGAACTTTCTGTACTCCTGAGGGATCACCAATCTCCTGGCAGTTCCAGGTTTAGGATCCCTTGCCTCAGTGTACAAGAGGTTGTCCTCCCAGTAAACTCTGTGAGAGTCACTGACATCCCCATTAGCCTGTTTGACAGCTTGCTGTCTCAGACCCTCTAATGTGGGACAGGTTTGCTGTGCCACACTCAGCTCCTCCCTGGCAGGCCCCCCTTCACCCAAAAGCTCAGCAGTGTCTGCTTGAAGCTCCTCTGGTGTAGGTTCTGCACAGGGAGGGAATTCTTCTTCCTCAGAAGTAGAATCCACTGTAGAGGGAGGGATAGTAGGAAGTGGTTTGCTTCTACTAGCCCTAGCTTTAGGGAGCACTTGGTCCATTGTTCCAGGATCCAAGCTTCCCTGTCCTTTTTGCTTTTTGGCCTGAACCCTTGTTAAAGCAAAAATATGCCCTGGGATGCCCAGCATTGCTGCATGGGCCTCCAACTCCACATCTGACCAAGCTGATGTCTCCAAATCATTCCCTAATAGACAGTCTACAGGTAAGTCTGAAGCTACCACAACTTTCTTTGGACCAGTAACCCCCCCCCAGTTGAGATTTACAACAGCCATGGGGTGGCTAAGTGTGTTGTTGTGAGCATTGGTTACTTGGTACTGGTGACCAAGTAGGTGTTGTTCAGGGTGGACCAGTTTCTCTATGACCATAGTCACACTGGCTCCAGTGTCCCTGTAGGCCTGAACCTCAACACCATTTATTAGGGGTAGCTGCTTGTACTTATCCATATTAAGGGGACAGGCAACTAAGGTGGCTAAATCAATAGCCCCCTCAGAGACTAACACAGCCTCTGTGGCCTCCCTAACAAGGCCAACCCCAACTAAGTTACCAATAGTGAGCCCAGCTACTCCCTTGGATTGGCTATTAGTAGGTTTGCTCCCACCACCACTGCTATTAGTAGGGACACTAGGTGTAGCAGTAGGGGTTGTAGTGGTAGGAGGCTTGGTGCTTTTCTTTGGACAACTGGGATCTGTTGTCCAATGGCCTTTTATTTTACATAAATAGCACCATGGTTTCTTTTCCTTGTTTTGATTAGAAGAGGATTTGGGCCCACCACCCCCACCAGAGTGTTTTTGTGGGCCTGATGAAGACTCATTTTTAGATTTGTCCCCACCCTTGTCTGAAGACTTACCATCCTTCTTCTTGTTGCCATCTTTGTCACCCCCTGTATGAACTTTTCTGTTCACCCTTGTTCTGACCCATTTGTCTGCCTTCTTTCCCAATTCTTGGGGAGAGGTCAGATCTCAGACACACATTTATTAAGAATATGCTCTCTCAGGATCAAGTTATACAGGCTGTCATAATCAGTAACTTTACTGCCATGTAACCACCCCTCCAAGGCCTTAACTGAATGGTCAATGAAATCAACCCAGTCTTGTGAAGACTCCTTTTTGGTCTCTCTGAACTCTATCCTGTATTGTTCAGTGGTTAAGCCATAACCATCCAGGAGTGCATTCTTAAGAACTTTGTAATCATTAGCTTCATTTTCTTTTACAGTAAGGAGCCTATCCCTACCTTTTCCACTAAATGATAGCCATAGGATAGCAGCCCACTGCCTTTGAGGGACATCCTGTACAGCACAGGCCCTCTCAAGTGCAGCAAACCACTTGTTAAAGTCATCCCCCTCCTTATAAGGGGGAACTATCTTATGCAGATTCCTGGAATCATGCTCTTTTGCAGGATGACTATGGGGAATACTGCTGCTGCCACCATGGGTTTCTAAACCCAGTTTCTGTCTCTCCTTCTCTACTTCTAAAGTCTGTCTATCCAAATCCAGCTGTTGCTTCTTGAGCTTCAGTCTGGTTTGTTCCACTCTCAATCTAATGAGCTCCCTTTCTAACAATCTGTCATCAGGGTGGGTGGGAGGGACATGCCTTGAAACAGAAGTATGGTGAGAATGGACAGAAGGAGACCTGTCCCTTTCAGAGGGCACCCTAACAGCTTGGCTCACAGAAACATCAGTACCACTGTGGTGTGAGTAAATGCTTTTGCTATGATGTGAGACAACACTATTTGTATGGTGTGGCTCTTCATCATTACCAACTATGCTAGACTGTCTAGTAATGGGCAGGCTAGGAAGTTTCTTTCCTGAATCTTTTCCTGGGGGAGTCCCTGGATCAGATTGGGAACCATTAGCTACTTTTTCTACAGATGGGGCACTTCTAGCCTTATCCTGTTCTCTAAGCATGTTAAGTAACAGTTCCAAGGAAGGATTCTTCCCTACACTCAAACCTCTCTCTATACAAAGACTCCTTGCTCCTTTCCAGCTAAGGTGATCATATGCAAGTTTGGACAGATCAACATTTTGGCCTGTGCCAGACATTTTTAGAGAGAGTTAAAGTGATAGAAAAAGAGAAAAAAGTTTGTCAGAGCTTTTAGAAAGACAGAGAAAAAAACTTTTAACACTTTTTAGAACTTTTTAGAAAGTTAGAAGTACTTTTCAGCACTTAGAAAAGAGTGAAAAGAGGAAATGCAAAACTTTTTGGCAATGTGTATATACACTGAACTTGTTTTGTATATTTTTCTCTTATGAAAAGTACAATGGCAAGAGTGGTAAGTAGTCTCAAAGCACTTATCCCACCGCTGCACAACCAATGTAGGAGGCTGGACTGGCTTGTAGTGAGTACCTAGGGGTACTTGCACCTTGCACCAGGCCCAGTTATCCCTTATTAGTGTATAGGGTGTCTAGCAGCTTAGGCTGATAGATAATGGTAGCTTAGCAGAGCAGCTTAGGCTGAACTAGGAGACGTGTGAAGCTACTACAGTACCACTTAGTGTCATATGCACAATATCACAAGAAAACACAATACACAGTTATACTAAAAATAAAGGTACTTTATTTTTATGACAATATGCCAAAGTATCTCAGAGTGTACCCTCAGTGAGAGGATAGGAAATATACACAAGATATATATACACAATACCAGAAATATGCAGTATAGTCTTAGAAAACAGTGCAAACAATGTATAGGTACAATAGGATGCAATGGGGACACATAGGGATAGGGGCAACACAAACCATATACTCCAAAAGTGGAATGCGAACCACGAATGGACCCCAAACCTATGTGACCTTGTAGAGGGTCGCTGGGACTATTAGAAAATAGTGTGGGTTAGAAAAATAGCCCACCCCAAGACCCTGAAAAGTGAGTGCAAAGTGCACTAAAGTTCCCCAAAGGACAAAGAAGTCGTGATAGGGGAATAAGGCAGGAAAGACACAAACCAACAATGCAACAACGCTGGATTTCCAATCTGGGGTACCTGTGGAACAAGGGGACCAAGTCCAAAAGTCACAAGCAAGTCGGAGATGGGCAGATGCCCAGGAAATGCCAGCTGCGGGTGCAAAGAAGCTTTGACTGGACTGAAGAAGCTGCAGTTTCTGCAGGAACGCAAAGGGCTAGAGACTTCCCCTTTGGAGGACGGATCCCTCTCGCCTTGCAGAGTCGTGCAGAAGTGTTTTCCCGCCGAGAGAACGCCAACAAGCCTTGCTAGCTGCAAATCGTGCGGTTAGCGTTTTTGGACGCTGCTGTGGCCCAGGAGGGACCAGGAGGTCGCAAATTGGACCAGGAGGTAGAGGGGACGTCGAGCAAGACAAGGAGCTCTCTTAGCAGCAGGTGGCACCCGAAGAAGTGCCAGAAACAGGCACTACAAGGATGCGTGAAACGGTGCTCACCCGAAGTTACACAAAGGAGTCCCACGTCACCGGAGACCAACTTAGAAAGTCGTGCAATGCAGGTTAGAGTGCCCTGGACCCAGGCTTGGCTGTGCACAAAGGATTTCCGCCGGAAGTGCACAGGGGCCGGAGTAGCTGCAAAAGTCGCGGTTCCCAGCAATGCAGTCTAGTGAGGTGAGGCAAGGACTTACCTCCACCAAACTTGGACTGAAGAGTCACTGGACTATGGGAGTCACTTGGACAGAGTTGCTGGATTCGAGGGACCTCGCTCGTCGTGCTGAGAGGAGACCCAAGGGACCGGTAATGCAGCTTTTTGGTGCCTGCGGTTGCAGGGGGACGATTCCGTCGACCCACGGGAGATTTCTTCGGAGCTTCTAGTGCAGAGAGGAGGCAGACTACCCCCACAGCATGCACCACCAGGAAAACAGTCGAGAAGGCGGCAGGATCAGCGTTACAGAGTTGCAGTAGTCGTCTTAGCTATTATGTTGCAGTTTTGCAGGCTTCCAGCGCGGTCAGCAGTCGATTCCTTGGCAGAAGGTGAAGAGAGAGATGCAGAGGAACTCGGATGAGCTCTTGCATTCATTATCTAAGGAATCCCAAGAGACAGAGACCCTAAATAGCCAGAAAAGAGGGTTTGGCTACTTAGGAGAGAGGATAGGCTAGCAACACCTGAAGGAGCCTATCACAAGGAGTCTCTGACGTCACCTGGTGGCACTGGCCACTCAGAGCAGTCCAGTGTGCCAGTAGCACCTCTGTTTCCAAGATGGCAGAGGTCTGGAGCACACTGGAGGAGCTCTGGGCACCTCCCAGGGGAGGTACAGGTCAGGGGAGTGGTCACTCCCCTTTCCTTTGTCCAGTTTCGCGCCAGAGCAGGGCTAAGGGGTCCCTGAACTGGTGTAGACTGGCTTATGCAGAATTGGGCACATCTGTGCCCAAGAAAGCATTTCCAGAGGCTGGGGGAGGCTATTCGTCCCCTGTCTTCACACCATTTTCCAAAGGGAGAGGGTGTAACACCCTCTCTCAGAGGAAGTCCTTTGTTCTGCCATCCTGGGCCAGGCCTGGCTGGACCCCAGG